>NC_142130.1:40837249-42037249 GCF_024610735.1 Ursus americanus
TAAACCAGGGGGGTAAAAAAACATTGGCAGAAATGCAACAGATCATTTGTCTGTCAGATTACAGCTCAGAGGTGACCAGCCTTGCTGAGGGCGGTTTTGCATCTCCATTGAGTGGCCTCCATCTCTCTGACCCAGGCGTTTCTCCCCCTTCTCACCTTCTTGCAGCAGCGGGCTCCTGGAAAGGTGCCAAGGCAGTGCATGTTCAATCATTCAAAGTGCAAATGTGGAAATGGCACATAGCACCTTCCCTCACGTTGCATTAACCAGAATTTGGTCTCATGGTTGCACCCAACTGTAAGAAGACTGGGAAATAAAGTCTTCCTTAAGTGCCCAGAGTCCAGCTAAAACTTGATTGTAGGTGAAAGGAAGAATGGATATTGGAGAACATCTCACGGTTGACCAAGAGCGTCTCCTCAGCGATTATTTACTTGGGGGTTTGTTGCTTTCTTTCTTTCTTTTTTTTTTTTTTTTTCCTTTTCATGACAGTAAGTTTTGCTTTTCAGAAAGCAAACAACTTTATTTTGAATCATAATTTGCCATTAAATTCCTTTGAAATTTTAAGGATGAATTCATATGTTTAAAATTTGTAGCTCTTGATCTATCAATAATTTTAACATTGTCTTTTTTCAGTGTAAAGTCTCTGTGCTTTAATTTGTCTCAGAGAGAGAGAGAGCGTGCGTGTGTGCTGGAGCACAAGCAGGGGGAGCAGCAGGCTCCCCTCTGAGCAAGGACCCACCCCCACCCACGCCCCACCCAGGCGCCCCAAGTCTCTGTGCTTTAAAATAAATGTCCCTTATTTAAATAATTGGTAATAGTGAAGTTTCGGAATCTTTGAATATGGTTTTAAAATACACAAATTACACGGGACGCCTGTGTGGCTCAGTCGTTAAGCGTGTGCCTTCGGCTCAGGGCATGATCCCCACGTTCTGGGATTGAGCCCCGCATCAGGCTCCTCCACTGGGAGCCTGCTTGTGTTCCCTCTTTCGCTGGCTGTCTCTCTGTCTCTCAAATAAATAAATAAAAATCTTTAAAAAAATAAAATAAATAAAATACACAAATTACAATATGATACTGTGAAAATTCTCATATTACTGGATCTTTTCACTTACTGATGGGACCTAAAGTCTTTATATTGTCACACAGGTTACACTAGTGCAACACAACTTGGTGTTTAAGAGACAAATAAGTCAGGTTCCCTGCAACCTGGTGCTCCCCAGGACATGTACACAGGGTTACCCTCACCCATGTGATGAAGAGGAATGAATGCTACAAAGAACTAGCCCTTGCATAAACTGACAACTCTAAAACCTGTTTCCCTGATTTTTGAAAGCTTTAAACATTAGTTATTTGGTCATTAAATGCTTAAATAAACATTTGTTATATCTAGTCTTCTCAGAAGGGTGTCTTTGAAGTTCATTTTACTTCTGTGGTTTCTTTGAAGTTTTATTTTGTCTCTAAACAAAATTCTCTACATTAAATCTCTGCCTTAATAGGATAAATGCTAAAAGTGAGATTGCATAGTAATATCCTCAGAAGAATGCCAGTCTGTATGGATTAGTTCCTCAATTACTTCCATCTCTATGCTGTTTAAAATTGGCTTTTCCTTTGATTTTGATGCTTATCAGGAAATACTATGGTATTGCCATAAATGGAAAAACCTTCACCTTTTAGCATCTTTAAAATTTTCTCAAAATCATCACTACGGGGTCATTTTGCACCTAGAACTAAACTTGGTGAAATTTTTCAATTGGCTGATCATAAGCATTCTCTCAATTCCAACTTCCATTTCTTTGATATCACAGTGCACATGGTTCATTATTTTTCAGAAGTACCAGACTGTGAATTGCCTTGGGGCTGCCCAACAAACGGTGGCAAGCAATACAATCCTGTGTCACTGGATTGGGTAAAAGCCTTCCTCCTTTAGCATTCTTTCCGTGGCCTTTATCACAATCAGAATCCCCTTGTAACCTGACTTCTCTCTTCTCCTACATGTGCGGAAGCACTATCAGAATACCGACCCAAGCTTTAACCTGTAATACCAAGGTCTCCTGCTATGATCCCTCTCTGGGGCGTCCCTCATTCTTTGTGTGTATCTGAAAATAAAGGTTGGTAGATGGAAGAGTCCTCATTAAACAGGAGGTATTTGAGCCTCTTCCTTTAGCATACATTATAATCTGAAACTATTTGTCATTGTTTTGTTAGATTGACTATTTCTTTTCAATCCAAGACCCAAATCTGAGTATCTAATAAAAATTCAGTCATATACACATAAAGTCAGCACATTGCTGCCCACCATTGTATTTAAGGTGTGAATGATGGGTCAGTCTACTTTATCCTCTCTTTAGATTCTCAGTTTTTATTCTACCCTAAAAACCTTTGGCTTCCCAATATTTCTGGGTTGGCAAATTGTAAAGTCAGCCTCGCTTAATACAATCTTGGTTGCTGCCTTTTGATCAAATGTGCCTCACTTTTTATTTAGTCATTCAGAATTAGAAGTTGTCTCTACTACTGGCCGATATGATATATTTATGTTTCCAAATCATCATCATCGTCATCAAGAACCTCATCATCACAAGTAAAACCTGGAACACTAAAGCCAGATAGAGACATGTTATTTATTTCTAAACAGTTTCCTCTTACGTGAGCACTCAAAAAAATCCAAAATCTGTTCAGTTTGAAACTCTAAACTAAGGACTAAATCCCAGCTCACTGATCACTGTTTGCATTTCTTTGGGCTCCACATTAACTCTTCTTTGTTCTCCAAAATCAAAGTCCCCTCCCCACCAAACACATATGAACGTATATACACTGAAACCAAAGTATATGCAAGAGATATTTCAGTTTGAGCCTTTGGGGCTTACATTATCATGCATGTATGAAAAATTGGGAAAACTATATGCATTGGGGAAAAAAACAAATTAAAATGCAGATATTTTTAAAAACAGATTGGAATTTGGGGAGGGTATTTATGTAAAAAGCAATTGAGAAAAAAAACCTTTGATAAAATCTTATATACATTCATAATAAACACATTTTGTAAATTAGGATTAAAGGAAACCTTTTTTTTTTTTTTTACCTCATAAAGGAAATCTAAAAAAATATAACGAAATACTTACTAGTGAAATTAAGTATCACCTTGAAAATTAGTAATGAGACAAAGATGTTCGGTATCACAACGTCACACTGAAAGCCTCATAACCAGTGCAGCAAGACAAGAAAGGGAATAAAAGGCCCACAGGTCAGAAAGCAAGAAATAAAGCTCTTATTATTTGTAGAAAATATGATTGTCTACATGAAGCAAGAGGATTTATACACTACTAGAACTGCAGAATAGTTTAGGAAAGTGGTTGGATACAAAATCAATATACAAAAATCAATTGTGTTTTGTATACTTTTGTAGCAACAAAGAACCCATTTCCATATTTCTCCTTCTCAGGTAACTGTAGTGGTAGTACGTACAGTGATTGGGGCCTGGATGCGTAACTTGCAAAGAGATGGGGGCCTCCCGGGAAAAAGGCAGAAGTAACAGCATCCTCGGGGAGTTTATTTACGAGGAAAGGCTCTCTGGAGCAGGAGTTACCAGAACTAGTATTCAATGTCGGTAGGAATGAGCAAAGGATGTTGGATGGGTGGGACCAGGCTAGTCCTGGCTGCGGTGAAACGCAATACCGAGATCGAGGCTAGGGCGAACACAGAATTGCAAGTGTTGGAGAACAGATCAAACACCTCAGGGGAGGAAGTGAGTATATCATCTTTCCAGGCAACACCAGGGAAGGATTTCATTGTGTAGTTCACTGAAGGGGAAATGCTAGGGGTTTCTATGTGATGGAAGGTGGGGATTCTTGGTGTTTATGCCAATTGAGGATGAAAAGCTAGCACCCTGGATAGGATAGAATGAGTCAGTTGGTCTCAGTACAGTTGGTTAAAGTAAGTCCCACTTTTCATTCATCAGGAGAGGGTCTTCGGTAAAGGTCTGGGGATGGAGGGAAAGGAGTCCTTCAAAATCCATGGAACTTGAAGAGCTTCCGCTGGTTAGAGGAGTTGCAGTGAAACAGCATTTCGTTTCTGTATTTCCTGGGCAAATGCCTAAGTAAATGGAACATTTTCCTTTTACAGTAGTAATGTGGGGTGACTGGGTATAGATTAGAGGCCATTTTTAAGGGGTCTGTGAACCTGTAGGCAACAGGAAGCCAGAAGTACCCCCAAGAACAGAATGGCACACACAGATTTCTGCCCTGGGGGCTGGGGGCACTCTGGCAGCCACGCAGAGATTGTTCCTGGTGGGACTCACAGAGAGGAGTTGACTGCCCAAGACTCTTTCAGAGAGAAATCAATTTGGTTTTATGAAAAGACACTACAGCACAAAGATGAGGATGGCACAGCCCCTCCCTTCCCGAGAAGTGTTAACGTTTTGAATGTTTGGATGAGCTTGGTGTAAAGCGGCAAGGCTGTTTTAAAATCTGTCCTGGCTGGTGCCGCCTGTGCTTTACCCAGGCCTGAAGGAGGCTCCGCTGGGAATGGCCATTAACAGTCTAGGCGCCTGCTAGGAGCCAATGCATGCAAATGAGAAACAAACAAACTGAAGGTGGGATGGAGAGAAGGAGGTGCAGGGGGGAGGGACAGAGAGCAGATGAAACAGCGAACCCACCCATCCGATGAATTCTTCTCTGCTCTCGTTTCCAAACTGCACAGGCTTGGCTAAGCATGCACCTCACTTGTTAATCTCCTTTTTGCATCCCTGTTTTTGTGGCTGTCAGAACTCCATATTATGCAAATTGGGCTTAAGCAATTAAGGCAATAATGTTTCCCTTGAAGAGTTTGACAAGGTGGTGGGAGCTAGGACTGAATTTTGCAGACAGGAGCTTGGATGCTTATTTACCTACAAATAGAAGAGGAACAAGAAAAGGGAAAACACTGCAGCACCAGGCTTACCTGAGCTGTGCTGCCGATTTTCTTGCTTTTCCTTGGCGCGGAAAACAAGGGGTCACGCCACAGAACTAGTGGGTGGTAAATTTAAAACAAATGAACACTTTTCACAGGATGCAGCTTTAACCTGTTGAATTCACCATTGCAGAAGGACACCAAATCGAATGAAGTGTTCTGGCAGGATTTTAAAGACTGGACAATTTCATGATAAATAACATTTGAAGCCACTGGGGTTGTGTCTCCTCTGTTTGGGGCTAGGAGCCAATTGTCTCGCATCTGGAGAAAGCAAGTCCAGAAAGCTGGACTTTGTCTTCTCGTTGCACAATAAATGAGAATGTCACATTTACCTTCCTTTGAAAAATCCACTCTCATTAGGAAACCAGATATGATATATCAGACTCTTAATTGGGAATGGCACATTCCACATTTCTATACTTAGGGGAACAGTACCCAAGTGACACTGTCCTCAACTTGAGCATGTGGCCAAAAAAACCCTCTTATACTTTGCCAGAAATAGTTTTTAAAATATTTACTAAACTTCCAATATATGATTGTGAATATTCCTCTTCCTCCAATAGTGTGGTTGAAGCTTTCCGAAATGTCAGAGTATCAGTAGAAAATGGTGCCCTCTCTCCTGCCTGGCATTTAACTGTTCAACCTCTCATTAGTCTATCAACAGATAGTTACAAAATGACTGCTATGCATTTAGCTGTGTGTGTGTGCATGTGTGTGTGTGTGTGTGTGTGTGTGTGTGTGAGAGAGAGAGAGAGAGAGAGAGAGGGAGAGACAGACAGACAGACAAGCAGAGAGACAGAAATATAAAAAGTGAGACTATAAACAATAAATTATGAAGTGTCTTTCTCTTTGTTCCTAAGTATTCTATTACTATATTCCTCACTCCCAGTTTCTAATACACACCCTTTGTTTACATCATATGCAAATCATTTGCCAAGCTTTCCCCTTCCAAAAATATAATCCCTGTCACCCAATATCAACATCTATACTCTCCCTTTCTCTTAACTCTCTTTTTCTGATACAGTCAGCGATTGGTGGAACCACCTCCTCCCTTTCATAAATTCATCAAAACCCTGAATTCTGACCTCTGTTCCCTGAGATAATCTTCTTTTTAGGAAATCCAATTAAATAGCATTTCCTTAATCTAATCAAGTCCTTCTTCTGACCTCACCCTACTTGACTGCTCTGCAGCATTTCACAGCTAGACTTCTTGAAATTTTGCCTTGCTTTCAACCCATCTTTTTGATAAATTTCTGTGTCACTGTTCTTCATTCTATTTAATTCATTCACTCATTCCTTCATTCATTTATCTAGTAGTCATGTAATAGACCTCTGCGCTAAGAACCGTGATATGTGGAAGTTCTCATCTTTCTCCTTTAACCTAAGGACATATTGGTCACCAACGTCTACAGATTCCACCTCTCTAAAGAGCTTCAGATCTACTTTGTCCTTTCTGATTCTGCAGTCGCGATCTTCATCATATCTCATTATGAATAGTGACAACTGATGTTGTTTTGGAATATAGGTGAGGTTCAGTGGGGAGCCGATGGCCAAGAATTCTTGAGGCGTCTCTGGTGCAAAATGGTGGTTTATTAAAGCATGGGGACAGGACCCATTGGGCAGAAAGAGCTGCTCCTCCAGGGTTGTGAGGGGTGCCTGATTATATACTATGGGGTTGGGGGAGGTAAGGAAAAAGGGAGGTTGAGAAAGTCTTTCATATGTTAAAGAAGACTCACAGGATACCAGAGGCCTTGCTATTGTCAATCTAAGGTTGTTTTTCCCTCTAGCAAGGCATTAGCATTAAGATGGTTAGGGGGCTTCCTGGAAGAAGGTCACGCTTGTCCCACCCAAGAGCGGGGTCTGGGGGGAGGTTGCAGGGTGTCAGATTATGCCTTGTCCTCAGCCAGCCTCTGGTCCCTCATCAACAACTTCCTGATCTGCTTGAATTTAGTCTCACAGAAATCCTTACAAAAGAAAGTCAATGCATTTTTTTTAAAGATTGTATTCCCTACCTTTACCTTTTCAATACCATCTTTCCTTATTCTTTTATTCCTGCCTTGTACTTCTTCCATACCAGACTCTTCCTGCTTACCTGAGTAAGTCATTTTTGTTTATATCTGTGTGCTATTTCTCACAGTGTTCCTTATTGTGCAATAACCTCTCCCCTTTCTCTGGTGAAATTTAATTTATTCTTCACATCTCAGTTTAAATGCCACCTTCCTGTAATTTCTCTGGGAAGAATTAGTTACTTTCTAGACAGGTAGATATGTAGGTAGGTAGGTAGATAGGTAGGTAGGTAGGTATATCTATTATATATATAGGTATATCTATTTATACATATATAAAAACAATAGCATATATCATGTTATAATAAAGTCAGCTATACATGTGTCTGCCCACTAGACTAGTCTATTTGGGAACAAGGACTGGGTCTTATACTAGTGTTCAGTAGGTGCCCAGAAAACATCTACAGAGTTAAAGTGTGGTTCCCCGGACTCAGTTTCCCAGTGTTCTTGTGAAGAAACAGAGGCTCTTATTATTAAGAATAATGGAAAACAGATGATTTAATATTGGAAGAGAGGACTGTATTGAGAGAAAAAGAGAACAATCCGAATGATTGGGTTACAAAATCTGCTGTCCTGCCTGGAAAGTTAAACAGGGAAGGCTTTGAAGAGTTGGCACAGAGCTTCAAGCAATCTTTAACTTAATACGCTGACTCTGTAGAGTTGTAACTTACCCAATCTAGCTGAGTAAGGTGAGTTTGTATACTTCATACTAGTTTGTAAACCATGATTGCCTGGCACTGTAGTTTTTTAAAAACGGTGTTGTCTGCATCTTGAAGCAGCTGGCTCTATGTGAATATTGAAGGTGAGCCATTTGGACGGAGGAGTGACAAGGACACAGTTATAAATTCCATACCTAGAGCCTGCATTTGTGCAGCCCTTCTGCATCTCTCCCAAACCCATTCTGGTCTTTCCAGGGTAAAAAGCGCAGACAGAGACAAAGGTAGCATCAGGAGGTGGGAAATGGAACCCAGATAGTGTGTGTGTGTGTGTGTGTGTGTGTGTGTGTGTGTGTGTGTGTGTGTGTGTGTGTGAGGGGTGGTTACTTTTGTTTCAGGGCTGGCCAGAGGATCTATTTGATCAGAGACTGCTTCTTAAAAACTCTTGTTATTTGGAAGAGAGATTTTGAATGACCTCTAATCCCCCTTTAATTTAGTGGACCTCTTAGGAGATGCAGAACACTTGGCCCCCAGGTGAAGACAGTAACGGATTGAGAGACAATGGCAATAAAAAACCCAGGCTGGGGGAGGCCGCGGGAGGCTTTCAGGAGTTAATCAGCAGTAGCAGGGATGCGGCCACAAAGAATGGGGGAGGACAAGAAAGAGGTGATTTCTTGAATGAAGGAGTGCTTGGAAAGAGGGTAATCCAGAGAAGACTGCTGGAAAGAAGGAAGGGAGAGGACAGTGAGACTGTAAAAGAAAGATCCACTTCACCCCTTTCCAGTTTTACTCAAGGTAGGCACTGGCTTGGTATTTTGACAGGCACGATAAAGCAGATTTCTAAGAGGGAAAAACTCCTGCTATATTTTTCCCCTAAATTCTTCTCCTCTTGGCAATATAATTTTCACAGAAATTGAAATTTTAACTTGGCAACAATAGCTGAAATACAAATCCTTGAAAATGAACATGATGGCTTAGGTACTATATTGGGGAGAAGTAAAATCAATACTATTATTAATTATGATCTACTTGAGACAGGACTCAAATGTTTTCATCTGCCAATGGTAAATCGGCATGAAATGAAAGGGTTTAGTGAAGTTGTTATTAATTCAATCATTTCAACAAATACTTACTGATAGTCAGACACTGTATTAGGTTCTGTGAGTAAGGAGATGATTAGATCGTATCATAACCGAATATTTACTTACTAGAGCCAGGACTTACTAGAG
Organism: Ursus americanus; assembly: GCF_024610735.1. NCBI lineage: Eukaryota > Metazoa > Chordata > Mammalia > Carnivora > Ursidae > Ursus > Ursus americanus. The sequence goes on from NC_142130.1 coordinate 40,846,142, forward strand.
CTAGAAACTGTTCTGGTTGTTTTGATAAGATGGAGCCTAACATCACCGTAACTATAGGTGAAACTTTGTCTTCTTGACTACTTAATTATCATCTTGGTCAAAATCATAACAGAATTCAGCTAAAGAGCCCTGCATATCAAAATTCAGCAGTCTTGAGAAGACCAGTAAGAAGATGCGGTGAAGGGACTGACCATTATCTCTATTTGTTATGGAAAAGAAAAAGTTGTTACATTTCTGAAATATGCACGTTATTCCAACTATCAAATTATTACCGCCTCAGTCATTTCTAATCATCAGTAGTATTGTATTTTCTTTTTAGGGCAATGGTGCTCAAAATTTAATGCATCTAAAAAAATCACTAAATGTGCTTTTTTGTTTGTTTTGTTTGTTTTACTAAATGTGTTTTTTAAATAGATTTCTGGATTCCATCCACCAAAGATTCTAATTAATGGATCTAGGAATAATTTATTGTTAACAAGCAGCCTGAATGATTCTGATATAGTTGGTCTGTGAACAATACTTTGAGAAACATTGCCTTATAGGGAGACCTTTCTTTGAAAATTTGTCCCCATTTTTTCTCCTAAAAGACCTTTCTCCTTGAACAGTGAAAAAAAAAAAAAATCCATTCATTTATTTTTGTACTTCCATCTATACCAAAAAGTCCTATATATTATTTCAGCTTTCTTTCTGCTAATTTACTTTGCTCCTTGTTCATGCTCCAGATGATAGTGATTGTGGTAGATTACCTACTGTTGTTGATTCATTGTCCTACCAATTTAGGAGAAAGTTTAGCAAAACTGGAGGTAGAGTTAGATTGTATATATTGGCTCCCCTATTTAATTATATTTCTGTTATATTCATCCAATATGACATATATGAATATGAATAGGACATGATGATTTAATCAGAAATATTAAAATAGGTCTTACACTAGAAAGTCTGAAAAAATGATTTTTGAGTCAGTGAAGCTACAACCAGGAAAATATAAATTACAGAGTATTTAAATAAAATAAATTTTAAAAAAATTTACACAGGCAATGGAATTGTGAGAAGCCAATCAGAGGGCATCCAGGCAACATCAAGATTAGCATCAAATACAGAGACAGTGGGAAGGATTTGGGTTACCCCGCCAAGGGATTGATCTCCAGAGGAGATAGAGCCATAGCTAAAGGTGGTGACCAGGGACAAGGGGAGAGAACTACCTGGGAAAAATACCATATCTTGTGTCCCTGTCCTCTAATTTTCTGCCAGTTTTCTTCTTACTAGATAAACTCAGTTGACAGGGGAGCCTGTGAAATGCAATGTGTACCAGTCACCTCCACAGTGATTCAAGAGAAGGTAGGGGGGTGAGGAATAGCTTCTAGGGTTATTAAAAGATAAACTGAGGCATATTAAAAATTTAGGAATTTATTTGAGCAAAAATCAATTGGAATCGGACAGTGACAAACCAGGAGTGGTTAGAAGCCTTCTGTCTTCTGGGAAAAACTTAAAGACAAAGGGGAAATGCAGCTGGGAAAAACTTAACTTCCTGGCTTTGCTTCCCCTTTGTCTTTATCTTGGGCTATGGCTTAAAACCTAGCTGGCTGTTTGTGATTTGTTGTCCTTAGTTTTCAGTTTTGTAACCTTGAAATATTTACAGGCTTAGATTTTGGTTTGCCAGCAAACCAAAATCTAGTATCAGGGCATTTGAGCCACCTCAGTCTAATGGCCTCCTTATTTAATTAATAAGACAAAGTAATAGAGCCCAGGACCAGCAGAGGTGAATATATCCCCAAGTTGACCTTAATGATTCTCCCGATCTACTTTAATGCCAAGAACTTTGTCTCTGATATTCTTTGTAAGTCCCTTCTTGTACTGTACCCAACCTGAACCTTCAACCGTGATTTACCTGAGCATAGGCAAGGTCGGAGGGGTGGGTGGCAGGGGTCATTTAAGAACGCTCCATCTCACTACAGTTTGCTTCCTTGGGAGTGTAGTGCTTGAGATCCATGGAAGTTGAAAAAGAAAACAACTTTTCTCTGCAGGTCTCTTCCACTGCTGACATTGTTCCTAGATTGCTCTGTGCAGTTTCTCTCTAGGGTCTCACGTGGTGGCCGTGCGCATTTGACCGTCTTCGCTTGATATATTCTGATTTATGCAGAAAGATCTTGTATCCATTTCCTAACAGCTGTCATCACTTCTCAGCCCTGATCTCTCTTGCTTCCTCCACTTCTTCCCAGTGTGATGTGTTTTTTCATGTTGACTTCTTTCTTTCCTGGGGAAGGGGGCTTGCTTTAGGAATGGCCAGTTCCAATTGCAGCTTGAATGCAACTACAAAAGGTTGTCAGCTCTCTGTCTGAAACTCAGCATGACTTTCCTATAAAAGGAAACACTGCACGTACTAAAACAGCGGCTGGAGAACTGAACTGGGGTCAGCAAAGAGAACACTGGAGCTGGGGAGAGTGTGGCATTTGATTCAGTTCCTAAAGAATATTACAGTTAATATTTTATTGTTTAGCCAGGGTTTTAATGTTTCACTTTCATGGTTTTGTATTCTTCATTTCACTTTAAAGTTTAGTTGGATGGTGTGGGCCTGAAGGGCGGGAAGATTTAGGTGTATTTTCCTACATTCTGATGGCCAAGCTTTCAAGTCTTCTCCAGCTTCTATTCTTAACATGAATTTGAGGCGGTTCTAACCCCAAAATGAAGTATATTGTTGCAAAATGGGATTAGACTTCGTCTAGCACAGTGTCTGGCTTGCGGTAGCATGATTTGATTTTGTTTTTGTAAATATATATATTTTTACAAGGTTCAATTCTTTTAGATGAGGGGCTTTTCATTTACATCTGAGCAATCATCGCATTATAAGACAAATGATACCTTGCTTTTCCAAAAACAAATGCCTTAATGAACTCTTTCTCTGCCATGAATTAATGATTTCTAGGGCTGTAGGTCATGTCTATTGTGACAAATAACACTATGGATGGAGACTTTGAGGAGAAGACTGTGTTCAAATCCTCCAGGTATCTGAACAACAGAGGAAAAATTGAGACAATAAGAAGTCAATTTACCTTCTTTTATGGGAGATGGGAGATAGCCTTATATAGTCCCTGGTCAACCTTGAACAAATCAAATGATTAGCACTGTTATTTGTAAAAGATGGTAACTGCGTATAGCTCAGGGTTTTACTGAGGATGTCGTGAGTTCCTGGGTGTGGAAGTGCTTTATAAACACTAAAGCATCATAAAAGCAAAGGACATTGATTAACATCACCCTCCTCTTCCCTTCGATTGCCCAAGAAACTAATCATCTACCATGGGGTTGTTCTGTCACAGTGCAGTGGTTCGCATATCATTACAAAAGTTACCTAATTAAATGGTAGTGAAAGCACCTCTGGTCCCAGTGTAATCCAATTACATTTACCAGGTAAAAGAAATTAGACTGAAAATATCATCTCTGGCTTGGACAGCTCCCTGTTTGTCAGGCAGCCTTTCAGAGCTGGAAAGCTGCTTTAGTGATCATCTCTTCCAATATCTTAATTGGTTCATGAGAAAAGTCACTGAAAACCAGGGGGGGAAACCACTAACCTTTACTAAAGTTGTAGCATTAATGGTAGGGGAGGGGGTCAGAAACTATCCATTTGCCTGTATTTGCTGACTCATCCACCTAATTCTTTAATTTTCCATTTTTCCATGTGTCACTTACTGATAATATTTTGATATGCCTTCCTATTCTCCCACTTGTTCTAATTCTATTCCCCTAGCACTTTGGCAGATAAAGGAGAAAAGAGTTGGATTGGGAAAGGAAAAGATACACTCAGAAAGAAGGGGAAAAAAAAAAAGGAAAAGTTTACTGGAGAAATTGGAGAAATTTCGAGAACAATGGAAAGCAAAAAGGTGATGAGGATGGCTGGGCAGACAGGCAAGTGATTAAAAAGAGGTAGATGGAGTGCTAGAATTTAGAAGGGATGTTTGATATTTCCTGCTCTTGCTCCATTTCCTTCCAGATCACGTTTACTCCTGTGTCACCACCACAGCATATGGTGGTTCTCAAGCCACTTCTCACTGACAGGAACAATCAGAAAGTCTCTGTTAAAGCCTTTGTTTGGCTCATGAATTATTATATTAATACCTTGCACAATGGTCGTCTGTTCTCATGGATTTAACAATCGTCAGGCCACACGAGCCACACTAACTTGTGTTGCAAAAATAATACCTCTCTCTGTAATAGGATATCTTAAACAGTTTTTAAGTTAGTTTATGTCTGTTATCTCATTTTTCCTCACAGTAATTCAGAAATTTAGACGGATATTTTTAACTGTTTTATAGATGAGAAAGCTGAGACCTGTGGATGTTAAGGGACCTACTGGATGGCAAACATCGAGTTAATAATGTACATCTAAGTGATGCAGGAGTTAAATCTGATTCCTGAACGAAATAATAATAATAATCAGGATATGGTTGAACAGGAGCTAGAGATGTTATTTGGATGTTTTTAACATTTCAGAAAACTTTTATAGTTTAGAAAACATGGCTTTTGAAGTCCTTTAAGAGCCTTGAAGTATGTCACTGGGCTAACTGAGGGAATTTGGGGTCAATAAGACAGTACAGAAAACCAGATGCAGACCAGAGTAGCTAAAGCAAGAAATCAGACCAGGAGAGGAAATGAGTTCCATTTCTCCAAACAAGCTTCCAGGTTCACTGTGGAACTCAGTTAGGCTGGTTGGGACCCAGAAGTTGAGGGGACTCCCCAGCTGTTCAAAATCATCTTGTCTCCCCAAGGTCCTTATCCTTCTTTGAATTGCAGACTTATTCAGGAATCCTGAGAAAGAACCACACAGTTGTAAGAATTCACAAATGACAATTTTATTCATTATCAGACTTTCACAGATTCCCCAAAGCCTGTCAACTGTGTTTCTCCATGTACACACACCCCTTGGACCACTTCAACGGAATCTCCTAGAATGCTTGCTTCTTAAAATGCAAATTCCTGATTCGCATCCCAAACCATTAAAACAGTCTCTGTGTGCGGTGGAGGCTAGGAATTTGTATTTTTAACAGGTCCTCTAGCTGATTCTTATCCAGTGTAACATTTGAGAACCTATGTTACAAGTATCCATTGACCCGAAAAAACCATCTGTCTTAGAAAAAAATAAATGTGAGACTGCCCCACAAACTCGGCCTTCCCTGTTCCAACATTAAACAATGTTTCCATGTAGCCCATATGAATGCTAAGATGAACACTGCCTCCAGGAAGCCCAGGGGTCCTTAGTTCTTGTGTTTTTCTCCGCGGAAGGTGCCCAAGATGGGAGGTCATCTAACAGCCTCACAGGGCATCTAAGGGAGCGCTTCCGCATTTCTTAACACCATCTGAAACCATATTCTAAGCCGCTAAATTCTGTTTACAAAATGTTATGATCCCATTTATACCAAAACTCCACCCATAGTTAACAGCAAATATTACTTCCTTGTAGTTTTCCACTGCCTGTGACACATGTACTTTTTTACTGTATCCCTCTGGTTTGGAAATATGAAGCCAGTGTAGTAAAAAAGTGAATGAGCCGGTCTATTTATTTCCATTAAAATGCAGGTACACACTGTTTGTTTATCTCCCTCTGGGAACAAGCTGGGAAACTGTTAGTGTTGGGGAAAATAATAATAATAAAAAAAAAAGTCTTAAGTGTTGACTCCACATTTTCAGGGCTTGATAAGTCCTTCTGAGTGTGGCACTCCATCACTTTTCTCAGCAGGGTATAATTACTCATAACTTGAAGGTTTTATCTCTGGGCTGCTTCTAATAAAAAGGGGGGGGAGAGAAAGCATATCTGTCACTCACTGCAAGTATAGATGTTTAATTAAGTATCACATATAATTGTTTCAGTCTCTTGTGTGACAATTGCACAGTCCAGGAGTTTGGGGTGGGGGTAGGGAGATCATCTAGCAGATTTATGAGGATTTATAAAATAGGGATTTTTTTAATGCATCCCGTGTGCATGCGCAGGGGTGCATGCACGTGGATGCTTCTGCTGCGTCTGAGGCTCATCCTGCTGTTTGGTCTTTGAGTCTTATGTTGCCTGATACTCATTTGCATTCTCTCTGGTTACCCTTCTCAGTGTTTTTAAGCTGTGAAGTAATGATTTCCGCTTCTGTATGTTCCCTCTCCTGTCCTGGCCAGGGTGTCTTGTATTCAGCCTTTACGTGTGCTGTATCTGTTGTAACCCTGCAGGACGAAAAGTAGAGCGGGCGAACTGGCCTTCTGCATTGATAAAAAGGTAGGGAGGTGGGATCGTGGCTCCTTACAAGATAGTATGGGCCATTTAAAGCCTAAGTAGACCTTCTGTGTTGGTTCCTTCGACCCTGGATTTAAACAGCTTTAGAAGTTTCCAGGCACTATGGTTGCAGGGTTGAAGCTCTAGGACTGTCCATCTCTGTTGGAGATCGTCTTGGGAACAGAGATGGTTTTGGAGGTTTGAGAAGTATGCTTTTTCTCTGGATCTCTGCAAATGCCCAAACAGCGGATTTCCTGAAACCCTGACTTGTAGTGTTTGCTAATTTCCATGATGTAAAGACTCCCATTATGGCCAACTGAGGGGCTCTGCTCTATGTGTTCAGGGTTTCTTCATGTTCCTCAAACTGTCAACATCATTCTCACCTCAGAACTTTTGCTATAGTTACTCCCTACACTAGGAGAATTCTTCCCTTAGACCATCACCTAGCTTTCTCTACCTTTCGTCATTTAGGTCTCCACTGTTATGTCACCTCTGCAGGGAGGCCTTCACTGACCACACATTAATTTTTTTTTTTTTAAGATTTTATTTATTTATTTAACAGACAGCCAGCAAGAGAGGGAACACAGGCAGGGGGAGTGGGAGAGGAAGAAGCAGGCTCCCATCGGGGAGCCTGATGTGGGGCTCGATCCCAGGACTCCGGGATCACGCCCTGAGCCGAAGGCAGACGCCCAACAACTGAGCCACCCAGGCGCCCCCACACATTAATTTTTATCCACCTTTTCTTCATAGCACTCATCATGACCTGAAACTCTAGGTTTACATGTTTATTATCCATTTCTTCAGTTGTTTTTCTTCATTATTGTATTTCCAGTACCTAGAATAAAGCTGGCATGTAGTAGATACTCAGAAATAATTCTTGAATCAAGAAATAAAATATATGATTAATCAATAGCATTGAGATGAAGACTGCAAAGACTTTATACAATTTTGTAATACTTTCAACTCTCAGTGTAACGAGAGCTATCCGTTCTACTATGTCTTCCGCAGGCCCCACTCATCTTCCTATCCTAGAATCTACTGAGTATATAGTGATTTTGTTTTTCTGTTGGACTAGGAGCTTCTTGGAGGAAAGCATCATTTCTTATTTACTCTTAAATTTCTCATATCTGGGATATAGTAGAAGCTCAATAAATACAGGGAGACTGACGATGAACGCACCACAATTTCTGTTTTTCTTATTTCCTATGTTTCAGGGATGGTTATCAATACATCCATAGGTTAGAATAAAAGGGGCCTGTGTGCATCTATCAGAGCCAGCAGGAACTTGAGAGCCAATAAAGAGACTGTATTTTTGCGACACAAACAGGCTGGAGGGAAGTGAGGACGTCCGGGGATCCAGTGAGGTTTGGCAGCTGCCAGTGGGAAGCATCTAAAATCCCCAGGGTCTCAGAGCAAGAAGAAAAAACCCTGAGGCTAAACAGATTAATGGCTTCCATGGGAGCCCCAGGACATGTGCAGATGCCAGACATTGCTAAATGTGGTATAAGATGTTATATTAGACCTCTAATCAACTGAACGTCCTATGATAGTCTCAAAGTTAACTGTTCCTGGGGAGTCAGCCAGAAAAAGGCATGACAGGAGGGTCTACTGAGGCAGTGGATTTCCCACATCTGCTTTTCCTTGTACCTAGCTGGATCACTGAATGAGGCAAAGAACTCACCCTTACAAGTGTTCACGGTAGGGAGAACATTTAAGGACATGTAGGTATGGTGTTGGACATCAGCGAGGAGATCCAACAAACTTCTAATGAGCCTATTGTTTTTGTATATTAGGATGATTTGCGTAGAAGAATGTGTACGAAGGTAAAATATGCCTTCGTAACTATGTAACAAAAAAAATTCAGGTGTGATGTACCTTTGGTGTGGTCAAGCAAGTATTGAGGGGAAGCTGTGTCCTGGGAAAAGAATGATGTTGAATGAGTCAGAGGGAAGTTTTAGAACTCATAACTTGCTGTATAATAACCAGCAGAGAAGAATCTCCTCTCAAGAGGGAAAGGAACAGGAAGAATACAGAGCTTTCATGTTGTGCTGAGTACTTCATACTTCGAAGAATATACAGCTGATGTCCTGAGACAATAAAAGATCATAGCAATTGAGAAAGGGGGGGTGGGTAGGGAGCAGGCAAAGAAGGAAGGAAAGGCAGCTCCCACCACCCCACCCTCGCTCCAGTTCTTAGAGGAAGTTAGTACTGAAAATCACTTTAAAAGTTCCGAAGTCTAACCTCTATATTTTAGTTCATTTTTCTGGTCCAGTTTTCCCATCTGTAATTTGCTTAAAGCTGCACAGATGGACATTGACAGGGATGGAATCCAAAAAGTCTTCAGTGTCCCCTTTAAGACAGTCTACTTTTGGACCATACTCCACTAGGATGTCCAGTTAAACTGATGCCGCACTACTTACATACTAAGTATATATGGAAAAAAATGCAAAATGAGTTGATGTAGATCTAGAAGACGAGAGAGTTGAAATCACTGAGAAGAACCATGAAAAACAGAGGGGTGAGGGTAAGGGCATGATGCACTCTCTGTTGTATTTTTGTTTGTTTGTTTTGTCCCAGAGAACATGGTCATTATTACCTGTAACCCTGAGCACCAGGGTGGCCCCCAGCCCCCAGAAGGAGTCTCGTGGGTAGGTTCTTTCTCTAATACTAACCCAGCTCTGTTCAAAGCCATAGGCTTGAATATACTCAGAGGTGTATCCAGCTGAAGCAAACCCTGCTGGTCGAATAGTTTTTCCAGACAGAGGGAGGGAGTCAAATACCAAGAAAGAGAAGGCAGGGGTAGAAATGGTAATTAAGGTCTTCTGAGAGTAAAGGGAGAGATTATATGGTATTCAAAGCAGGAGTGTGCAGAAATGGATTGTAGTCCTGTAATTCCATTGGACTAATTGTGAGTCCTTGAAGCTCCATTTCCTCTTTATAAGATGAGGGGATTTGTCATGATGTCCTAATGGTGCCAATGTGATGTAATTAAGTCTATTCATGAAATAATCCTTATCTTGATTAGGTAAATAGGACTTGATTAATTCCACTCTGATTAACCACTGCTTCTCAAACTGTGCTAGAGGCTTCTACCCATCCTACCTAGCAACTTACTGTGTTCTCCTAGTAGAAATGAAAAATGCCCCGGTATCCCTCAAGATAGAGATCAAGCCAAGATCCAAATGCTTTAAAACATTAAACAGTTCCACACATGGTTGTGGTTTGCCTTGCAAGTGGGATGGCATTGGTGGAGATAAGATGATGAGGGAAAATGGGAGGGGGAGGCAAAAAGGAGAGGTCCTTTAAAACTTCAAAAAGACTTTATACTTCTTTTCTGCCCTTTCATAAAGACTTCATCTGGCAGCCAGATTGCCTAAATGGTCTCCCTAAAAAGGCCCACCCTGGACTGACAGAGCCAGGCACACTCTCTCCAGCTTTGCTTTGCTGCTTTGATGCTGTCACATGTCCTTCATTTTCTACATTTCATTCATTCCTTGCCTTTAAGCTACGAGGATAAAAGTCCCTGGCATTAAAAAAAATCAGCTTACATTTTTTAAAGGGGTAGACAGTTCATGCAGTCTTTGATTTTTTTTCTAGGAAAAAAATGTTACTTTAAGGAGAAACTAGAGAGATTTTTTCTGGTTTCTTTTCCCCCTTTGCACCCTTCACCCCAAATCTTCCATTTTCAGCAGGAAGACACAGGAGCGAGTATAGTACAGGAAAGGGTAGGGGAATGATTGTCTGTTAGAAAGCAGTTAAACCACTACAGTGAATAAAAAAAAGCCTGAACATTCATTTACTGCTAAACAATGACAAAAGATAATTAGAATGTTTGAAAGCACTGCGCTGTATTCAACATCTGTTAAACGTTGGTTGAGATAGCTGTTTTTAAAATTAGGTGGTGTTGAGGAGGAAAGGTAACCAGTAGAGTACAATGCTTATAGCCATCACAATCTATATGAAGAGTACATAGAGATGTCTGATTATTGTATATGAAGGAGGGTGTAAACAGCAAAAACCTTATAGCAGGAGGAAACACTATATGATAGGATTCCTGTGTGTGGAAATACCCACTTAAATAATAAAATGTGGACATAAGGATACTCTCTAGATTATCTCTCCAAAATAATGAGCATAATCTTCAAATGTAGAGGACATGAAGAATCTGTAAGAAAAGGACAAGTAGCAATACTAAAGGATGAGAGTTGGCCAGAAATGAGTGTGAGTACACACATGGGGGAAAAAATAAGAATTGGTAAGATTTCCAGATAGGATAAATGACACCTGCAACAGGTGTTTAGAACCCAAATGAATAGGAAATGTCGAGGTAATCCTTAGATTTGAATAAGAACTGATGCTGCAGATATGTATAAATAAATGTGTACAAACCAAACCACACAATTCTAGAGATAGAGGAAACAATGATGAAATCTATCACCCAGCTATTAAACTCCAGGAGAGAAAACTTTGCCAAAATGTGAGAATTGAAAAAAAAAAAAAAATTAAGAAGACCTGCAAAGTTAAGTAAACCACAAGGAACCTGGAAGTTCAGGGTAAATGTCTTTTGAGGATCAAACAGACCGGGGGCTGGTGAAAGAAAACGAAACTGTCTGAATAACCAGTAAAGTCAAAGAATCTCTCACTGGAAGAAACAAAAAAAGGCATCTTTGGGAGAGAAAAAAACAATTAAGAACTGGAAAATCAACCAACCAGAGCAAGCACCAAGCCCAAAAGAAATCCACATAAGAGGATCCTGTGAGAGGTGCTCAAAATATAGTACTAAAAGTGGCTTTAAGTCAGGTAGCCAAGTCTTCCTTAGGAACCTGCATAAAGCTCAACTAGGGTCACTTTCGAGGGACAGAATTCTTTGGGGAATTTGTAGTACCGTTCGATGGTTATTGTATGAAGAGTGGGCTTGGGAGAAAAAAGGAAAATCAGAGAAGCTTATTTAAATATTGACTGCCTTTATTTATAAAATAGGTCAATAAGTTCCTGTTAGCCAATATTCCATTCAGAGCAATTAGGTAAAATAATGACAGAAATAATTGACTATCTTACATCCATACTGGTTTTACCAGTGGCATGCATGATGAAAAGAAGACTCAATCAATGCTTGTAAATCCTCCTTTGGTGAGAGAAAGATAGCACAGCTCCTCTAAGGAGAAGTAACATAATAAAACTATTAAGACTCTAAGTTCACCACATTTAAAAATTAATTCTTAAAAAGCTAAATGGGGAAGGGGAGCCTGGGTAGCTCAGTCAGTTACCCATTTTGCTTCAGATCATGATCTCAGGGTCATGAGATGGAATCCCAAGTTGGGCTCCATGTTGAACATGGAGCCTGCTTAACAGTCTCTCTCTTCCTCTCCTTCCCCCCCAAAAGACCCCCCAAAAAATCCATATTGGGAAATATTTTGCTCTTTTATTATGGGCCAGGATCTTAACTTAAAAATAGGAAATCAAACATAAAGATAACACACAAAATATTGGCTCAATACAAATGTATACACATTATACTTTCCGTGAAAAAGCCAAAAAGGGAATGATTAGTAATGCCTTCCAAATGGTGCCAGCATTTTGGGGGTTGTGAAATGCCAGCCCAATGGGAATAAACTGAAATAAACTCCTAAAACAGGCTGTAACTGATCAGAGAAGGGGGGGTAGGTTAGACCCAATACAGACAAGTCGAAGAGGTCAACAAAAGTATAACAAAGGATCTGGAAGCTGTTATATATATGTCATTTTCTACTGATACCATCTGGATTTGATATCAGTAAAGTTATCCAAATTTGGATATCATCAGATGGGAATTCATAACTAAACACAACAGGGAGACCTGGGTGGCTCTTGGTTTTGGCTCAGGTCATGATCTCCGGGTCATGGGATCAAGTCCTGCATCAGGCTCCACACTCAGTGTAGAGTCTGCTTGTCCCTCTCCCTCTGCTCCCCCCCCCCATTCTCTCTCTCTCTCTCTCAAATAAATAAATAAATAAAATCTTTGGGGGGGGGAACCAAACTAGACACAACATAACCTTGCTCTTGTTCAGCTGAACTGCACATGACAAAATAGAGTTCTACAGAAAGTGGAAAGTGAATTAAAGGGCCAAAGGAATGGGAGCCCAGCTGTGTGGAGACCAACCACATGTAGAGAATGTAACAGTTAGAATAGAGGAAAGCTGAGCTGAGATCGAACCATGATAGAAATGTTTAGTGAGAACACCACTTTTAAGAGAGCATGATACACCAACATTATGGGCACCACTGAAAACATGAAAAAAGTAATTTTAGGACAGGTAAAAAGAAGCTACATTGTGCATAACATATTTTAAATTCGTAGAACTTTAAAATCTTCAAGTGGTAATTGCTAAGTACATGAGCAATGTAGTAAAGGGTGTGTGTGATTTCAAGGATGCTGGTTCCAGGATGGGTTTTTAGTGGTAATAAGAGGGAAAATGTGAATATTCGAACGTGAAGGTTGAAAACTATGCCCTTTCACATTTGATTCTTTGGCGCCTCTGTCAACTAAAGAATATTCACTACTGGATTGGGATTTCACTTTTGGTTTGTTGTTTCAGGGCTTGAATTCCCAAAGGACTATGGGGAAAATATCAAGAGGTCAGACGACCAACACTATGACGCTTCAAATACACTATTTGGTGAAGGTGCTGAGGGACTCCATTAACAAAGGAGAATATTTTATGTACTTCCCTCCATCCTATGGCAGCCCCTTCTCTAGTCTCCAGCCTTTAAATGATGCTATATCCCATTACACAATAATTTTGTACATCTCCCTAGCTGTTTAGTGACTGGAAAGACAACTAAAACATGATACAATTTTTCTGTAACTTAACAAATGTGATGTTGCAATATATATTTGATAGAACATAGAAGAAAGGAAAAAAAGAAAGAGGAAGAAGAGGAAGAGAGGGAGATGATAGATGGATCTATCATAAGGTTACATGGTTAAAAGGTGGTGTTCAAGGTAATATGTAGGGCTAACAGAAAAAAAGGATTTTGGGAACCAAGAGGCTATTGACTCAGCTCTGTATGATGATTTTTGGATTGGTATGTTCATAGTCCATATTTCTAATCAATTTCTCTCTCTCCCACCATCTTTCTGTCTGTGTCCTTAACTTCCTCCCTGTTTTCTTACACAGATCCATATTTCAGAATCCTTCCAAGTGCTGCGCGTTTACATCTGCATGGATGCCTCTGCACGTACCTACAGCACATTCCTCAAACCTCCCTGCTTATTAGCAATAGACTCTATTGCTCCCAATCCCAGTTACCTCAGTTCAGAATGTCTGAGATATTTTTGACTTCCCCTTTTTCCTAGTTTTCATATGCCATTCAGTTACCTAGTTATATTGATTCTATCATCTCGAAACTACCCTTTATGTCTCTTTTCCACTTGCCTCTTAGATTCAGTGTAATGTAGTGATTGAGAGTGTAAGCTCTAGGGGCGCCTGGGTGGCGCAGTCGTTAAGCGTCTGCCTTCGGCTCAGGGCGTGATCCCGGCGTTCTGGGATCGAGCCCCACATCAGGCTCCTCTGCTATGAGCCTGCTTCTTCCTCTCCCACTCCCCCTGCTTGTGTTCCCTCTCTCGCTGGCTGTCTCTATCTCTGTCAAATAAATAAATAAAATCTTTAAAAAAAAAAAAAGAGTGTAAGCTCTAGAGTTGACTGCCTACATATGCTTGTGTTTCATAGCCTTCTTTTCCCACTTACTGCATCTGTCATCTTGGGCAAGTGACTGAACCCTTTGCCTCAGTGGTCACAAATGTGAACTAGAAATATGGTGATAAACCACATCATAGGGTTCTGTTCAAGTTTAAATTAGTTAATACATGCAATGCTTGATAAATTTATTTATAATTGTGGTGGTGGTTGTGGTGGTGGTGATGATGGTGGTGATGATGAAGATGATGATGATGATTTCAGAGCCATCTAATCTTTCGTAAGACCCAGTTTTCTATTGGGTCCCCCAGATTCCACTTTTTTTTTTTTTTTTTTTTTTTTTAGAATTTATTTATTTATTTGACAGAGAGAGACAGCCAGCGAGAGAGGGAACATAAGCAGGGGGAGTGGGAGAGGAAGAAGCAGGCTTCCCACGAAGGAGCCTGACGTGGGGCTCAATCCCAGAACTCCAGGATCACGCCCTGGGCTGAAGGCAGACGCAAAACCGCTGTGCCACCCAGGCACCACCCCCCCCCCCAGATTCCACTGTTTTTCTCTCAAGTTCAGCCTTCATGCTTCTATCAGAGTTGGAATCCTACAACACATCTGATAATGTTTTCCTCCTGTTTATAGGATGGCTCCCATGTCTATTAACATGGTATTTAAGGTCCTATTTTACTGGGACTCAGTATCCAACTACACTTTACTCTTGCTCATATGGCTGTTTTCCTCCCTACCCCACATGCCCTACTTGTTCTTTTGCAAATGTATCCTAAGTAATGATATCTATTTATCTTTCTTCTTACTATTCTTATTATTAGGGATATCTTTCTATCCAGGCTTTGCCTATTATAATTCTTTCCAGGTCTTCAGATAAAGATGTTGTCCATTCCTAACATCTAAATATTAATACTAAATATTACTAAGTTGTAGTACTAAAATCAACAACTGTCATTTATTAATTGAATGTTAACAGTGTACTGGAATTCTCTACTATTAGGTAAGCACTATCATCTGCATTTTAGAAATAAGGAAACTTATACTCTACAGTGTAAAGTAACTTAGTCAAAATCACCCAACCAGAAAGTTGGGAAGACCTGGTTCTGCTCTTACTAACCCATTACACTGCCCTGACTCCTGTGCATGTGTTTATTTCCCATTCAATATTCTTATCTCTTTCCCCATATTAAAAATCTCTCTAAGCTCTGTTTTACCTGGACGTATCTCAGCAGCCCATGCTGTGCTTTCAGCCCAATAAACAAGCAATCATGATGAATTGAATTGACTTTCCCTGGTGCAGCCAAAAGTGTGTATGGCCATGATAGAGGTGTGGGATGCTATATTAGCGTTAGCCCTGTTCCTCATTTATTCTGTCCCTAGAGGTCATATACAGATAGTCCCTAACTTCAAAATATATCAAAACTAACAGCCCACATCTACCTCAGTTTTAAAATGTTCTGTCATGGAGTCAAGTTTGGAAACTCAAAGATACTGAGAACAGGTGTAATGCTTTATGCAGATATAAACATTCATAGACCAACAGTCAGACAATAGTGACAGTGACCATTAACCCACCTCCCCCATCTCATGTTCCTCATCTGTTACAGATCTCTCTCATTAGTCACAAGTTATTGTGATGAGAAGGTCTAAGTCTCTTCAGCTTTGTCTTACCAAAGTATAGCACAATGCCTGATATATAGTTAAAAACTTAAGACATATATTTTAAATTTAGAATATATAGGGGTGCCTGGGTGGCTCAGTAAATTAAGCTTCCAATTCTTGGTTTCAGCTAAGGTCGTGATCTCATGGGTCATGAGGTCAATGCTCTGCATTGGGCTCTGCACTCAGCGGGAAGTCTACTTGAAAGATTCTCTCCCTCTGCCCTGCCCCTCCCTTATTCTCCCCCCCCCCCCCCCCGCTCTCTAAAATAGATAAGTAATCTTCTTAAAAAATTAGAATATATAAAAATATACATTACCATGCTCAACTCCCCCCTCCCCAAACTTAGATTCGGTAGGTCTAGCGTGGAGCTCAAGCATCTCTATCAAAAAGCAGACAAACATCAACAAAAACTCAGATGACGCCTTAGTGCCTTTTAGTCTCATTCTATTTAGAAATGATATTAGGATGGGTGCCTGGGTGGCTCAGTCGGTTAAGAGTGCCTTCAGCTCAGGTCATGATCCCAGAGTCCCAGGACTGAGCCCCGTATCAGGTTCCCTGCTCAGAGGGGAGTCTGCTTCTCCCTGTGCGCCTCACCCCATTCTCATGCTCTCTCTCAAATAAATAAATAAATAAATAAAATCTTTAAAAAAGAAATGATATTAGACAAAATTTGCTCTAGACAGTCTTCTTGTCTTCTCTCACCTTTCCTTACTCCTTCTTCACACACATGCAAACACCTACACTGAAACAGTCCAGTGCCATCCAGAGGCATTTCGATATCATCCTGTCATAGCACTTAACAATACTTTCTTCTTATTGCTTATTTTAACTGCCATACTCTTCCATTAAACTACAGGGTTTGTGAAGGCAAAGAATATTTTCATTTTTTTCAGTGTCTTATCTTTGGTGTCCTGCACGGTGCCTAACTATACATGAAGCCCAATATATATTCAGTATAAAATGGAATATTTTAATGAACAGAAAAAAACAGAAAAATGAGGTAATTAATTCCTAGAATGTGGTATCTATTTTCCTGTAGAAAATATATTTTATGAAAACAACTGTAGGAATGCCTGGAGTAGTAACTCATGACACTGGTTATTTGGCTGCATCATTGACCTCAGGTTTCATGAATGTTCTTGGAGGTGACCAGTATCTACCAGGTTATTTCCATGCTCTTTTAATTTAAAAGAACTTTCAAACCTGACACATTCAGGACCTACCTGTACAGAGCAGGCAGGCAATTCTCACTGAAGCTGAAATATAACATGTTCTGCTCATTCTTAATAAAGTTTGTATCTCATCATCTCTGAATTTCCTTCCACAAGTGTTCTGTAACAAAGGCTCCTAAATGCAGTCATTCCAGAGGCTGAAATGCAGTTGCCTGGAAAAACCTTATACAAATACAGATTCCTGAGATCCACAGGAAATCTTCATTTGGAAAATTTGTGGTAGGATTTTTAAATCTAAATCTTTAGACCTCCTCCTAAAGAAAATAGACGCATGGACAGGCTATCACAGTCTTAGGTCACAGGGGCTATGAGGTTGGGAGTCTGGTGTTTGAAAAACAAGGCTCTCTACCTCAGGATATTGTGATGAATGATAGAAACAATTGAAAGTGCTTTGGGGAAGTAAGGGGACATACAGATGCCAAGCATTTAGGAGTATGGTAATAGTTTTACTTTGTATTAGTTATACTGGTGTCATTATGCAGTATTTGCAAGGCTTTTGATACCAGGAGTGATGGGCATGCTTAGGGAACTGAGGTGTATTTGGCATGTCCTAAGTCATTCCAGACAGAAACTTTCTCTGTAGATATGAAATCAGATATTTTTACAACAATTATACCCGTTCAAAACTCATTATCAACGTTCCTTGCATCAACCTTTACATTTAAGCCCGGCCTCTGTTGAACTATGTATTGAATAGCACCTTTCACTGTGGTTGGAAATCTGTCCTTTGTTATTGCGTTGGTAGGACTCTAGTGAAGAGAAGAATCAGAAAGTTAAATAATGACCCCAATAAGACTACTTGAATTATGGTGCAGTGTTTTAATTTTTAAAGATAAATTATAACTGGATGCAGTAGGCTACTATAATACTTCTGCATAAATGACAGACTAAGGACTTAAATAATTACTTGAAGTACAAAACGTTTTGAAAATCATCTTGGACTATTCTTAGCTCATTTTCAGCAGCACCCATTTGCTTTCTTTCTTTTTTTTTTTTTTTAAGATTTATTTATTTGAGAGAGAGAGTGTGCAGGTGAGTGGGGGGAGGGTCAGAAGGAGAGAATCCGAATCAGAACTCCCCCTGAGCACAGAGCCCTTGTGGGGCTCAATGTCACAACCTAAGATCATGACTTGAGCCGAAACCAAGAGTAGGTTGCTCAACCGACTCAGTCACCCAGATGTCCCATCCTTTTTTTTTAAGATTTTATTTAGAGAGAGAGAGTTCAAGATGGGGGGAAGGGGCAGAGGGAAAGGGACAGAGAGAATCCTAAGCAGACTCTGCGCTGAACACGGAGCCCAGTGCAGACTGAATCTTATAAGCCTGAGGTCATGACCTGGGCCAAAAGTCAATAGTCAGATGCTTAACTGAGTGAGCCACCTAGGCGTTCCCTACTATCTTTTCTTGAGCAGATCTGTCAGTATTGT
The DNA here is from genome assembly GCF_024610735.1 of Ursus americanus. NCBI lineage: Eukaryota > Metazoa > Chordata > Mammalia > Carnivora > Ursidae > Ursus > Ursus americanus. Next base: position 40,864,383 of record NC_142130.1, read on the forward strand.
ACAAACCATATTCATGGATCCCTTCACCTACCTTCAGACGCAGCAACTTTCAGGGTGAAGAGTGATAGCTATTTCATAGCACTGGCCCACAAAACACCGCATCAACTTACTATTCTGTCCTCACATGGTTAAAGGGATTGGTAATAATGACAAAAATGATAGCTATGAATTTTATTATGCTGTTGCTTTGCCCTACTTACAGACCAGAGGTGTGATTTGGTAACAAAAACATAACTTTTTCAAGTATCAAAAGAATTAGCTCATAAAACTACTAATCATCAAATCCAGTCATATCTCATATTTACTCCTTCTTAACTTCCTCAACCATGAGGATAAGTAATTTATTACCTCCTAAGGAGATTTTGTGATCATTTTCCCTCTGTAATAGCTAAAAGCAGTCTCAAATGACACCGTCCATGTTCTTCATCTTCCTGGCAGTCTTCTCGATGGAGCAGATCTTCTCAGCCATGACAGATACTTAACTAATTTAGCCCCATCTCTAATGCTTTGGGTTTTAAGAAAAAATATAATACAAAACATCTGGAACAAGAAACCTAAATCTTCAAACCTTCCTATCTTCAGGTTCTGGTAATGCACTCTCAATAGCGTCATGTATTTTGCCTCTCTTTTCCTTATCTCAATTGTAATCACGTGTTCATTTGAACAGTTAACTTGCTCGATATCTGTCAGCTGCCCCAAGTGAGCTCTAAGTTCCTCGAGGTCAGGGACAATGTCTATGTAATCCAGGGATATGTCCCCAACATAAAGCATGATATCTGACATTTGTTCATTGTACATAACCCCTCTGATGTCCTGGGGACTAAGTATGCAGTTATAATCTTTAAAACATTTGTCATGTGATAAAAATTATTGACTGAAAACTAGTAAACATCCCCAGACCTGAGCCCGAGCTGTTTGCTATAATGCTATTAAAAATATGCTAGATCTACCTGAACAAGTGCAAGCATGCTCTATAAAGAAATTCAGTGAAGAGACTGAGAAGTCAAAAAAGTATTTCTTTCTAGCAGCAATTGGTTAGGTATAATTTTATTACATTTTTCTGACATTAATATCATTGGGGACTGTCAAGCACCCTCATTAATTGTTTGTCCCCTTTCTAACTACCTTCGTCTTTTGAAATTCATCTTCCAATGCTCAGATATCAAGCATAGACAGGGTTTCCTCATGGAAGGTGCTTCAGAAGTTATGCACCCCAGTGACGTTACTAGTTTATCTTTTTGTGGAGCTGAGGAAGTGGATATGAGGAAGTGACTGTAGATGAAACTGTCTGCAAAGGTTTTTGTGGTCGCAGCTTAGAGCAGCAGGAACAGGAAGTAACCTGGGTGTGTAAGTCCTTATTTTCAACCATGTGGCAGTACTCTTGGAGAAATGTAAACTATGATGCATTTCTTGAGGAAATGGGAGGAGGCTGCTGCTGTCAAGAGGCTTTTTTTTTTTTTAAGTATTAAAAGTTGGCTAACTGAGACCCTTGCATAGGCACCAGAATACAACACCTTTTCATGATCTAGAAAGTGATTAAAACTTGATTTGCTAGACTCCCAAGAATTCAGACTGGTTCAGGAGAGGGGGAGTGGGAAGAAAAGACCAGGAGACCAGATAGCACGTAAAGGAGATTTAGGTAGGAAGTTTTTACCAGGAAAGAACTGATAGTTTTGTCAAAAAATGCCCCTTTAGTATCGCCTTTATCTGTTGAATTTTAAAATTTAACTGTTTTGTCATTATCCATTTTGGAGGCTAAAATAGTCAGGTGAGAAATGGATTTGGTTTATTTTGGACTCCCAAATGCCAAGAATGTGTTCCTTTTTTTCATTGGTAGCCTTTTTTAGGGGAGCAAAATATCTGTTACATGTCTTAATTCATGCTACTTCTTCTAAGCACTTACAGCAAGCACCCCCTCAATCATCCTGCCCTTCCCACTCTCTACCATTTCCCTGGTTTACATAATAAGGCTGAAATTATAATCGCCCCTAATCTGATCTGTCTGCTTTAAGTCTCTTCCTTTTTTCAAGCATGTGTGTGCACACGCAAGCGTGTACAAGTGTGCCTGCCACACAGACATACACACATATGCAAGACAGTATGACTGCCCTTAAAGACAGATGTTACTCTGTCCAAACCCTGCTTTCAGTGTTTTCTCATTTTCTCATTGAAAATCTGAACTTCTCTCCTACTTTTAAGGCTCTCCATTGATTTTACTTCCAGTATAGAGTAAACTCTGATAGAATTTAACATGATCTGCCACATATCCTAGCAGCTTGTTAAGGAAGCATTACCCTCTCCATCTAGATTGTGAACTCCCACAAGTCAGAGGCAGTGTTGTATTGATTTCTGCATCTCTATAATAACTAGGATGTGATTTTCACGTAGTAGGTGCTCAACAGATGGGTGACTGTTTTCAGCGATTTTGAGGGTGATCTCATGTAGGCCATTAGAAGAATCTGATAAAATTATCCCCCTTTTCTTCCCTGTGAGATGAATTTTTGCAAAAACCTTCAGTAAGATTTATTACAGTTCTCATCCCTGGACCATTCTTAAGGAACTGTTTTTATTTATTCCAATTTGTTTTTCTATTTACGCTGTCCCCTGATCTTGCTCACATGGTGACATTTCCCATTGTAAAATGCACACAAAACCCCTTTTGCTATGTTATAAAAACTTCCAGACCCGTTTTATAATTACTGAATCTCAAGAGGGCTATATCATGCCTGCCTTGTGGGAGCTTTCTTGTGTATTCATATACTCTATAGTACATGGATTCTTATTTACCTTGATCACAGTGAAGTGTTTCTCCCTTTGATTCTGGTCTAGTTTCTCTTGTCACTTATAAAATGTGGGATCCAAACATTCCTTATTCTAAATCTCTGAGACAAACTACAATTCAGAAATGTCAGCCTTGGGAATTACTGTTCCTTCTGCAGTCAGTGTTGCATACAAAGCTGCAATCCGAATACACAAGCACTGCACCTTAGAACTGCAATGCACTTCTTGAGTCTTCCAGAGTAGTGGTTTTAAACTATATCCCCATGACTGCTAGTGTTCTTAAAAGACTTCTGAAGATGTTACCTCCGAGAAGAGCTGCAACTTTTGCCAACTTTGCTTTTAAAACTATCTTGTATAACTTGGGTTCCAAATAAGATTTTACTTTGGAAAACAGCATCCACAACAACATTTCCAAAGCTTAAAAAAAAAAAAAAAAAAAAAAAAAGCAAAATCAACTACATTAGATGATTAAAAACAAAGGGATCAAAACCGGATATTAACTGTAAACAGTCCTTCAACTATTAGAAGTTTTTTAACACCCATTTCTAATTGTTCTTAACACCCATCCCACCTGAAAGTCACTTATGCAGGCAGAATGTTATTGCTTTCTTTCACACCCACTTTCCCTCATAAAATGGTTCAAGATTCTGTGAGTATTTTCTGAGTACCTCTGTGTGCCAGACATTAGATATATTGCTGGTTATAACTAGTTCAAACAAACAAAAATTAGATAGGTCCCTGCTATAGCCTGAATATTTGCATTTGCCCAAAATCCGTATGTTAAATTTGAATCACAAAGGTGATGGTGTTAGTAGACTGGGCCTTTGGGAGGTGGTTAAGTTACTGGGACAGAACCCTCATGAATGGGATTTCTGCCCTTATAAAAGAGGCCTCAGGACAGATCCCTTTTCTCTTCCACACTGTGGGGATACGAGAAGTCTGCAGCCTGGAAGAGGGCCCTCAGCTGACCATTCTGACACCCTGGTCTTGGACTTTCAGCCTCCAGAGCCGTCAGAAGTAGATTTCTGTTTATATGCCACCGAGTTTCTTGTGTTTTGTTACAGCAGCCTGAACCTGATTGGACTAAGACTGTTCCCTAACCACATGTACCTTTTTGTTTAGTGAACATTACTTTGTGATATCTGTTATTTCGGATACTAAAGAAGAGCCTTTGGTTGCTTGGTTGATTGGTTAGTTGTTTGCTTGTTTGGGGGGTTGTTGCACCCATTTATTAATTTGACAAGATCGTGTCAGTGGTTACATTGAGACTGGGCAACATTATGAAATGCTGTTAATCGTTCTTAGATATGTAGCACTCTGTCAGTGAGGTACTGTGCTCTAATTTTAGCATGGAATGGCTACTTCCACATTAGCCCTGCACTTAGCATTTCCTTCTTTTTTCTTTGTGTCTCTTTCTCTGTAGATTTGTGCCTTCCTGCCTCTTTTGAGGGCCAGATTATTTCTCATCCATCTGTGAATTGCTCCATTCCCTACTGTTTCTAGCGCAATTATTTGCACGTATAGGGTACTCAATGATATGTCTGAAAATACCAGTTATTATATGTCTGCATTTCTGACTCTCCCAGTGAGGAAAATGATTGAAATATTGCAGGTTTTTTTGTGCCTCATGTCGAGCTCTGTCAAGGTGGAGAATTATTTTTAGCAAGAATATTATATCATGAATTCCTGTGTCAAACAAAGGGTTAAAATTGAGTGACCTCCAAAGCTTCTTCCACCTCTTAATTTTTATGATTCTGTGTTATTGCACAAAGGTGCAATTTTATAAACAGAAAAATAAGTTTGCCTTTGGGTGTTAGGCTTTCACATCCTTCAATTTGAGTTTTCATTGGATTTACTATAACCATTAGCACAATGTTCTTTGCATTGTCCTGAAAGTCAGGGAACTTGGCTCTGCTTCTTAGCACAGTAATGCCTTCATTATGAGCCACCCTGCACAGATATCTGCTTGTACCTCTATGACATCCACTTTGACCCAATCTTTTTGTTTTTGTTTTTTCCAGAAAAAAAAGGGAATCATTCTAAGATGTGTGTGTACGTGATTCTATTTGTGTATGCACACGTGCTGACACAGATCTGTTTCTTCTTCATATTCCTTGGGGATGTACCTCTTATACAGTCATTTAATCCATGTTTATTTAGTACTTCCTTGATTCCTGCATTGTTCTAGATACTTTGGTAAAGTCAAAAAAAATAAGAGGACACGCCCACTTTGCAGAGCATAGTGTAACTAGGGAGACCTAAAAATACTAGAGAATGATAGTCTCAGATGTCTTGAGGCTAGTTGGATATACCATGAGAAAGGATCACCACATAGGCTAAAGACTGGTTCCAGTGGTGAATTATTTATTAAGGAAGAACTTTTGGAGTCTAGACTTGTCATATTGATGGGGAGGCCGTTTATGAAGGTGGGTGGTAGAGGAATGGCAATAGCCAACACAAAAAGGTGAGATATCAAAAGAATAAGGTCAGGTGATGGGAAATGGGTTGAAACAGAGGATAACCCACATAGTCAAGGTCCAAGATAAGAATGGAAAAGAGAGTGGGGATGGGCAGGATGAAGGCGATTTTTAAAGGAAATTAGTAGAGCTTGTATACAATGTGACAGACAACAGTAAGCCATTCGACATGATATGGGTTAAGTAAATATTGTATTTGAGATATATTTAGCTATATGTAGAGGAGGAGCAGAAAGATAAGAAAGCCATCTGAAAGTTGGACACAAAAATCTCCCTGTGGCTCATTATCATGGTTGTGGAAGTGAAGGAGACAGGATAAATATGAGATATGACTGGATTTGATGACCAATAATTTTATAAGCTAATTCTTTCAGTGCTTTTTAGTGAAGTTATGTTTTCTTACTGAACACTGCCTCTGGTCTATGAGTAGGGCAAAAGAATGAGCATAATAAAAGACATAGCTATTATGATTGCTATTATTATAAAATCCCCTTGAAGATTTGAAGAGAGAATAATAGTCTTAATGTGGTGTTTTGTGGGCCAGTGCTATGTTAAACAGCTATTACTTTTTACCCTAAGGTGGCTGCATACTGAAGATGGGTGAAGTGATACCCAAGAATATGGCTTGTAGAATGTGTAGGGATCAGCTCAAATTAAAGACATCATATAAATGCAAGGTGTCATTACCAACAGTCATAACCGTGTTGGTTGTCATTGTTGTCTTGGGAATTTATAAGAACTAATTGCAGTGGTCGCTCGTACTGTAGCCATAAGCTGTAAGAAATAATCTTTTGAGTCATAATATTAAATATGTCCAAAGGCAGCTAAACAGCCTTTGGAAATAAATGAGACTGCTTTGATTTTTACCTGTGACAATGCACAAATCTGGTATTTTCTGATTTGGAAAAGTTCTAAGTCTGGAAATTAAACTGTCAGAGTTGAAAAGTATGGGAATGTGAGGACCAAAAACTGTTTAATCAAAGTGCTAGATACTTTTTCAAAAGGGGTAGGAAATAGATTGTCCAATAACAATGTAACCATGTGAAATGCATCTTCTGAACAAGGAAAGATGGAAGAAGAGGGAGAAGGGTAGAGAAACAGGAGATTGCTTTTTCAACGGTTAAGGAAGAGAAAATATTTCTTTCTCCTTTCCACCTATTATGCCAGATATAATCAGCTGTTAAATAAACTCTATCTTTACCTTCAGTTAAAACACCTGCTTTTAAAATTATTTTTTAATCCAATAATGCAAGTTTCTGGGTTTTAAAAATATTTGATGGAAGATCAAAAACATATATACATCATAAAAAGATAGAAATAGACAGATTTCATCTTTAAGTTTAAATAGTTCTGTTCCTGCTATAACGTAAGTAATGACAGATTTACCTACCTTTTAAGTCCTGAATTATTAGTGGCACTGGATTGTGAGTTCTAGAATTACTATTAATGCTTTTCTAATAGATCTTTGTTATCCACAAGTTGAGCAGTGTGTAGCCACTTAATTGACAGACTGAAAAGGTCACAATATGTATCATGCTCTATTATTTCAAGGTTTGGGAGGAGCGAGTAGGAGATATACAGTAGGATTTACTACAAATAGGGGCTTCCTCTACTTAACCAGTGTCTAGGACGGTTAAGCTGGCTCTTTTAACTAACAAAATTCATGCATGTTGAAATAAGTAGATATTAAGATTTTTGAGAACTTAGTAGATGGCATTATTGACAATTTACTTGACTCTTTAGGTCTTATTTGAGAAGGTAGAACTCTCTTCTCTCCTTTTAATCATTCCTCTTCCTATTTTTCCAGTAGTCACTGTAAGTGTAGAGACTTTATTCTGTTTCCTGTATGGGGGTTGGGGGGAGACACCTCACTCAGCAATGCCAATGTAAGCAAACTGATCCTCATGTTTAGGTTATAGGTTATAGAGCAAAGCTTCAATCCTGACACACCACATCGATAACATCGATGATTCCAGAAGCAAACCTTGAGAGAAGATTTGAGAGCAACTATGTGCTTGCATTTCTATCCCATATCCTCTTTACAATATTGCTAGCAACTTCCATGGGAGTTTTCAAATGCTCTTAAACCTGGGTTTGCAGTTGTCTTTATCTTCACTCCATTTTCTCTTCTCTAGTACAAGTTTAACAAAACTATATCAGTTGTTTGGTAAGCCCCAGTAACAAATTCCAGATATTTGTATCTGGTTCCTATGGATATTTTTATCTCTATGGAAGTGAGAGATGCTGATAATTAAGGTAGAAGAACGTAAAGGCTTTGACAAAATTTGAAAGAAAAACCCTTAAGACAATGGAATTGCTAAATACCGACTTCTCACCTATTCTGCCTGGTGAAATTTTAACCCTTTTTGCCACCAAGTATGGAGGATTGTGAACGCACAAACAGGCAGCTACAATCACTATATCCTCAGAGGTCCTATGTTTATTCACCAACCCATAACTAAATACTTGCCCAGTACCTGACAGGCTATTGATGAATTAATACTTACAGAATAAATTTGGAGGGAGAGTGTAATCTAAGTATTCTGCATCTTTATTGTGTTGACGGTTACATAACTGAATGCTTTTGTCAAAATTAATAGAACCATACACCAAATTATTTTATTGTATGTAAATATTTTTTTAATGATTACACACTCACCTCTTAAAGGATCCATGCTTGTTCATTCACTCTCTCCTTTATTCATTAGATGTTTTTTGGGGAACCACAGTGCTTTGGGCACTGTGTTTTATTCTTAGGAGATACAGATAAATAATCTCTTCCCCTCCCCCCTAGGAGTTTGTCCCCTTCTCCACCTGGTTTTTATACTCCTACCTCTCGTAGTTCCATTTTGTTGTTAACCTTACCTCACCGGAGCCCATGGATCTTGGTTCCTTAGAGGACAAGAGGACTCAAATATTCTGGATCCTTGGGCTCAGATGCTACAGCAGACTTCAGACGACTCAAGACTAGAGTATAGTCCTATTTCAGTGATATCATGAGTGACAAGTAGTTTTGCCCATATATTTAAAAAAAAATACTTGCTGACAAAAGTATGTTTCATGTTCAAAATAACATAAAAACTAAAATCATCAGGTATAGTTCCCTGTAGTTCATTCAGTAGATCTTCATTTTGGGAGAAAGGTCATATGATGATGTTATTAAGTAAAATAGGAATAGTAAGAGTATCAGTGCTTTGAGTTGGTGATCAGACTTGGTTGCCTACCTGATGTAATTCAGTTTTGTTAAAATTTCCATTCACCCACATGATTCAGTGAAAAGTGACCTTTCCTCCAGCTCATAAACTGTGATTAATTTAACCAATTCCTCTTCTCAGTGATTGGTTTAGAATATAAAATAGCAAATACTTCTCAAACATTTGTTATGTGCCAGGTACTGTTCTAATTGTTTGCTTTGTCTTAACCCATGTAATCATCACAACAATCCAATGAGGAAGGTAATATTGACATCCTCATATTATAAATAAGGAATCTGAGGCACAGAGAAATGAAGCAATGGCACAGAGATAAACAGCTATGAATTGCAACACTGAATTCAAACTTAAGCCACCTTATTCCAATTACCATTTTCTGAACCACTCTTTTATTCTGCACATGACCCAATTCTGGCAGATGTGACATGAGAAAAAAATTTGCTGGGAATTTTTTTAGAGAGCATTCTTACACTTGAGTAGTGAACTCACACAGAAAGGAAGAAATTGCTGGGAGAAGCAAAGGCAACAATCCGACATGCCCCTCTGGAGCCTGCCCCCGCTCTGTAATTTGCCACAGTCATATAGTACATAAGAGGCAGAAGCCAGGATACTGGACTCTGGAGCCCATGTTCTTTTTTTTTTTTTTTTTTTTTTAAGATTTTATTTATTTATTCGACAGAGAGAGAGACAGCCAGCGAGAGAGGGAACACAAGCAGGGGGAGTGGGAGAGGAAGAAGCAGGCTCATAGCAGAAGAGCCTGACGTGGGGCTCGATCCCAGAACTCCGGGATCACGCCCTGAGCTGAAGGCAGACGCTTAACCGCTGTGCCACCCAGGCGCCCCTGGAGCCCATGTTCTTAAACACCCTGCATGACTGTCTTTTCCCAATCACAAAATTATTCCATAATAATAACCTGTTTATCCAATGTCTGTAACACAAAGCAAGTTTTACCTTTTATAATAGGAAAACCACACATAGAGATAGATATCTCTATCTCTATCAAGCCTTAAGTCAAAGAGCAGCCATATAGCACGTGCATTACACTATCTTATGCCACTAAGCAATTAGATTGAATCAAAAATACTGGTCTTGTCTGATTGATTTCTACAACAAGTTAAGGCAATTAATAGCAAAAATGTTGACATTTTTCTTACTTTTCTTGCTTTTTAATGCAGGTTGAAAATTATTTCCAAATTGAATTTTATTTAGTTATGCTTACTCAAACAGCTAGTCTTAAATATATATATGGTTTTTATTGCATTGGCTTATTGTAGAAGAACAGGAAAAATTTGGTGTCTGAAAAATGTAAATACTAGGGTGAAAGCACACATGCAAACACACAGGAAGCATAAGAGATGGTTTAAAGTCTAACAGGAGAGCTGGCTGTATGATCATGATTTCTCATAGAGGAGGAGTAGGTCCATCAATTACCAACAGCTGTGGGCTTTGGCCGAGTAAGTCATCAGCGCCCACCATTGGTGTTTACAGCCTTTAACAAAAGGCACAAGCTTTCCTCAAACTCACACCTATTTATTTTAAAAATGTACTGATCAGGCAGCAAGCATTAAAAAATTGATGAGTCTGGTTTCACCAGACCCATTGACAGTAATCAACAATATGTGTAGGGAGAAAAACAAATTAGATTTTTAAAACCTTTCAGCCGAAATCATCAATGATTCTTCTGATCCAACAAATAGTGGAATGAGTTTAAAGAAACAGCGCTATCATTTGGGGGTTTGCTTTTTAAATGAAGAACAAGGCTATAAAAAATAACTTTCATTTCTGGAGGGCCTTCCTCCTAAGCAGTGATGCCTTTCTCTGCAGGGAGTGGAGAGCATTGCTGGGCTCCACACTTCCTGGAAACATGCAAAAGGACTGTGTCATTCACGGCTACCCATCTCGTGGCGGGAAGCAGAGAAAGAGAAGGGTGTGCATTGGGAGTGAGGCGGGCTCTGGGAGGCTAACATATGCAAATGCCTCAGGCCCTGTGCTCAGCCCTCGCCTGAGCCTATCTTTCTCATTCTGTTTTCTGGTTGGAATGTAAACTGGAAAATAGAAAAGAGTCTTCAAAAAACAATTGTTCCACTACTAGATTCACTACAGGCCGTTTAGGGGAAAAAACAATTCAAGTTTGGGTGTTTCTTGCCTTTTCCATTTTTCTCCTATGTCTTTTTCTGACTGGTAAGTGTAAGGAATAAAACTGTTTGATCAACAAATCAGTTTTAAAGTCTTCTATATCTGTCCCCTTTAAGAGATTTCCATTTTAGAAGAAGATACATATAAGACAGGAGAATTAGATTTAGTGTTTAGAAGTATATACTGAATTGTACTGTGCTTTTTGGTAATTAAATTAAGAAACTGAATGTGCAAATATCTTGGCTAACCCATAATGGCTCCTTGATTTCCCCTAGGTATTAATCACGAATGCTGGAATTTGAGGCATCAGTGGGGGAGATGTTCAGGTCCTCGAGACTGTCCTCTGCTCCGACAACTCACACCACAGGGGTGAAAACATACTGCATAGCCAGGGGTATTCCAGGCAGTCTTGTCAGGATTCAGTAAGTTAATGCTCAGAGATCAGGTGTACGCAGAAGAAAATGCCTCCCTCCACATGACTTTTGGGGGACCTTCTTGGAGGTGGTAAACATCAAAATCATCTCATTAAGATTTTACATCCTGTTTCGGGGATGAATTTCTATCAAAGGTTTACTTGGCAGTCATGGTGAGGGGTGGATTGATTAGAACAAAACTGACAATAAAATGATGGATTTTTTTTCTTTCATTTCAAATGTAAATTAATGTCCTTTGATTCTTGGGAAATACAGCCACAGTTCTGCCACTCCCCGTGGCACAGAGAGAGCTGCCCCCTGGGAATATCATCTCCTGTACCCTAACAGACCCATTGGTTGTTAAAGAAAGAAAAGCTCTCGCGGAATCTTCCCCAGAACAAGAACAGGGATGATGGGCTGGTGGAGTCTTTGTGTTCCTTAAAGAAATATTTTTTTTTTAAAGATTTTATTTATTTATTTGACAGAGAGAGAGACAGCCAGCGAGAGAGGGAACACAAGCAGGGGGAGTGGGAGAGGAAGAAGCAGGCTCATAGCAGAGGAGCCTGATGTGGGGCTCGATCCCGGAACGCCGGGATCACGCCCTGAGCCGAAGGCAGATGCTTAACCGCTGTGCCACCCAGGCGCCCCTTAAAGAAATATTTTAAACAATTAGTTTATTTCCATTAATATCTCTTAAATCACTTTGAAAAAATACTTTCAGATAAACAGCCCCACTTGTCCTGGGTACATGGACCAAACTGCTGAGTCCGTTGGGACAAAGTCGTCCTTCCTTCTTTGATTCTACCTCTTACCCAGCTTCCCCTGCTTTCACACCTGGCTTCATACCCCCACTTTCCCCTCACTGCTCCTTTGGCCATTACCCAGTGCTGCTCTTCCTGATGACTGTGCCTCTGTTCCTGCTCTCCCTTTGGTCTTCACACTCACACACAGATTTTTCTCTGTCCTGTTTACAAATTGGCACTGCATAAAAACTCCACATACGGGATGAGGGCCAGGGGTGTTGAGAACAATACATGCCAGAATGCATCTCCATGGGAGCAGGGGCAGTATCTGCCTTGGTCACTGCTTATGTCACTGACACAGCAGTGAGATAGAGCAGACATTTGACAAATGGATGGGTGGATGGATAGAGAGACATGTGGACCAGGTACAAAGACTACACATGCTTCATAAGGTCCTGAGGCCATTCTAATTTCAATTGACTTTCATAGTTTTACACACACACACACACACACACACACACACACACACACACACGGGCCTTTTGATGTTACTGTTGTCTTATTTGTGCAGTTTCTTATGATAATGATATAAGTTGAGAGTTGATATGATAACAGTCCTCAGGAGCATAGACTCTGAAGCCGTTCTGGCATAAGTCTAAATGCTCCTTCTGCCTGTTGGTAACTCTGTGGACATGGGAAAGTCGCTGAAGCTCTCTGTGTTCCCTCTGCTTCAAAAGAATAGGGATAATAATGGTGCTTGCCCCCTCAAATTTTTGTAGGGATTAAATATGTTAGTGTGTAAAGAACTTAGAACAGGACCTGGTAGGTGGCCATGCTATGTAAAGAGAAGTTCTGATGGGATCCACTGAGGAGTTGTTACAATAGCAAAAACTGCTGGAAATATTTTTTTTTTTCCTGAGTAACTGTCACCTCAGTATAGTATCTATTCATTGATTCAGCATGTCATTGAGCAATGGCATGTGATGGGTATTATGGTAGTCACTGGGACTGCATAGGGAATAAAATAGACCAATTCTCTGTCCCCACTGAATTACCCCATAGTGGGAGAAACAAATTTTTAACGAAAGGAAATGCATAGATAGATAGATAGATAGATAGATAGATAGATATAGATAGGTAAAGATATCTCTACCTATCTATCTGCAAGTTGACTTCAGATGATAAAGGTTCTAGAGATGATGCAACAGGGCTAAGGGGCTCAGGAGAGCCTGGGTGGGGTGGGAAGGCAACTGAGAACCAGTGGTAGGAAGCTAATCATGCATAGAGTGGGGGAAGACATTCAACAGATCAGCAGGTCAGGGCCCCTAGTGATAAGGAGCTTGGCATTTTTGCTGCATCGAAGCTAGATGGGGGAAAGGGATCACAGCAGATGAGGCCTGCCTGTGGGGTCAAGTGGAGCTAGCCTGTTCTGCTTATGTTTCCCTCATAACTAAAAATAACCCATCTAGACTACTCTTAAATTTCCAAGGCACAGATAGAGCCCAAATTTTCTTTAATCATCATTTCCTGTCTAGTGGATTTCCAGGGAGGGGGAGGTATACACACACACACACACACACACACACACACACACACACACACACACACGTATGCACAAAGACAAAAGTCATATGCCTATCTTTATTTGGGCTTCTGATTAATCCAGTTTTAATCCATCTACCTAATTGTGCTTTGTTGTTTTCTCTTTCTTTATCCTCCAATTGCTCCACTGGGTGGGGGGTCTGGAGGGCAAACACATTCATTATTTGCCAGCAAACAAGATAGGAATTGCACTGCAGGGGACAAAATTAAATTTACAGCTTTCCCTTGTACATGTCATAAACTATTGATTTAACACAAGAGGAGAGAGCTGCAATGATGGGGCACAATGGCAGTGTGGAGCCAGGTTCTGGACAAGGAGATGTTTAGTGGTGACTGCAGATAAGGTTCTGGCTTCTGGGAACAGCCCCCGTCCCCAGCCAAAGGGCAAAAGGTAGGTAGACTTGGTTTATATGCTGAATGTACAAAATTTCAACCTGAGACCCTTCCCTGCTCGGAAATACCAACTCTATGCCTGGACAAAGCATTAGTGATCAGTATGGGGAAGTCAGATTCAGTGAATATTGCCATCTACCATCCCTGGTATATAAGAGCTGCATGGGATATTTTTTAGAGTTAAGTGAAGAGTCAGGCTCAGAGAGGCAATAGTTGATAAAGACCATCCACTTTTAAGTAATAGAATTAGTTCATTTCCTATAGGAAGCCTTCACTGAGACCTCAGCACTAGTCAGGGACAGTTCTGCGTGTTTCGCTAATACTGTACACATGGCAATTGTATTGCTCCCTGTTCCTGTCTTCACGAAACTGGAGGCTGCAGGTCAGAGGATGGACTATGTGCATGCTTATATCTGAAGTGATGAGAAGAGATCTGAAACATAAAGGTACTCTGTATCTATTAGTTGAATTAACAACCCCATGTTGATTTCCTATGAGACAAGATTAATTACAATAAAAACATCTTTTCCACATGGAGAGCTTCACCTCAAAACCTCTTCCTTGTCCTTATTTTCTTTACTGTTTGGCACAATTCTTAGGAGATGGAATCAAGAATGAAAGGGAAGGAGAATGGGCTAGAATTTCAAAGGATTTAACTGCACTGTCTGTTGCTCTATCCATCCTAATAGGGCATTGTTGGGTGTTAAATCTGACAATGGAAACCAGATGCTTGTTAATTGCATTTTGCGTGAGTAAATAGAACAGGAATTCAAGAAGCAGGATGAGTGGTTGAGTTAAAAAACACTATTATCCAGGGGCGCCTGGGTGGCACAGCGATTAAGCATCTGCCTTCGGCTCAGGGCCTGATCCCAGCGATCTGGGATCAAGCCCCACGTCAGGCTCTTCTGCTATGAGCCTGCTTCTTCCTCCCCCACTCCCCCTGCTTGTGTTCCCTCTCTCGCTGGCTGTCTCTATCTCTGTCGAATAAATAAATAAAATCTTTAAAAAAAAAATTTAAAAAAACACTATTATCCAACATTTGTACAAATATCCAGCATATTCATGATTCAGAGGCCCAACTCAAGCTGAGAATTTAGTGGGAACAGTGTTAAAATGCAGAACAAAAGTCAGTAATACTTAATAATCTTTTCTGGCAAACTTTAGCCTCAACTATGAATCTGTCTAGACAATTCAGACTCCCCGGGATGCATGTATGATTCTTATTTCCAAATGGAAAACATTCGAAAACTGCAAACTACATGTATGTGGCCTTCTTCGTTTTTCTTTTCTTTTCATGTTGTTTTCCCTCTTCTCCAAGCTCTTTCCCTTTTTCCAGACCCAGGAACTTCCAATCACCTGTTGATCCCAGTGGGGTCAGTGAACAAGAAGTCCAGGCATAGGGAACAAGTAGGCTGACGGCCAAGCCATGGCAGCCATAATGAAATCTGTGCAGAGGGCATCATAAGAGAGAGAACAAAGCCTAGAATTGCTGCCAGAACAGTAGGTTACAGAATTTATCAAGGCTACAACATCTTGCAAAATTAAAGCTTTAGAATGGAAAGTATATATACACACATACATTCCTCCACATCTGTGTGGACGAAAAGAATTGTCAGTGCATGAGTAACACACACAGACAGGTAATGCCAAACTTTTTATTTTTTTTAAATGAAATCTGTAAAATTCTTTTGCTTAATTCTTTAGAAACATAGTATTAAGATAGGGCTTGTGCCGTATTATAAAATGTGCCTGAGATTAAGCATCAGAAAACCAGAATTTAAATCCCAGATGAACCACTGGCTTTTCATATGACCTTACTATATGAGCACCCACTTTTGCATCTATAAAATTGTGACAGGGGAGTTGAGCCCACAAAGCGTTCCTCACAAAAGGAAACTGAGGTGTATCATAGAGAGGATAGCTTTTTAAAACATTATTCTAGGGAATCATTTCCCAACTCTGATTACAAAGAGAGTCTTAAAGAAATAATTTATGAACCAATCGAGCCCTCACTATGTCCTGACTTCATCGGGGAAAGATTTAGAGACATTGGCTACAAAATCCATCCCTCCCCCTGTTTTCTGGCCAGTACCAATTTTCTCAGAAAGGTTCTCCCAGGCACCAGCCGCTTCACCACATAGCATGGTCATGAAATATTGCCAACACTGACTTGTACACAAAATATGTCTACTGTCAATCACCAAATCTCTGACAACAATTCCCTAAGACCACTTATTGCCAGCCACATGAAGTTGTCTAAGATTTTAGTTAGGAGAGCAGTAATTTGTTGTAGACTGGCATCAGAATTCATTTTCATATGCCAAAATGCTAATGTGAATGGTGCAGAAAGAACCTTTGTCTCTGGGGGTAAAGGAGGTAGATCCATTAATGTGTTTTGGTTTTTTTTTTCCCCTGCCCTACTTCCCTTTTGTTTTATTCTCTGCTTGGGGGTGAGTTATTTTGACATGATTATGCATTCTCATTCCAGCATCCAAACCCACTATTCCCCACCCTCGCCTGCCAAACTCCATCTGTTTAGCCTGTGTGTGTGTGTGTGTGTGTACGCACACACTCGTGCACACACACACATACACACACACATACACACATGCACGTACTTTTTTTAGCTTTTTTATCAAAATGCTGGTTTCAGAACAGGTCCAATAAAGATAAAGCTTCACATCCCTGCTAAGTCTGGCCTAAGAATTCAACAGATATTTGAAGGAGAATCTGCTACATTGTCTCTTTTGTTGCATGAATACTAGACCCTGATGCTCATTGATTTAAAATATTTTTTTGGCACTAAACGCATCCATGAGATGGCTTGGAATCTCCATTTGTTCCATGGTGACTTTCTTGGCAGTCTCCAATGCTGGTGTTTGCTTAGGAAGGAGAGGTCTATGGAGTTTCTCAAGCCCATAATGTAACCCTTTTTAACACCTCATCAAGGCTTAGGTGCCTGACCTGATTAGCCGGAGGCAGAATAGTCATGAAGCTTAACAATGAGATTGCCGCAGGGTCCAACAATATACCCACTGTATGGTTCTCGTTCATTTTAAGTACAAATAAATGGAGATAACCTCAGATCGCTCATTTAGCTCACCCTATGCATATAGCATAACTTGCCGTTTACAGACCAGGATAGGAATAAAAATGTTTCTTCTGATAATATAAAAATCACCCTTGTTTATGCACTGGTGGATTGAACAGAAGCGTCCTGCAGAAAATGTTATTTCATGCTACTCCTACTGAGATCTAGTATCTCTTGCTTCCTTGCTGTGGTGGCTACAATGCAAAGGAAAGTGATGCTCCTTGTCCCCAAGCAAAGTGTATTCTAAAGCTCAGCTCTCCAGTATGGCAGCCCCTAGCCACATGTGGCTATTTAAATTTAAAATAATCAAAATTAGGTAAAATTTGAGAATTCACTTCCTTACCTATACTAGCTCCTTTTTAAGTACTCAGCAACCACATGTGGCTAGGGGCTATCTCATTGAAAAGCACGTATATAGAGCATTTCCCTCACTGTGGCAAGTTCTATTGGAGAGTGCTATAATTTTTCTAAACACAGTCTGTACAGTTCTTTCTGCTTATTAAAAACACAAATTTCTGTCATCGTTCAAGGCCTACTAAATCAGAATCTCTGGGGTGCAGTCTTCAAATCTGCATATTAACAAACTTCTCAAAGATTCTGTTTCTGCAGTGAAGTTTGAGTACACTTCATTGTGTATGTCCTTACAACCATTACA
The DNA here is from genome assembly GCF_024610735.1 of Ursus americanus. Classification (NCBI taxonomy): domain Eukaryota; kingdom Metazoa; phylum Chordata; class Mammalia; order Carnivora; family Ursidae; genus Ursus; species Ursus americanus. The sequence continues at coordinate 40,881,886 of NC_142130.1, forward strand.
CATTCAGATACAGTCACCAAAATGTTGCCAAATACTCTTTATTTAAAATAGTTCTCCCTTGCTCATTTTCTTCTTTCTCCTTCCCTCTCCCTCTCTCCCCCCCTCTTTCGCTGAGGTATGTTTTTCCCCATATGTATTTTGGGTCATAATGTAATTCCTATTGGGAGAGTAATTACTAAATTGTTTTTGTTGAATTGATGACCAAGAATCTTTATATCTTCTTTTTGCTGGTGACTGTATAGGTGGACATCAGCAGAGAATAAATTATAGAACGTAGGAGCACCTAAAGAAATTAAAAATTCTCACTGAAAACCTCATAAATCATAAAGTTTTTCAAATCTTCAGTGACGCCTTTCTCCTTCTACCATTTCTTTGATTATTGCTGTCTCCAGCAGTTACGCAGAAAGGTAGAATCGGGATCTTGGGGATGAATCTCACCACCAATTTTATATATTTATATATCAGATGAGATAAAATAAGGATAAGGATAACCAGCATTCCTTCCTTCAACCCCAAACCAAATTAGAAGGGTGTTATGTGACCTCATGCATTCTTTTACTCAACTTTTAGGTTTTCAGACAGGGATATCTGTTGTCTTCTGTGACAGTACAAACCTATCTGATCAGTTCTCATACGAGTCAGTCCTAGACGTCTCTTTCCCCTTCTTTCATTGTCTTTCCTGCAGTGTGGGATTATAGGTTTGCCACCCCCTGCCTGGGAACTCTGATTCAGACCTAAAGAGAACTGGAATTTTCACCAGTGTCCTAAATCACCACTATTAAGTCCGAAGAGCACATCCTGTACAGGAAAATTGCAGCGCCATATGGGCAGCCCTCTGCACTTCATATGTTATCCATCACATTACAGAGCCCCTGCCACATGTTCCTGAAGCGGCCAGGGAAGAGCTTGGCTCAGTGCTTGCTGAGTAGGGCCTCTTAATCTGTTTTACAGCAAACAGTTTTGCAATTACTGTGGGCATCATGGACCCAGCTGATATTTGAGCTTTGTCCTGACAAGTCTATAGCAAATAAACATATGACACAAAAATAATCCACTGAAATCAGTGGAAAAAGGAGCTAGAGAAATGAAGAAAGGGTTTATTGGTTACAAAGAGAGAAGGAAAAAAAAAAAGTCAGCTCACCCTTAAAAGAGGTTTTATTTTGACTAACTTATGTACGTATACACACATACATAGACGTTTTGAATATATGTGTATAGGTAGATATTTCAAACATATACTGTATATTTCAAATATGTATACATTTATATGCTCCATACACACACACTCACACTTACCCCTCTGTGTTCATTAAATATTTATCAAGCACTTACTATAAGTCAGACAACATGCTAGGCATTATGAAAGAAAAAAAGGTGATCAGAAATGGACCTTGGTGCCTGCCCTCATTAGAGTCTAGTGAATGAAAACAGACAATTAAATAGTGTCAGAGGTAAATATAAAATGAGAACTACCACTACGCTTCACAGAAGTGTGTCATGCTATGAGTCTACAGGGAGTTTTTGTCTTAGTCTGACCGATAAAGGAAGGCATTCATAATGAGGTAAACAGTTCAGCCACTGGGATATTTGTGATGAGGTCACATGAAGAGGTAACAGTTGAGGCAGTGGCCTGCAAACAATTGTTTTGCATCATATCCTCCAAATATGCATTTATTATGTATAAATTATCTATGTATGTTCCTGCCTATGGATATTTCAATATTTGAAAGCATAATTTACCTTTAAGTTTAGGTAAAAATAAATAGAAATAGAAGCTTCCCCCCTCCCCCTTTCTAGGCCCCAGGGGACTGTCTTGCATTCCCCACAGGGTATATACCTTCTACTGTGGAGACCTCTTTGAGGATGGCATTAAGTGGACGAAACAAAATGAGTAGGGGTGGGGAAGAATATGTGTCAGGGCCTTGAAGAAGGAGGGAGCAATGTATGCCCCAAGAGCTGAAAGGGGCCCAATATAGATGGGAGGGAGAAGGTAAACCTTAGGTAAACCTAAGAAGACCTTAGCTTCCAGACCAAGCATGGCTTTGTCAAACCCAGTGATGTCTTAGGTCACCAACCTAAGACCAATGGGAAGCTGTGAACTGTATCATCACTGGGTGAGAAGATTCCATTCGAATTTTGAAACCGTCGTTTTCAGTAATTGTGGAGAATGAGTTTTACCAGAGCATATTAAACCTTGAGCAACTGATTTTGTCAGTGAATGGGTCGCTTAAGACAAATTAAAGTTTATGAGAATACTCTTTGTGTTCCAAGCGTTGTTATTAAAAATGCCTTTCTAAATTAGTCAAGGTTCATAATGTACCAAGTGGCATAACAAATATAATTGAATCTTTGGTCTTGTAGTTCCTCAAGGTAGGCCAGCGCATATTTGTGATTGACAATTATCATGACAGTGCTCATCATCGTCATCATTCTGAATCACATTTTCCTTTGGCATATTGCTTTATTTTGTGAAAATGTGTAACAGAACAGGAAGTAAGCGCTTTACATGCATTAACTTTGTTAATCCTCACAAACACACTATGAGGTACGTAGCCCAGGAAAACCACTAGGCTGCTTATGTTACAGGTTATCATTGCAGGTTATTCCATCATATTAGCTATTTTGGTAGGTTTGTCCCACTTTTTGAATAAGTAAACACAGATTTAGAATGTTTACTATGCTAGAGTTCTAGTTGATTAGTTGGTTTTGACTCTCTGAAAACAAGGATTGGGCAACAATTTTGTATAAGATTTATCTTGGGTTTCCTTTCTCTTATATACAGAGTCAATCTACCAGATCTTGTTAGCCAATGTAATGAATGAGTAGTTGTTAGCCTCTGTAAATGTTACAATTTAGACTAGATTTTAGTTAAAGGCAAATTGTTAGAACTATTCTTAGAGAAATCTATGAGTTTGAATGAAGATTGAATTCCAGGCCAAGTACCCCTTTGCCCCTGGATCTTGTTCTCAGCCTTAAGCAAAGGCTGAGAGATAGATGATCTAATGGACCCAACGCCAGTTCTCCTCCAAATAATATGACAGCTCACCCATAATTTTCTTTCTTTTTTTTTTTTAAAGAATTTATTTATTTATTTGACAGATAGAGAGGCAGCGAGAGAGGGAACACAAGCAGGGGGAGTGGGAGAGGGAGAAGCAGGCCTCCCGCCAAGCAGGCAGCCCAATGTGGGGCTCAGTCCCAGAACGCTGGGAACATGACCTGAGCCGAAGGCAGACGCTTAACGACTGAGCCACCCAGGCGCCCCTCACCTATAGTTTTTTATGAATTTGTAGAAACATTATGATTATCATCTTATAAAAGCTTTTATTGTTTTGAATTAAATCCACTCTTGGTTTTATATGCTACCATAATTCTATACAAAAATAAAAAATAATTTTGTACATACTGCTGCATTAAAGTTGGAATAACAGTCTGTAGTCCATTTAGTAAAATGGGACAATTTGAGAGTTCCAGGTTGATCTTATTTTTTTTTCCTTAATTACTGGAATCATTATAGGAAAAATGTGTGGCCTTTCCAGCACCAAAGCTGTTGTCATTTTTGTTGAGTTCTTTTGCCTAGTCAATTTAGTAAAGAGATAGCACAGTTTGATAAGTCATCTCTTCTTAGGAGAAAGCAAGCCCTCCATAGCATGGGGCATAATTTACAGCCATTATTCAGGGGAAACCCTGCAGAGCTTAGCTCCTAAATATGGAATTGCTCTCATTTTCCTATAGTTGAGTTGAGTCATTAGCTAAGTCATGTAGGTACAGTCTGAGAAATCCCTTTGTGTTCTCAGATGGTCTGGAGTGGCCAAAAGATAACAGAAGGGTTTCAGCTTTAGAGGAACTTGAAAAGAGCATGAAATCAAACTCCAAGGAATTTTGGAACAGTGCAAGTACTGGTTTGAAACATTAAAAAAAAAATTTTTTTTGAGAGGATTCTTTTTTTCAGTTTAAAATTTTTTTCCTGACTATTTGTATATCTTTAATGTAGGTCCTTTTTTAAGTAAAAAAGACAGTTTAAAAAACATTACCCACAATATCATGGAAAAGTAAACACTGATAATATTTTGGCAAATTTACTTCTAATCGTTTTTCAAGCATTTATTGGTAGAACTGAAACCATGCTCAGGGGCTCTTTAATATAGGAAATGTTTACATGCTTTTTGGTGTATAATGTACAAAACCAGTAGGATGGAATACAGGTACTGGATTCTAGTCCACACTTTTCTAATGATATGTTTATAAATTTAGGTAAGGGGTGTGTGTGTGTGTGTACTTATGATGAATTTTATTTGGGGTCTCTGTTTTGCTAAATAAGTAAATTGGGCTTGATCTCTGGATCTCCTGCAGGTTCTGCTTCACATGATCTATAATTTCTATTACACCATTAGAATTCAATCTATTTGAGAATATCAACCACATGACTTCTCTGCCTGTGTATCTAGATGCCCAGAACAGGGAGCCTGGCACATAGATGTTGCTCATTCAATATTTGATCAAGTAATTTTTACAATAAAGGACCTAAGTGAAGATGCAATCAATAGCTTTTCTAAGTGAGACAAACTCAATTTAGTACAACTGAGGCACAATATCGCAGAGTGGTTGAGCAGTACAGGGTCATGGCTAAAAAGGCAAACTCTGAAGGCAGATTGCCTGGCATCACACACCAGCTCCTGCATTTACTAGCCATGACCTTCTACACATTCCTAAGCTTTAAAGTCATTGATTGAATCATAGAATGTGGGTAACAATTACAGATAAATTATAGTGTGATTATTAGGAATAAATTAGTTTATGCATAGAAAGCAGTTGGAAGGGTATCTGCCACCTAGTAAAGCCCTCAATAGATGTTTGCTATTAATCATAGAGTGTATTGCAAGTCTAGGAAATAAGAATAAGCCCAAAGAATGTGTTGGCATTAAAAATGTTTAAAACATCATAAAATTAAAACAACTTTTGTACCTAGAGGTTATATCAGACTTGACCTGGGGCAGGAACTAAATAAACAAGCTTGCTGAGGAAGAACAGTCCAAGAATTGTGTTTCGACTGGAGGTAAGGGATAGTTAGGTAGGCCTGAGGTCAGGTCCAGCATAATCAGATAACTTAAAAAGAAGGAAAACATTGAGCAGAAATATAAGAAATTCTTAATCCTTTGTTTCCCCAACGAATTGCAGTCTGACAGCTAGAGTCTTGTGTCGGTTCTGGATGCCTCATCTAAAAAGAAACACGCACCTAGTCAGCCTTCTCCATGTATCTAGAAGCAAGTGGCCAGCAGAGTAGGGAGATGAGGGGAGTTCTTTGGTCTGTGTTTTCAAGAACAGGTGAAGTTGAGTGACCTGCTCCTTCTCAGCAGTGTTCAAGTTCCTGGAGTTTGGTGTCCATGGGCAGGTCCTGGCACTAAGGCAGATACTGTGTCCAATCTGTGGTTCAATAGCAAAGTCAGATTTTCCTGTTCCTCCCCTCCACCTTAATTGAACAACTTGAGGGAAGAAACTGAACTGATACACAGAAGAAGCATAATAGACATTTTTGTATTTTCTAATAGACATTTTTGTATTTTTTTTTTAAAAATGTATTTAAAGATGGAGTGGACACTGACTTCTGTATTTAGAGTTACAGTGAATTTTATGTGGTCCCCCAGTCAAACCAATGTCCCACTGGTCTCCAGACCTCTGAAGACATCATTGTCTTCCCTTAGAATGCCCATTCCTGATAATTATATTTGGTTAACTCCCACACATCCTTAAAAACTCAAATGACATGTGACTATCCTTAGGAAACCCATTACTATGTCCCCTCCACCTCAGTTCAGGCTGAGATGAATAAATGCCCTCCTTTGTAACCCAGTCACACCCTATACATATGCATGTTTCTCTCATAATCTAATGCAGCATTCATAAGTTCTACTATTACTTTTCTGTCTCCCTCATTAAATTACAAGGTTCTTGGTGCCAATGACTTTGAATTTCAGCTCAATATCCTCAGGGCCTAACTTTGCTCAATGTGAGGAAGGATTTTTGAAATAATAGGGTTTAAAATGGGCTGTGTCAAGAAGAAGCTCTATACTAGTTAAGGATGGAATAGAGCCTATGGCTATATGCCCTGCCTCAACCGAGATTCTGTGGAATGACTTTCCCCATCCTTACCCAGGATCCAGTAGGACGCTACCTGGAAATACATTATGAGCCAAAGATAGTTTACATATGCTAAAGTAGTGAAATTGCTTTTCTTTAGTACATTTAGCAATTTAGATTTTTACCTGTTCAGCAAGTTTCTCTTCTCCAAATTAGTAGTTTGTATTAAACCAATATATCCTCATATTTTTCTTTATATTTTAAAACTTGCTTCTCACATTTTCAGGTCAAATTAAAAACTGCTTGTTCCTTCTCTTATGATATTTTCTAGCCCTTGAGGTAGATAGCTATGTGCCTCTTTTCATCACATCCTTAACCATTATGGTCTCTGTAACCATGCATCACTCAGCATCAAATTCCTTTCCCTGGCCCTCAGCCACATGCGGTCTTCCACCCTTTCTCTCCATCTCCATCTCTAGCTTTTCTTTGACCATTTTGTTTTGTTTTGTTTTGTTTCTATTAAGAGAGAAAGAGAAAGAGAGAGTGTAGGGGGAGGGGTAGAAAGAGAGGGAGAGAAAGAGAATCTTTTTTTTTTTTTTAAGACTTTATTTATTTATTTGACAGAGACAGCCAGTGAGAGAGGGAACACAAGCAGGGGGAGTGGGAGAGGAAGAAGCAGGCTCATAGCGGAGGAGCCTGATGTGGGGCTCGATCCCATAACGCAGGGATCACGCCCTAAGCCGAAGGCAAACGCTTAATGACTGTGCTACCCAGGCGCCCCAAGAGAGAGAGAGAGAATCTTAAACAGGTTCCATGATTGTAGAGCCCGACCCCAGGCTCGATCTCACAACCTTGAGGTCATGACCTGAGCCAAAACCAAGAGTTGAATGCTTAATGGACCGAGCCACCCAGGCTCTCTGGCCAGTCTTCTTTATTGGTCATAGAAATGGCCATTTTTCACTTTTCTTTCTGCTACCAGGTAGTTGGTATTTGAATTATTTCAACTAAAGCATCCATTTGCAACTTAAAAAAGAGTCATAATAATCCTCCTAAAACATACCTCCTTATTCTTGAGGCTGTTTCAAAGGTTCTTTAAACTAAATGTCTAAGGATATTTAAGTTGACAGGTGCAGACGTTAGACTCAATTATCAAACAATAGCTAGAGTCCACAATAAGAGAGAATAATTAGCTCTTTTATGAGTTAGAGATCTATTTATACATTGGAAATCTTAAAAAAAATAATTTGTTGACTTAAATAACCTCCAGGCCTTGATTTCTTGTGTTAGTTTAATTGAAAATGATGACTAAGCTCAGGCCTCTGCTGTGAAAAGCAAGTGTGTGAAATTCTAACACACTTGTGAGGTCAGGAGAGTATAATTTACCAATTAAAGCACGCTAAATGGTTTTAATAAAGTCCACCTACTTTTGAATCAGCTTTATACATTCGGCTCAACATTGTATAAGTCATGTAATAATTGAACATGTTAATTGCACTGAGATTAATGAAGGTCATTATTGCTTTTTCATATATACCATGAGTAATATTCAGTGCTATAGTAGAAATATATTTGCTGTTTCAACCATATGTATATTTTTTGGTAGAGTTGTAGATACACAAGGCTTTTTCATGTTTGTCACAGCTGCTGAAGTCAGTATGTGTATAAGAAATGCTTCCAGTCACTCAGAGCCCCCCCCTTTTAAAAAATGATATTTATTCAAGAGTTCCATCAAAAAAGAAGTGCATCACCATCCCAACAGCCTCCTTCCCTGAGATCTTGCAGAGTAACAGTACATATTCAGATAAATGAACCATTGAATGCTGTCTGTAATAGCAACAGCTGGCACCTCTCAGATAACGCTGAGCTGCCCAGCCCCCATAGATGAGAAAATAGGCAACGACTAAGTCGAATTTTTATAGATCTGAAGTCTGCTGAATACCCATTGAAAGAGAGCAAAATGTGCATTAGACCTCACTGACAAATGCCCAAGGTTCAACCTCTCAAACAGTTTTGCAGACCAACAAAAAACAGGAGTGAAAGAGATTATCTCCATCCTCAAATTTTCAACATGGTCAAAGGGACTGTAAAATCCTTCTGGTGAGCAAGCCAGGTTTAATGGTCGGAACAAATGCTTCTTTAGTCACAGGCCAAGCCTTCTGGATTTGTTGTAATTTCCTGTTAGGGGCAGCAAAGACAGTGCGCAACCTCCTCTCCTACCCCACCCTGCCCTCCAGTCCCCTTCCCCATACTGTTTTCTCTTCCTCTTTCCTTTCTCTTTCTTCCAGCACAATTTGAGCTATACTGCAGGTTCTCCTGGAGGCTGCACTTGGAGGGCGTGAGGGCCATATTGTGATCCGTTCTCCACAATTCTGCACATAAACCCACTCTCCAGAGAAGTAAATATGTACCCGAACTGCTAAGTGTAAGCATAATTGGTGCCTAGTGGAAGGTTGAACAGAGCACTAACAACAGATCATTAGGGGCTGAATAGATGATCTTATGCAATCAGTTGCTCTGTGACTGTGCCTTAGCATAGCAGTGGGCCCCTATTATAATTAGTCTTTTCATAGCCTGTGCCATTTTCTCTATTGACGTCTGTGATTGCGAATAGCGGAAAGTAGGTGCTGTTGTCCAAAATCAGTAGTTTGCTCTATGCACATACTACTGCAAACTACTGCCATTCTTTTGAAACATACTGGGGACTATTGTTCAATATCAGTTACTCATTTTTTCTGAGTCTGGAATAGACCTCTTTCTGTTTACCAGTCGCATGTTAAATTACTCTGACAGATGCACTTTTAAAGGCAAGTAAATTCAGTCCCTGAGATTAAATGGAACAAAGATGTTGGATGGCTTGTCATTATCTTCTGGTGTCATTAACTCACTAGGACTTATATATCCATGAATTTCCCACACAGCTAGAAACTGCCTTGACTTATTAGGGGCTCCATATCTACTGCTCGAACACTGGTTTGTGCTCCAAACAACTTCTTTTATTTGGAGTTGGGTATAACTACAGAGGCAAAATGACCAAAGTCCTTTATGTTGTAGCAACATATAAGGTTTTTGCTTCAAAATGTAGGAGAACAATGTAAATTTCTTGCATTTCTCCTCACTGGACTAACTTGAGTTCTTCCTAATAATCATAATCCAGAGAAGGTGAGCAGGAACTGACATTTTCTAAGCATTCATCCGGGTCTGCAAAGTAATTCTCTGTTCCATATAATAGGATATTGGCTAAATGGTCAGTTTGTGTGAGTAAATAATCAACGAATCCTACACAATTCCTTATTTGTAGTTGATGTTCTTGTTTAGTTTTGAGGGTACACATGCAAACTGCACACCATTCCTCATGAACAGAAGAAGCATACATTTTGTAGAAAAAAAAAGATCAAGGGTTAGGATATGATAAAGGAAAAAATGCTCAAAAAAAAAAAAATGCCACAAACCTCCAAGAAGAGTGTTTGGAAATCTTAGCATTAGGTGAAATTCGGGAAAAATGTGTAAGGACAAAATATTATATATTAGTTTCATTCAAATTAAGGGGAAGAATAAAGAAGAGCTAGGTTCAGATAAAAGGGGAAGAACAGAACCACTCTTTTCCAATTTTGAAATTGTCATTTAGGTAATGAAGAAAGATTTTTAAACTGGAAAAGATGAAGCTCAAAACATGCAGAAATACGGAAAGCATCTAACTAAATTGAGCTCCGTTGTCCTTGATCAGGTGAAATACGCCCCAGCACCTGCTGATAAAATCAGTAACACTGATTTGGGATTTTTGAAAAATCAAAGATAATGGACCAGAAGACCAGAGAGAGGAAAAACTGGGTCCCATTTTTTTTTTTTTTTAAAGAGTGAGGAATAAATGTCTCCAACCATATAATGTAGGACCTGTTACCAATTCTTAAAAAATATTACAAACAAATTACCAACTTAATTGTGAGAAAAGAAAATGGTGTTTAGTCTGAGCTGGGACAGGGTCACTGAAAATCAGGTGATGTCAGACTGCTTTTCTGACCATCGTACAAAACTGTTTATTAGAAGACTGGAGAATATGTAGCATAGATGAATGTTAGCAAAACATGAGAGAATATATGCCCTGATACCATTGGTGACAGAATGGAGAAAAATGAGTAGAATTTTTAAAAACTGAGTTAACCTAGAGGGAATTTCTTAAGGTAAGGATCAACATTTCTTTTAATGGGTTCTATGAGGAGATAAAGCACAGAGACTGGGCATGTAACAGGAATGTGGATGAACATATAACATGCTAAAGAGCAGACCTGGAATTTTAAAAGTTTTCAAGAATTTGGAATAATATACAAATCTCATAAAATAAGACTATAAGAATACATGCCAAGTCGAACATTTAGATATGTGGGGGAGGGGGGGAAAACTTTGCTGTCAGGTGGACTGCAGTTTCAGTTCAAATAAATAATCTGACAAACTTATACCAAAAATAAAGAGATGCTTAGGTTACATTAGGATTAAGGGGAATTATGATCCACCTGTACCCCTAACCATGAGATACTAGTTCTACAGTTTTCATCTTGCTCATTTTTTTTATGATTCATATTAATTCCTTCAACAATATTTCTAGTAAGTTGTGTTTCAGCCTCCTCATACCACAAAAACGGGGCATTCTATTTTTATATAGTTAAAATTGTCATAAATGTCTTCTTTTAGGCCCAAATTGATTTGCCTGTAACTTTTATCAAATAGATATAATTCTGTTCACTTGAATCACACAGAAGTCTTAATCCATCTTCTATCTGACAACTCTTTAGGTATCTAAGAATTTCTTTCATTACCCTCGTCAGATTGTATTTCCCTTTTGAAATATACACTATCATGTCAACATCTCCTCTTTTGTTAGTGTTGCCATTCACTGGTACAACACATAGTTACTATTCCAATTGATGTGCTAGTACTGGTGATGAAAAGAAAAATAAGACTTTTTCTCTGCACTCAAGGAGGCATTTTGTCTAAAAGGGAACAACATACTATTGACTTATATTGGGCTCTTTGTCAGCTAAGATCTCTAAGGCTTCTTTTGTTTCTACAAATAATAGCGGCTATTAAGTCATGTCTCACCTATTTTACCCATGCACGTCGTTCAGTGCCAAGCCCACTGAAAAAGAGATGCTTTGTGGTCTGGTAATATTAAATTGTCTTAAATTTGTAAATTCAAAGCAATCAGCTTATATTAGGGACCAGTTATATTCTAAGTACAACTCCTACTCTTAAGACCACCAGCCTTATGGTAGATGGAGAAATACAAATCAAGAATCACATTATAATTTTGTATATTTTAGAACAGAGATATGTAATGAATGGTCCTGGAATACAGAATAAAAAGCAGAAACTATTTTGCTGTTTGCTATTTCAGTGAAAAAGATTCATTCACAATTGCCCATATGGCACTTTTTTTGAAAGACAGTTGGCATATGAGATTTTATTTTTTAAGGACTGGAGCTATTTACCTGGAGAAGACTAGAGGATGATCTGAATGCTATCATCCAAATAATTGAAAGGCCAATATAGAGAGATAAATATAGATATTTCACTCTGGTTCTCTGAAACCCAGACTCATACAGAATGAGAATTCCAAAGTAGGCCTAATAGGGGTTTTGGAAAAAAGAGAGTACAGGGATATGCAGCACAGATGAATGTTAGCAATAAAGCAAATGTCACAATAAAGCAAATCAGAGGATTTTTTTTATATAAAAGTTATGTTTATACTATACTGTAATTTATTAAGTATGCGATAGCATTATCTCTAAAACTATACACATACCTTAATTACAAATATTTTAGTGCTAAAAATGCTAACCATCATCTGAACTTCAGCGAGTTATCTTTTTGTTGGTGGAGGAGCTCGCCTTAGTGTTGCTGGCTGCTGACTGATCAGGGTGATGGCTGCTGAAGATGGGGGTGGCCGTGGCAATTTCTGAAAATAAGACAACAATGAAGTTTGCCACATCAATTAATTCTTCCTTTCATGAATGATGTCTTTGTAGCATGAGATTCTGTTTGGTAGCATTTTGTATACAGTGGAACTCCTTTCAAAATTGGAGTCAATCCTCTCAAGCCCTGCCACTGCCTTATCAGCTAAGTTTACGTCAAATTCTAAATCCTTTGTTGTCATTTCAACAGTTTCGCAGCGTCTTCACTAGGAGTAGACTCCATCTCAAGAAACCACTTCTTTGCTGATTCTTTAAGACGCAACCGCTCATCCATTAACATTTTATCATGAGATTACAGCCATTCAGTCACTTTTGGGCTGTAATTCTAGTTCTCTTGCTATTTCCACCACATCTGCCGTTACTTACTGCACTCAAATCTTGAAGCCTCAAAGTCATCAGTGGAATCAACTTCTTTCAAACTCCTGTTAATGTTGATCATTTGACCTCTTCCCATGAATCATGAAAGTTCTTAATGGCAGCTAGAATGGTGAATCCTTTCCAGAAGGTTTTCAATTTCCTTTACCTAGATCTATCAGAGGTATCACTACCCATGGCAGTTATAGCCTTACAGAATGTATTTCTTAAATAATGAGACTTAAAAGTTGAAATTACTCCTCACTCTGTGGGCTACAGAATGGATGTTGTGTTAGCAGAGAGGAAAACAACATTGACCTCATTGTATATCTCCATCAGAGCTCCTGGATGTTGGATTATCAATAAGCAGTAATGTTTTAAAAGAAATTTTTTCTTTTTTTCTGAGCGCTAGGTCTCAATAGTGGGCCGGCTTAAAATATTCAGTAAACCATGTAGTAAACAGATGTGCTGTCATCCAGGCTTTGTTGTTCTATTTATAGAGTGCAGGCAAAGTAGATGCGGCATAATTCTCAACGGCCCTACGGTGTTTGGAATGGTATATGAGTACTGGCTTCAACTTTACGTCACCAGCTGCCTTCGTCCCTAATAAGACAGTCAGCCTGTCCTTGCAAGCCCTAAAGCCAGGCACGGACTTCTCCTCTCTGAAAGTCCTACGTGCCATCCTCTTCCAGTAGAAAGCTATTTCATCTGCACTGGAAGTTTCTTGTTTGGTGTAGCCACGTTTATTAATGATTTTAGCTGGATCTTCTGGAGACGTGCTGCTGCTTCTTTTTTTTTTTTTTTTTTTAAGATTTTATTTATTTGCCAGAGATAGAGACAGCCAGCAAGAGAGGGAACACAAGCAGGGGGGGTGGGAGAGGAAGAAGCAGGCTCATAGCGGAAGAGCCTGATGTGGGGCTCGATCCCATAACGCTGGGATCACGCCCTGAGCCGAAGGCAGATGCTTAACCGCTGTGCCACCCAGGCGCCCCCGTGCTGCTGCTTCTGCATCAGCACCTGCTGCTTCCCCTTCACGCTTTAATGTTATGGAGGCAGCTTCTGTCCTTAAACCCCAAGAACCCACCTCTGCTAGCTTCCAACTTTTCTCCTGCAGCTTCTTCACTGTTCTCAGCCTTCATAGAATTGAAGAGAGTTAGGACCTTGTCCTAGATTAGGCTTTGGCTTAAGAGAATATTGTCATTGATTTGGTCTTCTATCCAAACCGCTGACACTTTCTCCACGTCAGCAATAAGGCTGTTTCACTTTTTTATCATCTGTGTGTTTACCGGAGTAGCACTTTTAATTTCCTTCCGGCACTTTTTCTTTGGCATTCACAGCTTGGCTAACTCTTCGATGCAAGAGGCCTAGCTTTCTACCTGTCTCAGCTTTTGAGGCACCTTTCTCACTAAACTTAATCATTTCTAGCTTTGACTTAAAGTAGAGATGTGTGACTCTTCCTTTCACTTGAACACTGAGAAGCCATTGTAGGGTTATTAAATGGCTGAATTTCAATATTGTTCTATCTCTGGGAATAGGGGACCACAGGAGGGGGAGAGAGATGGGGAGCAGCTGGTTGCTGGAGCAGTCAGAATACATACACTCATGGATTATGTTCGCCATCTTACATGGCATGGCTGTGGCACACTAAAGCAATTAGAATAGTAACATCAGAGATCACAGACCATAGGTCACAATTACAAATATAATGATAATGAAAAGTTTGAAATACTGTGAGAATCACCAAGATGTGACACAGAGACACAGAGTGAGCAAATGCTGTTAGGAGAAGTGAGCAAACACACCAACGGCTTTGCTCATTGCACAGTTACCACAGACCTTCAGTTGGGACAAAATGCAATCTGTGAGGTTCGAGAAAGCAAAGTGGGATGAAATACGGTAAGCCTATTTAAAAGATGAGGAAGAAGAAATCAAAGGGGATAATAGAGAAGGTGAATAAATTCAAAAGCTAATTATTTTGAAAAGGCTAATGAAATAAAGTCTATGCAACACTTGATCAAGTAAAAAAAGAGAAGGTAGAAAAATCTTTGCTATGTACAAAAGACGACATAATTAAGATATGGTAGAAATGTTTATATAGTAAGAGCAATAATAAACATCTTTAATCCAACACACTAGAAAACTTTAGAAAAAAAATGATAAAACTTATTTAAGAGGAAATGAAAATTATTTTTTTACCTCCCCCCCCCCCATTATTTGCTTTGGTGAGGAGAACTAATACATGTTCTAAAGAGAATGACCAGGTTGATAAGCAATATTAAGGAGTCATTCCTTTGCCTGCCTTGTTCTGTAATTTAACTTGGGATTTGGAGAAGTTATTAGAGAGAATAGGGAGGTATAGAAGTGGTAATGAGAATGGGGGACATAATGGAAATAGAGGAAGGGAAGAGGCAAAGGTGAAATGGAAGGCTAAGAGTGTCCTACTTCTTTATCCAGCTAGAATTATTTTTTCACCCTTCTTTACTAATGCACAACGTTCTGAAGCATCCCTCCCTCCATTTCTTCTCACCCTCTCCTAACCCCTTCTATTCATCTATGTTTTACCTTCCCATAAGTAGAAACAGTAGGCAGTAGTTGAATGGTACGTAACAGGGAGAATTCTGTTTATAAAGAGGGGGTCTACACGTATGTCATAGTTCTGCCACTTACTGTACGTAAATTTTAATATAAAATAAATATGGTTTCAAATCAGCTATAAATAGAATTTCAGTCACCTTGGCAGTGAGCATATTTAATATATTGTAGTAGAAATGAATGGAACTTCAGCCATCAAGTCTTAACCAGTTGTGCAATGGGGTGCTCCTAATTATAAAAATAGCTTCCTGGTTGATCTAGCTCCACTGGATTTTGTTTTTGTGACTATTCCATTCAGGCAAGGTAAATCCCTTTTAGTTATCAAGCTCCAAGCCTACAGGGAAAACCGCTGATCATTTTTCCCTTCTCCCTCTTATTCCTATGCTTTCCAGTAACCTGAATTTCCCATTTTATTTGGATTAGTCGAAACATTCCCCCTCTATAGTTTCACTTAAAATTATGACCATTTCAGCAAATGAATCTCAAATACTCATTGTATCTACATTAGTTAATGTAAGCACTTAAGATTGATCTTTTGGACAAAATTATATGAATGTTATTCTGCTATAAATTTGTTGCTGTCTACTGCCTTAAAGTCTCAATGTTTTTGTGTCTTGTTACCATCATGTAAAAAATATGAATTACACTTCATACCTTCTTTAGTTTAATTTAGCTGATCTGATTTTCAGAGGAATTGCTGAAAATTAGGGTTTGTTTTTTTTTTTTTTAAAGATTTTATTTATTTATTTGACAGAGATAGAGATAGCCAGCGAGAGAGGGAACACAAGCAGGGGGAGTGGGAGAGGAAGAAGCAGGCTCATAGTGGAGGAGCCTGATGTGGGGCTCGATCCCATAACGCCGGGATCACGGCCTGAGCCGAAGGCAGACGCTTAAAGGCTGTGCCACTCAGGCACCCCGAAAATTAGGTTTTTAAACTGCTTACCAGTTTTCTAAGATGATCCAGTCATTCTGGCCTATTCAGTACTAGAGTAACCTTCCATCACTCTCACTTGGGTGTGTGATCTCATCACATTTAAATAACTGTAATTAGGAAAAGAAATTCCGTTAGTGGTTTGACTTACTACTTAAAAACAATCATGTGATTTTTCATTCACCTGTCTGTTAAAATGTGGTCCCATCTACAAAAACAGGTCCGGGTGCTCTCAAATGAGATTAATTTTAGAAACACTGTCACCTGGTGGTATATTCAAGTGATTGCACTTAGCTTTTCCTCAAGTTTTTTTTCAGTGTCCATGTCTACAGGAGAAATGAATCAACCTCTAAAAAACTAAACAAAACATCTTAATTTACCAAGTGTAATTCAGAGTGAGAATGACACAGACCTGTTCCATCATGCTATAAGACTTTAATTCAAAGACCGAAGATCATTCCTCATTCTGAAAAGTCCAGCCTAGCGTTCAGGGATCCTTTACGTTTCCCCTCCTATGTCTTTAATCACATGTATTTGTAAATTTGCAGAAACTTGAAGAAATCTTGGTGACATTTGGGGCTGATAAAACCATCTGTCTTTTATTGTGCCTCTTTGCTTATTTGTGAAAAGTAGAACATGTATTCCATAAGAACCACGGGCAAGATACTGTACCCCAAAGAAAAGTCTGTCTGCAGGCACAATGCTCCTCTCTCTATACTGAAATGAGTCATACAGTGCACGGCTGGTGAGAGAACAGAAAACAGTGTTGTCTCTTGCTACATCTTCCCCATTATTCCAGATATAGGAACCATGAGAAGCGTTATAAGTCTAAAAATATGTCTCATGTGCACTGTAACACAGTGGTCTGAATTGACCTTTAAGGGGGAGTATAAAGGTGCATAGCTTGCAGTGAATGACTTAAGCAATACAGCTCTACATAAAGCCCCGCAGCATACATCTGGCCATTAGCTAGCTTATGTGATCAGCGAAAATAGCAAACCCAAATATTTCATCCATTATGTCTGCTTTGAGGGTGAAGAGATAGTTAAACTTTTTGAAGACAGAATCTATCTTTACCTTATGCTATGAGATCTGCTCATGGCAGTTAAAATAGCCATTTGCCGTCTTCTCTGATGTGACGAAGGACTCCAGGTTGGCCTCAGAACTCTCAGTCCACAAGTTGGAGAAGGATCGTGTCTAATCTCAGAACTAAATATTTTTGTGGTCTTGAATGCTTCTGATCAAAATAAGTTTAAATGTGAACAGTTATCCTTTGAAAATCGGGCCCTGATATCAGGCCAAGTGTGTGATGGTGGCGGCGAAATAGTTGCACTTTTTGTGAGAACTTAACTGGGTATAACTCAAGATGCTGCAACTTCCTTTGAGTCTTCGGCCCTGAAGAAGATGAGGAAGTCACTACTGCCTTCCACAGCAGGACTCTGAGCAGATTCCTCACAGGGCAAGTTTCCCAGGACCTTAAAGACCCTCCTGAAAATGTATATTATACACACACACACACACACACACACACACACACACAATGATAAATACATATTTTCAGTTGACAGCGCAAACGTCTAAATGACTGTTATGATCAGAATAGTCTTTGGTGGATTCTCATTCAAACTGACTCATTCAAATAACAAATTGCCTTGGCGGCTACATGCCCACAAAATCCCCAATTTTAACCCAAACCTACATGAAAAAAGAGGCAACCGTGTAAGTTTAGTCTTCAGCAGCCAGGGCCATTACTCTCTAGCATGTCTCTTTAGCAAGGCATAGAATTAAATTAAACAAAAAACAAGAACCTATTGATCTTTTTATAAATTAAGTACTTTCTTCTGTGAATATTTTATTATTTCTTTGTGAGTCATTCCTGCTCGTTGCTGCATTTTCTTCCGGCCTGGAACCCACAGCACGGTTCTGATTATTGGTCCCAAAATCTGAGCAAGAGTTGTTATGCTATCTCCCTGAAAATCGTCTTTAGCAGTCTCACTGCTGAGGGGATGTATCTTTTAGAACAGAGACCAATTGCATCGATTTTTATGAAATTAGTCAATGTAGGTCAACTTTTTTGCCTATTTATAAAATATTTTATTTCCATTATTTCCCTACTAGTCTTTGAAAAGGAAGGAAGATGCCAAATGTTAGACCTGAAAAAAACAAATCCATAATTGGCTGAGAGAGAAACTCCTGAGGATATGGATTATATTTAATTTATCTTTGTATTTACCAAAAATGACTGCTACAGAATAGGAGCCCAGTGAACGTCTGCTGAATGACTTAAAGCCTTACAATCTTTAGCCTATGTGACATGATAATTTGCCAGTCCTGTTAGAATAACTTGATCCTCTATAACTGTGGTACTCAAAGTGTGGTCCATGGTCATTATCAGGACTTAGAAATACAGATGCTCAGGACCTACCACTGACGGGAATCTGCATTTTAACAAGAGCCCCTAGGTTCTTCATATGTGAAAACCCTGCTGCTCTATATGTCTGTTCCTTTATTAGGATGGTCAGGCTTTTTTTTCCTAAGCTGTTGCCCTATGAATGTATTTCTCAGTTCTGTGTTGATTCCTATGGGATTTTTCATTGAGAAGGACAGAGAGGATCTGTTTCTATCTCTTGCCTGTAGACACAAACATGCCTCCCCATTCTTTCGGGTGTTCTTTATCCTTTATAAGGGTATCATTATCTACGTTAACATGGGAGTGATCCTCTTTACATAAAACACAGTGGTCTCCACTGTAGAATGTAAAATATTTTATAAGTATTCAAAATTTTTCTGTCCTGTATCACATTCTTCTGAAGATTTATCAGTAATTCCAAAATAAATTGATTAGCTGGGGTAGCTAAAAATCAGTTTACAACTTGCCATATGTAGGGCGCCTAGGGGTCTGTTGATTAAGCATCTGCCTTCTGCTCAGGTCATGATTCCGGAGTCCCAGAATGGAGCCCCTCATTGGGCTCCCTGCTCAGCTGAGAGCCACCTTCTCCCTCTGTCCTTCATCCCACTTGTACTTTCTCTTTCTCTCACGCTCTCTCTCAAATAAATAAACAAAATCTTAAAAACAACAACAACAACAAAAATTGCCATGTATATATAGTATAGAGGACTGACCATTTATTTTTTTGAAAGATTTATTTACTTATCTTAGAGAGAGAGAGCAGGGTGGGGGAGGGACAGAGGGAGAGAATCTTAAGCTGAGCACAGAATCAGGGTGGGGGGGGGCTCAGCCTCATGACCCTGAGATCAGGACCCTGAGATCAGGACCTGAGCCAAAACCAAGAGTTGGACGCCTTTAACTGACTGCGCTGCCCAGGCACCCCAAGGACTGACCATTTTTAAAAGATGTATATTAACTTCTTTAGAAGTATGAGAAAAGTAATTAGTGCCCATAGTTTCTCAATTTGCAGGTCATTAGCCAAATTTTTATACCTGTGGTTAGTCTTAGAATATATATTATTGCCAACTAAAAAAGAGAGATACCCTTAGTATGTTTAAATTAATTAAATTGAATATCTGTAAATGACTGTAGTGAATTCAGTGGTGACCTGTTCAAAGATATGTCTAAAGTCCTCAGAATATAACCTTGTTTGAAATAAGGGTCTTTGTAGATATATTTAATATAAGGATCTCCAAATGAGATTATTTTAGATTATGGAGGGTGCTGACTCTAATGACGAATGTGTCTGTAAAAGACCAAAGAGAAAACAGTGAGAGACAAAGGGAAGAAGGCCATGCAAAGAAGGAAGCAGAGGTTAGAGTAAAACCTAAAACTCTCTTTAAAACCAAAGAATACCAGTGATTGCCAGCAATCACCGGAAGTTCGAAGAATCTGGAAAGGATTCTCCTGGGGCCTTTGGAGCTTTGCTGACACCTTGATTTTGGACATCTGGCTGGCAGAACTGTGAGAAAATAAATTGTTTTAAGCCACTAAATTTGTGATAACTTATTACAGGAACCATGGGAAATTGATATAATAGGCTAAATAATTTAATTGTTTGGTGATATCCTGACTGAGTGAGTGGCTTTGACAATGCCCAACGTCATAACACCCCTACTTGAATATCATCTTCTGGTTCTGTGTCTGCACGTGTGGAGGCACGCATATACACAGGAGGCAGGACACACGCACAGATGGATAAAGATTGATAAAACAATAACAGTAGACGAGAAGAAATGATGCTGCCAGGAATGGGAAAATGGGCAGGGAAAGAGAAAGGCAAAGTAAGATTTTTAAAGCAACTTTTGAAACTGTAAGGCAGAGATTTAAAAGAAACAAAGATCTAGAACAACTGTGTTTATGAAGAGCCATAACCTTTGGATGATGCTATTCCCATTACATCAAGAAATTATTAAATAGCCTTTACCCTCTAATTCAACAATCACAGTTTAATTGGGGGGCAAGGGGGAAGGAAGGGGCTTTGGCATTATTACAGTTATGGCATTGTGTCCTGTTATTATCTCTGGATTGACCTCTGTGTGTGTGTGGGGGGGGTGCATCGCATGCGTGTGTGTGACTACTAGGCATTCTTACCTTCTAGGAAGTGTCCCCTGCGCTCTTTCACAACTAGTGTGCATAGGGCAGTAGTCATTGGTCTGCTTGAATGAATAGCTTTGTGGTTTATTCTGCGCATGCTCCTATCCCTCGCCAAAGCTGCATGATCCAATAGGGTGTTGAAACTATTGATCTATTAGGTGTACGAAAGAAATGGGTGGTTTTTAAATAGTTTGCTCCATCTGTGTCACTAATGTGGGTCTTGCCACCTTGTAGCCTCACAAATCAATATCCAAATTCAATGACAAACTCTTTCAAAAACATAACTCATTAAGCTTTAGTGCTACTTAAAACAAGGACCTTGCCTGTGTGAGGCCATCAAATACTGATATTGACTCTCTAGGACATTTTTAAGGCTATTTATATCACAATAAAGGCGCTTTATTAGCCTCATCAATCAGAAGAGAGCAAATTCCACCCTGAAATCAACTCTGCCTGAGCCTGTGGAACGAGGAAGGGTGAGAAATTATGGGATGCATTATCTTCAATCTCATTTGAAACATCCTAATTGAAACAACGGACGAGCACGGTTTATTGCTTATAAAATAAATGAAGGAGGTACCACTCCTGTAATAATGAAAGTTTAGGCTTGTGGTTGTTTTTCCTCTACTTGACAGAGAGTTGGTGGTCAGCCAGCAGAGTGATTCCTGGTTTCCACAGTTAGAGACACAGTGCATCTGTCATTTGACCAAGATGAACGCGCTGGCCATGCAGTAGGGCTGCGCGCGGCTTGTAGCACAGGCCTAGACGGGTGGTTCCTGTCGTCCGTGACTTGGCGAATAGTACTGCCTTTCACGGGTTGGGGAAATGCTGTCCCAGAATAGTTAACAGTCCAGTCTCAGGAGCCACAGAGGATCGGTTCAAATTCTATCTGACCTGTTTGAGCTGAATTTTTCTCATGAAAAACAAGGGACCTGCATCTTAGGGTTGGTGTGAGAATTAACAAAGATAATACCCTGTGCGTAGGCAGCACTTGGGACACGCTCTCTGGTAACGGTATCCACTGGGACAGGTTCTCACTTCTGTTTGGGTATCTAGGACGGGTGTGAAAGGATATGATTGGTGGTGATGTTTGTGAGATAAAGAGCACCAGTTTTAATGTCAGACAGAGTTGGATTTGAATCCTAGCTGTGCCATACATGAACTGAGAATTCTTGGCTAATAAACATATTTTCTCTGAGTCTTAGTTCCCTGAGTTGTAAATGGGTTATGAACATAATAATGCCACCCTGTCAAAGTTGTTGTGAAGACCGGATGAAAAATGTATGTTGGTAATGTATGTTGAGTGCTTTCTATATGCCTTTAGTGCCTCGTACACCATAAATGTTCTATAAATAACCTTTTATATAATTATTGAGAGCCTGACAAAATTTTAGAAAGAAATATCTATGTGCATGTGCAGAGAATTATTTAATTTTGTAGATTTTATACATTTACTTAACAAATATTTATTGTCTCTTACAGCTAGACAGTGGGGATACAGAGGGGAACAAGACAGTAAACTCTCTGCTTATGGATCTTATAATCTGCATGGGGAAGATGGATTTGCACCCTTATGAAATAACTAACAGAGGGTGATGTGAAGGAGAGTAATGGGGGATGGGAAAAGGTGATTGGTCAGCACTGGCCCCTCTCCAACAATGCATTTGGACTAGGAAAGAGTAAGCAATGCAAATATAGGAAGGGAAGATGAGCACATTTTAAGCCAAAGTTAAAGTTAACAGTGCAGGATAACTTAAGAAAGTGTATTTGTAGAAGCATATATCCTAAGGCCAAAATAAACTATGAAATGATTCACTGAATGATACAAAGTCATTAATTATTACTCGAATGAAATTTTTGTTGTTGTTATTCCAGTTGAAGAGAAATAAAAGTGCTAAACTACTATAAGAGATGTAAGGGAGAGAACTGAGGGAAGAAAGAGAGAGGAAAAAAAAAGGGGACAGTTGTAAAAATACCAGATGATACAAAATATTCCCTGAGAGTTTTTTCTCTTAAAAATTTGGGGACTTTATCAGTCATGAGAAGTTCATGAGAAACACATTATGTACTGAAAGATTGTATTCTTTTTTGTTCAAGTCCTTATAGTACCTATTTCACAAAGGAAATATGAACAACTGTGTCTTATTACAAATAATCCATCAGGTGTGCAGCAGGGAGGTGAAGACAGTGTGACCTTTTGCATTCTCTTCATCCTGATCCTTATTGCCAAGTGGTGCTGGTTAGGGCTTATCATAGCTACTGGGTGTCCTGTGGGGAATGATGTGTGTTAGCAGGTTAAAGATGTTTGCCTGTCAAGGCCCCAAGGGACATTAATACTGATTTGGACTATTTTCTTTATTATATAGCTCTATTGGTAACTTGCTGTTGAGCTGCAAAAGATTAGAGCGGTAGTTCGATGTATGAGCAACGGTTATTCAAAGGGATTCTTGGACTTGAAAATGTGGGAGCTACTTGTATAGGACTCCGTCTCTACCTGTTTGGCATTGTTTATAGGGTGGGTTTATCATTAAGGAATTTTTGGTTACAAGACACAGAATACTTGACTTAAACTGGCTTCAGCAATGAGGGAGTTTATTGGTTCACAAAAGTGAGAAACACAGTGGAAGGGCTAGCTGCAATTATTAGTCGACTACTTTTTCTATGCCTTGCTTTACTTACTTCCCTGTTAACTGTATTCCTGAATAGGTTCTCTTCTCATGGTCATAAGATAGCTGTAGAGCACCAGACCTTGTATCCTTTATGTGTTGGATCCCTTGGGGGAAGAGCAAGCCTGTCTTTCCCAGCAGTCAGTTAAAATCTTAGACCACCTCATTCTGTTTTACTGGTCCTGACTGGGTCACATTCCTATCCCTGAACCAGTAACAGATCCAGTCTTTGAACTAGCCCTCGGTACCATCCCTACTGTCAGCAAGTGGGTCTGAGCCAACCTACAAGGGTGGAGAGATAAACATGTGTATCCTTAAATGGATCCTTAAGGGAAGTGAAGGAAGCCTGAGTGACTAGAGAACAATACGTGTTCGTAGAGCAACTTTGACTAGAAGAAGTAGGAGGATTTGAAGAGGAAAGAGAAGGATGATGGAGAAGAGGAAAGGAGGGGGAGTATCTACACAGACATGATCTGTACTTAGAAATATGTTTAGAATTTCTAGGTAGATAAATGATTTTTTAATTTATGGAAGAATCTGTGACTATACCACATATATTATTAAAAAAACATATTAACAAAATATTTAAAAAGAAGGACAGTGAAAGTAAAAAGGAAGCATAAAATATTTTTGTGTTTCATCATTATCATCAAAAAGATGCCCCTGTTCAACTTATATTTTCAACATAGTCACTCAACAATGTATAGAAAAATACAAGTATCTCTTTTCACAGCTCTGAAGCCTTATCTTTAAAATGGCAACATTTGTGGTCCATGTTTTAGTATTAGATACTTATTTATTTTTTTCAATCAGGCATTAGATGACTGAACTATATTTGAAAGGACAAGCCAGCTCTTGTTAGAACTTTTGCTGCCTATACAGTTGAGATTTAGTCAGCCCAAGTATTCCATCCATATGCCAATAACCTTGACTTTCATATACTGATTCACCCTACCAGCTTGTAGGATTCTTGACCAGCCAAATAACCTTCCAAGGGATTCCATGGAACATGGACAACAGTTTTATAATTAAGAGAAACAGCTAACAAGGTGGGGAGGAGGCAGTGGCAGATACATGAAATGAAGGAAAAAGAAAGTTGGCTTGATAGAGCAGCTGTGAGATGGGCTAGAAAGCATGGTTTTTGGTACAGTTACCCAGAGCATTTGTCTTCTTAAAATTTTGTCCTTGAATCTACTGAGAGTGTTCCCTGATATGCTTGGGAAAGCTTCTTCATCTTCATGTGTGGGCTCTGCAATAAAAGATTATTGGGCCGCTGTTTTGGGGGTGGTGTCAAGAATACAGTGAATATTGAAAGTGAGATTGATAACCCAGTTCTTCTAATTACCCTCCAGATGAACACCTCAAATCTAGAGTCCAGTGCATCTCTCAAGGCTTTACTTTCTACTGGACTGACCTCAAAAAAGAGATATCATATCCCCGCAGGGCTCTATGCATCCCTGGGGCCATTCAGGCAGAAAAGGTAGTATTTCCATGGAAACCTTGCATATGCTCATGTGAGCACATCCCTACCTGGCTTTTGTCCTTCTAGTGAGCAAGCCAAATGAGGCAATTTGTGCTGTGGCTACTGGAAGCAGGGATTGCATTAACACCATATCGTGTTAGCAGGATTATAGGGAAAGGAGTTTGGGCTTCCTTTAGGGAAGGTGATTTTCTACTGGGCCCTTGCCAAAGGTTGTACTGACTGTGTTTGGAGACAAGCTGGGCCATACCCTTCACATAACTGCTGTGTGCTTTGTGGCCAGCGTTCCTTTTTGTAAATAAAATCCAATATATCAGAGACCTACTTACCTTGGGAAAGGGGGATGCTATTTACCCAAGGTAGGAAATTGGCACTATATTATCAGAGGGTATTTTCTGAGCAAATATTTAATCAGAACCTCTCCTGTTTGTCTTTTTTGGCCTGAGGATGTTCTGTGAAGTGCAAGGCAGTTCCACTCTATGTTCATGATTTACTCAGAGCTTTGCCATAAGCTGTTGTGGATGCAAAAGGAAAGTTCAGTATTTTTAATTACATTGTGTAACTAGTCTGTTATCTGACACTCCTGTGTTGCCAAGTAAATTTTTATCAGTATTTCTTATTGCTACCTATCAAGGTCTCGTGAATCCATATTTTGTTAAGTTTTTCAAGGGATAGCATGGATGTAATATAATCACGCAGTCTTCGCACGCTCTTACTGTACTGTGGACATCTGTGAACTTACTGAATCCATTCTCTTTGTGATTTTATATTTTTTAGTAGCCTGAACGTTTGTTTTTGACAAATAGCCAGGAATGTTGTCATATTGCTGAAAGGTTTTTAGTTAACTCAGGTGACATATGATTGGCATTGAGCAAAAATATTGGTGACTTGTTTTAATGTTCTTTTTCTTTGTGGAGGTCACATGAAAGTGAGAATTAAAATTTCCCTCCTTTCTGCATTGTGTTCTTATCCTACTTATTAATCTTAGTTAATGAAGTACATCGTTGGGATCTTTTCTCTCCGTCTCCTTACCGAACAGTGTGAGGAACGTCTTATTCCATTATAGTGATGGGACACACCTCACATACAGTGATAATGATCACTTAAATGATACAACTGTTACATCTTTACTCCTCATATCCACCAAACTTAGGGCATTCCCTGAGAAAACGTTCCGTAAATGTTTATTAAATGACTGAGTGAATGTTAACCTTTGATAGATGCAGACGATCATACCAGAGATTCTAATTAAAAACTACAATGAGCCAATAAAAGTCCGCTAAGGGCCTGGATCACCCTGTGCTTTGTGGTGAGAGCACCTGGCCTGGTTGTGGTAATGAAAATAAAGCTAAGACTTGAGGAATCTGTTGAACAATTGACAGTAAACCTTTGAAAACTATTAGAGATGCTAAGCAGTATGATGTATGAAGTTGACCCTTAAGAATAGTAGCTTTAAAGGAAATACATGTTGCTTAAAATTAATTCTCCTAATAAATAAAAAACAGCAATAAAGAAGCGCTTCAATTTTTAGTAGTCTCCATCATAAAGTCAAAGGGTCTCACTATTTGCCTCATGAGCCAGTGTCTCTACAAGAAACATCCACAAACACTGAAAAGAAAATATTTGCTTACTCAGCTTTTAGACTGTCTAGAGACACTAATTCCCACTTTGTGAGAAGGTGTATTAAAGGAACTTTTTTCCCCTCAAGTTTTATTGTTAAATATGGTATTTTTGTACTTGCGAATTTACACATCTCTTGAAAATGATTCAAGACTTGCAAATGTATTCTGATAGTATTAATTTGAACATGTTTTTCTCTTCTTTTTCTGCCTTTTATCCACCTGCTAGAAAAAAGAACATTAATTGAGTTCGACTAAGGTGGAGTTCATAGATGCAAAGGAACGGGAAGGATATATCTATATCTTCTGACCAATGCACATATGTGTCTTGGATGTGATTATCAACAGCCACAGAAAATTGTTCAATCGTATCAGCCACTATATAATTTTAACATATAAACCAAACTTATTTGGTATCTAAATTAATTGAACTTTCGTGTGGTAAATTAAATAATAAAAGCATGTAAATTTCTCAATTTATTAGTAGGCAGTTCCTAGCAAATCTTGGAGATGCCTGCCATCTCATTTTACTTATTCCTTGTAAATGAATCAAAATACATGAATCCAGACATCTGAGAAGTTTATAGAAAGACTAGTTAGGACTTAAACCAGCAATTCTCATTTTACCTAGATTTCTATTTCACAGAATGCCTTGAATTTCCCCAGAGCAAGGAAGAGTTAGGCTCCAGACAAATCTCATGTGCAAGTAGTAGGATTTATTGACAGATTTTTAACATCTCTCCGGCTAAATTCTTAACTCCTGAGGAATAGATCAAAATTTTGTTCATATCTGCAGGCACCCAACATAGTGCTCTGACTCTTGACTTGGATGCTTAACAAATATAAACGAGGGACATAATCCATGATACTACTTTCTATTATTCATTAGACCTTGATTCAACCCTGCCTTACTTCCAACAAAAATTTGGCAGATGATGTCGTATGGGCCTGTCCCATTGATAATGCTCTTCAGAGGGACTTGTCTTCTGAAGTTCTGCCTCCATAGATCCTCAGATTTCGCCAGTTACACTGAGGCAGCTAGATGGCTCATGACTCATATTGATTGGCTGAGATTCAAGTTGAGTTTTCACATTGCCAAACAGAAAATCCAGATGTATTAGCTGTATGTTTCAGTTTCCTTGTTTCTATTAATGATTTTTCATTTCATATAGAAGCTTCAGATCAGTATATTCAAAGTTCGAAGCCATGTTTATTTCAGTTTCTCAATCTTCCAACCCCCAATCAAAAAACAAAAAAACAAAACACACCACCACCAACAAAAAGCCTTTTCTCTTCAACCATGGTATCTACAGAAGAAACCTGCCTGCAGATGATGGTAAAATGGAGTGAGAGTGTCGGAGTTCAGATTCTATTATCCACATTTTCCCCACAGTTACAGATCTCTTAGTGTATGAAAGAATATCATTTACCCTTAAAGAGCAATGAGCTCAGGTATAACCATAGATCCTAACTCCTTAACCCTTACTGTCTTTTCTCTTCTGGTTACTAATTAAAAATCATTTCTAGTTTTCATTGTTGCCAGAAAAAAATACCATCAAATACATTCTTCCAAGTTTTGTTTGTTTTAAGACTACCCTAGTTTATAAAGCTCATTATGAGTAGTGTATTGAAATTGAGTTCAGAGCACAACTCCTAGGAACTAATGTACAAAATGCTCCTCCATTTCATTGTTTTTCCAACTGAAATAGAGCAGCAAATATATACAATCATTCTGTGGAAACCAATTCTGTTGAGTATAGGACAGTCTAGTTGAGGGGAGTTAAAGAAAAGAGTCGGGGAGGGTGTTGGAAAAACAGAGAAGGAAGTCAAGACAGTGAAGGAGGATAAATGAAGGGGAGAAGGCCCAAGGTTGAAAATTCAGCCAAGAAAGAAGGATCACAAGAAAGAAACACAGACACCAAGAAAAGATAAAGGAACCTGCAGAAAAAAAGAAACGGAGGAGGAAAAAAAGAAACTGCAGTAAGTAATTAACAACTATGAAAGGGAGAGAAGTAAAGAAAGGAAAAGCAAACAGAATATCCCAAGAGATGGTATCTCTTGATTATTGTTGGGGAAAAATACATATGAAACAAATGAAGTCTCATTTTGTTCTCATAAAAGCTACATTATATGATGATATTTCAGAGCTGGCTTTAGATATGGAAATGAGTTTGTCACTGTCTTGCTCCCTATAACAGAAGCCATTCTCTGCTTTCAAGTGGGAAAGAGACAACAGGAGCTAGGACATCATACACAATGGGAGCACATCAGGCTAAGCCAGAGGTCCCTGGGAAATAAATGACCCTGAAATGCTACAGGGAGGAATTTCTTTTTCTAACTCTCTCCTTTTGAAAACCAAAATATCAGCATCCTTCCAGACACTGCTATCCGATTCGTGCTCCCCAAATTAGCAAAAGCCAGTCAGTTTTTTTGCTGTGCAAAACTGAGCGGAGTTTTCAAATGAAAACAATAATTGTTCACATGTGTAAAACGAATATTTTTGTAAAACTTCCAAATATTTATGACCCCAATTGTATTTTCTTCTTTGAGTACGTGCATGACTATCTCTGTGTCTACAAGCAGTCTTCATTTCTTTACTTAGCTCCTAATTCCATGCATTCTGTAGTTTTAAAGTTGAATGGAGAATATTTGCTATCTTTTTTATTTTCCTCACATTTTTACATTTTCATTTTGTGTTTTCAGATCTCTCTTGGCCAGAAACTTGTACACAACTGTAATATGCTTTTATAAATATGGTTAGTGGTAAATAGACTCTAAAATGTTTTCAAAGTTATTTACACTTTAATTAACTTAAAATGCTTAAATGTTAAGGATATATATTTAGATTTTTTTTCAAATGATTTAATCTGAATAAGCTTTTCAAGGCTTGAGACAAAGACTGCACCTGAATGGTTTCCCGAAGACTGGATTAGTTTGAGAATGTAATATTCTGATATAACTCTGGAGCAACTCACAAGGCTTTGGAGCCCACAAATAATGATCATGAATGAGAAGAAACGATGTCTTTGATTATCTGAGGGTAGGAAACTGTAAAAGTTCAAGTGATAAAGAAGATTTTGGGCTCTTTCTCCATTCAGGTTGCTCAGTTACTTCTCATTTTTGAACATTAGTGGATGATGCTGAGTGATACCATTGTTCTTTCTGGGTGAGAAGTTAGTCTTCCACCTGACATATGAAAAAATTTCGTGTTTGTTGATTTTATGCCTGGCAGTTATATTCTTTTTTTATTAAGGTTTTTTTTTTTTCATTTTAATTCCGTTATTGTTAAAATACAGTGTTATATTAGTTTTGGGTATATAATATAGTGATTCAGCATTTCTATACATTACTCAGTGCTCATCATGGTAAGGGTACTCTTTAATCCCCATCACCTGTTTCACCTATCCCCCACCCACTACTCCTCTGGTATCCAAACCCATAGTTATATTCTTATAGTTTCTGAGTGTGAAGGTCTTGTTCTCTAAATCATATCTTGCTGGGAAAGAAGGCATGTGGCCCCTTGTTCCACATATTGCTGCAGTTCTTTAATGAATTATAGACTTTTTCTCCAAATCATACCTTATATCATCTGACTTCAGTCATCCCCAAATTTATGGGACTATTGCACAGCATCAAAGGCAAGGCATTTAGGACATACTTCAAGGATGGTTTGGGTAAACCTAATTAATATCTGCTATGCTAACAAAGTTTCAGGGCAAATGGAGATTTTTTTTTTTCTTTTTTCCATTAATCAGACCTACTATCCTGGGTACACTTATTCATTTAAATTGAAACGTAATCCAATAAAACACTTTTGATTCACAGTGGTTTTAATGAGAGGCAAAGAAGAAAGTGTAGCAGTTAAAGTAGAATGGCTTTTGTTCTTCAAGTTCCATGGTAAATTAATAATTGTTATTACTCTTTTCAGTTTCTTCCACATCATAATATTTCCCATGTGTTACAGCTTTGCCTATTATTGGAATGTCATTGAAGTTGAAAAACCTAGACTTCCCTTGCTATTTCTTTCCATATGCTTTGTCAGATTACAAGTTAAATTTAGAATATATGCAGAGGGTAAACTATATCTCTAAGAAGAAATGCTTCAGCTGTGGACCATGTCTGAAGGAGGTGTCATAGGCCACTTTCTCAAAGCTCCTATTAGGACACAATCACTCTTATCCAAATGAGAAGGCAGGCCTCTCTACCTTTGGTTATATCTATCTACAAATGGGCAGAACCTGATCAAACACTAATAATGTACTGCTGTTTTTCTATTATTGATTTCACCATAGCAATTGCTTTTGTAATTTTTTGATAGATTTAAAAAACAGGTGAGCTATTTTGGCTTCTCCTGTTTGGAAAGTAACTCAAGAAAAGTTAGTCTTTCTTCTGAGTGCCTATAGTGGATATTTGCTATTATGTATCTCTTATTTGTTATTTGTTTAAAAGTCTTTCAGACCCACTGGATGTAACTTTCTAAGGGCAGGGAACATCTTCTCCATGTCTCCTATGGCTACCATAGGTCAGCATGAACCAGTTACATGTGGAGATAAGTGAAAGGAAAAAATCAGTGAGCTTCCTTTGGTTAAATTTGCGGTTGAGATTTGCTGTGATAAAATGACATGTTTTAAGAGTCTGTTCAATGGTAGATATATCATTTATTCATTTGTTATTTGTTCATTCATTATTCAGTAACTATTTACAGAACACACACACAACTTTCTAAATCATGGGAATATATAGAAGTGAACAAGAGGAATGTGGTATTCATACTTGGAGATTATAGTGGAAATGATAGACAGTAAAAACATAAGAAAATTACTAATAAAATATAAAATTGAAGTATGATGATATAATTCTTATCATATAGAGAGATGTAAAGAGAGTACCTAAGTGTCTCCTTCAGACTAGGGCATCAGGGAAGGCCTGTCTGCTAAGGTGACATTTGAACTAAGCTCTAAAAAACAAAAAGGAGCCAGCTGTGCAAAGATCAGAAGAGTGTTCTTGAGAAAATAAATGAAAACTACCTATTTACCCACTACTTGGTAATCATAATTAACTTGGTACTACTTGATAATCATCATAATTAACATTTTGATATATATCCTTTGTCTTTGTGAGTGTCTGTGTAGGTATATATGGGTATATGTATAGATGGGTTTTACTATAGAGTGTATTTGCTTTATTCATTCAAGAATATATTGTGAATATTTTTTCCAGCCCACTAAGTTTATTTCTACAACCTATATCTGAATGACAGCATAGAATTCAACCGAATTCAAATAATAATATTTAATCAGTTTTCGCTGTCATTTCCACTTTTATCTTATTTCCAGTGTTTTGATATTTTAATTTTTATATTTGTACAGCTGAGAAGGGGGTATATCGAAATAATGAAAAGTACAGGCTTTGAAAGCAGCCTGCCTGAATTTTCACCTGACTCTGCCATTTAAGGTCATACAGCTTAGGCAGATTGCTTCACCTATCAGTTTTGTCATCTCCAAAGTGGTCATAATAATAGCACCTCACTCATAGCATTGCTGGTAGAAAGTTTCATTGAGATGATACTCACATTGTGTGCAGAGGAATGCTTGGCATCACCTGAGAAACTCACTAAACGTGAGCTACCATTTATGGGTTCTAGAGAATTTGGCAGAGAATGAAGTTCACTGTACCAACCAGACATTGTCAGTTATTATCCTAATTGTGAGAGAAGTTTGTGATTCATTTCTAAAAGCCTGCAAGGAAGTTTAGGTAAAGTCAAAATTGTGTGGATTAAAAAATACTGCATGATACCCCCCCAGGAACTGACTCAAGAATAAATAAATTTTCATGACCTGTGAAGTTTGTGGTTGTTTTTCCTGGGAAGGTCAGAAAAGTGGCAAACTTGTTGCTGGGCTCAATATTTGTACATTGGCAAGTACTTATCTTTTACTCGCTGAGGTCTCAATGCTAAACAAGAATGCAATATTTCAGTTTTTAGCTGTAGGTCTTACAGTAAGCAACTATTATTGGGTGAAAAGGTCTGCAGAAAGGCCAGTGAGTTCAAGTAATGAGAAAAGTGCAAACAAATGAAACGTGATTGGGATGAAAAATTTGAAGATGTTGTGACCTTCATGACTCTAGGTCGTCACATTGCCCCTAGCTTGAGTGTTCTTAACCTGAAGTTCCCGTAATGGGCTTCGTGGAATCTGTCATCCACCTGAAATTGTTGATATTCTGTAATCAGAAGGTCACTTGATGAGCATACAATTAAAGTAAAGGGAGTTAGCGAGAATATCTAAATGGCTCCCAACCTCAAGTTATGATGATAGCCTGATGCATCCATCAAATTTAGCTTGCTTTTTGTGTTTTGTTTTCTGTTTTATAAACTCAGGGTCCAGGAAAAGCTTAAAAAGGTCTCTGATATTCTTAAAACCCCTGAGCCCAAACTAAAACTTTGCATGTGTTTGTCTATCTGGAGCTTTTCTAAGTAGAAGTTAAATAGGCTTAGTCAAATTTTCAAAAGTATCTGGGCACCAAAACTGGTTAAGGGCCGTTCATCTAGACTGCTGGATCGCTCCAGAAGCTGGCCTCAGCCTCCTGTGAACCTCGCTTTGGTGACTGTCCTTACATCGGCTTCCCAGAAGCTTGGGTACCTGGCTTCTGCTCCAAGTAAAGGGTTACTGGGCTCCTGTACTGTCTTTGAGTCTCCCCGCTGAATGTCTGTCTCCCAGAGACTGGTTTCCACACATTTGCTGCCACAATTCTCTAGCTGCAAATATTTTCTTCTCTTTCTTTTCTTTTTTTTCTTTTCTTTTCTGTTGTACTTGTGTTCATGTCTACTGACCACAGTGCAGAACCTACTTAGATTGAGATTGTATATATTCTTAGAGATTTTGCCAACATGTAATATACATTTGTTCAGGCACGTTTTTATTTCTTACTCTATAAACTAGTCCACACCCTCCACCATTCCTTTTGCTGAGTTAATTTCTTCCTCATTTGGGCTACTTTCCTACCTTGTACCTCTATTATAACACATCTTCGTTGAAATTTCTTAATCTGTCCCTAGGACTGTGAGCTCCTTTAAAAAGTGTATCATTTTGTCTCTCCATCCCTAGCACCCAAAGTCATGCCCGAAAAACTTTTATTATCTGGGTTGCCTTCGAAGACAGATATAAGGGTGTCGTTGACAGTGTTGTATGGAACATTACATGGCCTCCTCTTTATAAAGGTAAACTAAAGAAATTGTCTTTTTAGCCAAAGTGGCTTATGTAAATGATTATGTATCTATCCATTTTTGCACTAACTACCGAGAGCCATATTTATGATACCCCTATCGTTAAAGTGCTGAAGTCACAGCACGTATTGTGTTCTAACCTCAACATGTGTTTTATTTTATCTTTCTTATTGTCATTTTTCCTTTGCTTTGATTCCCTAGCTTCTTTTAGTAAATACTACTTGCATGCATAGTTAATCCATTTTAAATCAGTTTGGTATAATTTATAAGGTATGATACACACACACACACATACACACACGTAGTCATGTAATAATTTCTACACCCAGCCATTTATCTTATGGATGGAATCTAGTTCCCACTAAAATTAATATATATATACATATACATACACACACACACACTTTATTTGTTTTATTTTGTTTTCTTAAAAGCTGGATGTGTTCTCACATTTTATACTATGTCTTTATTCAACTGGTAGGTTGACCTGAGCGCCTAGTTCTTTCGTTACCCAGGACAACTAAACTTACTGCTACCAAGTCCTGAGTTTGACAAAATTGTTATGCAAATGGTACCTCTACAGTAGAAATAAGATGTGAAATGGCATTTTACCATGCCAGAATATATAGTGTCATTACTAAACATCCTTGCTATACATGTTTGTGGTTCTTGGACCAGAGGAAACTCAGCCCTGCCCAGACTTAACTGAATCAGAATCTACATTTTCAGAGATCCCCAGGGCATTTGTATGCACATAAAAATTTGAAACACACTGATCTGTATGATCTTATGGATGAAAAATTCCATTTTAAATGCTGAAAGTACAAACTTTATAATTGATGTGGTGTGGAAGTTTAGTGTAATGTAAAAAATAAAAATTAACTTGGATTTAGATTTGTATTTGAGTCCTGGCTCTGCTTCCTATTTTCATTTATAGAAACTCAAATTAACTCCTACTCTTTATCAGGCATGTATGTGGGTGATGGGGATACAAAGATAAGTAAGACAGAGCCTCTGGTCTCACAGAGCTAACTCTGTAATCCTAAACAAATCTATGAAAAGGTGGTGGATTGAACACACATCCACTTTTGCTCTCCCCAAACTGTACGATACTTACTGTAAAGGAACTCTTTTTCCTTAAAGACATACATACAAGGGGAGGTGGGGAGAACAAGACAAGAGAGCACAGCAAAAACAATTTTGGAAGCTGTAAAGCACAGGGATGAGTGAAACTGATTTAGCAGACAGGAATATTCTGAAGTTTAAGCCAGTAACAAAGAGAGCTGAAAACCAAACTAGTTCTTCCTATGAATTGTTCAGGAATTGGCAGTACCATATTACCATTGGAAGTTGGAGAATGATCAAGATTAGGGTGGAGGGAGCAACTAAAATAAGAGAAGTTGTTTGATGCTTAAAAGTGAATTAAATCCCTAAATCTCTTCTCTCCATGCTCCTGGCTGATTCTTCCTAGCTAAACCAAGCAACATAATTTAGGTTCATTCTCCTGGAGAAAGTAAAACAGTGTCTCTGTACTGGGGATACCGAATACAGTTAAAAGTAGGGTACATAATATTTGTATAGTAAATATGAGGTCCCCCACCCCAGTACTAATTTTCCACTGAGATTCCCAAATATTGGCAGCCAGATTTTACCTTCTATGCAGAGTATTGTATGACTCTTTCCTGGGGAATATAATTAATTCAAAAGAATAAATGTAGGGAAAAGGGGGAAGGCATCATAAAATAAATATCTGTGGGTCCATACTGATATAAACAAGTGATTAAGCAAATAAATGTGGAAAGAAACAAATCTCCCATGCAGAAGAATTCCAAATAATCTATGTAGATTTTGTTCCTTCCAGGAAATGGAGCATAACTTCCCACTCTTTAAATGTAGGCTGTTCATAGTGATTTCCTTTCAAAGAGGACACTATGAAAAGGGAGAAGAAAATGAGTTATTGTACAGGAGAGAAACCTGACAAACACTGTTTCAGGCAGATGATAGAGGTCAGTGTCAACAGTGACAAATCATATTGATAGAACGTACCCTTCATAATAAGAGGTAACAAAAATGGCATTTATCCCTGTGGTTTCCTCCCCAAGACCCATAACTCCAGTCTAATTATAAGAAAAACATCAGACAAATTTTATTAGAGGATCCTACAGAATACCGGACCACTATTCCTCAAGACTATCAAAGTCATCAAAAACAGGGAAAATATGAGAAAATGTCACAGCCAAGAGGAGCCTAAGGAGACATGACAACTAACATGGAATCCTGGTTGTGATCCTGAAAGAGAAAATGTACGTTAGGCAAAAACTAAGGAAATTTGAATAATGTATGAATTTTAGTTAATAATAATAACGTATCAACGTTAGCCCATAAATTGTGACTACCATACTAATGTAAGTTGTTAATAATATGGGGAAATTGTTTAGGGTTTATGGGAGCTTTATATTTCTTTGCAGTTTTCCTATAAATCTAAAACTGTTCTAAAAGTTTATTTTAAAAATAAATAACTAACAGGGGGGGAAAGGCTGTGCTGTTCCTCTAAGAACCAGCATAGGCAGATTGCTCTTGGAGCCAAGTTCCTGGTCAAGGAGATCCACCCATACATTAGAGTTTTGAGTCACCATTTCTTTGGTCATTATAACAAGATGCATTTATTTTAATTTACCAATTTTTCAGACATCACTTTTCCATGTTAGTACATACAAATCTAGTGTTTTGATTATCCCTTGCTGCACTAAAAATTACCCAGATCTTAGTGGCTTAAACAACCACCATTTTGTTTTTTCTCAAGATTCAGGAATTTAGACAGGGCTTGACTAGCTGATGTGGTGTTGACAGAAGTTGCTCCATGGTATTCAGCCCACAGTCGGGCTGGTCTGGAGGGTTCAGATGGGCTTCACTCAATTGTCTGTCACCTTGACAGGATGGCTAGACAGGTGGGCTTAGCTAGAATTCTTGGCCGGAGTGCTTAATATACATAGACTTTCCAGCATGGCAGCCTCATGGTGGTCAAACTTCTGACATGGCTGCTAGAGACAGTCTTCCAATAACTCACATTTTATTCCCCATTTTAAATATGAATAGCATATGAAGATTACCAGATATCTAAGGAATGGCTGAAAGAATATGAAAGAAACCAAAATAAACAGATAATAGCAACTTGAAGAAAAGAGAGTGGGTTCGAACAAAGAAAACTTTTAAATATCATTAACATTCTTGACAAGAGAAGATATTGGAGATTGAAAAGAGGTCTTGGAAACTTAAAACGTGAGGGTAAAAAGGAAAACTCCGTAGATAATGTTGACATTAGAAGCTGAGAAAATCTCTTAGGAAGTGGAGGCAAAAGACAAAAAAAAAAAATCGTGGCAAAAAGAAGAGAAAGGAAAAAAAGATTGCATTACAGGACAAATCGAGAAGACTACCATCCAAATAATAGTAATTACAAAACCAGAAAGTTGAGATAAAGAAAGGGAGGCAATCACTAGTGAAATCATTCAATAAAGACTTCCTAAACTGAAAAATATGAATTTCCAGATTGAAATGATTGAAAGCACATGGAAAGTAAACCCACCTCAAGGCACTTCACCTTGAAATTTCAGAACACTGGGACAAACACAAGAACCAGTGAACATCCAAGTGGGGGGGGGGATGGAAAAGCAAGTCACATTCAAAGGATTAGATGTTAAATGATTTTGGACTTTTCAATAGCAAAACTGAGGTTTAGAATTTGATGGAGAATATCATCAAAATTTGAGAGGAAAATGATTTCCAATCTAGCATTCTTTACTCAACAAAGTTATTATTATTATTTTCTACCCTCACACTTGGTTGATAGACATCAAATTCATCACATAATTTACACGTCACACATCTTAATCAAGAAGTTCCTAAGGGATGTGTTCTATCACAATGACCAAATAAGTAGAAAAAGAAAGATATGAACTAGAGAAAAATAAGAGATAGAACCCAGGACAGAGGCAAAGAGAAATAATAGGATTATAGTTCTTTGAGAAATGTAGGCAGCAAACAGTTGAGAGTGGACCAGATTCTATTCCCAACTCCACTGTTCACTAAGACTCCTGGAGAAATGTAACTGACCTATCTATGACTCACTTTCTTTCTGTAAAATGGGGATAGAGTACCTAACTTATATAGATTGTTGTGAGAATTAAGTCTTACATATAAATATATTTGAGCAATGCCTGGCACAGAATAGATGCTCGACAACTACTGGCGTTTACCATTTATTACTAACGCCCTTCCTTGCTTTGCCCCCCATTCAGTCCAAATTAAAAGTAACATTTTAAGAAAAAAAATAAGTCCCCCAAATGCACGCCACATTGTTTCCATTTTATCAGGCCATAAAATCTGAGCTAGACTAAAGATTCCATTTAAAGTGTTTCCAAAAACGCTTAAAACCTGCAAGCAATTATAAAGAAATGAATAATAAGCAAAACAATTCCTTCCACTTCATAAAATACTATTGAAAAGCATCTACATTTGCAAGTTATCCTGGATACTAAAAGTGGTGATATTTGACTGTTAACACAGTGGCATAAAATAAAAGGAAAATGTAATAAAATGTAGGGACTCTGCACCCTGCTGACATAATAACTAAACTGAACAGACCAAGGATGCCGAATTCCTAGCTTTATGACCCACGTGGAGGGATGTTCCAAAGCACATGTGGAT
Organism: Ursus americanus; assembly: GCF_024610735.1. Taxonomy (NCBI): domain Eukaryota; kingdom Metazoa; phylum Chordata; class Mammalia; order Carnivora; family Ursidae; genus Ursus; species Ursus americanus. Next base: position 40,920,041 of record NC_142130.1, read on the forward strand.
CAGCAGAGTCTAAAATCTACCTGAGGGGTTCGCTTTCAGTATTTTCATTATGTGGCTTATTTGGTGGGTATCACAAGATTAGAAATGCTGAGAGTATTACTGTTAATGTTTTGTAAAAGCAAAGTTACTGTTTCTCTTAAATATGTGAGTGTAAAAAGTGGTACTACTGCTTGCATAAATGTCTGATTTTATTACATTTCAGGATTTCATTATACCCAGGGATCTCTGGTTTTCTAATAGCAGACCCTAAGGCACCAGAAAAAAACGCATTTCTGGAATGCATATATTTTGTGAAATAAGGGATAATATAATGAATAGGTTCACACTCAAAAAGGAATAACAACTTCCCTTTCTACCCTCATCCTGCCATGCCATGCACTGTCCAGCATTGCTCTGGGCACTGCTCCCAGCCTATGTTTCCAAAGGGCAACCCAACACAGAGAACACTGTGACACATGCAAAAAACAAAAGGGATATGTTATTCAGGCTGTTGCAGTAAGAAGGAAGGAAGCCTGGGGTTTGACAGGGGCAGGGAGTTATCAGACTCTTGTGGAAGTCATGAGGAAGAATGAGGACGAGTCTTACCTCATATTATGTGAGGGCAGTGGGGTCCTTTGCAGTTAGCCATTTCCTGGAGCATAGGGCGGGGAGATTTTCTAACCATTCCTGCTTTCTGGGAATGCAGGGGTTAGATAAAGTTCATTGTTTTCCACGTGGTCTTCTATTTCCTTTCTTCCCATTCAGAAGTTCTGCTCATTAACTTATATCTCAATCAGTGTTTTCCTCAGAATGGACATTTTTGGGACCCGCCTTATTGCCTCTTGTATCTTACAATTATTGACCCACTTGATTCATTTAAAAAAAAGTCTCCCATCTTGTCTTTCCTCATTCCATTTTTGTGGCTAGTAAATAATGGTAACAATAAAACAACAATGACAATATGTGTAACAATTATTGGTCATTTTCCATATGCCAGGTGCTACTCTAAGGTCTTTACATGTAGCGATTTATTAAGTCCAAAAACAATCCAGTAAAGAAACAGAGACTTAGAGAGGTGAAATAATTTGCCTAAATTGTTGTAGCTGATGTGTTGTGGAGCTGAGATGTAAACTTCCTCAGTCTGCTCGCTCCAACTACACCACTCTAATTTCAGAATCCCACACCGCACAGCAACAGATGTACCTGAGGACATAGCCCAGTGTGAGTTAGAAACAGTGTAGGAATCACTTATAAATCCTGAGAGTGTTAGTGAGGGAAAGCCTTCGTAGCTTAGAGGAACAGCTTCTCCAGCTAGGGTTTATTTTACTGATCACAGTGAGTTGACATTAAAGTCTACTCTCATACCTGACATACTACACAAGTGTTAATGTCGGTGGTCCCAGAATTTCTATTCTATGGGAAGTAGGTAGGAGGAAAGCATATTATTCAATGATTAACACACACCACTTATCTAATAGAGTCATTTTAAAAAACAGTTCAAACTTATGTACGTTTATAAGGGTATAATTTATAAATTATAAGCTCAGTGTGATTCCAATTAAATGTAAATGTGACTATATGACTTTAAATATAAATCACCAGAGATAAGCATTGTTAATATTGTGATGGTTTTTGTTTTATCTAGACTTTTCCATCGTTTCTGAATTTTTTGATGCAGAACAGATGCTTTTCATAATCATAAAACATACAGTGACCACATTTCTAAATTTCTAGTCTTCTCTGTCCTACATCATTTACTGATCTTTCAGGTTTGCTGTTTCCAGAAGAGTGGGAGAAATGGTGTGGGACTTGAGATGAAGAGAGAGAGAGCATGACCTAACATTTGTGAATGCAAATATTGTTATTTCTCCTTTCTATACCTTGTACTTAAAGAAGAGTCATTCTGAACATCTATTCTAGAATTTCCTTTGGCTTTTCATATCTGTTTTTTAATCCGATTCTCCAGTAGTTGTTCTGCAGCACCCCTCTCTCTCTCTCTCTCTCTCTCCTTACTTTCTCACTGTTTCTCACACTGTCTCACACTGAGTTTGTGTATGAATCTCTCACACTCTCTCATGCTTCCCTTATTTATTATTTTTTGTAGATACTTTTCTGGTTTCCTCCATCTGCCCGAATATACTAAAACAAAACAAAACAAAAAGTATCTGAACACTGGAATTCCAGAAGTTTGAACTCACAAGTACTTAGAAAGATATTTCAGAATCTCCTCTCAGAGCCACATAATTTTCAAGAATATATATGTGTAAAACTCAGATTTAAAATTTCAAAGACTAGTTGTGGCAGTTTTTAGGTAAAGATTGATTAAAATGTAAAAGGAAATATTTTACTTAAATCAGCTATTGGTAAATCCAATCAATTTCAAATCCCTGTTATTGAAATAACCTAGTGTGGGGTAAAAGAGAAATAAAGATATAGATATTGATATAGATATTGTGGGGTGCGTTAGCTCAGGAAGTTGAAAGAAGATTCCCTGGAGAGACAGCATAATTAACTCCCCTGATAGATCTCCTTTCAAAGCAAACTCTCCTCCCTTCCTTCTCAAAGTACTAACAATCACCAGGAGTTCCCAAACCTGCCTTGTAGATTCTGCCAGATCCGTTCCTTCCACCTGCAGACTTCCTGGGCTGGTTCCTATGTTTCAAAAAATCGCCGAGATATTATAAGCTATGGATCAAAAGATCCATCTATTAAAATACTAAATGGTTGAATAGAGATTGTAACATTTAACTATTAAACAAATTGTGATCCTTTCTGATTCCTAGAGTTTTTATTAGTCTTCATGTCATAGTCATTTGGAAGCTCATGTCCATCCCTACACCTCTTCTTTGAGTTCTAAGGAAAGAATGTACTGGCTGTTTCAGACTGTGTAGACAGGCTGAATTCTGTTCTCCTCTCACATTCTGCCCTCCATCATATTTGAGCCCTTTTGTTAAGGTGCACATATCTGCATACTCTGTATCTCTAAAGGAGTGATTGGTTTTGATCCGCTGTGATCCCAGCATCCACATTTCTAAGGGATATCCCTGTCCTGATCTTCAACTCTCTTGTTAAAAACATTTCTAGAGCTCCAATTTCTCTGTCAGAGCGATACAGCATTCCAGGTTAGAATGCAACTTTCTGTTTTGTAATCCAGCTGGAAAGTCTTATCCTTGCAAGAAAGCAGGCCTCATCAGGAGCACATGGCTTCTGTCCAGGTAAATCCCACTGAGTAATTATCTTTCACATAGTGGAGGAGAAGCTGTCTTACACTATCCAAACCCTTCTTTTCATCTCCCTATCTTTGCCTTTGAAAATTCAGGGCTGGTTAGCAGAAGCACAGTGGCTTTCACATGCTGCCAACTGTTGCTGGAGTCCCCTTGATTTTGCACCAATATCCATTATAGAGACCACCACAACCTCTCTGAAAGCACATTTTAAAACAGACAGCCAACATTGGAAGACTCATATCAGGAGAGTAGTAAAAAGGGAGTGAATTACCCAAATTAATGGATAAATTAGCAGAATTAAGGAAGCAGAATTTTAAAAACAACAGCCTTACAAATCTGTGCGAATAACACACTTAACTAATTTTTCATAACCTATGGCAAAAAAAAAGAAATGTGTATTAAAGTGGGAGAAGGGGGGCGCCTGGGTGGCTCAGTCGTTAAGCGTCTGCCTTCGGCTCAGGGCGTGATTCTGGCGTTCTGGGATCGAGCCCCACATCAGGCTCCTCCGCTGGGAGCCTGCTTCTTCCACTCCCACTCCCCCTGCTTGTGTTCCCTCTCTTGCTGGCTGTCTCTATCTCTGTCAAATAAATAAATAAAATCTTTTAAAAAAAAAAAGTGGGAGAAGGAAGGAAAAGACAAAGAACTATATTACTTTGTGAAGACCTGCTTTTATATAGGGTCTTACAGGTCCAAGCTTCAGAGTCGGGACATTCTGAAATCAGTATTTATTAAGTGATTCTAAATAAGCTCTTTGGACACTCTAATGCCGTTGATTAAGAATTAACCCCTGTCTCGGTGCAAATTCATGAACCCACACATGTAAAGAATTGCTTTCTCTTAAGCACCAGTCGGAATAAACTCCTTATTGGTCAAAGGAAGCCGCAACTCCCCGCGGAACCGTTTCTCAATGGCAGAGCCTGCTTGGCTGCACACAGTCCATAACCAAGTGTCCTGCAGTTGGCTCCCAAACTCTTTCTATTGAGAGATGCACCTCACAGTTCGTAGAATGTTTGAGAAGCTGGGAGGCCTTTGCAGCAGTTAGTCCTCTCACACTGGGCTTCTGCTGGGGCTGGAACAGAGTCTTGAAGGGTTGGCTGGCATCGTGTATTCCTTATTCTGTACTGTGTATCACCAGCGTGGGGGAAAAAAAATCTAGGCAAACTGAAAAAATATCTCTTCACTAGCCAAGAGCCCTGTAAATGCCTTCAACATGCTAACTGTCCCACACCCCAGACTTTCAAAAGGCTTTTACAGAGTAGATGGCTCTTCTGGGTTTGTGCGTGGTGATGCCCCTGCCTGTATCCTGCGCTGTTCTAACACTGGAGTCGGCTGTGAAAGCACCCAGGACATCCAAGGAACAGCTCTAATTCTGAACTCCCGCTAGAGCTGTAGGACGTTTCAGGAGGTCGGCAAGGGAACATGTGTTAAGTCAAGTATGATTCCAGCTTGTAGCATTCCAGCCTGAGAAGGAATGGTATATAGCTATGAGGTCTTTTGGGAAGATTTTGGCATGATCTCACACCCAGCATCACCAACTGGAGAGGTAGGGTGAACAGGTTAAGTATTTTAAGGTAAGATGAAAGAGTTAATTGTGTTTTCTGATTTTAGAGAAATTTGCCCTAGTTCACTTGTGGGTGGTTTGCAAAGGATCACATTGTAACAAGCATATTATTTTCCACAATATCTTCATCTTGTGCAGTATCTGATCTTCTATGCTATTTAAAAATGAAGAATTTAAGCAAAAATAATAAATATAAAAGGTTAGTAGCTGATGTAAGATTGTTAATCTCTTCTAATCTTACTTGTAAAATAATACCTGATATCCTACAAGATGGACAAAGACTGGGTGAACTAAATGGAAGAACAAAATGCAGGTCTGGTTTGCTATTGTTGTTGGCTTGTTGATTTTTTTTTTTTTTTTTTAACATTGCCTCTGGCAGATTTGCATCTAGCTTTAGCCTCCCGGAAACATACTTTGCTACACTGTGGAGAATGTTCTCCACTTATTTGTTGCTTGGGGCTAACAGGCTGAGCTGTTTTGCATTGAATACGTATCATTTGATCTTGCTTTATTTCCCTCTTGCTATTTTGTTGCCGCTAAAAGCTGGTGATTAGGAGAAATCTGTAAGTGAAAACGGCCAAAGGGTTTTGTTTTTTTTTTTTGACAGTTTTCCATATTTTATTTATTTTTTTTAAATGATTTTTTATTATATTATGTTAGTCACCGTACAGTACATCCCCGGTTTCCGATGTAAGGCTCGATGATTCATTAGTTGCGTATAACACCCAGTGCACCGTGCAATACGTGCCCTCCTTACTACCCATCACCAGCCTATCCCATTCCCCCACCCCCCTCCCCTCTGAGGCCCTCAGTTTGTTTCTCATAGTCCATAGTCTCTCATGTTTCATTCCCCCTTCTGATTACCCCCCTTTCTTTATCCCTTTCTTCCCGTACTGATCATCCTAGTTCTTATGTTCCATAGATGAGAGAAATCATATGATAGTTGTCTTTCTCTGTTTGACTTATTTCACTTAGCATTATCTCCTCCAGTGCTGTCCATGTTGTAGCAAATGTTAAGAACTCGTTCTTTCTGATAGCTGAGTAATATTCCATTGTATATATGGACCACAACTTCTTAATCCAGTCATCTGTTGAAGGGCATCTCGGTTCCTTCCACGATTTAGCTATTGTGGACATTGCTGCTATGAACATTGGGGTGCATATGGCCCTTCTCTTCACTACGTCTGTATCTTTGGGGGTAAACACGCAGTAGTGCAATCGGCCAAAGGGTTTTGAAATGATGAGAGTGGACTCACTGGCCAGTGCTCACACTGAGTTCTATGGGGACCACAGAGGGCCTGTGTAGAACTCAGTGATTGGGAAAGAAAATCAACTTAGAGTCACTTACAAGAAGCATCTACTTAATGAACAGTACATTCTTTCCTCTTTTGTGCTCTGATTCTGGCCTCTAAGTGCAGATTTTCTAAAATTCCTATTTTGTTACCCTCAATCACAGTAGTCTGTGATTAGATGTTATACAGAGGAAGAGTAATCCATAGGAAATTGTATATTTGAAATTTCCTTCATTGTTAGAGAATTTTTTATTGAATATCCACAGATTTTCATGCACTCAAATCATTTCTGCACTGATATACTTAGAGAAATTAGGAACTCTGACTTCCTTACTTTTATAGTTTAGCAGAGGTATAATTCTAATGTGAAGCATCATGTAACATAGTAGTAAGTCTTATCTAGACAAAAGAACGTTCATAAAGATTAAGGGACTCATATTACATAAGAGCAAAAGGTAAAGACATATAAATAAGCCATTTTCTTTGATTCATGGTCTCAGTTGTAAAGAGTATGGCAGAAAAGAGATGGAATGAGAGGAAGTGACACATAAAATATGAACAAAAATATATGATTTATACCATAGTTATAGATCACCATATTCTAGTTTCAAGACAGATAAATATAGTGATTGATATTTAGTAATTAGTGCAGAAACTAAATATTCCACTTCTGAAGAGGCCATCCACAATACCATTCCTGAAGTTTGAATATAAGGGTGTATCTTGAGCTAGAGTAGTTCCTTTAATAGAGTTCTTTGGGAGAATACTGTGATTCAGGGTAACAGAATAGGAACTCTAAGAAATCTTGTCTTAGAAGACAAAAAAGAGCAAGATGTAAATCATTAAAAATATTTTGTTAATGCTTATTCTTCTCTCATTCTGTATTTTGGGGAAGTTTTACATGATTCTAATGACTGATTTGGAGGCTGACATCCGAAATGAAAAGATTATATCTTGTAATAATCAGAGTAAAGAAATGTACCAAATTTACTAATATTAGAGAATGGACATAGTTTTATCTGAATAATAATAGTGTCCCATATTGACTGGAGGACTCTAGAATGTCAAAATTCAGTAGCTTCCCAGACAAGAAAGTATCAGTGAAGGAAATTTCACTTTATCTACCTGTTTATCACCCTGCTTGGTTGCCTTCTTGGTCATATTATTATCTTGAAGGAAAAAGTAAGAGCTAATTTTACAATGAAATATACTGGGGAGAGAAAAATTTTTTAAATTTTGTGAGATCAAATTAACCTGTTTCACTAGAGATGAACAGTGAAATTATTGGGTATGACTTAGTCAGAGACCCACTATAAGCTCATAGAGATTAGGTTATGTAGCTGGAGGTGGTTAGTCCTCAGTGTGACATCTGAATACTGATAAGAAAAAAAAAAGTTAATTTCTATCCTTAAATATGAACCTCTAGGGCAGGAGACACCAGTAGGATAATATCAAGGATAGTATTCAAGTCCACCAGAAAAGAAGAAGGGCACTGGTGAATTTGAAAACATCTTATGTTTTCACCACACAGGATATTTTTAGAATTTTTTTGAGTAAAGTTTCCACCACACATTGTATTTCTTTTTTTAAAAAATTTGTTTTTATGTATATAGTATAGTGTATCACAGATATATCATTAAAAAGATAATATCAGGGCACCAGGATGGCTCAGTCAATTGAGCATCCAACTCTTGATTTTGGATCAGATCATGATCTCAGGGTCATGAGATCAAGCCCCAGTCAGGCTTCACACTCAGCACAGAGTCTGCCCGAGATTCTCTCTCTCCCTCTGCCCCTCCCCACCCACTCGTACTCTCTCTCTCAAATAAATAAATAAACAAAATATTTTTTAAAATAAATAAATAAAAAGATAGTATCATCTCTTCCAGGCAAAGAGAGACAGAGAAAATAGTAGCATCAAATGAAGGGAAATAAAATGGCTAGATTAGAAGAGACAAAAGGGCTTTCTCCTGCCACACTTTTCTTTTGAAACCATTGGGAATAGTAAGATTTTTCTACCTTCAAGATTGTATTAGGAAGCAGAAATCTCTAAAAATGTGAAATGAGAGGAGAAAGATTCTTGGTATATTCATTCATCCATTGAATAATTATTGAGGGATTTTGTATCAGGCGTTTTGTGAGAAAATAGAGATGCAAAGATCGAGAAGACATGGTCATGCTTCACTCTTAAAATAGTGATGAGCTGCAGAGAAAGAATTAGAACGTTAGCACGAGCAGGGAAGCAACTACAGAATTAGAGAATGCATCACAAGGGAAGGCACACCTGAGATGGGTCGTGTAGTAAATACAACTTGCCAAACGAAAGAATAAAGTTCATGGCAGAGAGGGAGTGTAATGTTCAGAGATGAGGCTGGAAAGGTAGGTTGAGCTGACATATGTTATGCCAATCTCTTTGAACTGTTAAATGTACAAAGACCAAGTAAATAAGAAGTTTATATGATCAGCTTTATGTATGTTCTGTATGATGGATGAATGGTAGAACTGTAGGTGAGGGACGCAACATCGGAGGCCAGAACACCAGTTAGAAGGTGATAACACCAGTTGGAATGATGTTGACAATAGAGGAGAAGGATCTGAAACAATGGTAGTGATAGTATGGATGGAGATTAGAGGTCAATCTTAAGGAAAAAATATAAAAATATATTTGATTACATAAATGACTTGAAGGAGAAGGAAACAAGGACAGCTCTGTGGCTACTAGTTTAGATTAATAGATGGATTATGGTTCTATTAACCAAAAATTTAGAAAGAGGACAAGAATAAGATGGAAGATAATGAGTTTAGGTTCAACACATGCTGAATTTGAGGTACCTTCAGATATCTATGTGGAACAGCTGAATATGGTATTTTAGATATCAATATGATAGAGTATAATTAAAGGCAAAAAACCTTATGAAATATATGAGGACTATTCCATGAAGCCGGGAGGTGAGTGGAGAAAGAGGGGACGATTTGGAAATTGAGAAATACTGGGAGTTAGAAAGAGAGACGAGAAAATGAAGAATGAGTGGCGAATTGTGTTGAAAGCTATATAGAGATGAAGTAGGACAAATACTTAAAATAAATCCATTGGATTTGGCTATTAGTGGATAACCAATGTCCTTCTGAAAGTGTTCTTGATAGAGCCAGGTAAAGATGACTTGTCCTTGGGGGAGAGGGACATTAGGTAGTCAACGTAATATTGACTACTACTATCAACATTATGATTAATAACACAACATCAGCATCATGTTGACTGTTAATTAATCAATATAATTCTTGCTGCTACTCAGATCAGGTTCCTGAGCACATATGGAGAATCCAGCAGAGCTCCTGGTGTCATGTCAAAAGATAACAACCACAAATGGTGATATAAGTAATCCAGAATAAATAGAGGAATGATTTCAAAACAATGTCTTATTAATCTCCACTTAGATTTAGCTCTTTCTTTCTCTCTGCCTGTCTTTTCATTTAACAGCCAACTTTGAGAGTTGCTGTGAGAGAAGATGCCTCTTCTGTAATGTAATCTCCAAGGTAGATCTAGTGCTCTAGGGACAGAGAGGGTGGGAAAGTGAAATACAAGTGCTCACAGGGTAAAGAGATGGTGCTTTTGAATCATGTGACTCTTCTTAGAACTCAGAGTGTGACCTTCACCTTGAAGTATCTGCAGCTCTCTCTTTAACTGAGGCTGGCTATGAAATTTTAGAATTAATTATGTGATGGATGTAGTAGTACAAAGGGTAACTGGCCTTTAACTTCCTCTCTCTCTCAAGTCCAGACACCACTTACCTCCTCTCCCCTCCATCGCCCTCCCAAGGTCAGAGTTCTGTGTAAACTGGGGATTACAGTGGCATATATCCTCCAGTTTGAGTAGACTAAGTTATGTAGAGTAGCTCACAGATGGGTTTAAATCTCAAACTCCTCGGGTCTTGCCTTTATGCCCATTTCTCAGTAACTTCTGAAGCTCTTTTTGATTACTTAATCCCGAGTCCCAATCACATCCTGATTGTTGATATGGTCAAGACAGGCAGGCCTTCAAGGAATGGTTTAGGTGAGGGGAAAAAGAAACGATGGAGAGAGGAAGAAGAAAAACCACAAGAATTGGCTATCACACAAGGATGAAGACCGGCTCACGTCACTGCCCTTTAGAAGAAAGTGCTGAGGGGGGGGGGGGGGGACAGAAAACTTCTGGAGATAGGAAACAAAGGAAGCGAGGTGGGGTAGAAGGTGGGCGATGGAAAAGTGAAGGTGGAAGTCAGAAAAATCCCTATGAATATCATTCTCCATGTGAGAACCGTCCTTGTGATTTATAAGCATTCATCAGTGATCTATTGGCTTCTTGTCAGTAGGGGGAGGGGACCACTACATTTCCTTCAGCTGCGATGGATCTGTTTGATAATATGTGCTCCTTCAATTTGCAGCTTCCAGAGTTCCCTATTTCACATCTGTATCCACAAAGTACATTTAAAAAACAGACCTCTTTTGCTCTTTATATTTGTCTGCCTTTATTTCTTCTACCTCTACCAGGGAAGGCACACTAGACAGCGGAGCCCTTTTCTAACGGTAAACAGTCTCATTACTTACTTCTTTACTTACATACTTACTGATAAACAGTAAGTCTCATTACTTACTTCTTTACTTACATACTTACTGAATGTTAACTCTGTTATATCATACATGCTGTATTTATTAATTGCCATGTCTTAGAGGGCATAATTTGATCCAAATTATATCTAAATGCATGTAATGAGGAGTCGTATTATAATGCGGTTCTGCTCCAATGATAACATTTACATAATGCTGTATATGATAAGACTATAAAGTAAGGGGCTGGGTTTTCAAGTGAGACTTATGGAAAATAGTCTCCTGACTTTATGGCCATGTCTCATACAACAGAATGCTCATCCTAAGTGCATTATAATTTATTGTGAGCACTTTTATTTCTCCCCACTGCTGGAATGAGATAAAGAGTAAACTCAGCATAGTATAGAGCACATTTTTTTTCCTTCTAGAACTTAGCATACTTTTGATATTTACTTTGTAATGACTCAGAAGATAACAAAATTTTCTTTAAATAGCCGCAGAATTGTTTTTAATTGCATAGCGAGTAAAAATTTTAACTAGAAATCTGAGCCAGGATTCTAAGACTCGTTTTATTCTTTCAAAGGGAGAACTAAAGGCAGCTTCTCCCCGACCCCATGAGAGAGATTTTTCACAGAGAACAGAGACGCATAGCAAGAATCAAAACAAAAGCAAGATTTAAAATTGCTTCTCATCCTCACTCAACCAAGTGGTGAGGAAAGAGGAGAATCCGTAATTTAAAGGAGAGGAAAGAGTTATAGATACTTGCTGTTTTGTTGAGAGGATAATTGCCACTCACATACTGAGAAGGAGAAAAGATAAGCCTTGTTCTTGCAACCTGAGGGTCCATAAAGCATAGACTGTGACTCATTCAGTCCAGGAGGAACCCCAATTCTGCCAGGCAGTTTTCAGCAGATCACAAAGTACAGCATGGTCCAGCTGTCCTCTGTTTAGGCTGCCCTGGAGAGAGAGCCATGCGTGCGCTCTGACTGGGTCTGATGGAAAGTGGTAAAGCATTGAAGACCTAAGCTGCCTATGCACAGGTATGCCAAAAAAACCCTTAAAATTGTTCAGAGATGGCATTAGAACCTCAATTTACACTGTTGCACCATAATCATACTGCATCATCTTGCTTTCAATTTAACACCTGTGGGCTTTAGGGGACCAACTACAGATCAGAGGGGCCAGAAAGGTATCAGATACAAAAAAACCAAACCAAACCAAAACAAACAAACAAAAAAAAACCCAGGCCTGTAGAAGGAGATTTCCCGGAAATGGCTGTTAGTAAGTAAGGAATTGGATTAAACAGTTTCTGGACATTGCTGGATTTAGCCCAACAATGGGATTTACGCAGAATGAAATGCCCGAGATTCAAATTATGAAAAGCAATGGGGACAAGATTTTATTAGGCTCTTCCGAAGCTCACTGAGTATTCTAAATACTTTAGCCCATTTAATCATCACAATCATATGAGAAGACATTATCTGTGTTTTGCTGTAGAAAAATACTGAAGCTCTTTGGTAAGAATGAACCCTTTTAGGGACAGGCACTGCTCTGTATGTCTAAAATTAACCCATTTAAACATTACAACTACCTATTGAAGTAGAAACTATTATAGTCTTCATTTTACAGATGAAGAAACCTAGGCACAGCCAAGTTAGCAAATAACCCTGAGAGCAGAGAGCAAGGATGTGACGGTCTAGAATGCAGAGCGGGAAACTGGCTCCTTCTTCTCAGCTTGGACACAGAAACGTGCCCGTGCTGCCTTTCTCTGCTAAGTAACTTGACAAAAGCTACTAAACTGTGGAACCCCTGACTTTCCCACTCACTTATCACAAGAAAATGGAGAATCTTGAGTTACGGTGTGACTAAGAACATAATGATTCGTTTTCCAAACTGATCGAGACTCTTGGAAAGAACCTAGAAGAGCCCTTTCCAACCACTTATAAACATTCCTGGGATTGATGCTATCTGTGACTGCGATAGAGCTCTGTTCTCTCCTGGCCTCAGCCTCAATTCTTTTTTTTTTTTTTTTTAATGATTTTTTATTATATTATGTTAGTCACCATACAGTACATCCCCGGTTTCCAATGTAAGGCTCGATGATTCATTAGTTGCGTATAACACCCAGTGCACCATGCAATACGTGCCCTCCTTACTACCCATCACCGGTCTATCCCATTCCCCCACCCCCCTCCCCTCTGAAGTCCTCAGTTTGTTTCTCATAGTCCATAGTCTCTCATGTTTCATTCCCCCTTCTGATTACCCCCCCCTTTCTTTATCCCTTTCTTCCCCTACCGATCATCCTAGTTCTTATGTTCCATAGATGAGAGAAATCATATGATAGTTGTCTTTCTCTGCTTGACTTATTTCACTTAGCATTATCTCCTCCAGTGCTGTCCATGTTGTAGCAAATGTTGAGAACTCGTTCTTTCTGATAGCTGAGTAATATTCCATTGTATATATGGACCACAACTTCTTAATCCAGTCATCTGTTGAAGGGCATCTCGTCAGCCTCAATTCTGATCTCTTTTTTAGAATTTCTGTCTTCCTGTTTTCCATTCATTTCTTCTATATGAATGTAGAGACGACACAATTGATGTGAAAAGCAGAGGAGCACAGATTGTCCTAGAATTGAGAGGTTGTTGCGAGGTACTCAGGACCTAATTTGGTGGATAATTTCTGCTCCTTCTCTACTTGCTTTCCTCACCTGTGTCACGTGCATGGATATGCGTTAATGTTCCTTCTTAAAGAAAGTGAACCTGAAAATACAGCAATACATGTGTCATATCATGCCTATATAGGGATGCATGTGTGGCTGGACAAGTGCTCCCTACTGATAGTAAGAGAGAAAAAGCATTTCTAGGGAAGACTTTTCATGGCTTCAGAAATGACACAAACTCTCCTGGCTTTATTAGTTGCCATTGTGGATTCTTTTTTGCTCTTATAGGTGATGAATCATCCTAGTAGATAGTAACCCAATCACAGAAAGGGTGTTTGTCAGCATAGCACATGCAAATAACTCGTGCAAGTTGAATATTTAAAGAAATACATGATTGATCAGAGAGTCTGGGAAATAATACATATTTAGTGGGTGTCATCACACTCTGAAGAGATAAACTTTTTGAATGGCCTAGGGAAATCAGTGTTTTTCCTTCATGGCTGCCCCTATATATAACTATTTTCTTCTTATCTACCATGAGAGAATATGAATATGAGCATAGATATTGTTTTACATCTTATAAAATGTTTCCGCATTGCACATCACCTCATTTTATTCATGGAGTAGTTCTGGGAAATTGGGTAAAGTATCATTAGCTTCATTTCACTTATGAAAAACTAAGATACAGGGGCGCCTGTGTGGCTCAGTCATTAAGCGTCTGTCTTCGTTTCAGGGCGTGATCCCAGGGTCCTGGGATCAAGCCCCACGTTGGGCTCCGTGCTCCTCTGGGAGCCGCCTTCTTCCTCTCCCACTCCCCCTGCTTGTGTTCCCTCTCTTGTTGGCTGTCTCTCTCTGTGTCATGTAAATAAATAAAATCTTTAGAAAAAACAAACAAACAAAAACTAAGATACAAAGAGGCTAAGTGATTTACGTAAACTGTGTTCTGAAGGCCAGAACTAAAATCAGTTATCCTGTAGGAACTAAACAGCATGTCTTTTACCCTAACTTTCCATCAGAAGTGTACAGATTCCTAAATCATTATGCCCAGTAATAGAGTCATATGAATCTGGTTCCTGTGGTTTGCTCCTTCTGCATTCTCACCCTCTCCGGAACACCTGTCACTACTGTGTATGTTCAGATGCATGTGTGCATGCGGGCACTCGTACATGAATGTGTGCGAAGCAGCTCAGGTGAGGGGAGATCATCATACCATGTAGATACTGTATTGGTGTTAGTTGGACTAAAATTCAGTAGGAATCTAGAAAAATAAATTATCATCAAACTAAGATCAGTTCAAGAGGTTTAAGAGGTTCGAGAGGTTCAAGAGGATCAAGATTAAGAGAGCACACATGTGTAAGAACAACAGAATGAGGTCAAGAGAGTAGGCAGGGCTCAAAGCCATAAGTCAAGTCTGGAAGGCAGTAGAAATGGGAGCAAGGCAGCTAGAGAGCAGAAGCTTCTTGCTGCAGACAAGGCTAGCAGGAGCACCTAAGGGTCACCAGTGACCCACAATTCTTTTATTTCTGAGTTTAATCTTATAACATGGTAATGAAACAAAGATGACCCAAAATGATTAATAATTCAAAAATATTTAAATTTGGTTTTTAACTAATTTGGCATGTATTGTTTTTAATGTGTTTACGCAGTGCTGTTGGAATTCACTATACTTAAAATAATATGATAAAATCAGACTAAGGACCTCTGATGCAAGAGAGCTTACTTTATTCCATCATCTGCTGTTCCTGATTTCACGTGCTAATGCTGGGAATGCGCAGCCTTACCTCTTAGACGGAGAATCTTTCTTTCTACATTCTAAGATAGTTTTGATGATTCACTAAGGATTTTGTTTGTAGGGTTAAAGTTACAGTGCAAACAACATTAAAATCAAGGGCACACATATTCTTGAAGATTTCTTTTCCATTCACCTCTTGAATCATTACACATCTTACAAAAGGGAGAATTACAAATGTGAAAAATAATAAAAGTTAATTTAAAAACAGCTTTCCAACGAATAAAGTTTAATAATTTCTTTAAAACTTAAATTGCCCCAATTGAGTTGATTCTTCTTTATCTGTTCTGGATGTTATGGACCCATTTATATACAGAGAAAAAAAGAAAAAGGCTAAACTTAAATGATTTCTCCAGCATTAAATGAGGAAGCAACCAAGTTAGAGCTTTCATATTCACCATCAGTAGTGTACAGATCGTCCTTGACTCACAATGGAGCTATATTCCATTAAACCCATCATAAGTTGAAAACATCGTAAATCAAAAATGCCTAACCTATCCAACATCATAGCTTAGCCTAGCCTACCTTACGGGTGCTCAGAACACTTAGATTAGCCTACAGTTGGGCCAAGTCATCTAACTCAAAACTTATGTTATAATAAATTATTGAGTGTCTCACGTAGTTTATTGAATACTGAAAGTGAAAAACAGAATGGTTGTAAGTGTATCAGTTGTTCACCCTCGTGATGGCCTGGCTGACTGGGAGCCGTGGCTCGCTGCCAATGGCCAACATCAAGAGAGAGGATCGTAGCCATATATCAGTACCTTGGGAAAAGATCAATATTCAAAATTCAGAGTATGGTTTCTACTAAAAGTGTATTGCTTTCACAGTGTTATAAGGTTGAGATATTTTAAGTCAAATCATTGTAAGCTGGGGACTGTCTGTACAAGACTCTATTGATGTCTAATTATGCTACTAAAAGAAAACAGCAGGGGCGCCTGGGTGGCACAGCGGTTAAGCGTCTGCCTTCTGCTCAGGGCGTGATCCCGGCGTTCCGGGATCGAGCCCCACATCAGGCTCCTCCGCTATGAGCCTGCTTCTTCCTCTCCCACTCCCCCTGCTTGTGTTCCCTCTCTCGCTGGCTGTCTCTATCTCTGTAAAATAAATAAATAAAATCTTTAAAAAAAAAAAAAAGAAAAAAAGAAAACAGCAAAGGGATAATGTTTCATTTACTATTAACTTATAACTAGAGCATGACTAGACTTCATTGTAGTGATTCTGTCATGAACATGACTAATAATTCAGGGACTTTGCTGGTGACTATTAAGTAAGAAGCATATGCTTATAAAAAAAACAACACCATTGTACTGTAGATGTTTGCCCTATGCTTCCAGATATTTAAACCAAGAGACCAAGGTCTGACTCAGGGTTTTTCAGCTCAGCCCTGTTGACATTTGGGATGTTTTTATTGCGGAGGTTGTGTTTTATGTTGTAAGATAAGTTTAGCAGCACCCTTGGCCTCTACCCACTAGATGCCAGCAGCAACCTCCCCACTTCACGTTGTGACAACCAAAAAAATATCTCCAGATATTGCCAAATATCATCTGCATGCGTGGATTGCCCCCACTTGAAAACCACTAATCTCACATTCTTTCTTAATTTTAAAAACAAATCTCTTACCTATCCAGTTCCACCACCCTGGTCCTTATAGTTGAGAAGTATGAGGATAGACAACTGGTGATAGATTGAGTAAAACGTATTTACTTGTGATAAATGAATAAAACCAGATTATATTCCTGAGAAAGAAAGGGAAGTTTGGATAAATTCTAATGCTAAATCAAAACATTTTTAGCAGCAAGTAATGTTTGTTAAATATGAAGAGATATGTCTGTAGCAATTGAGCAGGCTTAATATCTGGTAGATCTGATTACTTATCTCATGGACATACTGTCAATAAATATGCTATTAAGCAATCTATTGCTACAGACCGAGTTTAGCATATCTTTTCTGCCTCCAATTATACTCATCGTTTTAGAAGCAGACTTAGGCAATATGAGTAGAATTGTCGATGTACCTGTTTGTATAAATGTGCATAATACGCTTGGTGTAAACTGTTTGCAGAGATCCAGTGCTTGAGATTTTTATGGGTGTATTGATTTTTTGTGACAGTTTTATGGCTGCAGATATACTGAACAGGGAAGATAAAAATTTATTTGCCTGCCTTTCTTGTAATTTTTTAAAGCTGATTTAAAAAAAAATAGGCCCATAGTTAAGGTAAGTAACTCACCTGATATTTGCGGGTTCATCGTTAAAGTGAGCAAACCACTAAACACTTTTCTAGTGCTTTAGGTTTCTTTCACTTTTTCACATTTGACATAGCTTATGAAGTTCCCAGGGATGATGTTTCTTTATAATAAAAGCACTGAGCACATACTTTTCTCTCCTTTACTTTCCTGTTACTACCACACTCAGTAATTCTCTTTTAAAATTCCCCTTTGTGTCTGATACTTTTAATTATTTCTTAAGAAATGTTAAAATAGTTATCCATCTGTTCTGCACCTCTTAGATAATTAACAAATATTTGATGTTTGACCTAATAGCAATGTATTAAATTAAATTCAGTTTATTTATTCTACATCTCAGTGGGTGCCTACTGTGTACATGGTGGGTGTGTACTGCTAGGCCCTGTGAGGGATCCATAGGTAAATTCCTGAAGGTTACTTTTATTAATAAGCTTATTAGGGAAGGTAAATACAGATAACACTAATGCAATGTAGAGTATGATGATGTCATAAGAAAGATCCATGAAAAAGGATAGTATACTAATAATAGAAGATTTCCTAGAGAAGTGGTACTCTGTATCATAACCCCATGTCCTCAGCGGCCTGCCAGAAAATCCCACCTGAAGTAGATGGACATTCTCTCCCTCTCTTCTTGGCACCAACACCCACTCTCTTTAAGGAGCAGTCTTTTCTAAAGCCGGGAATGATTTGCAAGATCATGAGCTTTTGAAGAAAACATTCTATTAAATCTAAACAACACATAACACTTACAGATTTTTAAAATACATCTCATCACCTCATACTGATCAGAATGGCTAAAATTAACAATTCAGGAAATCACAGATGTTGGTGAGGATGCAGAGTAAGGGGAACCCTCTTACACTGTCAGTGGAAATGCAAACTGCTGCAGCCACTGTGGAAAACAGTACGGAGTTTCCTCAAAAAGTTAAAAATAAAACTACCCTATGACCCAGCAATTGCACTACTAGGTTATTATCCAAAGGATACAAACATAGTGATTTGAAGAGGCACATGCACCCCAATATTTATAGCAGCAATGTGCACGATAGCTAAAATATAAAAAGAGCCCAGATGTCCACCAACAGATGAATGGATAAAGAATATGTGATATATATAGAGAGAGATATGTATCTATCTATATATATGTATAACACATATATGTAATGGATATATATCTATATCTATCTCTCTCTCTATATATATATACACACACACACACATATACATACAATGGAATATTACTCAGCCATCAAAAGGAATGCAGTCTTGCCATTTACAATAACATGGATGGAACTAGAGGGTATTATGCCAAGTGAAATAAGTCAGTCAGGGAAAGACAAATACCAAATCACTCGTAGGTGGAATTTAAGAAACAAAGCAGATGAACATAGGGAAAGGGAAGGAAAAATAAAATAAGATCAAAACAGAGAGGGAGGCAAACAGAAGAGACTCTTAACTCTAGGAAACAAACAGCATTGCTGGAGGGGAAGTAAGTGGGGGGGATGAAGTAATAGGGTGATGAGCATTTAGGAGGGCACTTGATGTAATGACCACAGGGTGTTATTTGCAACTGATGAATCACTAAATTCTACCCCTGAAACTAATAATGCTATATGTTGACTAAATTGAATTTAAATAGAAATATTCTTCATACTTTTTCAGCTTTAACCACAGCTAATATTAAAGATAAAGTCATTAGGTATCCAGTTCTGAACTAGATTGTCTGGTATTAATGCAACATTCTGGGTAGGGGTAATTCATTACTATATTATGATGGCATGGCATGAGAATTCTCATTTACTCTACAGGAATGCCTACTGCACAGTTAAGCCAACTTACCTCCTAGATGGAAGCTCATGATGCTTGCTAGTCTGTCAGTGCACGCTGGTACCCTGGGTCTCCATTAAATCAGCATTTCCTCATTTTTTAATAACTAGGTGTTCTGTGACTACCTTATGTGACTGATTATTTTCATTGAACAACCATAGGCTCTACAAATTGAGATTATTTTGACTCTTACCATCTTTTACTTATGTGCACTTCTTATAGTTTGAATAGTTGCCGCCTTAAATCAAGATATCGAAATTTTAAAAAATTAAATTAGTTCTGAAATTGTATTATTTTTGCCATTTTTTTCAGTATGAAAGTTTTAGTCATGTTGTGGAAAGATGATTTTCTAGTTCATAGAGTCAATATATTTACTTTGGAACTACTGACTACATAAAAGAGAACCTTTAAATATCTGGAGGAGTGGTTTTCCTTTTAAAAACACTACGTTGTTGGGGCACCTGGCTAGCTCAGTCAGTAGAGCGTGTGACTCTTGATCTTAGGGTTGTGAGTTCAAGCTCCACATTGGGTGTGGAGGTTACTTAGTAAAAAGTAAAAATTAAAAAAAGAAAAATACCACATTGTGCTCTGCTTAGCTTCTTGGCTAGCCATACTAAGTTAGTAAAAAGTGTGGGTGTATATGTATGTGTATATATTCTGATATGCCTTTCATTTATTTGTAAGTAAAAGATAAATTTTAAAAATAAATGTAAGATGAAACACAGTGTAAGAATAAGATGTTATGTAGATTGTCATAGCAAAATTTCCACATAATGTATTTTTTCAGTAGATACATTTTTGTGGGTTTGGCAATTTTGCTGTAATAGTCAATTACGTCTTTAGGTAAGATAAATCTGAACACTCTCAGAGAATAATTTGGAATAATGATCTGTGTGATAATTTGAACTTTTCCACGGACAAAAATTACTAAAATGTCCAAAGGACCCTAAACACCTAATTTAGAAACTCTCCCTTGTGCTGATAAGGAAATTCGTCCAATTCATTTGTTGATGTGTAGGGTTTGGGATGAGGAAGTGGAAAATAGGTAACTACATGTCCTCTTCTCTATAAGGGTGACACTGTCAATTTAACAGCAGGCATTTACAAAGTACCTATTTTCCATAAGATTAATTTTTGGAGATATCTAAATGAATAGAGCAAAATATCTGTCTTTACTTGATTTGTAGGCCATATTTATGTAAAATAGGTTATATAGTATTTTTTTTCCAAAATGAACATATTAGGGGCACATTTTTGGCTAGACATTATTCAGAATACATTTCTATGATGTAGCATAGCTGTTTGCTGCTGTGTTGAACTGCACAGATGAGAAAAGTGCAAGGAGATACATGATAGAAGATTAAAAATGCATTTACAGAGGCAAATTTCCATTCTTCTCTGTAGAAAAGAAAAACACAGTAAACCTACATCAACAACTTCATTTATGTTCTAGAAAGAAGCAAACACCCTATTAACTCATAAATGATTCTCAATTGAGAAGGGCCACAAATACCATGAGGGACAGAGAAACAATGCCACAAAATAATAGAACAGGAAAAGTCAAATCAAGTCTGGAAAGAAGCAGCAAGCATCCGTGAAGTTAGCTTTGTACTCCCTCATGGAGAAGTTCTAAATTATCAAACATATAATTAATCCTAACAATATCTCCATGGCAGAGAGACACATATTGGCTAATAGAGACACTGAATGATGACTTCATCTATTTATATTCTTGAAAATAAATAAGTAGAGAAAAAGAGAGACCTGCAGATCATGGAACTCAAGTAATTAAATAAAATTCTCATGTTAAATAAAATTTCAGTTCACTTGAAAATAATGGGCTTAAGGGGTCTTTTGAACCATAGTTGAAGTATTTTAAAAAGATTCAGCTTTTCTCTTTTTAAGACTGAGTTGGCCTCTGTGTAACACTGTAGACAGCCTGTAGATAATGCATCGATTTCCTGTCTATGAGTGGGTGCAGAATCTCTATGACTGAGTTTTTGGACCTGAGAGAAGACCCGAATTTGACTTAGTTTGGAGAATACAGAAATGGTATTTGAGTTGTTCTGTTGTCATGCCCCTGGCTTCTTCTCACCATCCCTCATGCCCCAGAGCTGAGCAGCTGGCTCTACAGTTGTGAACAGGGTCTGGGACAATCTTCCTATGGGGCAGACATAAATCTTGCCAAAGGGATACAGAGAGAAGTTTGTTTGTTTGTTTGTTTTTTGCTCGATTTTTCCATTTCCAGATTCTCACTGGAATTGAAGGAGAAAACTGCATTCACCACAAAGCATTGACCTCTTCCCCATTAATCTGTGTTCTTTGCCTCTTTCTTTCAAGTTTCAGAAAGACATCCTTTGAGGTTTTTAAAATAAGTAGTCATTCAAATAAACATGTTTTCTTCATTTTTCTTGGAATAGGAACTATGATATTGGTTACTTCATCTCCCATAAAATATTTAACTCATTCTGATGCACCAGAAATGCTGGTTATAAGCCATCTTGCCAGCAGACAACCTGCTGCCCTCAGCAGCTGGAACCAGACTTAGGCAAGATGATGTTAGCTTTGATTTCCTTGACACACCACCTACCTACTTACCTTCGGATCTTACACTTCTCACTCCTGGGAGAGGGCGTTCCAAACTTACAAGAACCTGAAGCAAACTCTGAAATCTAGTCTTAATTCTTACAGCGGTGGGGCGTAAATTGTATCTACCATCACATAGGACTTTAGGAAAGACTTATGAAAGAATTAATACAATTCAAACCTCAGTAAATGTGCCACATTATCACTTGTCAAATTCTCAGGTACTTAAACAGATGGAGTTCTGTGTGAATGACCTTTTCCTAGACAGGAAGAAGATAATCCATTGGGAAGCCAATAGCTATTTAATTTTATTTGCTTGCATTTTTCATACCGATTGTTTATTGCCAAATTGAGTCTAATACAATGACATCCATCTATTGGATGGTAATTAGTCTTGGGAGAAATAGTGACAATACTTAGGACTTTAAAAAATGGCATGACAGGGGCGACTGGGTGGCACAGCGGTTAAGCGTCTGCCTTCGGCTCAGGGCGTGATCCCGGCGTTCTGGGATTGAGCCCCACATCAGGTTCCTCTGCTATGAGCCTGCTTCTTCCTCTCCCACTCCCCCTGCTTGTGTTCCCTCTCTCGCTGGCTGTCTCTATCCTGTCGAATAAATAAATAAAATCTTTAAAAAAAAATGGCATGACAGTTATTCATCCTGCATATAATTATTGTTCTTGATTGGTCTCGTTGAGGCCAGTGATGTGGAGAATGAGTGCAGAAGCAGGTGGGGCTGAGGTTCTAATGTTGTCATTCTGCTCTGCCAGGTGTGTTGTAGAAGACAAGAACTCGAAGGTGGCCTGGTTGAACCGTTCTGGCATCATTTTTGCTGGGCATGACAAGTGGTCTCTGGACCCTCGGGTAGAGCTGGAGAAACGCCATTCTCTGGAATACAGCCTCCGAATCCAGAAGGTGGATGTCTATGATGAGGGTTCCTATACTTGCTCGGTTCAGACACAGCATGAACCCAAGACCTCCCAAGTTTACTTGATCGTGCAAGGTAAGGAAAGGTGGGATAGGTGGGTGGTAAGGGAGAGGTGAGAAGCAGAAAAGAAATGTGATGTATAAAACATTTGCAAAGAAACCTTTCTGAAAACAAATCTTTCAAGTGCATTATTGCAGTTCAGTGTCTATTTTCTCTCGGAAAGGACAGACTTAAAATAAGAGGACTAATGAGAAAATAAAAAGTGCCACTGTGAGCCAGTACCCTTGATAAGAATATTCTCTCCTAGCCCTAAATATAAAAGCACGTAGCAAAGGCTGTATTTATTGAAATAAGCTGGAACAGCATAACAAGAACACAGAATGCTTAGAACCATGTGAGGTGCACTTTATCAGCTATTAGGTACTGGGTGCTTTGCTGAAGACTTGATTTTTATCTTCAGCATAAAGAATGTTAATTATCTGTTTTTATGATAGTAAATGTTATTTGGAAAGATAAAAATTTCCGGAGGCCTTGACATTCTCTCGGCTGGCCAGCTTTCTTTGGAAATTGTATCTCCATTTAACACTAAGTTATTTGTGAGCAAGTCCAGTGACCAGGATCTGCAAAGTCAATGGGGACAATCTACTTCTAGATTGGGGTTTCCAAGGGCACATCTGAGTCCTGGTTTTATAGGATGAAACCCTTAAGTGGCATACACATGCCCCCAAACTATAGCTCTCATGGGTCCCTTTCCCCATAATTGCAGAATGAAAACAAAGCTGATCAGCTGCACAATTTTATTGCAAGCGAAGTCAAACCACCAGCAGTTTCAATCCATCTATCAGGAAAGATCTAAGCACTAACAAATATTAGGGCTGTGTTCATGTATTCTTGATTTACAATTTTATGTAAATTTAATGCAAATTAGGCATGGCCCTAGGGCTCCTGTCAGGATTCCAATGCAGTCAGTGGTGTGGGAAAGTTTGACTGTAGCTTCTATTAATGTGTTACGGAATTGATTATTGCAGCATTTAAATTATTGCTCTCCCAATTCCTGTGATTAATAGATTGAAACTGGAGTAAAATACATCAGAGACTGCCTGGTCCAGAGGTGGTTTAGTCACGTGACCTCTATCTTGGTCCATTTGCAATGGCTGACAGCTTCATTTTATTGCTTGTTAAAGGCATGTCTACTGACTTGCGAAGTTCCTATCACAGTCCAGGCATAGAATGTTTTCCCTGTAGTTGAGTACAGAGTCCTGGAGCTCCGTAACGTGATACTTCAGGGCTTGGATCTCAGGCAGTCCATTTGAATGTGTAAACATAACCAGAGATGTGTAAATATGTAAATGGGTTAATTTGCCAGCTCCCTCAAAAACACAAGTAGGACATATATTTTCTCTCTCTCTTACACACACACACACACACACACACACCCCCCTTCCTCAAAACAGAAGGAGGCTTTCTACCCCTGCAATGGCAGATGGAGGGGAGGTAACTAGTTTTCTTAAAGCCCTTTAGAAAAGATTTTATCTAATGACCAGCTCCATATTATATTATGAGGTTCCTACACAATTTTGATACCTTACAGGCTTTAATGTCACTGGAAAGCTACTAGAGACCACAACTAGAAAATGTGTATTGTACTATATTAAATAAAATTCGGCAATTTGAGTATATTATATTCCTTGGTTTCTAGATGAGGAGACAGAAGTTCATTGAATTTAGGTTACATGTTCAGGGTTACATGGAGAGTTCAAGGGGTGAGTAGTTTGGAGCCAAGCAGACCAAGAATCAAATCTGAAGCATTTTCTACTGGAAGGGAAATTTATTGTTATAACTTTAAAAACTACCATATTCATATTTAAGTCAGCTCTTAGCACCAAATGCTCCAAGCCCTTCCTTTTTTTTTTTTCTTATTTATCTGTGTACATTTTAGTTATGAACTAAATGTACTAATCCTGAGAGGGTTAGAGCTAGAAGTAAGTTAGATCATACTTGCATATACCTTCATACTGTGTTGGCAGAAGTGAAATTAACTTAAATTTAACTACCATGAAGTTAAATTTAATAACTTCATATTAAGTTTAATAAATCAATATTAAGTGATGGAGAAGAACCTACTAAGTGCCAGGTACTGTTCATTCTGTTGGGAAGCCTTTAAGGTCTGAGAATTAAATTGACATGAAATAGATTAACAGGAGAAAATCAAATTTAATTTCATATGTATGGGGATCCACATAGACACAAGATTCCAAAGACAGGCAGAATGAGGTATATATATCATCCTGAACCACTGGTCTGGGACTTCAAAGGAAAAGGAAAGCAATTCATAGGAAAATGAAGAAGAGTAAATGTTTGGTAAGCAGATGTGGCTGAGCCATCCAGAAACAAGGCGATATACAGAGGACTTTGATCAAACAGTGCTTGCAGGGGTCCTCATGTCTACCACCCCTAGTTCATATAATAATGTAGATAGTTATGGTGATAGCTCTCTTGCTGGAGCAGGTCCTCTATCTAAATTCTTCTAACAGTTAGGGGGAAGGTCAATATTTCTTCCTGAGTCATTGAGCTTTGATTATTTTTAGCTCTAAATAATCTGCATGCCAAAGGTACAAATCTTGGGGCAATCCTTTCTGAATGCCTATAGTTCATTTTCGCATTGGATTCTAATAATATTATTGTTATTTAGTAGGTATTAATAACTTAATATAAATATGCAAAAGCTTAAAGTTCAGAGATAATAAGGAGCCTGCCTAAGGCTGCCTATTAGCTTAGGACAGGCTTTCAAACCCATATCAGTGTGGCTCAAGATACTATTGTTTTATTTTATATTTTTTAAATCACATTGCTATGGAAGAAAAATGAGCAACAAAGCCTATACTTATAAGAGAGATGAAGAAAGGATCTTCTCCTCCTTGAGCCTAAGTCATGAAGGGGGATTTTTTAAATAATTATATGGATGTTGACATTTTATTTCTAGCACCAGATGGCAGATCCCCTTCCCCTTAGGACATTAAACCTTATGACTATATCAGTGATTCCATCCCATCATCCTGTTTTGTTCATACTGCTTCCTACTCGAGCTTTAACCCTGTGTTTTCACCATATCAAAGATTCTCTCTCTAGGAATGGCTGCCGTTCTTCTTCCTTCCAACCCCACAGCACCTTCGCTCAAAGTATGAGTCTTTTGAATTTTTCAAATTCTGCCTTCCTCACCCTCCATGATTTCTGCTCATCTAGTTTAACTAGTCATTAAATAAATATGGTACTCTTTTTTTCTTGCCTAATGGTGAGTCCACCTTTAGCTCCGAGATGTTATGAAATATCACAAAAGAATAGCAGTTGAGAAGGTGGGCCTTGAAGTCACACCGCCTGTTTCAAATTTCAGTTTTCTTTCTTGCTACTTAAATAAATTGGGTGGTAAACTGCTTAATTTCTCTAAGGCTCAGTTTTGTCATATATAAAACAGAGATAAAACTTAAATTTTAAATCCTCCAAATTTATTGTAGGGATTAAATTAGATGATCCATAGAAGCCCCTAGTCCAGTGTCTTGATATCATGTGTTCTCACCTAGAAAGATGATAGTAATGGTGATGATGATGGTGGTGATGGTGGTGGTGATGATGGTGGTGGTGATGATGGTGATGACGATGATGGTGGTGACGGTGGTGGTGATGATGGTGATGATGATGATGGTGGTGATGGTGGTGGTGATGATGGTGGTGATGATGGTGATGATGATGGTGGTGATGGTGGTGATGATGACGGTGGTGATGATGATGGTGATCTGATGGCAATGACAAGAACCATGCTGCTACTGCTGCTGCTCCTGTATCTGTCAGAAATATGGGGAGGGCTTACTTTTCTGGGCTCTTGCCCAGAGTCTAACAGCTGCTTCCACTTACTGCCTGTTACCGTTGTGGTGGACTCTTTCAGCTTTCATTTTAGATCTTTCCTGTGCATTTTCTTCAGTTGTCCTTTTCCTTAGCATTCAGTCTTTAACTTTACTTCCTTAGGATTCTGACAGGCTTCTTAGACCAGCACCACTTTAAAGTTCTTAGTTATCTTTATTAAGGTACACAAGTGAATATTAAGGAGAAAATGCAGCATGCTTCACAACAACACTTAAAGGGTTTGTTAAGTTTTAGATTGCTGGGAACTTCGCAGACTTTCTGATGAAGTTGTTCTGGAGACAGGGGCTGAGAATATGCATTTCTAACACATTCGAAGGTGACAGTGATGCTACCAATACAAAGACCGCACTTGGAGAAACACTGCCCTAAAAGAATTGTATACCTTAGGAACATCGGGAGAAATATTCCTGCATAATTGCATTAATTTCAGATAGTGTTGCACCCCCAAATACTCCTAAAACTAATCTCACTGGACATGAGACAGGGAACAGGTAGATTGACAAATACCTTAAATTTCACAGTAACATCTTAGGCCCTCTGAGATTGCTTGCCTAGCCTAGTTCTGTGGAAAGAAAATCTCCTCTCTTCCCAGACTGTCCATTTTCAGGTATCAAAGCCGGGAGGAAAAAAAAAAAAACAGTTGAGACAAAATTGCTCCAGGCTTCAAAAATCTCACCTGTATAAATTTATAAGTATTTGTATCCCCTCATGTTTTTCGTGTTTCATTTTCCCCGGAAGCCTCCTTTCTTTTTATATGTATTCCCACCATATCAGTGACAGTTTAACATCTCCAACATTTTCTTTTCTAGGTTTCTATCAGTTCATGAGGGTCATTATCCATAAAATATCCTGTGTTGAAATAAATATGCTACATGGTTCACTAAATTCAATCCTTAGCTAAATGACATCTCTACACACCTTCCTTATGAGGTACACAAGTGAAAGTTTTGCATCAGCAAATACACAAATCAATAATGATCTCTGGGTTGACTTGTGATTAGTGGTAGTAAATGTTGCATCTGTGGAAGCCAAAGCTATTCAAATAAAAACATGCATTTGAGATACTTAATGAATGGTGGGACTCTTTTCTCAAGCCAGATATTTTGGTTCCCACACCACCTTCTTTACAGATGGTGAGACAAAAGATTAAGAAAACATCATCCATCCTTCACTTTAATAAACAGAGTACTTTGACATCCTTCCTATTAATGATGTCCATGTCTTCTCCAGAGGTTACCCTCCTGTGATCTGTTTTTTCTGATCATGCCACAAATGGATCCTTTATGGGATTCTTGCATAACCTGCAACAAAGTCAACGTTTTGGTTTATAATACTTGTCAAAATATAGATTCCTGAGAACCATTCCAGAACAATTGAACCAAAATCCCTGGGAATACAGCCAAAATTTGCAAATACACTGTGTTCTGCAGGCGATTCAGATACATGTGAAAAACCAAGAACTACTGTTCCAGGGATCTAAACAACTAGTGCGAGGAATTAGCTGCTACCTGCCTGTTCATCTTCTTGTATGACACAGCATCAAATTGTATCTAAAGCTCTGTGGAGCAGGTACTAGAGCCTTATAATAGAAAAATTAAAAAAAAAATAAAATAAACACATGTCTTATTGAAAACAGATGTTCTTGAGTGCTGGGACTAGTGGCCTCAAAAATGAGATTTTTTTTTTTTTTAACGATAGCATTAAGAATCTCCATGTGTAGGGGCGCCTGGGTGGCACATCGGTTAAAGCGTCTGCCTTTGGCTCGGTGTGATCCCGGCGTTACAGGATCAAGCCCCACATCAGGCTCCTCCGCTATGAGCCTGCTTCTTCCTCTCCCATTCCCCCTGCTTGTGTTCCCTCTCTTGCTGGCTGTCTCTCTCTGTCAAATAAATAAATAAAATCTTAAAAAAAAAAACAAAACAGAATCTCCATGTGTATATGAATATGAAGGACACCCTAACATGACAGGATTTTTAGAAAGTGAATCTTATTTTTAAATATCTTATGAAGGAGCACCTGACTGGCTCAGTCAATTAAGCAATGGATTCTTGGTTTCAGCTCAGGTCATGATCTCAGGGTCATGAGATCTAGCCCTGCATCAGGCTCCACACTGAGTGTGAAGTCTGCTTTAGATTCTCTCCCTCCCTCTCTGCCTCTCAACGCCCCTACTTGCACTCTCTCTCTCAGATAAATAAATAGATAAAATCTTTGTGAATAAATAAATATCTTATTCACCATCCCTTGCAACATTTATCATATTTTCAAATTTTTATTACATTATTCTTGTGCCCAGGACCCGTACTAGAATGGTCATTTCCATATTGAGTCTTCTGCTCTTTTTATGCGATTCTAATTTGGTTACCATTGTTGTAGAAATGGCCTAATCTGCATATAATAACACTGGAGATTTTTTAGAGAACATTTTTTATTTTTGAAATGTATTTCTAAATGAATATTTAAATTTCACTATAATATTAAAGAGAATCCCAGACATTTTTTTTACCACCGTGATACAAATCATGTGCATGGATTCTGAGAATCTATTACATGTAACAATATTTATTGCAAAATTACCTTAATTAAGCCAATATAATTACGGAAAAAATATGAAAATGGGACTCCTTGTAAGATCATATTTGGCCTTTTTTTTCAACTCTATACACCTAAAAAGCCAAATTTCCTATATCTCATTAATTTTAGAATAGCCATATTGACTTACAATTATAATTCTGTAGATTCCCTTTTAATTTAATAATTGAAAACTCAACTGTTAAGAAACACAAATGTAATTTTTTCATGAATACTAGTCTGGAACTTATTGTTTCTAGAATTCTTAGAAGCATTTTAAATCCTATTAAACATTCCTAATTCTGACCTGAATGTATCACCCAGAACTCTAAGCAGGTATCTCTTTTATCTCTCCTAATCTGTCTTTTCTTTCCTTCTTTCATTACTGCATTCCCCCTTTAAACCATTTTGTTTCCACAGTTTTAGTTACACACGTCAACTGTGGTTTGGAAACATGATCCTCCTTCTGACAAATAGTCAGAAGGTCAGTAGAAGTATAACATCACAATACCTATGTCATTCACCTCACTTCATCTCATCACATAAGCATTTTATCATCTCATATTATCACAAGAAAAGAGTGAGTACAATACAATAGGATACTTTGAGAGAGGGAGACCATATTCACATAGTTTTATTGTAATATATTGTTATAATTGTTCTTTTTTTTATTATTACTGTTTTTCATCTCTTACTCTGCCTAATTTATATATTAAACTTTAGCAAAAGTGTGTATGTATATATAGGAAAAAACACAACATCTGTAAGGTTTAGCACTATCCATGGTTTCAGGCGTCCACTGGGGGGTCTTGAAACGTACCTCCTGCAGATAAAGAAGGGGACTACTATACTTCCTTTATTCCCCTTTCCCTTCCATCTTTCTTCTTTCCCTTCTTTAATCAGCATCATGTTGCATTGATTATTTTTTCAGTAACTTAACATTGCCTACCAAATTTCATATAAAATATTTGCCAGTGCATTCTAATTGAACTTAGCCTGGAGCTCTTCACATTTTTAACACAATCTAATAAAATAAAGAATTTTAAATCTTTTATAGTTGGATTTGATCTAGGGTTAATTCTGTTGATTATTGAGAATCCCAATGATTAATTGGAATTCTCATTTGGAGTTTATGTGCTGAAATCTACTAATTTTCCTACTCTTCAGCTTAATTTTTCAGATAACAGTCTCTTAATTGGCTATTATAAAGCC
Organism: Ursus americanus; assembly: GCF_024610735.1. Lineage (NCBI taxonomy): Eukaryota > Metazoa > Chordata > Mammalia > Carnivora > Ursidae > Ursus > Ursus americanus. The sequence goes on from NC_142130.1 coordinate 40,950,412, forward strand.
AGGTTCTGACTTTAAGGATATCACTATTAACATCAGCAATCAGGCAGCTAGTGTAATGGGAAGAAGTGACTTTTGGGGACTAAAATATTTAAGATTATTTTGTTGGGGAGGAAAAATTTTTATGTATCCTTCAAAGTTCTTCTTGAGATTCATCTAAGAATCATATTGACATGAAACAAATTAGCAGGAGAAAAACAAAACTTTAATAACGTGTACACCTTCTGTATACATGTGAGAGACCCAGGAATACTGAGGAACTCCCCAAAATGGCCAATGCTATCACCTGAAATGCGATCTTCAGCTAAAGACAAAAGGTGTTGGAGGTGGGGAGTCAGTTGTGGGAGCCTACCAGGAAAAGCACAGTAAACGAGAGTTAAGGTTGTGCAGAGCTAAGTCATTGCCTTCTCCACTGATAAGAGTTTCTAGAGATTTAGAATCAACACCCTCTTCCTGGTACAGCAAGGGAGACACCCTCACAAATGGAGATTTCCCTTACAAAGGTAAATGTCTCTTACAAAAGAATAACTTCTCAGTTTTCAGAGCCTCTGTTATATTTGCAGTTTTAAGTTGATATTCCACCTGATGGAAGGACTTCAAATTTTATATAAATCAAGCTCATCCCCTCAAAATTAATTACTATCTCCAAGTTTTCTATATGTATCTGCAGTGCACATTTTAGTTATCAAAAGAAATCAACTATTTATGTCCACATACTTTCTGTTCTAACTTACATTTGTCTTTATTGAAGATGACAAAAAATAAGGGACTAGAGACAAAGGTATTTTAGAACCGAAAGTTGGTTCAGTGTAAAAATTTGGACTCCATGAAAAGAAGAAATTTACCCGAAGACAGAGACCAATTAATGATCAGCCATATTCAAATCTTGAATCATTATACCATTACACCAATTTTAATATGTTATGGTCAGAATTTTGATGGTGATCAGGAAGAATTTGGCAGTAGGATTTGATCCATTTTGGAACTGCATATGCTGGATGGTTTAGCCATATCCAGTCTGCACTACAGATTGTTTCCCTTATGTTTATATAATATCATTTGTGACAACTGACAGGTGGGCTAGTTTTTACACAGACATTTTACCTATCAAGATAAGGAGAGCTACGCTTTCTAATATTTTTAAATAATACTGTAAACTACCTTCAGTTGTCATCATCTGTAGTATTTATGTTTTCTATACATTACCAAAACCAAATAAACAACCCACCAAAAGAAACCTGTGTACTCTTAAAGATATTAAAGGCAACTTTTTGAAGTCATATATTTAAGTCAAGAAAGATGGCATATATATTTATTTGTATTTTTAATATACAAGTACTTTCATTGTTTTCAGTTTGCTCTAAATAGGTAACATTTATTTTTGGGCAATGAGATGATTTGGGTTGTCTTTAAAATTTGTCAGGTCTTAGGTCTGTTTGAGTGATGAAGTATACGAAACACAGTGAGGCTCCTTTCCTTATTCTCAATCAAAATGCTAATAGGCAAACTCAAGTGTAGTGGAAAAGCAGCCCAACCTGTGCCAGGGCCTGCCCAAGTGGAATGCAAACACTACAGGGCCCAGGGCTCACAAAAGATGGACATCTGAACAAGGAGGCGTCATGGAGGATTATGACCTTAGCTACATTCAGGAAAATTGAGAAAGTTAATAAATACATAGAGGTTAATGATAACCAGTTTTCCATTGTTGGGGAAGAGAAGTATAAATATGGAAAGGGGAGAGCTAAAATAACCAAATGGTGTTGGATCAAAATTGGAATTACTAGTGTTTATTCATGAGTTTTAACAGAAGATAGATGATTAGATAGATAGATGATAGATGATAGATAGATAGATAGATAGATAGATAAATAGATAGATAGATAATAGAATGATATACACACATGTGTATGTTTTCTAGCTTTGCCCACTGAGAGGGCCTTTGAGCACTTACACCTCAGTAGCAGTGAGCATAGCTAGCATCCAGATGTTGATTTTAGAATATCACTCTTAACACAGTCAGTAATTTCTTTGACGTCAACCATAGCAACATTTTTCTAGATATGTCTCCTAAGGCAAGGGAAACAAAAGCAAAAATAAACCATTGAGACTACATTAAAACAAAAAGCTTTTACACAGCAAAGGAAACCATCAACAAATCAAAAAGGTAGCCTACTGAATGAGAGAAGATATTTGCAAATGATATCCAAAATATCTGAACAACATATATAACACAATACCCAAAAAACGAATTATCATTTAAAATGGACAGGGAAACTGAATAGACATTTATTCTAAAGAAGATGACCAACAGACACATGAAAAGATGTTCAACATCACCCATCATCAGGGAAATGCAAATCAAAACCATGATGAGATATGACTTTACATCTGTCAGAATGGCTATTATCAAAAAGACAAGAAATAACGAATGTTGGTGATGATATGGAAAAAAGGGTCCCTCATGTACTATTAGAACAGTACATTGGAAATGGGCACAGCCACTGTGGAAAACAGTATAAAGTTTTCTCCAAAAATTTAAAATAGAAATACCATATGACCCAATAATTCTACTACTGGGTATTTACCCAAAGAAAATGAAAACACTAATTTGAGAAGATACATGCAACCTTATGTTTATTACAGCATTATTTATAATGGCTAAAATATGGAAGCAGCCTAAGCAGCCATCAAAGGCAAATGGATAAGAAATATATATATGAATATAGGTATTTATATTCATATTTATATATATATAATATATATAATATTATCCAGCCATAAAAAAGGATGAGATCTTGCCATTTGTGACAACATGGATGGACCTAGAGGGTATTATATGAAATGAAATAAGCCAGACTAAGACAAATACCATATGATTTCACTCATATGTGGAAGCTAAACAACAAAACAAATGAATAAACAAACAAGAAACAGAGTCAAACCTACAAATGCAGAAAACAAACTGATGGTTTCCAGAGGGATGGGGGTTTGCAAAATAGGTAAGGTGGAGTGGGAGATAGGTTTCCAGTCATGGAATGAGTAAGTCACAAGAATATAAGGCACAGCTTGGGGAATATACCCAATAATATTATAATAGTGTTTTATGGTGACAGTTGGTAGCTACACTTGTGGTGAGCATATAATAAAGTATAGAGATCTTGATTCACTATGTTGTACACCTGAAACTAATGAAATATTGTGTTTCAACTATATCAAGTAAAAACAATTTTTTTGAAAATAAAATATCCCTTTCTAGTAAAAGGAACAAAAGTTACTTAGAGAAATAGATGATTCCAGGACTGGGACAAGGAAGGGACAATATAAACTTGGAACATCTTTTGTGTCATTAAGCAAGGAAGACTTCAAAGAAAAACTTGGCATACCAAAAGTATAGAGAAGCCAGCTTAAAAGGGACTTCTACCTGCCAATTCTGGGACAATTTGGTTATTAAAATAAATGACAGCAGCATATTATAAAGCTGATATAAACTAGATAGTAGTTGTTCAATACAGAGAATATAAAGCTCTTTCTTACAGTGGAATGTCAACTAATAAATGCAGAAGGAATGATGGAATTTGAAAATTATTATTTGTCACCGTTGCAGAAATAATCAGTTCAGGCAAGAAACATCAGTGGATTCTAAAAGTAGCACAAAAAGTGAAATAAGGGCTGAGTTTTTTACATAATCTCAAAGTAGCTCCCCACAAACTATTAAGTACTATTTATTAAGGGGGAAAAAAAAGAAAAAAGAAAAAAAGTACAAAAATCTAGTTGATTTCATTCAGAGTTAATACTACCAGTAATGGGACAAATTGGCATCGTGTGCCCAATGATAAAATACAGTGATCAAAATACGGCATCACTTCTGTGATATTTCTATCAAAACCTGAGTCTAATCATAAGAGGATGTTGGGCACACCGAAATGAAGGGCATTCTATAGAAGAATTGGCCTGTAATCTTGTAAGTGTCAAGGTTATATAAGTTAGGAGAGACAGCGGAACTTCCCCAGACTGAAGGAGGCCAGAGATGTGGTACATCTGGGTATAATATGTGAACCTACATTAGACCATTTTGCTAGACAGACATTATTGGAACAAGTGACAAAACTTGAATAGAGTCTCTGTGTGAAGAATATGTGGAGGTTCTTTGCATTATTTGTGCAATTTTTCTTAAATTTGAAATTATTTCAAAACAAAAGTAAACAGGCTCAATAACGCTTAAGGTAGGTGTCAGGGTTAAATACTAGTGAATAAAATCCAAAATTGTATTAAATACTAAATGTAGCATAATCAAGCAGGATTTTTTTCAAGCATAATCTATTATAAAGAAATATAACTACTCACAAATTTAGTGAACTTAGTCTATAGTAGGTATCTTTTTTAACATGAAAAAGATAAGTAGCCTCAACAGTAATTAATTCAGGAATAAGGCAGGGATACCAACAGTCATTACTTTTTTTAAAGATTCATTTATTTGTTTTAGAGAAAGAGAGCATGTGAGCGAAGGGAAGGGCAGAGGGAGGGCGAGAAGCAGACTCCCCACTGAGCAGGGAGCCCAGTGCAGGGCGTAGTCTCAGGAAACTGAGATCAGGACATGAGCTGAAATCAAGAGCCTGATGCTCAACGAACTGAGGCACCCAGGTGCCCCATCAACAATCATTACTTAACATAATTCCGAGGTTGTAGTCAATGCAATGGGAGAAGAAAATAAATTTAAAAATGTGATTGTAAGAAAAGAGGAGAGAAACTTAATATTCTTAGGTAAAATAATTACTAACTAAAATAAAAACCTCATAAATTAATGGCAAAAAACATTAGCACCAATAACCATTTGATAAGTTGTCTAATTATCTGAAGAAGTATATAAAATTAATAATTTTTACATTTGTTTATAAGAAACACATAAATTATACTATAAAATGGCCATTCATGAAGCTTCAACAATATAAAAACATTTAAGAATAAATTAAATAAACAATGTAGAGAACTTAAATACATAAATCAATAGCACTACCTGGGAAATAAAAGAAAAGGGTGTTTTGTATGTCCGTTTATTTTTTAATGGAAGGGAAATACTTAATTCTTGAATGGACACACAAATAATGTAAGGCAGACGTTTTCCCCAAGGTAAATACAGAATATTTTTATGTATCTGAAAATTAACTTTGAGGGATTTTTTTACTGAAATTATACTGAATTTATAAAAATAATTACAAATAGGTGGGCAATAAGGCAATAATTTTTTAAATTAATTTATTGGGACAGGAAAACTCTTGTACTGGTAGATGCTAACATATTTTATAAAGATAAAATTATCAAAACACTGTATTTTTGGTTTAAGAATGACCAAGTCTATGGATATAAATGAAACGTGTAAAACACTACCACGTATAATTAGAACACACATGATCTAGATTTATTTAAAATCATGGAGAAGTTATGATTATTCAACAGATGGTTTTAAATAACTAATTAAGAAAAAATAGAATTGTATTTTTACTGAAAAACCACTCATGAAAATTAATATCACATTTTTAAAGACTTAAAAGTGGAAAATAAAGGAAAAGTCTGGGAGAACCATCAATAAATATGTACCTTAATAGAGTGAAGAAGGCTTTCTTAATATAAAAGCAAGTGCAAAGAGCACAGAGAAAAAAATGAATAAATTTGACTACGTATATATAAATTCATAAAATTAAGGGAAGTGATAAAGTGATTTAAAACAAAATATGTAAAAAAAATAAAGCTTTAATGTTGTTGGTATATGAATACATTTCAACAGGTCAATAAAGAGAGAAAAAATATCAGTACAGAAAATATCACTAGAATTTGTCTAAGGGCATAAAATCACCAGTTTCCAAAGGACCCGTGGATATAGCAAACATGAAAACTGTGAGAACCTCACTTATAAGGAAATGCAAAGGAAAACAGCAATAAATCATTTTTTAGACCAATAATACTGGGAAAGGGTTAACAAAATGTGGTTAGCCTGAATTGGCAAGTCAGTACGAGAATTGACACTTTTATATCTCCCTGTTGAGAGTGTAAATTAGTGGAAACTTTGCTAGGGTATTGTGGGGATGTCTATCAAAGTTTTAAAACGTATTTGTATCATTTGACCCAGTAATTCCACTTCCATGAAAATCCTTTGAAATGCAAACAGATTTTTGTACAAAGTGGTCATCACCAAGTTACTTTTAAAGAAAAGTATGAAAACACCCTAAATATTCAGAATAAAAAATGAGGAGGTTAAGTGAAGGTCGTTTCCTAAGCAGAAATACCACTAGAATGGACATGAGAGTAGCTGCCAGCACTCAGACCTCTCCCCTGTGTTTAGAACTTTTATCCTCTCCGTATTGGGATGTAGACATAACCCCCCAGTGTAAAAGCAGAAATAAAATCCAAACGCCCTTAAACTATGGCTCGGACATGAGATCCAGTCCTTGAAAGTTGTACCTGCCAAAGACTTGGAATTATTAATAGATATTATTGGCACAAGAAACTTGAGACCAAAAGAGTCTATGTGGGTAATTGGTGGCACTGTGGAAGTGAGTTTATATATGGCGATACCTCTATCACTGAGGTTTCGCTAAGGCCTGGATCAAGCACCATCTTGGTAATGGTGAAATCTAAGGCATCGCATGTTCAGATTTACCAGCCGTCATGCTCCCCTCATGATTTTTTGGCTCTCTTCTGATTTTGCAGGCTTCCCAGTGATACTGTGAGTTGCAGTGTGTTCCCCCTCTGCACAGGACAGCCAGAGATGTTTTCTCTTTCTTCCAACTAAAAACTCCGCGTCACACAACTAAGCAGCCATTGGCTATCATGCTTTACAAAACATTTTATTTCGTGATAAATGTTTGCTATATATGGTTAAGTGAAATGGTAGGTTACAAAAACATATAACCCATAACCTGGATTTTGTAAACTATAATAAATACACATACCGTATGCACTCATACATCTATTGGAAAAAAAGAAAGAATGAAATACACCAAAGTTGTTTTTACAGTAGTTTTTTGAGTGTTGTCTTCATAGGTAAATTTTTATGTTATTTAGTTTCCAAATATGTGTGTGTGTTTGTGTGTGTGTGTGTGTGTGTGCATGTGTATCATCTTTGGAGAATAGCTTAAAATTGTTAAAATAATAATTATGATTATTGAAAGGGCAGATTTTTAGAAAAATTTTCAGAGAGCACAATTTCTCCTTGGTGCCTTCTACCTCCATTTTGTTGTTATTATTGTTATTTTGTCCATCCTTCCATCATTCCCTTGCCTGAGTGTTTTTCTAGTTTTTTCTTTTTTCCAGAGTAGAAGCAAACTCATAAAATTATCTATTCTAAAAATGATAAGGCCTAAATTTCTCATGTCTTGCAAAGATGCACTCTTTCTAAGAGAGATATTATAAAGATAATGTTAAACACACACACGTGGCGATGTCTTGGAGAAGAGGAACAAAAACAGAGATTTCATGTGAAAAGACCTTGTCAGTCTCCTCAAATCAAGTACAACTGTAGAATAAACAAGTTTTTGTATAAATTTCTAAGTCTCATCCTGATTTCAAAACAAAACAAAAGAATACAAAAAAATAAAAACCTTCTCCCTAGATTTTTTTGGATGCTGCTTTGACACTGCATTCATTTGCCTGTCTGCCCAACTGGAGCCCACAGTCTGACATTTTGGTGGTCTCCTTCCTGGCACCCTAAATTGAAGTCTATTTGATTTTATCTTGTTTTGACGTCTTCTGTCCCTAGCCATGGGTAACTCCATATTCTTTATCTCCATCTTATCTATAAGTTGCTAGGAAATGGGAGATCATAGCATTTTATTGAGTACCCTACAAATTCATGCTAATCTCAGCTGAGTCCTCATGCTTTCTAGAAATCTCCATTCATCACTGGTGGATTTTCAACTCAATTGCCTAAAACATTTTTTACTAGTCTTCCTTATTCTAAGTTTACAAACTTCCACTGTTCCTCTCTTCTTAAAGTTCTAATCTTTTTAGAATTTTTTCTATTTATGCTCTTTAAAAAAAATTCTATTAGATACACTGCTAATAATTCTCTTTTTTCTTGCAATCCCTTTCTTCTTATGTCCTGAAATAATGCCCTTAGTGTTCTGTCTCTCAGACTATGTCAACTTGAAATTTTTTAGTTGTATGATCTTATTTCTGTATGTTTCATCAGAACTGTCAGTGCTTCTCTTTCCTTTTCGAATTCTGTCCATTGGTGACCTCATCTTTAATGTAACATCTGAACGGTTTTATTCTAAGCCCTTGTTGCCAGGCAGGGGGGTTGGAGTAGAGAATCCTAGTCCAGAAATATTTCATAAGCATTTTTTTTCTGTCTACCAGCCACTCCATGTTTATTGTGCTCAAGTCAAAATTAACCACTCCTTCCAAAGCATCTCCTCCTCCTCCTTCTGATTTCCTTTTTTAAAAAGATTTTATTTATTTATTTGAGAGAGAGGGAGATTGAAGGAACAAGTGGGAGGAGGGGCAGAGGGAGAAGCAGTCTCTCCGCTGAGTGGAGAGCCCCATGCGGGGCTCCATCCCAGGACCCTGGGATCATGACCTGAGCTGAAGTCAGCCGCTTAAATGACTGAGTCACCCAGTCGCCCCACCTTTTTTTCAATAATGGCACAATTGATCTCCCCGAAAAGAGGGCTATTTCTAACTTGTTATCCCCGTCTATCCCAATCTATCTCTTCCATTCAATCAGTCACACATTTTTGTGAATCACGTTTTCTATATTCTCTAATTCAGTCCCTCATCACTTCTTTCTCATAATTATTTCAAGAAAAGTGGTATCTCTTCCTCTTATCTTTCTGTATGCTAAACTGGCCTGAATATCACTTCCAGATATTTGTCAAATATAGCTCTGATATTAACATTCCTTGTCTCAAAACTTTCAACTTCCCATAACTGTGCACAGAATAGTCTAGTTCTGAGTGATTTTTCCTCAACATATTGTTCAAAACTAACTTCTTCTTTTGTGCATACTCTGTATCCTAGATAATTAAACTCTTCCCCAAAGTTGTGAAAGTAGAGTTAGCCAGGCATGGAGTGTGAGAAAGAGGATTCCAGGTAGAATTAGGGCTTGTGGCTGGTAAGCTGGAACATGGTGAACAAGGAGGGATGGGAGACAAGAGGAGGTTGCCAAGATACACAGATCCTTGCAAGGTATATTAGGGTTTTATTTTGCTTTGGTGTTTGGAGGGTGTATTTGCGTCTTCCAGGTGTGATGGAAATCAACTGACAATTTTAAGCAGAGGACTAACATATGCCCCCTGAAGTTTTTATTTATTTATTCATTTTTTTTTAAAGATTTTATTTATTCATTTGACAGAGATAGAGACAGCCAGGGAGAGAGGGAACACAAGCAGGGGGAGTGCGAGAGGAAGAAGGAGGCTTCCAGCGGAGGAGCCTGATGTGGGGCTCCATCCCAGAACGCCGGGATCATACCCTGAGCTGAAGGCAGATGCTTAACAGCTGAGCCACCCAGGCGCCCCCCATTGAAATTTTTTTTAAAAAATCACTCCACACACTTATGTAGGGTAGTTTTTCTATCATGGCTTATTTAATTGTACCATCCACAAGCAAGCTCTCTTTTTTGTAACACTAGAAGCACTTTATCTCTCTCTGAACACATATCACTTTATACTTTATAACATGGCTATTTGAATACACATCTTATCTCTTCTACTAGTATAAGCTCTCAACATGCACAGACTGTGTCTCATTTCTCTTTGAAACCACACAGAACTTCAGAAAAGAGTAAGTTCAGAAAATACTGGATAAAGGATCAATAGTCTTACTTTCTAACAATAACATCCAGGTTCTTAGTGGAGGGTGAAATCATATAGGGAATGTTCACAGTTGATGAAAATTTTAGTCTTTACTCGTGATTCATCATCACCCTACCTTTATATGGAAGGAGAAAATCTTTCTAATTATTTGTGCCCTATTCCCTCTATCTTTCAAACAGCAATAAATCTCATCAACTTCTTTACAGTGGTCTAGCAAACATCACCCAACTAATAATTTTTGAATATTTTAAGTTTTCCCAAGAAAAATAGCAGTTTTCTCTTTTAATATTTGCTATAAAAAGAAAATATTAAATCTGAAAGATAAATACTATTTTCTATTAAATATCCAGTCATAAGAGCTGTACCAGGCTATGAGTTAACAAAAATGAGAGCATTTCAAAAGGCTCCAAAGCAGAAAACAGGGGTAGATAGCCCCTTCCTGAATGCTGTTTGGTAAGCCTAACAGATAATGATTTGTGGGACATTTTAAATTACTCTTCTGGATGGAATGGTTCATGCAAGGGGGACGTGGGATTATTCTTTAACATCCTGAAACATCTAAAAACCTATGCAATTTTCATTGATCTACTCTCTGCTGGATAATCCTGCTATTTAAAATCGATGACATATTAACTTCTCTCAGAATGCCTCTATGGTTGTAAACCATTCTTCATTTTTTGTTGAGAAGTAAATTTCTTATTCACCCCCTCCCCCCCACATCATTAAATGAGTTTCCATAGACTTCAGGGATACCACAAGTTTGTCAGTATCACTCTTATTTTTTCATCCTTCTCCCCATTTCACTTCCATTTCATAATCATGTTTGATAACTTGAGAGTATAGAGTTTTTTGGGACAGAGTAGTCTTCAAGAGTCTCTGAAAAAAAAAAAAAAAGATGAATAAACTACCAATCTCTGCACATGGTTCATTACCCATATCCCAGCAGAATCTTTCCTAAAAGTTCTTTAATAAAGAGAAACAAAACATTAGCTTGATGTTCCTGTTTGTTTTGTTTGACAGGGAATGAAGGGGAGAGTTTAGATTTTTTTAAGCAGCAAGATACAGGAAAGGATATGTCCAGAGTACAATAAATTCCCTGTATCTCTGACTCAGATCAAACTTCATAGCAGCTTATTTCATCACCTTAAAAGAAAAGTTATTTGAGTTACACTGCGTTAAAAGGGGGAGAAAAACCTGTTCAAGAATTCATCTTGGCCAAATGGCCCTTGATTGATGGGGCAGCAACAACCAGCGGGTATTTGCCAACTCACCATTGCCAAGTCCTTAGAGTGATTTTGCTGCCTGTGACAGCTGGTGTTCTCTATTGGAAGGCTGTGTCTGTATACATCTATGATTTGCATATTTATATACCTCGGCTGCTGTATGAGGTCTGCATTTCACAGCAGTTTGTGTAAGCTGTGCAGTCTTGCTGCTTGAGTGCCTCTGGGCATGGGATGGTAGAATTGGTTTGGGTAAAATTAGAATTTTAAGGTTCTGTGGGTTAGCCAGCAATACCATATTTTTGTTCATCTCCCTCTTCATCAGCTTTCAGTAATATTTTTGAAGCATCTCTGCATGGGCTACCATTTGAGGCAGACACATTATATGCTCTGTAGGAGGGTACAAGCTCAGATATTAAGACATCATACACAGATAGAAAGGATGACATCAAAGGAATGTATTTAGTCAAGTTGAAGCCTAAAGAGGGAATTGTGGGACTTATACACTGTAGGGAATTACTGATGCTTTTCCCTAAGTTGATTTAAGAAGGTAAGAAATTCTCTGTAAGGCAGATATGAACTCAGCTAAGGCTTCTCTTTCTAAATAGTAATATCACAGAGTGCCTGGAATAGGAGGGATTTCCCCAGTTATTTGGAAGATCAGTTATGGAATGCAGAAAAAATGGGGGAGGGCTCTGGAGGAAAAGAATACAAAAGCTTGAAAAAAACAGGAGTTGGATAAAACAAACAATGACTACTATGGAAATGAAGTGATTTTTAAGAACAGAGAGAGTGGTAGGTGATTAGGAAGAAATATATTAGGGTGGGGGATGTCATACGAAGAATTTTGAAAGTAATTGATATGAATATTAGTCTTTGCTTCCTGTGAGAAATTCTCTTAAGGTCAAAAAGCGTTATTTGGGTAGAAATCATGGTAGGATCTTCAGTGATGGAAAGATAATCTGAAGTAGGATATTTTTGAAGTCAGTTTCCAGAAAATAGTATTATCAGAAAGAGGGTATCCAGATTATAATTCTAATGGATGAAGAGAATGGGGCAATATTTTTAAACAGGCAAAGACTGTAATATCTGGCAAAAATATTCAAATTGTGTCAGAAAACAATACAGAGTTTAAAAGTTAACTTAAACTTTCTTCTAAGCGTGTTTCCACTCAAGTGGCGTGGAGTGTCATGGTAAGGCAATAGTCCCCATTTTGCAGAACCTACCCTATGTGTCAGACACTCATACACCTACAAACTTCACACAAACCCTCTAGAGTGAGTATTGTGAGCCTGGTTAAAGATGAGATAATGGAGGCAGAAAAAATTAAATAACTCACCCAGTTGCACACAATTAATATGTGGTAGTCTATGATTCAGACTTGGGTCTGTCTGATTCCAGAAGTTATTTTGCTTATTTGTTTGCTTGTTTTCCTAACATGCTGCTTCCTTGGACGCGGTGGAGGGATATAAAGAAAAAAGAGTGAACAGTTCTCTTGGGAATATTTAATTTGAGTTAGCAGGGAAATGGCCATCTGGAGATATTGCTTATACGAAGTACTTGCTGGGTTTGTTCTATGCGTACCTGTGAAATATGTGGTGTTAGGTATTACCGTCCCTATTTGAGGAATGGAATGGGTAAATGACTTGATTATGTTAAGAAAACTAGTTTGTGTCAACGGTGTTGCTGAAAGTGAGTGTGATTCACATGCCCTATCTGCATTTATCCCAGTTACCACCTGCTAGTACAATACCAGTCATTGGAACAGCATCTTGATTGCCTTACACAGCTACAGCAAACAACAATTATCACAGCTATCAACCAATTATAGAAAACAAAACCGAATATATAGTTCTAAAGAAAACTAGAGAAATAACTGCTTTTGAGGTATTACTATGTCATGAAATAATAAATATCATATTTTTTAAGTTTTTATTTAAATTCCAGTTAGTTACATACAGGGTAATAGTAGTTTCAGGTGTATGAATCTAATTGTTTTTTTAATCATCATGATTTCTCTTCTTATTTGGCTTGGCATGGGCACAGTTTGGACCCACTTTCAGCATACTGGCCATATAGTCCAAGTGAACAGCTGTTCACAGAATCCTTTGCTGGCTCAGTCACAAGCTGCAAACTGAATGCTATCTACCCATCTACAGTAGACGATCTTTTTTTCCCCGGATGTGTTGTCTTTTAAGAAATATCTATCAAAGTACCGCTGCTGAATTTTGTTCTTATACATCAGGTTAAAGTCTGTCTGAAAATCAGCTCATACATGGTAACTTTTAAAAAAATATTTTATTTTTAAAATTATTTTATATTATCTTAAAACTGACATTTAGAATATTAGACTAAGGACCTGCCAAAATGCCATATGTAGCCATAAAGATTTCGTACATAGTGGCTTAAAAGCATAGGTTGTAAGGTCAGAATGTATGGATGATATTCCAGTCTGATTCATTTGCTAGCTATGTGATTTGGTGCATCTCTTTTGTGATTGTGTTCCCTTTTCTGTAAAAAGTGAATGTAACAGTAACACTTTTATACTTGTGTGTGTGAAGACATTGAGAGAAAGTGTAAAGTCTTTTTCACATTACCTGACATGTAGTAGATGCTCAATTAATAGTAGTTTTGTTTTGTTTCAATTTTATTTACTTTACAAACAGGCTAACTATATCTGGGCTATTCTGTACTACTTCTTCATATTAAGAAAAATATTTTATGGGCACCTGGGTGGCTCAGTTGTTAAGCGTCTGCCTTCGGCTCAGGGCCTGATCCCAGGTCCCTGGGATCAAACCCCACATGGGGCTCCCTGCTCCGCTGGGAGCCTGCTTCTTCCTCTCCCACTCCCCCTGCTTGTGTTCCCTCTCTCGCCGGCTGTCTCTCTCTCTCTGTCAAGTAAATAAAATCTTTAAAAATATATATTTTAAATAACTTATCAGCCTGAATTTCCATAGGGGAAAAGGGTATAAATATATATTCTGTGTTTCTGAAATTTTTCATATTTATCTTGTGTAGAAAATGCCAAATGCTTATGCCATTGAAGAGGAAGAAATTATGCCTTTAGGAATTATGAATGAAGTTTGACATATCAAATTGTTGATTTTTATTAGAATATTCTTCTTCTGAGACCAAACCCTAAAAAGGAAGAAAATATGACTATAATCCACTGGCTTACTCTTCTACATCAGCATTCGTTTATTGCATTTGCCTAGAATTTGGACAAGGAAACAGCAAAAAGCCAAACAAATAACATCAGATTAAAGGATACTTCAAATTATGAGGGAAAAATACTTGGAGGGAAGGGGGAGTTAGAAGAAACATATTGATAGGACGCCATGCCTTTTGAAGAATAAAAGGTATTCTTTTTTTTTTTTTCAATAGACACTTCTAGAAGGTCTGTATTAAAATTAATCTTTATCTGATATTTTTCATATACTTACACTATTTAAAATGTTTTCATTTCCTAATTGATCTTTCATTTTGGATTCATATCTTCAGTGCAATGTTGGGCTTTTATAGAGCAGGATACACAGCTATTCTGTTTATTTTCCCTATAGTATAGATGAGTCAATCCTTTGGAAACATGATATAAATTAAGTTGCTTTTGACAATGGATGAGAATAATCTTTTATTCCCCATTTAGAAGAAAAGTGGTTTAGGCTGCTTTTTGTGTGTTTTGCCACTTCAGTGTGTTCTAGCAGCTTAATTGATTTAAAAAAATATACTGTGTAGTTCAGAAGGAGTACTAGGAACTATGTAGCAATTTCAGTTGTAAAATGCTTAATGAGGTTTGTCAGATCCAAAGATCAGGACGCTATAAACACATACCCAGATTTCATGTTTATATTAAATTAGGCAAATTTACTCTAATTTCTAGTTGGTTATTTGCACACACACACACACACACACACACACACAGAGCAAACGTAAAGAAACATGTACAGACACAAGGAGTGTTATAAAAATAAGATTAATTTATAAACAATATAAGAGTTGTTTATAAATTCAAATTATTTTTATCCTTCAAAATAGTCCACTCTCTTTGAGTGGTATCCTCTTCTTTGAAAGTTGTAATCCATTCACCTTTTTGGAGAATTTCTTGTTTACTGATAAATTTATGAACAATAAGAATTTTTGTTGGGGTGCCTGGTTGGCTAAGCAGTCAATAGAGCATGGGATTCTTGACCTCAGGGTCCTGAGTTTGAGTCCCACATTGGGTGTAGAGATTACTTTTTAAAAATTTAAATTAAAAAAGAAGAATTTTTGCTACTTTGTGAATACTTATTTTTTAAATTTCTCTACCAAGCACAGTATTACCCAGTTCAATCACACACTTGAATTATTGTTAGGATTTAGTCTTCATGAATAAATATTTGTTGCCTTGGTACCAGGTTACTAAAATCTTAAGAATCAGTTCCAAAAATAATTTCTAGAAAAAATTGGAACAATAATTACATTATTGAAGTAAAGATATAGTTTTCTAAAATGAAATTCCTGAAAAGCTCATAGATAACTCTGCTGTACTTATATTTTATTAAAAAATAAAAGTAGCTAAAAGAAGAAAGTAGTTCTGTGGGCATAATGTAAACATACTAGATATGTCTGTGTCAACTCACAATCACACATACACACAAATTATATCCACGTACCATAATGGAATAAATCCCATTTTATGATCTCTGTATTTAAAAAAAGTTAATATTATTGATGATATTCTACCATTTCAATTGAGTTAGACAAGAGAAGTGAAAATAGTGACTGTTAATAAAGCTATATACCATGTTATACATCCTATCTCCCCCTTTAGACTGAATGTCCTTATTCCTTGGTAGTTCTTCACAAATGGCACAAAGCTGAACACATATGTCTTTCGTTTTTCAAGGTAATCCATCATTCATCAGGAAAAGATATGTTTAAGTGTCATAACTAACAAGGTAATCTCCAGATGCCAAAAATTAAGGGAAAACACACTTAGGTGAACAGAAGTTAAAAGTAGAACTCCAGGGGCGCCTGGGTGGCTCAGTCGTTAAGCATCTGACTTTGGCTCAGGGCGTGATCCCAGAGTCCTGGGATCAAGCCCCACATCAGGCTCCTCCGCTATGAGCCTGCTTCTTCCTCTCCCACTCCCCCTGCTTGTGTTCCCTCTCTCGCTGGCTGTCTCTGTCTTTGTCAAATAAATAAATAAAATCTTTAAAAAAAAAAAAGTAGAACTCCACAGTAGTAGCAGAACTGGTCAAGTGCCAAGATACCCTATGAGGAGTGGAATTGATAGGACTGGTCTTCACACTTAAAGCTAGGAGCTAGAAAAGATCTGTCACTAAGAAAACTAGCTGTGGAGTAATTCCACCTCCCTGTTCAAGGACCTAGAATAAAAATAGTTCTGAATAACATCTGGAGCTGAGACTAGAAATCTACCTATACCTGCATAGGTCTTTCTTACTTTCAAACACAGAAATAATTTAAAAGTAAATACATATTGGGCTCAAGATTACCACATTTTGTTATTGTTTATTCAAGTGTACATAATAAATATACATTCAAAACTAATGATTATCATATATCTCCAGAAAAAACAGTCATGAGATAGGGCACCTGGGTGGCTCAGTTGGTTAAGCATCTGCCTTTGGCTTAGGTCATGATCCTGAGGTCCTGGAATCCAGCCCCGCATCAGGCTCCCTGCTCAATGGGGAGTCTGCTTCTCCCTCTTTTTCTCCTCTGCCTCTACCCCTGGCTTGTGCTCTTGCTCTCTCTCTCTCTCATATAAATGAATAAAATCTTAAAAAAAAAAATTATAAGACTACCCCATAGGGGATATCTTTGACCTAGCACTTATTCTTTCAGGTAAAAATTCCCGTTTAAGATGAGTTTACAGATTTAAAATGTATAAAGCTCATGAGAAAATTTGATGCCATTAAATATTTTGTCAAAGTCCAGTATATTGGAGTATTATACTTGCTGATTGTAGGATGATCTAAAAAGGACTTTAAAATTACTATGCTTAAATTTTTAAACAGGTTATCCATTAGGCATGAACAGGATATCATGAGAAAAGAACAGGTACATTAAGAAAACAAAAACAAAACCTTCCATGAAAGAGTTAAGTTCTAGGTTATACATAGCAGGAGCGTTAAGAAATTGGAAGCTAGATCAAAATGAGTCACCCAGGATGAATCCCATGTTGATAAACATATGGAACATCTGAAAAAGAAAATGTTATGAAATCTGAAAAATTGAATAAATTGCAAAATACATCTAATAGCAGTTTTGGAGAGAATAGAAAGAATTGAGGAGAGATATTAACTGATTTGGGTTTGAAAAAATTTCCAGAACTTAAAATATAAACCATAGATTAAAGAAGCATATTCAGGCAATTCAAAGAATAAAAATATTTACAAATTGAGACATGTTATGATGTGACTGAAACACATGGAAGACTAAGGAGAAAAATCCCAAAACATTCATAATTAAAGCAAGTTGCCTATAAATGAGAAACAGGCTGATTGAAAACCATTCTTCAGTAACAGTATATTCCAGGAAATAATGGAATAATTGTTTTTAAAGAGTTGAGGGAAAATAAGTGCAAGCTACCTAAAAATCAACTCAGGTAAAAACATTATTCAAGATTGATGGCAAAATAAAAATAGTTTCAAAACCAATAAAGACTATAAGGCTATAACACTCACAGACCTCACTGATATATCTCCTTGAGGGTAAAAATGTTTTTCATAAGAGAAAAGGTAAATGTAGAAAGAAGTAAAACACAGGAAGAAATAGGGGACAAAGGTATTTCCAAACATTTTGGTAATTATATACAGGTATTGAATTAAAAATAATGGCTAATTTGCAGTCATATCATCAGAGATATTCAAACTACAAACCAGGATAATCTGTGAGATTGTCACTGTATCTGAAAATGCTTTGTGCCTGACATCTAGAAATCTTGACTGGCTGCCCTCAGAACTCAGAAACTGGGATTGTTGTCTGCTCCAGTCGTTAACTGTTGTATTTCTATTGTTTCCATAGATATGCTTTTATTAAATACTTGGTTGCTTGCTTATATAATATCTGCCTAACTGTGGGGGCCCACCTGCATCACCCACTTCCTGAAATGAGACACAACTGTTTAATTGCACTGACCTATTCCAAGACCGAGACTGGCCAACTGAAATATGGAGCAATCTATCAATTTAGCTGCTGGATTGTGAAACTTCTTATTTGAAGTTTCAAAGTGGAACTGAAAGGGAGCAGATTTTGCCACCACAAAATATGTTTCTTTGCAAAAGAATTATTTTGAGCTAAAGGCAATCAAAACCCAGCAGATTTAAGAAAAGCTCTTTACCTCCCCCTCAACTGCCTAAATTTACATTGGAGAGGGGACCTGTACCCAGAAGAGAGCTATTAACAGAGATAACTTTTTACCTAAGAAACTTATCCAAACCTCTCCCCTGTATTCCCGTGAGCGGCTTTCCTCCCCTTTTCCTTCCTAGAGCTCAGCCCCTTTTCCTTAGCTCAGGGTGTTACATAAGCCTCAGTTACCTGGCTTCCTTTTGAGTCTTCAGATCTTCGTTGGGCTCCACTACATACATAATTTTGTTTTGCTTTTCTCCTATTAATCTGTCTTATGTCAATTTGATTATTACACCAGCCAAAATCCTAGAAGGATAGAAGGAAACTTTTTCTGCCCCTGTAGCATAATATTTCTTTTTTCCACACTTACTGCACATTTGAAGAGGGGTGAAAGGGAGCATCAATGTCACCTTGCTGGTGTTGACTTAGCTTTGCCTTGTGAATGGATAGAAAGCTGTAATTCTTGGTAGAAAATGACCCCAAAGAGAAAATGAACTGCTGTGAAGGTTATGGCAAGGAGGAAGATATGAAAGAGTCTAAGAAGGAAAATAAAAGCGTCATGAGAAAATCATATGCTGCATTTGTGTCATCAAACCTTTAGATTCAATACCCAAAGAATTAAGAGCGGAGACTCATACATTAATAAACCCATGTTTGTAGCAGCATTATTCACAATAGCCAAAGGTGCAAACAACCCAAGTGTCCATTAACAGATGAATGGATAAACAAAATGCAGTATATTCATACAATGGAATACTCTCCAGCCTTAAAAGGGAAGGAAATGCTGATGCTACAAATAAGCATGAGCCTTGAAGATACTAGGTTATGCTCAACGAACTAAGCCCATCTAAAAGAACTGGTATTGTGTGATTCCCAGTAAATGTAGTACCTGGATCGTCAAAATCCTAGAGACAATGTAGAATAGTGGTTACTAGGGGTTGGGAGCAGGAAGAAATGGGGTTATTTTTAAGGGGTACAGAGCTTCAGTGTGGGATGAAGGAAAAGCTCTGGAAATGGATAGCAATGATGGTTGCACAACATTGTGAATGTACTTAAGGTCACTAAATTGTACAGCTAAAACTAGTTAAAGTGGTAAAATGTTACATATATTTTACCACTATTTTTTTAAGAAATGAGAAAACATCTTGGGATTCACAAAAATAAGTAAATAGATAAAAATAAAAATGATGGCTAATTTGAGAATTAAAAATAAGTGGGAACTATAATACACTACAATGTCAGAGGAGATAAAAGGATGAGGAGCTGTTTGTTAGTTAAAGCTATCTAAGATCCTTGAGTTGTATGGGAGGAGCGATTTCAGGCTTCATACCACACACCAGACAGCTCTAGCCTGCCCCTGAGGAAAGAGCAACAGCAATAGATTTAGGCACTTGCACAGGGCCAGTCTGTGTCTGAGGAAGAAGCCAAGCAAATAAACAAAACTTCCTACAACTTCACAGATTGTTAATTATTGGCTGTCTGCAATTAAGGAAGGGAGAGGAATGCTGAAATCCATCCCCCTGCTCCAAGAAGAAAGAATACCATTCCTGCCTAAGTATGGGCAGGGCAGAAGAACTGAGAAAAATACCTCTTGCACTTCAGATCTTAAATTAAAACCAAAACACGTCAGTCTATCACTGGGAGAATTTATTCTTAGTGATGTGAAACAACATAGCCGAAATTCAGATCACCTCTACTTTGACCCCGTCCTCATCATTAACAGCCCAGAATTAAGAGAGATGGGCCTTTGTCTAAGTGGAAATATATTATTTATCTAAGTCTCTCTTCTATTATGCAGTTTGGGGCATATGATAAAATATTATGGGGCTATATAAGCAAGAAAATAGAATCCATCATTAAGAGATAATAGAGTCAATAGAAACAAATTCAGACATGACCCTAATATTAGAAATATTTTTAAAAGGCATCAATGCTATGATAAATATGTTAAAGGATTTAATGAAAAAGATCAGCAACATGCATGAAGAGATGAAGAACTTCAACAGAGATGGAACCTGTAAAAAATACCCAAGAGAAATATTATAAATGGAAAACACATCTGGATAAAGAATTAATTTGATGACCGTATCAGCACACCAGACACAAGAGAGAAAAGAATCAGTGAATATTAAGACAGATTATCGTAATCTCCAAAATGAACGTATGAAAATAAAATGTTGAGAAACATGGAACAAGGTACCCTATTTCTGTGTGAGACCATGAAATGGTAAAATCCCAGAAGGAAAAGAGATAATAAGACAAGAAATATTTGAAGTGATAATAGTAAAAAATTTTCCAAAATGAGTGAAAGACACAAATCTCCAATACAAGAAATCTGGAATTATTTGAGATCAAATGAGAGAAATAAATGATAGATAGATATAGATACACACACATACATATATATGCTTCATATGGTATATGTGCTTAATAAGAGTTAACTATCAGTGAGTACAGTTGACCCTTGAACAACACAGGTTTGAACTGTGCAGATCCACTTATATGCAGATTTTTTATACATACAGTAGTATAAGTGTATTTTCTCCTCCTTATGATTTTCTTAGTAACATTTCCTTTTCTCTAGCTTATTTTATTGTATAAATACAGAATATAATACATGTAACATACAAAATAGGTGTCAGTTGACTATTTGTTTTGAGTAAGGCTTCTGGCCAACAGTAAGCTATTAGTAGTTAACTTTTTGGGGAGTCAGAAGTTATAAGCAGATTTTTAACTGGGTGTGTGTTGCGGGAGGGAGGGTCAATGCCCTTACCCCTCCGTGTTGTTCAAGGCTTAACTGTACCTATCACCACCACCTGACTCTGCCTCTTACACAGATTGGGCTCTGTCACATAAGCACCTTAGCTGTGCATAGAAGAAAATTAAGACCAGGCCATGGCAGGCTGCTCCCTCAACCCCCTGAGGAAAAGGGACCTAAAGAGTTTATCAGAGTTAATTACATAATTTTCATTTTATAACCTATTCCATTAAGTGATCTATGCATGGTTCCCTTTTCCGTGTGACATGCTAGAAAGAGCATGGGCTTTGGAACCAAGAAACCAAGATTCAAATCCTGCTAATTATTAGCTACATACTTAATATAGGACAGGTTCTGTTTACTGATTTGCCAAGTAGAAATATTAATATTAAAAGTTCTTATGAGAATACAATAAGCATTATTACTACAGTGAAGTATGTTACGTGCCCATGCCCTATCCTAGTCCCTGGCTCTGCTCTATTCTTTTTCATTTTTTACAACTTGTGATTGAGTAGTCTCATGTCCTCTATATATCTTTCTACGAGGAAGTAAACTTCTAAATGGCAGAAATTTATTATTTTTAAAAATTTTTCATTGTGGTATTTTATTTTTATTTTTGTATGTTTTATAGTCCTGTGCCTTGGATATTAAAGGCATTAAAATTTTGTGAAATGAATGGGAGTTTTTTGTTTTGTTTTGTTTTGTCTTTTAAGAAAGAGTGCAGTTGAGCTCGAGGGAAGGGCACAGGTAGAGTTAGAGACAGAATCCCAAGCAGGCTCCACACCCAACCAAGTGTGATCTACACTGGCTGGCCCATCTCAGGACCCTAAGATCATTCATGACCTGAGCCAAAAGTAAGACTCTGAGGCTTAACTGACTGAGCACCCCCAGGTGCCTCTGAATGTGTGGTTTTTTTTTTTTAACTACTTTTAGAGTTTCTATCTCTCAGATTTTGAAACAACCAATTCATTAACACTTGAGGTTTTTTAGCTATGAAAATTTATTTGCATTATCTCTTTAAAGCCAGATTTGATGTATTTGTGTGTTTTTCCACCTTTGTACTTTGAAAGGAAGAGAGAAGAATTCACAATCAACTTTTATTTGGCTACCTTCATAGCTCTGCTAGCACAGAAGTGTATCGCTGGAATGAGTTAGGCGAGAGAGAACTGGACGGGGGGGACCAGAGGAGGTGATGAAAACAGAGGGAAGGAAAAAGAGGCAGAGAAAAACCCAAAGAAAGCTTTTGCATTTTCCCATCTCAGTACTTATTGGCAGCATTTTCTGCCTGGAGGCATTGGTTTGTCACGTAAATCACAGAATGGCTGTGGTCAGCCAGGAATCCAGGACTCAGGGAGAACTCCAAGTGGTGTGGCAAGGCAGCCATTCCTCCGGCAGGAGGGCAGCAAGCTCGGTTGGATCAGTGAGGACTCCTTATTACCCTTCCTCATGATTCACACCAGCCCCCATATGCCAGGGCAAGGAATTTCATCAGAGAGGTTTCAGGTGATTTTTCATCCTCTAAAACTGAACTGCAGCCAAGTCAACCAATGGAAATCCAGACACCTAATTAAAAGACCTCATTTACGTCTATTTGGCTACTTGTGTGTACAAGACCTTTAGGTTATCACAGCTGAGATTTGAATGAAAATTCCTATGTATTCCTATGTTAGAAAACACTGGCTCAGCCCATTGACTCCTCAGGAACTCTGCCGTGCCTTTCCCCAGGTGAACTATAATGTTTGATAAGAAATGCTGGAGGAAGAAGGAAAATAGCTCAGAAAAGAAGAACAAAGGTGCTAATTGTCAGAATTCTCAGGAGCTAGATGTCTTCTCCCACAGCTCTTTCACTTTGATAAGGAAAATACCAAGAGGGATCCAAGATAAGCAGAATTGAAGAAACACAATATTTTCCAAATTGCATTACTTTTAGTCCCTTTAAAAATGTGAGTGGCTGAAGAGAGCTGGGTAAGACAAAATGCTCGTACTTCTTCAGATGCCTTATCTCTGCAGGAGGCTAAACATCCCCTATGAAAATAATTTATCTTTTTAATCCAGAGAAAAAAGTAAAATAAGATTTTAAGGTGAAACCTAAATCATTTAACATTTCAGCTAACCAGGTGCTAAATGAGCTGCACTGTTGTTCAGACATAGCAAATTTAATTGCTGGAACTTAGCATTTGCAGCTGTATCTGTTTAAGCTCACATCTGTTCTTAATTGGATGGGGAACATGTACAGTGGTCTGCCATGGTGTCCAGGACAGAGGAGACCTAGAGCCATTGTTTGTTGGTGATGTCAAAAATAAAACAAAAACATTTTTACTAGTTTATGAACACCATTCATCTGTGTTTGGTTTCTTTCCTAGTGGCTAAGAGGCTGAAGGCTTGTATGTGTCTTAGAAACACATAAATCATTGATCTTTATTCATCTTTTTCAGGCATCTTAGTTTATCTTTTATGTTATGGTGCTGTAAATTGGGTTCGTGCTTTCTCTATTCCTTGGGGCTTCTTAATCTGAGTATCTAAAACACTAATTTGAACTCCGAAACTAAGTTTTCTTTTTTAACTGTTACAACCATACTTCACAAAGGTAAAGATTCTGAGTTTTCAAATGTGACCAACGGCTTGGATTAATAAAAGCAATCATAGAAGATGGTTATTTTCTACGAGTAGCAATAATGTATTGCTGGTAGAAAATTTAATTTGGAGATTAGCTTCAACGAGTGTTAAAAGCATAAGGGACTTAGGGATCATCAAGCCCAGTGGTTTTATACTTTTTTCCCCCCAAATTTTAAATGACAGAAATGCTTTAGTTAAAAGCTGACATTCAAGCTTAGTAGATGAAATGATTATGTTTAGAGCTCTTCTGGTTTAGAGAGCAGGGTGGAAGAGTATGGGAGCCCCCCTTTTTACCCCTATCTCACATTCTACCCCTCAGTATACTCCATAAAGCCCCTAGGGATCTAGAGAGTCTAGTGTGAAAGCCACTGCTCCAGCCCCCTCCTTTTACAAAGGAGGAAACTGTAATCAAAGCACTAGCTTGTGACAGAATTGAAACTAGAACCCAGACCTTCCTTGATTCATTTCAGAAATGACGCTGCCTCATTAGTTTTCTGATTTTAAAAGTAAAACGTATTCATGGTAGATAATTCAGCAGAACTGTCCCTTCTAAATCCCAGTAGAATATTCTTCCCACTGTACCATGCCACCTTATTACAGTTTCACTAGAATAAATGCCATTCGTTTTCAAATACCTATGTTAACACATGACATAGAAGGCATGGGCACATTACATTCACACAATATTCCCTTTTTCACCAAAACAGATTCATTTTGCCAAATCAATTCTCTTTATTTAATTCAGCTCATATGTGTATATGTGTATGTGCATGGATGCGTATGTGTGCATGTTCAAACCATAGCCATAGTTTTAATTTTTTTGGAGTGAATAAATTAACAGCAAAACTCATATCAAAATAGGTTAAGTAGGAAGGACAAGGAATGGCTCATGTAACTGGAAGATACAAGGGTGGTTTCATTTCAGGGATGGTTGGATCCAGTAGTTCAAATGATGTCATAAGGATCCCATTTTTCTCTGTACCTCTTGGCTATGATTTCTTCTTCTACGTTAACCTTATTCTCAGTCAGGATTTCTATATGCAATGGCAAAGTTGACCCTGAAGGAGAAAAAGATCGATCTCTCTCTGAATCAACCTCTTCGTCACCATCTCTTCTACCTTCTCCCACTCCCTTCTCTTTCTCCAGCCATTATAGCCCATGAAAAGAAAGACTCTGATTGGCCCTGCTTCAGTCAGGAGAACAGTATTCTGATTGGCTAGCACGAGTCAGATGACCAGCATTGTATCAGTGGAGCTTGAGTCAGATGATCAGCCCTGTACCAGTTGTTATGATAGCCCCACCAGGTGGATAAAAAGTAACAAACAACTGTACATGAAGGTAAATTACCTGTTCTTGTACAGTGAAAAATGACAAAAGAGACTTTTTCATGCTGAAGTTTTCCCCCAATAATCTAGTTACCTGGGTGACTGATTTGTGTTTCTTATCTGTTTCATATTTGCTTTATTGATAAAGGCACCAATAACCAAAGCCAAGTTCAAAGTGAGGGTTTCTAGGAAACAGTGAGTCTGCAGCATCCAGAAATAAAATAATATGTCAATGGATCTTGACTTTCAGTGGGAAATCTGTTCAGAAGAGATCTCAGCAGGGTTAAGTTTTAGTGTGAATGAGGTGTGCTAACTTTATAGAGGCTGCACCCAGAATTCTTCATAGCTCATTTTTATTATGCATTCCTTTATACTGTACATCAGGCTATGTCTCTGCCATTCACTTTATGAATGCGAACTTGGCATACAACTCAGTACATAGTAAGTTCTCACTAAAGATTTATTTAGTGAATCCACAAATCAGTGAATAAAAACTTCTCAAGGGATGGTGTATCTAGATCCCTAATGCCTTGCTGAGGATTTGTCTCTTGGTTACTTTTCTTCCAGTAACAGAAAAGAAAGTTCTGTTGTAAGTACTCGGGGTCTCTGGCAGATGAAGGAGATGTTGGCAACAAAGAAGATATGGCAAGTGGAAGCAAGGGCACTGGAATCATATTTTTTTAGTTCCCTCTCTGAACTTGAAGATGAATTTGCTATTAAAAAATAATAGTTATGCTCAGAGAGTTAATTAGAACTATTCTTCCAAGAATTCTTATTTCTGACTAATATCATTGTATAATATGTTGTGCTCTTTGCTTTCTATTAATAATAAGTACACTTATGATATATCTGAGTTAGGTCAGTTTTTCTATTGGAATCCTGTTTTTAGTTATGGGTTATATTCCTACATGAATAAGTTATTACTCTATACCAGATTTCACTGTTGCTCAAGCTAGTTCAACATGTATATTTGGTCATGGAATAGAATGGACAGAAAAGTGAATGATCAATTTGATCCATACCCAATTAGAAAAAGATAGCCTGATGACTATCGTGCATTCAAGTAGACGATCTGTGTTAATATGCAAAACAATGTACTATTACTACATGATAATTCTATCCCCTATTTTGTACTCTTTCTTATAGCAGGTGTACATCCCAGAGAGGAAAATAAATAAATAGATAGATGATGATAGATAGATAGATAGATAGATAGATAGATAGATAGATAAACAAAATTGGCATCAGAGTAAGAATTGAGAACTAGTGTAATCATGGAATAAGAAACATTATTTTATAAAAGGCAGGTCTCCAAGCTAAATGTAGCTGCTACCTCATAGTCTTGTGAAATCAAAAGAGCTGTGAAAATACACACACAGACACACACATAAAACAGGGGCCCTTTTCCATCTTTTAGTCCAACTGCAAATTCTTTGAAAATAGTGATGATGTAAGAAGAGGAAGTATTTCAGAACCTATATGGAATTTGCAACCTTAGCTTGAAAAATCCTCTCTTGACATGTAGACTAAGGGGATTTGCTATATAAGTGATTTTAAAAAGAAGCATATGGAATTCACTGTCACTTTTCTCCAGTTACTCATTACTTCTTCCACATACTTTTGAAGTAAGACAAATTTGACTGATCCTGGAATAGGTCACAGGGTAAGCCAGGACTAAAAATCATGGTCTCCAGTGAACTCCAAAGAGCCCTGTCCCTCTCCATTAGGCTACCTATGAGCTGAAGGCATTGCCAATTGCAGTCATGTTCATTTATGTATGAGGTAGATCAGTATCTTTCAAGGTTTGGGGAAGGAGACCTCACCCCTGAACCCTGACTTCCAGAGAATGCTTGCCTACATCATTCTAAATAGTCTTCTCAAATCATTCAAATACCAGATAAGGTAAGGGAACACACAATGTCTGTACCTCTTAAGGCAATGATCTGAGTAATTCTCACCCACTCTTGCTTCAAGCCATGTATTATTTTCACTATATCCCCAGTACAGCACCACACATGACAAATAGCACATGGTCAATGAATGCATAGTAACCTCCATTATTTTTGAACTTTTTTCAAAGGACTTTCTCATACATTATCTCTTTTCATCCCTCTTCTCCATAACATACCTTAAGCCAATATTTTTTTAACACTTCAGTAACACTGGAAAATTAAGGCATTATAGTGTTACTAATCTGCTCCTAATCAAATAACAAATTAGGGACAATCACAGTGTTTCTCTGAATTCAAGGCTAAGAATCTTTGTACTACATTCTTGTATTATCTATACTTATACTTCATAATATATTTTCATGTATGTAGAGCATGAAGAATATAATTGAAAATAAGAAAAAAGTCAATAAACCTTCCAAAGCCTTAAGCCCTAGAAAGGAATACCCTAAACACAAGGCACTGTGTTATTCTGCGATCTTGCGTTGGGACATTAACCACATGGTGGTAAATGTGACTATAAATGTCAGGCTCTTTGTTGCTAATTTTTCAGGCAAAAGCAAAAGAATGATCTCAGTTTTCCAAATGTTTAATCCATTTTTTTTGCAAAAAATATTTTTCTTCTTTTCCCTTGACATTAAGTGGATATAATCTTTTGTATTCTTGCTAAATCTTTACTCAGTGTTGATCAGCAGTGCTCATGTGAACAGTTTAAATATGTAGGTGGGGCAGAAAAATCCTAACTGAAGCCCTTTCCTCCTGGATTATTTTGATCTGCCTATGGGTAACTCCAAATAGGGCCAGTTTCTCTGGTGGAAATCCAAGACAGGTCATGGAGCAGCACACTCTGCCCTCTCCTTTTAAACCTTATACTCTGACCTAAGTATGTCTGTGGTAGACAGAATAAGGCCTGCACTCTGATGATGTTCACGTTGTGATCCTGGGACCCTGGGATATGTTACCTTCCATGGCAAAAATGACTTTTCAGGTATGATTAAGTTAAGAACTTTGAGATAAGACTATCCTGGATTATCCAAGTCAGCCCAGTGTAATCACAAGGGTCCTTAAATCACAAAGAAGGAGATGTGATCATGAAAGCAGAGTGGCAGAGAAGAGAGATTTGATGATGCTATGCTTCTGGCATTGAAGATGGTGGGGAACCAGGAGCCCAGGAATTCAGGCAGCCTTTAGAAACTGGAAAAGGAAAAGAATGGATTCTCCTCTAGAGCCTCCAAAGGACCACAACCTTGCCAACACCTTCATTTTAGCCCAGTGAGAAGCATTTCGGACTTGTGACCTCTAAGATAATACGTTTGTGCTACTACCACCGAGTTCCTGCTAATTTGTTATATAGCAGCAATAGGAAACCAACATAATGCAAAATGAAACATTAAGTGTATAAGATCGAAAGAAAAGCAAATTTAACAGTTGTCCCCAATCTAATACCCTCCGTTATTTGAGTTGTCTTTCAAAAACACACCAGTGTCTTACTCTTCCATGCAAAATCACTTGAATGGCTCCACATTGTGTACTAAATACCTACTGATAAAGTACCACAGTTTAGCCTGACCTTCATCATTCCCATAAATTTTGTATAACCTTGTATTCAAACCATGTATCTTTTTACATTGACTTACATTTCCCATGTTTCAGTCATATCAAATTACTTGTCGATTCCTGGAAAACTCAAGAATTTTACAACCTTTGAACCTTTACACATAATGTTCCTCAACCTAGAATTTCCTCTTTATCTCTTCAATTCTGAAATATTCCTGTTCATCTTAAATGCTATCCCCTCAAAGAGACTTTTCCAGCATTCATAAATGATCTCTCCTTCCTCAAAACTCTTTTGTTGTTTTTATTCCACAGTGTCACCCGTATCATTGTGCTATGCTTGTCCATATGCCTATCTCCTCTGATTGTAAGAACACTGAGAGTAGGGGAAAATTATTAGTAAATTTCCTATTGTTTTCTGCAAAATGCCTTGGGCTAGGAGCTCAATAACCTGGTCTAATTGAATTGAACACCTGATATTTGAAGTTGGGGCTATAGGTCTAGGACTAGGATATAGAAAATGGAGATCAATACTTAAAGTTATAAATTAAGAATTTTTACTTTTGGTAACAGTGAGCAACCAGTGATGGACAGTGTCACCAGGCTCCAGGATTCTTCTTTCCTTTCCGCCAACTCAGAGCCAGGCTGACTTGTAAATAGAGATACTTTACCCTGATCTCATTTCCAGTCTTTTCACTCTGCATTCCACTCTGCTTCCTTTAACGAAACTGAGTTTTGCTCAGAACTGGTTGATTCTCTCTACCAGGTTAGAGAGGCCAAAGAGCATGTACAATCACATCCCATTCAGCTAAGCAATGAGATGTGAAATAGGTTTGGGAGCACATGAGCACCTTGAACGACACCACACTGACTTGTTTGCTACCAGAATGCATGAGGGCAGGAAATGTCCTGGGTAACGGAGCCCAAATGCCTGGGAAGTAGTAGCAGGTGAGTAATTTCTTCTTAATGGGAGTTTAAACACTTGAACTGTTCTGCAGAATGTCTTGCCTTGTTGCCCCTCATCCTTTAACATTGAACTTCTTGGTCTCACTGACATAGTGTCCACCGATCAGGGACCTAGAAACATAATGCTAGCCAGGAGTTTTCTGTGCAACATCTTGGAAGGAAGCCATTCTTAAAATAAATTTATATACAGAAAGTATAAATTCTATGATTGTTTTCTTAATTTAAAATAAGTACTTATTTGGTGAAAGTTACAAACCTCCCCCCAAAAAAAGAAAGTTACAACCCAAGATGTTTGATGGATTAAGAAGGAAATAAAAGCCACATATAACACTTTTTCTATCTTCCTTTAAGTTCTCTCTATCCCTCCCCTCCCCCCACTTTGTCCCCCTCCCTCTGTTGCTCTTCTTTCTGTTGTCTTCTTCTTTCATCATCCTTCTTCCTCTCCTTTCTCTTCATTGTGAGCTCTATACACAGAGGATTTTGTCCACAGTCATTAACTATCAGTTAGGGTACCCTTGTGAAGCAACCATGGTTGACCGCTATCCACAGTCCTGAAATATTTGGATCAGTGACCATCATGGCATGGCAATTCTTCACCCCACGGCTACTTTCCCTACCACCCTCTTTTCTTCTTTTAAATCCAACCTTCCTCTCTTTTCTTTATCTTACTTTGCATCTTAGCACTTCTTGTTTTTCTGTGCTTTGCTCAACATTTAAAGATTAAATGGGTGCAAGGAAGCTCTGAAACAGTTGGTGGTAGGATGACAGCTGTTCCACTTGTGTTCCCCCAGGGAGCAATTTTACTCCATCAGGAGAGGCAAATTGAATTGTCCCCCTTCCCCAGCCCCCTGCACCATTCTGGTGATCAGCACCTGCCAGTGCCTCTCGACTGGCAGCCCTGGTATGAATGGAGCCTTCACTGAGTTCTGTGTAGGCCCCCAAACTAGAAGTGATATCCCTATGACTCTGCTGGCAGCCAGAGCTGGTCAAAAAGCCATTGTTCACAACTCTCTATGCTAAAGTCCAGTGGGAAAGAAGACCAGGGTAGTGACTTCAGTGAAAAATTTTCCTTTGAATTTTCTTTACTTCCTCAAGTAAAGACCGTTGAAGCTAGAAGGTGATCTTCATTTAAAAAAAAAAAAAAAGAATTCCCAAGCAAATTTCAGTCATTTGAAGGGGAGAATGCTGCTGCCTTTCCCAGCAAGTTCTGCCTTTTCAAAGGGAGATTTGTGCTGCAAGAAGCAGCTTTTGGAAGTCATCTCAGGAGAAGATCCTCTTTTTTTGCCTCACTAATCAGCCCTTTTGTGCTGTCTGGGTCCAGTGACAAGTCACATGGAACCTGCAGGAAAGCTATTTTAAACCCTCGTTTTTTGTGCCAAATGTATAGGAGGCTAAAACCTGACAAGGGAGGTCACCGTCATTCACCTTGCTGCTCCTGGGCTGGCCTTGATGATTCACGGCTCTTAGCTATGCCAGGTGCCAAAGCTCTTTCATTTTCTTTTCAATTGCAGATTCCATACCTCTGGAGGGGAAAATGAGGTTCCCAAATAATGTCCCTCTCTGCTCCTACCACCAGCTTTCTGCTGGAGGCAGTCCTGAAAGAAGATTTCATTATATCACCATTTCAAATATTTTGTACTTCTTTTATTGTTGTTGTTGTTGTTGTTATTATTATTATTATTTGACACTTTCCTGGAATTTCTGGAATTGTTGCAAGGAGCCATGTTGGACTTTTGAACTCTAATGTGCCCTGCATTGTGTCCTTCTGAGGCATAATTTATCTTTGACAAGATGCCATTGATCACGCCACTGATACACATGAATTTTATGGCTGTTAGAAAAAAGACAGCATTTCATAGCAACTCATATTTTGGATCTTTTAAAAAAAGAAGTCATTTAGATGTAACTGGGAAATATGCCTTTGGCCTGGGGAGAGCATAGCTGACTCCAAACCTTTTATTTTGCTATTAAAACTTTGGCTGGGAAGCATGTTTCAGTGGGTGACTGTGAGCCACATTATAACGGCCAGTATCTGGCATGGGAAATTCATCCGGTTTCCTGGTGCTTTTCTAGGCAAAACCACCCATGTTTGACACTATGACTTAGTGGATGCATTTTTTTTTTCTAATTTCCCCAAGAACCACATTCAGGCGTCGGAATAAAGGTAAATCTGAGTTACAGGGCTTTATCAGTCAAGGTCCCTGCAGGAAACAGATGGCACACTAAAATTGGATAATTTCAAAGGAGTTTAATAGAGATTATTTTTTAAAAATATTTGGGCAAGAGGCAGGGGGTAAGGAAATCACAGGGGATAGTGCACTGCCTTGGGGCTGGTAACTCCAGGAAGCTGTTATCACCTCTAGGTCTGAAGAGGGTAATGGGAGGAAACAGTGACTAGAAGCCAGAAAAAGAGAGCTGTGTGCAGAGAGCATCTGACAGGAGCTGGGTCATGTAGTGGGAGGCTGCCGCCAGCCCATGGAGACCTTGGTGCAGGGGCCAGGGTAATAAATGCCTAGACCACACTCTGCTCTGTCCTTTAACTCTTAGCAATATTCCTCACTGGTGGAAGTCAGTCCCTCAACTGGAAGCCAGAGGCAAAGATGCCATTGACATAATTCATACGGTCAGCCTTCCAGGGCACAGAGCGGGGGGAATCTGGGAAGGGACACAGTGTGCAAATGGACGCTATCCAACAAAATAATAATCCCTGGGATGCGTGCAACCCTTTACCTTTTCTTTAAAAGAGACAGGTTCTGTTAAGTAAGGTAAATAAGCAAGACCTTTGACTTTTCCTCAAAAAACAAACAAATAAACATGTATTGAGCCTACTTCTATGTTGCTGTCTGTTTTGGTTCAGCAATTAATGTTGATTTAAAATATACATGAAATAGAAATATAAAGTGAAACACTGCTGTTATTTTATCTAATTTCTGAAGGCTGATCAGTGATGTTAAAAATGTATTTATATGCATTCAGAATTACACTTCTCCAGAAAAGTTCATGGATTCATGAAAATAAAAGTTAGGAAATGCATGAAGCGCTCAGAGGCCCCTCAAATCCAATCCAAAAAATGGGGAAAAGGCAGTTTATGCATAGTCAGCAAAGGTAGCTAAATCAGAAACCATGCTATTATAACTTCTGATGCAACCACTGTACAGTCATAGAACTTAAGACAGAGTTTAAAAGGCAAATACCCTTTTCTGGGAGCAGGTGGAGGAGAGAGAGGTGGCAGATGCCACCAACACCTTGCTATAAATCACTGGAATGTTTCAAATACTTTCTTTCCCAGCTAATGGTCACTGGGAAGAATGGAACACTTAGGAACATAGAGAAGATGAACTGCCTACTCCCTGGTCTTGCTGCAGGCTGGCCCTGAATCGAGCTTTACTGTCCATAAATTCTACTAACAGCCACTTAGGTAGCCAAAAACTGCTCCCAAATTACTAACACTGATGCCTTCTGATTCTGTTTGGCAGAAAGCAGAGATAGCAAAGCCTGATCAATCCCATTAAAGCTAGGACAGATGGACACCCCTGGCTTCAAGCTCTAGTAGGGCACCGCACGCCTCTATCACACAAACACTGTATCTATCGCCTATTAATCATCATCTGAGAGTGAACCAAGGAGAGGTTCTGTGCTCAGCTGACCTTCCATAGCATTAGCTCTCAGACAAGTTACAGCAGTAAACCCCAACGTACTCATTCCTGCACTGTCTTTCCCCTCTTCTATTTCAGCGGTGCCCTAGTCTTCTTTGTTTTCAGTTCCTGTGTCTTCTCTGCGTCCTAGTTTATTTTGTCTCCTACCAAACAGGAAGCAGAAAGTTATTACATAGGAAAGGAGAAAGGAGTGAAAGGAGTCATGGCCTTGAAACCAGAGCTCTTGTTTGATTTTGGTAATACAGCTTCAGCTCTGTAACTTGGATGAGTTATATAATTTCATTAAACTGCAGTTCCTAACCTTTTAAATGAGGATGATAATACCTTGTCTAAAACAACGTAAAAGGACTTGATATAGGGTGTAATATATAATAAGTGCTAAATAAATACTTCAGTTTGATTCTCCCCTCTCTGGTCATTAAGGTAGTATAGAAGAAAAAGAAGCTCACAGGAAAGACTGTTGTTACATTTCTATTCGTTTACCTACTCACAGTGAAGTTATGTGACTCTGTTTATTTTATATTTCTTCTGGTGGATCTAAATCATGGCCCATAAATAAATCACGCTGATCTGAGATATGATTTGGGGGTACCCTATGCATTATCTTTTGTCACCCCCCACTTTACTTCATTGTTTTTTTAGAGTCTTGGATATAATTCACATAACTTAGTCCTCAGAACTGTACTGCACAAAATATTTCTTCTTTGGTAGACTGGTGACATTCCAGGACATTGTGTTTGGTGATTCTTTGCCATTTTATGTAAAGAATGTGTAGGCATGACCAAGTTTTCCAAGATGGAGACATTTGTCAATTCTACCAAGAGAAAGATACCTGGTCATTCAGAACTCCTACCCTTGATACTGTTTGACAATGAATCACTCCATCACCTGCTACCAAGATAGTATATTCAGCGGCAAAGTTTGTTCATAAATATATCTCTTTGACAAACATTTATTAAGGGCCTACCATATGCCAAGCACTGTGCCAGATACTGGAAATTCAGAGATGACTAAAAATAATAACAAAGCCCTGCCATCAAGGTCTAAAAATGTTTGGATGCTGAGGAGGTGAGTTAAGAAGGAAGAATAGAATATATATATATATATCTCATACCATATGTACATATATGTATATGTATGTATATGTATATAAAATATGTTTTACAAAATCTGTGGAAATATGAACAAAGTCTAATTGGCACACAGAGAGGGAATGACTCTCTGGAATATGAGAAAATTTTCACTGAGTTGGAGAGGTGCGCAAGGCTTTGAAGGATAAGTCAGAGTTGTTCAGATAGTCAAAGGGAGTTAGGAGTCGAAAGAAAGACATGGAGAGATGGAGAATTGGCTAGGATGTTCAGGAAGTAGCAAGTAGCCTATTTTAAATGGAATAAGAGGAATTTGAGGAGATAAAGCTGGACTAATCACTTGAGACCAGAATATGATGGGCTTTGAATACCTTACAAAGGATATTTGACTTTACCTTGTGGGCTTGGGTAAGTAAGGATTTGGGGGGAGGGGAGTGAAATGATGAGAGGCATATTTTATAAAGGATGCCAGGCACAGTGAGGAAAGATTGAGTCTATATCACCAATAGAATTATTTGCCTGTATGTAAGAGTTTTCTCTTTTGGACTGAGATGCAGTCTTTTCTTTCACCAGTTGATTTGTAATGCATAACATTGTACTGCTTCTGAAAGAGGATCATAATCTTTTAAATGTATTCGTTGGGACGGTAGTCATCAGTATAGACCAGCTAGTAGAGGATTTCCTTGAGGGCATCAGATGATTTTTTTGACTTGCTCAACTGCAAACATGTCCCAAAGGATAGGAACTGCATTTTGGCATGAGTTAAGTATTTGAGAACGGCTGCATAAGAAAGAATAAATAAATCAGGACTTACTTCTCAGCCCTTTGCAATGGGAGACGATTTGGACAAGTCTGAGCTGACCAGCATTCTGTCACCTGCCTGACTGGTGTACGAGTGAGCTCTGGAATCGTCACTGCATGCTAATGTCTGAAATACAAGAAGAGGTGAGGCTTGGGGAGAGAGAGTAGGAACATCTACAGTGCTTGTCTTTATTTCATGTGTGTTTTGGCTCTGTTCATGTCTGGAGCACCTTTGTTTTGCCCTTGGAAGTTCAGACAACACTGATTATTTGGGCAAATGCCTGAAAGGATCCGAATATTATGTACAACTTCCATGGCTTCCCAGCCATTACCATTTCTTTTCAGGGTTGCTGCGACAGAAGTATCTGATGTTGCTGGGGTGCTGGCAGACTCTGTCTGTTGTCGTTCCTCCGTCTGCTCCAGGCTCCCAAACCAGGGCCTTTGAGCTCTGCTCCCCATCTAATCTGCGCCTCCCTACCTAACGACATCCACTAATGTGCGCTAACAGATGTCTGAGGGAAAATTAGCTGTGGTGTCCAAATCAATTAGACCAGAGTTGCTGTGCAGGAACAATTGCTCTGTAGGCTGTGTGGGCTGTATTTTTTTTCCTGTTTCTTTTTTCCAAAGGTGAAGTCATGTAGCCCAAGCTGAGCTTCCCCGCTCCATATTTTCTACTTCCAGGCAGTCTACCTCAGTGCTTAATGGGTTCTGATTGGACCACCAGATGGAGGTGCCTCTACCAGGTGCAGGCTCCCAGCAACCAAGTTAAGAACAGGAGGGCGGTATTCGCCCCAAAGGCAATGCAGCCCAGAATAAGAGCCATGTGAGCTTCAAAAATACAGCTTTGGTATGTGTGTGTTTTTTTTTTTAAAGATTTTATTTATTTATTCGACAGAGATAGAGACAGCCAGAGAGAGAGGGAACACAAGCAGGGGGAGTGGGAGAGGAAGAATCAGGCTCATAGCGGAAGAGCCTGACGTGGGGCTCGATCCCATAATGCCGGGATCATGCCCTGAGCTGAAGGCAGACGCTTAACCGCTGTGCCACCCAGGCGCCCCTGGTATGTGTTTTAAATTCTAAGATAGGTTATGTTAATGGAGTTGCCTTATATGACTCTTTAGAGAAAGACTGACAATTATATGGGTGGAGCCAATTATATGGCTCGAGTAGCAAACACACCTATTTTAGCCCACCAAAAGGGATTTCTCTTTCCCATCTCCAAATGCAATCCATCAAGACCACAAGTAAGTGGAGAAAAAGAGCTTCTACTTCTACTCTGATGTTAGGCAGGCCTAGACTCTGACTCTGTATGCTGCAAGACTTTGGGAAGCCCTAAGCCTTGGTTTTTGCCTTCTGACAGTGATGCTGTTTACTTGCGGCATGGGGAATCTCTGAACCTCAGTTTAATTATGTGTTAAGTGGGTATAATAATAACCTCCATTTCAAGAACAATCTGATAATTAAATAAGACATTCTTAGAACAAGGCTTACTATTATATACATGCTCGATAAATGATAGCTATGTAAGCATCAATCTTTCCATTCCGCTTCTCATGGAATAGAAATTGGAATATTCCATTTGTGAAGAATTCCCACCTTTTTACTTTTTAAAAAACCTCCTCCCCAAGAACAAGCATTCTGAACTGTCTGCGGCTTTACACTTTCTTCTTTTCTTTTATTCTATTATCATATTCTCCCAGATGTGCCATCTGTTTCCATACTATGGTCACCAAACCACTTCCACTGCTACCTTCAGTCTCTACTTGTTTCCCGCCAGTGTCCTCCTCAGAGACACTCATTGTGCTTGTCTGTGTACTTTTGTGTTGTGAAAATAGACACTGGTTCCCAAAATAGAATCAAATCTCATAATAAAAATTAATAAAGAAGTACTAAAGAGAACGAAGGGCACTGTTTGGAGGCAGTTGTAGAAAGAAGTTCAATTTTCTCTCTTTTATTCTATGGGTTCATATTTGGAGCTTTATCTTGCTTAGGCTAGAAAATTCTTTATCATAATTAATAACTGCCTTTATGCTGCTCATAATCTTCCTGTATTACATCACTTATTTATGTATTCCCTTTCAAAACTAGCGAACTTTATAAAGCCCTCTTCAAGCAATCTATATATATGGAATGAACCTATATCCAAGAATCTCTGACATTTACTCTAAAGCTTTTTCAGAATTTGGCAGTCTGTCTTTCCCCCCTGCCTTCCATCTGGGAATGTAATCACCACAAGGCATTTAGTCTTTCAGGGGCAATTTCCACTGTTAGGGGGAAACAGAGAGAAATGCATTATGAGCCCTGCAGGCTCACCTCCTCTCCGATACACACAGGTTTTCTTCTCATTACCTTCCTGTGCATCTTTCTGGATCTGACCAACCAGGGCTATGAGAACTGAGAATTCTAATAAGTGAATAACCTCTTGATCAGAAAGTAGTGGGGTTTGTTTTATCTTTAAAAAAATTGCGTGTTTCGTTTTATTTTGGATTAGGGTTTGTTGGTTTTTGTTTTTGTTTTGGTTTTGTTTTTAAGTACAATTACATTTCTACTTTAGGTTACTAGCTGTGGCTCAGAAATAGAGACCTG
Source organism: Ursus americanus (assembly GCF_024610735.1). Lineage (NCBI taxonomy): Eukaryota > Metazoa > Chordata > Mammalia > Carnivora > Ursidae > Ursus > Ursus americanus. Next base: position 40,988,084 of record NC_142130.1, read on the forward strand.
CCAGACTCCCCATCTCCGTCTGTCCCCATTTTGTGCATGAAGCAGTTCCCCATGAACACACAAATATCACACTCAGCTCTGTCAGATCAGCTTCATGGCCACATTTATCAAAATTATCCCAGAGTCCCTTGCAGAGGCGAATATTAATAGGGTTCATTTAAAACCAAGAGTGTTACTAATGCTTTTTTCTATGTGCTAAATGGGAGGAAACAAGAATTACACAAACAACAACAAAAAAAAGGCAGGGTTGTTAGAATAGTTAATAAGGCGAGGTGAGATCTTTGGGCAAGGGGAAATAACGCTGAGCTTTCAGAAATCTTGATACATCAATTTACATATTATTATTCCCATTGCTTTCCATCCAGAAAGCAGAGCAGCATTTCTGTCAGTACACCACACACTGCCAGGTAATCAGCCCTGAGCATTTCCCCTGAGAACATTCTGTCTGTCCAAGTATCTAAAGAATTTTTACTTTGTAATACTGAATTATAAGGAGAATAATGTTGCCTTTGCCTTAAGTTAGTAAAGAAGGATCAGGGAAGTAGAGTAGAGGAAACTATGAAAGGGTAAGTGGAAAGACATGAAGAATGGATTATTTCCATTTTCTCTCCAATCATATAGTGCCATTTGCACACAGGCCAGGTGTTATTGGCAGGCCTGCTTCACATAGCAGCAAGCGAACATAGTGCTGTTCCTGGTAAGTTTTGTTGGATAGTATTTCACACTGTGATGCTGCTTCAGTGCCCAGGAAATGCCATTTTGTTGCCTTGTGCTGAGGCGACATCTGCTCTGAGTTAGGTAGATAGTGGCATCACTCCTCTCTCAGGCAAAGCAAAGAATCAGAAGCAACCTTTTCATGTCTACTGGCATTAAACTGACTCTAATAATTATGTATATTAGCCTGCCAGAACCATCATGGCTCACATTCTACATGGAAGAAAGTAAATAGGGCGCTGTCATAGATCCTTCTGCAAACACCTATATTAGAAGGTTTTTAATTAATTAATTAATTAGTTTTTAAAAAGGGATACAGTATCTAGATACGAATGTTTAAAAGTAATGGTAATGGGTTAAACCATCCTTTATCACTTTTTAATTAACTGGAGCAACATTCCAAGGAATGAAATTAATATACTTTCTGGAGCTGCTTAAGAACCTGATGCCATAGTTAATTTTCCTCTCTCGGAGTAGAGACAGAAGAGTAATTTATTTCAGGTCCAAACTCTTTATTGTGGAAACTACTATTGTCTTTGAGAAAAATGGATCATGCCATCTATATTTACCAGTAACCTGGTAAGTCACTGTCTGTCCTTAGTCTATCCAACACAACTCTCTAGAGCAGTGATTCCCAATCAGGGGTGGTTTTACCCCCTGTGATATTTGGTAATATCTGAAGATATTTTTGATTGTTGCAACTAGCCAAAGGATGGGGGAAGGAAGAGCTACTAGTATCTGCTGGAGAGTTACCAGAGCTAAAGCTTAGCATTCTCTCTTTCTTTCTTTCTCTTTCTCTTTCTCTCTCTAGATAGATAAATAGATAGATATAGATATATAGATAGGACAATTCCCACAAAAAAATTTAACCAGCCCATAATGTCAGTAGTGCCAAGGTTGAGAAGCCCTACACTAGAAAGATGTGTAGAAAGGTATAAAATTTCCAAACAGATCAGGGATGGACTGAAAACAAAACAAAACAAAACAAAACAAAAACCTTGGATCATTACTCTCCCAGTTCTTCTAGCAGGAGAACATAGCTATTTCTACAACTCTAACTGAAGGATTATCTTCCTTGTCCTATAAGATCATCCTTTGGTACCAAGCATGCATCTTTGAGAGACACACAGACAGAGTGCATGAGAAAGAAAGAGAACATATTGTCAGGTTAATTGACTCAGAGTTTGTTAATAGACTGACAGATGCCTGTTGAGAATATGAAGTAGGGGTTAAGAGCACAGAGTCTTAAAATAAATAGAAATTAACAGACATAGGAATGTAGCCCAGGCTAACTATGTTCCACAGTTTCCTCATCTCTTAAATGGAAATATTAATGGTACTTGTCTCCTAGAAGGGTAAAGATGATTCATTGATTTTATGTATACAAAATACTTAGCAAGTAATTGATAAATGTTACATATTGTTATCATATCCCTTAACATTTTCTCATAGTGAGGACATAAGAATAGGTAATCCTAGTGAGACCTGAAACCATAAAAATCTTAGAAGAAAACACTGGCAGTAATTTCTCTGAGATCACCCATAGCAAAATTTTTTCTAGATATGTCTCCTGAGGCAAGAGAAACAAAAGCAAAAACAAACTATTGGGACTACATCAAAATTAAAAGCTTTTGCACAGCAAAGGAAGTCATCAAGAAAATAAAAAGACAACCTACTGACTGGGGAGAAGATATTTGCAAATGATATATCTGAGAAAGGGGTTAATATCCAAAATAACTACAGAACTTATACAACCAAAAAAATAAACAATCTGATTTAAAAAATAGGCAGAAGACTTGAACAGACATTTTTCCAAAGAAGACATACAGATGGCCAACAGACACATGAAAAGATGCTCAGCATCACTAATCATCAGGGAAATGCAAATCAAAAGCACAATGAGATATCATCTTAAACCTATTAGAATGGCTTAAATCAAGAAAACAAGAAACAGCAAGTATTGGCAAGGATGTGAAGAAAAAGGACCCTTGTGCACTGTTGGTGGGAATGTAGATTGGTACAGCAACTGTGGAAAACAGTATGGAATTTCCTCAAAAACTTAAAAAGCAGAAATACCACATGATCCAATAATTCTCCTAGTGGGTATCTACCCAAGGAAAACACAAACTCAAAAAGATATATGCACCCCTATGCTTATTGCAGCATTAATTAAAATAGCTGAGACATAAAAGCAACCTAAGTGTCTATCAATGGACAAATAGATAAGGAAATAACACACACACACACACACACACACACACACACACGAATATTACACAGCCATAAAAAGGATGAGATTATGCTATTTGAGACAACATGGATGGATCAGAGGGTATTATGCTAAGGAAAGTAAGTGAGACAGGAAAAGACAAAGTCCATATGATTCTACTCATAAATGGACTCTTCAAAAAATGAATAAACAAACAAAAAGTAGACTCAGAACAATAAATACAGAGAACAGACTGATGGCTGCCAGAGGAGAGGGGAGTGGGATTTTGGCAAAATGGGTGAAGGAAAGAGGGATCAAAAAATAGGTAATCCTAAACTTGAGTCACCCATGCTTCAGAATGGTAGACAAACTTCTCAGGCAGTGAAAATCCTGTTCATCACAAACATTGTTCATAAACTTAATACACAATCAACTTCAATCAGTCTAAGGAAATTGTACGTATGTACATATGCTGCTCTACCGTAGCAGCATGTTAGAGGTCTATGGCAAGGAAAAGCAATCATGTAGTTTACTTCAGTATAAATTAATGCTCCAAGTATATTCAAGTACAATAACCATAGAGAAAGTGCTCCCATATTCAAGAAGCTTTCGAAACGGTTATATACAGGGGCGCCTTGGTGGCTCCATCAGTTAAGCATCTGCCTTCAGCTCATGTCATGATCCCAGGGCCCTGGGATCAAGTCCCACATCTGGCTCCCTGTTCAGTGGAGAGCCTGCTTCTCCCTCCCCCTCTCCATTGGCCACCCCCCCCCCCATGCTCTCTCTCTCTCTTTCTCTCTTTCTTGTTCTCTATCTCGAATGAATAAAATCTTCTAAAAAAAGCAGGTTGTACACGGAATGATGTCTTCTATTTGGAAGTCAGGGTTTGCTTTTGTGGTATTCAAAGCATATGCATGACTTTGTTTCTTTCTTGCTAAATTAAAATGAAATGATATCTCAGGAACTGTATCTATTGGGAATAGGAGAAGTTTTTGTTGGTATCAAGCATTAACTTCTACTGCCATTTCTGCTGGTTCATTCTTTGTGGTACACACCTCTAGAGCCTGATGAATGCCATTTGAAAAGTAAAAATACTAAGTTTTACCCCCTCTTCTTCCACTGTACAAACAGGCAGAAGAGGCCCCATTCCAGGGGACATTCAAAATGTAGCCATTCATTTGCAAACCAACCGAATTTTTAATAGGAATCATACTCACTTATCTAAACTCAGAGCCTTTGATTTCTCAAAAAAGAGAGAGAGTTTTGAGACAGAGGTGTTCCATCAGTTTTTAGCTAACCCTAGGACAAACATGTTTGATACATTGATGTTTATTACCAGACAAGAGTACAATTAAAACAATCACTTATTGTTACATGCTCTACTTTTGATTGTTTTTTTAGGATCTGTTTACTGTTTTGTTGACTAGAGAAGGCCTTAAAAATGCCTCAGGGCGCCTGGGTTCAGTCGGTTGAGCATCTGACTGGATTTCTGCTCAGGTGATGATCTCTGGGTCGTGAGATCAAGCCCCATTTTGGGCCCTGTGCCCAACACAGAGTCTGCTTGAGATTCTCTCCTTCTGTCTCTGCCCCTCCCCCTGCTGTGCGCCTGTGCTCTCTCTCTAAAATACATCTGTACATACATATATTCATACACTCTTAAAAAAAAAACACTTGACCATCAAAAAGACAAGAAATAAGTGCTGGCCATGTGGGGAACAGAAAGTCATGTGCACTGTTGGTGAGATTGTAAATGGTACAGTTGCTACAGAAAACAGTATAGAAGTTCTTCAAATAATTAAAAATAGAACTTTCATCTCTTTTGCTATGAGCTGAATAGGACTGTGCTAGAAACTGAATAAATTCATTTCAATGGGGAAAACAAAACACCATGTGACCTACTTCACCCCAGACACGTTAGAGTCCCTAAAATGAAGTCTCACGGACGATCCTACTATGATCTTTTCCATCTGCACCAAAGGTGTTCAAAAGAGGATTATGATTATGATTATGATTATTAGCTGATTTGAGCACCCTCATGGCCTTTTGAGGAATTGCTACGATAGTTAATAATGAGAGAAACACAGGTGAAGAACCAATCAATATAATAAGAATGGTGGATACAAAAATAAACAAGTGCTGGCGTGTGTGTCATGTACATTTCAAGGTTATGTGTGCTTCTCTGTGAGGGGGAAATGAATGGATGGTGTTTTGTCCAGATGAGCTGTACCAAGAAAGCAGTCATTTCTCCTTTCTTATCTGAAGCAGGGATTTGGAAGACAGATTGCTCTCATCAGCCTCTCTCTTCTGAATTCTTTTCCTCTGATCTGCATCTCTTAAGTCCCATCCTGTCAGTTGGGGGAAAGGCTTTGAATTCTTTGCTATCTGTAGAAATGCTAGAGTGAGGTCAGAATCACAGTGTTCTGCCAGAGCTCCCCTCCCCCCTCCCCCGTTTGTGTTTCCAAAGGTAAGACAAAATCATCCATACCCAACACACATTTGCTTTCTCTTCGGGCATGTTGTTCCACTGTGCTAGCTTCAGCGTTTTCCATTGCCTCTTTTTTAATTCCACTCCCAGTAAGCAGAGAAGGGGACCAGGACATTTTTTTTTTTTCCCAAAAAGAAAGAAGGTAAAGAGTTGCTGTTACCTGGAGCATAGGGACTCGAGACGAGGCAGAGCTCTGGTGACATACATTGAGGGCAAAAGGGAGGACTTTGAAAGGTGAACCTTACAGAGACAAGCTGGTCATTGAAAACTAAATTGCCAACTTGCCTCCAGTGAACAAATGCACCTGCCATTCGTATTGCAGCCAATTTGCTGTTTCTACTTTTATCTGTCTCATGCAGCAGGCTCCAAACTCTCAAAGGTTTTCTTGTGCCTCTTTTTGTGATGCCCAAACCAGCAGGACTATTTGATAGAGGCTTCTGTGTATGCATTTTTTCCCCACCTTCTCTCCCACTCATTGCGTTAAAATAAATTGAGACGGTAATACTCATAAAAGAAGTAAAGTTCTAAGGAGCAGCAGCTCTTCCTCCAAACCCTAATGCTACTGGAAACTGTCCAGCTTTTCAGGATGGTGCATGGCATCTACATAAAATGCAAGCACTGGAACCGAGCCACCAAGGGAGAGGTGCTCTGTGCTGCGAACACCTCACTTAGGCATGAAGTAATGCTTTTAATCCCACTCTCCAATAGTGAATAATAGCTTCTGGAGAAAGACCTCCTTTGAAGGATGAAATTTTACAAGCAAGGTCTCAGCCTCAAAACATTTTTTTCCATGTGCGGAAATGTTTGATAATGAATGATCATCAGGTGACCTTTTTTAATTACCTAAACAGGAGGGAGAAACACAATCTTTCCATAAAAAGCATTCAGAATGACAAATATAGATTTGCTTATTTGAAAACATCCAGTTCAATCATTTCCAAAAGGATTTAATTATTTCAACATGTATTGTCGAGTTTCCACAATAGCTTACATTGCTCAACCCCAAAAGATGCTTCCACTTACAGACTTCTAATTCTCTATGATGGCTTCTCTGAAGGCACCTCTATACATTTAAATATAGGCCATTTCAAACCCTGGCAGGAAAGAAAGACCTTGGAACTGCATCAAATTAATGTTTTCTTTTCCCCTCTCATGAAAACCTGAATATGTGAAATATTCTGATGTTGCCTTAAGGTTGGGTATTTTAATAGCATAAAAGAGAAATTATTCAATTATGGCTTTCCAATCAACTATAAATCTAACCCAACATAAGGGAAGATCTCAGTTATTAGTCTTAGGATATAGAGAAAATGATAAGCATGTGAGTAAAAGTTCTGTTCTGGTGCCCTGCCCTCCCTTGCCTTTCTGACTTGCGCTTCCTTATCTCACTTTAGACCAACCAAATGAATTGCCTTCAATTAAAAGTGGCAGTCCTGAGCAACTGTAGTATACATCTCAGAAGGGGAGCTGGGCTTCAACTCATCTGAAAGCAAAGACATTAGAAATAGAAAGAAAGCATTTAGCGTTTCACGCTATTGAAGAAATAAATATTACATAGATTTCTCTATTCAGAGAAATCACAGATTAAAGTACATAGAAATTACTGGTCATTGTTACCTCCCAAAAGTGTATTTCCAGAGAGTAGTCTTCTGTCTTCTATTGTTTTGTTCATTCATTCATTCTTTAATTTATTCATTCATTCATTTGTTCCCTCTTGTGTTCCAAAAAGTATCTTAAACCACTGTCCCCAATTTCCCAGTCAGGTGCCACTAACATGTTCCACGATAAATAACATTTATTATAAGCACATACTACACATTCCAGGCATCCAGTTAAATATTTTGCACACGCTAATTATCTTGTCTAATACTTGACAATCTTATGAGATAGGTTAAGTCTCTCATTCTTCAGATGAGAAAACTGAGTCAAAGTTTTCCCCAAGATTTAACAGCTAGTATATTGAGGAACTGGGATTGGAGCCTTGCTTGGGTTCAGAATCCAGTGTCCAGCCACTAAGTTATACTCTGTAAATATATATTGAAAGAGAGGGTTACTACCCTTGTATGTCCTCAGACATTTCTGAGTTATTCCTTTCATCAGAGCGTTTATCACACTACACTTTTGACTTTAGATCCTTGACCTTTATCCTCAGGAGTACAGGGAAACATTAGCTAAAGGGCTGTGTTGCCCAACTCAAGGAGGAGCCCTCCTGATTGACTTCCAAACCTAGACAGCTCAATAGAATAAGCTTAAACCACTGAGGTTGGGTAGAATCTTTTTATATAAGATATTATTGACCTATATACGAACTATAGAGATGAATCCCTGAGTCCCTAATTAGTTTTACAACATGTGCTAGACCAAGTGTAAACATGAGGTCATTGGATGTAATATAGAGCCCCACATGAAAATCAGTCATGTTACCATGCAATCCTGAGTCAATTTTATCTTCCTTTTTTGCTTTCTGGGGGAAAAAAAAAAGTTACTTAAAAGAAAATATCCTAAGCATATATACCCAGTATACTTTCCCTAAATGATTTAGTTAGTCCTTACATTATCTTGGAATCAGAAAATTGACATCTGTTATTTTTAGAGATGAATACACTGAGGTATAGAGAGATTTTTGTGGCCTGAAGGAGCCCTACTGGGAGTGAGAGGAAGTATGGGGCTCAAAATCTAGGTCCCCTTGAAGCCTTGTATTTCGTGAATGGGGCTGCTTTTAGATAACTCTGTTTACTTATGTGGGTCAGATCTTATTTTCTATTCAGAGTCACACATTTTCAGTATGTTCTTCTCACTATTATCCTGAAATTCTCCCTGGTTGGCCTTAAAAATAACTCATGTACTAGAAATATATTCAGTGAAATTCCTTTATGTTTTTCTTATGAAGGAATGATTGTGTAATAATGAGGCCTGCAGAATGCCAAATATAGAACCCTTTCACTATGGGAAAGCTAAGGACAGACTCCACCCTTTTTAGAAACCTTATTTGTTCTGATAAAGTATGATTTTGTATTTAAGTAAGGGAATAATACAGAGGTCTCTGAGTCCTTGCATGGATTATGTAACACAGTTTCCTTAAATATATCCTGAGGCATTGTCCTCCTCCTTTTGCTTGGGGGGGAGGAAAAAAACCCCGCAGGTATAAAAGATACCAAGACAGAGGGAAAGCCAAAAATATATCCTAAGACTCATGTATTTCCAGGCAGCTGTGCTATTTACTAGCAAGCATATGCAAATAGTGGGAAATTTGGTTATAGTACCTGGAGTACGAAATAAGCATTTTTAGTACAATATTTCCTCAGGCAATTTCTAGAAATATCTTGTACTGTTTCATTATCTCTATAGTTGTGAATAGAGGTTGTGACTCCCTTGATGGGAAATGCCATTTTGCTAATTCAAATAATATTCCTTTACACTGTGTTTGCTTAGATTTTACAGAGCATTTACTTTTCACACTGTAAATCTTATAGAAGATTATAAAATTCAAACTTGAGAATGCCAACTATCTAGGATATCTGACTTACAGGTCAGGGGTCTGGAAGCAGGTATGTCCCAGTTCTTAACACCAAAGCTTATAAGCAGAAGTAGGTGCACAGGTAAGAGAGAACTGGTCGGTGGCAGAGACACAAGCAAGGCCCAGAAGTAGGCGGACTTCCCTTTCTGACTGCACTAGGCTTCGATACCACAGAGCAGAGGAGAGGTTCCCAGTCTTAGCGAAGAGGGCCAGTATGCGGTGGGAGGCTACAGTTGGTCAGAAAATAAAGAAATGGATGAGTAGGTTGGAAGACGTGAAGATTGATTGTGTAATCATTAGCCATGGCTAGTGTAAGTCTTCACTGAGTGGAGGCAAAGACAACAGTCATGATTCACAAAATACGAAAGACCTTGAGAGAGCATCAGATCGTTTCCAGCTTTAGGCCAGTTTACTTCTAAACAAAGGTGGTATCGTTTGCTCCTCTTAAGGATGTTTTGATCAAGTAATCCGTGCTAGCCGCCACAGCATTGCTGAACTCTTGTGGCTTCTTTCTTTCTAACGAAGCCCAGTTCGGGTCAGGCAGCCCCCCGCTGCATAGCAGCTATGCCATCTGGACACGTGGCCCCACAGTTGCCATCACAAGATGGGCAAGGGCTGGAGCGACCTGTGACAATTTTGAGGGGCCAGGCCTAGATGCGGCTTACCTCACTTTCCTCAACATTTTATGGGCCCAAGCCCAGTTTTATGGTCCTCGACTAAGCACAGCAGTTTGGAAACTGCGGAGAAGCACAGATACTTGGTGAGCACTACTAGCCTCCTCCACCACCTCCCAGCAATTACCAGTGCTTGGGGGATACCGTTCTGCAGAGCTCTGGACACTAGGAGCACATGCATGCGTCCGTCCGGGGGGCCGATGCACTAAAGGGTGAGCTCCATGCAAACACAACCTAATGTAAGACGTGTCTGGGCAGGCAGCTAGTCTGGAAGCCAAGGATTAAATGTTAATGTGTTTGTCTTTTAGTTTTGCACTGCGATAGGGAGAATGTGTGGCATTTCAAATATTTTAATAAAGGATGTTAAGTGGAAGAGGATCAATCTGCACTGGGAAATACACACATCCGTGTAAAGTATCTCTTCCTTCTCCCACCGCCTTTTCCTTCCTTTGACTAATTGTTACCATTTTAATGAAGCAGTTTGAAGTTCCCTTCATTCTAGTATAAGTGAAATGTTCCTATTCCCTCTCATTAGGATCCATAAACTAAGGTGTACTTTGAGTCGAACAGTTTAGCATCTGATTGAGAAAGAAAGGTTATAAAGTTTTAATGTGTGAATGCTAGATTCCGGTGTCAGAAATAGAGTATATAACAGTTATACACATGAATGTCCTCCTCCCTAACGATGCTATCAGCTACCAGCATAGCAGATTTCTGTTTGGTTGATAATTTTTCTTTTTTACAGTGTTTTAAGACACTTCTAAAAACATTTGTAATAATTTACTCTACTTTGTAATTAGATTTAGTGATTAGAATCTTGCTCACTTACATAGCTGTTTTCCTTTAAATGAATGGCACCAGCTGGCTTATAGCTGAAACCTGATCTGACTCTCAAACTAGCAGAGGGGCCGGCATAAGGCAAAGCCCGATGTGTTCTGGAGCTTCATGAAAAGTTAACAGAGGGAGATGTTTTACATTCTTTTATATATCCCTTATATTCTTGTATATTTCTAACAACATATATGTATACACATGTGTGTGTGTGTGTATATGCACACACATATGTTACATATATTGGAGATTTTCTTTTAAATGTAAACCTTAGCTACTCTGGGCATACATTCAACTTACAGGACATGAAAAGTGGCCGACATTACCTTCTCTTACACAGTCTCTGATCATTAGAGGAGAGAAGCTAAAAATTTGCAGTTTGGACTTGAGCTTCTTGGGCTATTTTACCATCAGGAGAAATGTGATGGCTGTATAATTACTGAAAGAAAGCATTATCAAAAGGCTAAGAGAGCAATCACAAGTGGCTCTGAGTATTGTTTCTATGTAATTTTACACATGATATTGAAGATGCAGTTAAGTTATTCATTCACTCCTTTTACTGCTAGTAAGAGGCCACATCACACTAAGCACTGTGTTTTCGGGCCTGTGTGACAGGTATGAGTGATAACTCACAGAAATCAAAGATCCTCAATGGGCAATCTCCCAGGCCCAAATCATTTGCCAGATGAGGCTAAATGACTTGCCCAAGGCCAGAGGGAGGACGGTTAAGAGTAAGAGAGAGTGTACTTGCCCTTTCCCCAGGAATTGAAAAAGGAGCCTTGTGGACTGAGAATCAAGAATACTTCTGGTGGCCAACAGGCCTGGTTCTCAGTCCATCTGGAGTTGTTTGGAACCAATAAAAACCCAAGAATCCCACTCATGGCTACAGCACGAGTCTGCCTTGTGTGCCCTCTGGTTTGTTGGGAACAGAACCCGCATCGTGTCAGCTGCCTTCAGACAGTTGAATGGTGGTGGACAACAGGACTGACCAGGCCAGGGTGCATCCAATCGCATGACCACTGTGACCACCCCATCCGAATTCCTGCTCCACAACCTGCCTCTTGTGCTTGTGACGGACACAGGCTAAGAACAGGTCATGGTTGCTGCTCACTTTCCCCTCCAATGCTCACACTTTCCATAGAGTCTACAGAAACTTGAATGAATTTCCAGTGTTTTCTGACCTAGGCCGTATGCATAAGCTGCTAGCCCTGCTGACCACCTGGGCGCTATGAAATTCAGAGCTGATGCCGAGCCAAACAGGAGCGTTTCCTTCCGCTCCCCTCGCTGACATGTGGCTGATTCACACCTGTTCTCAGTCATGTGTGCGTTCTTTTCTCCCCCAGCCTTGCCCTCTTTTCCCAGCATTTTTTCTTGATATGAACCCGGAGTTGAACTCGTAGTTTAAACCACCCTCATTGGCAGACAGGGTCAGCGGACACACTGTGTTATTTAAGCACAAGCACTGTGAGAGGGAGACAGACACAGTCACGGAGGGCCCCGCCGCCTCTGAAATCCCTGGCCCGAGCGCTCTGGCCTCTCAGCATGTTACCTGAAGACTGCTCTTGGCGAGAATTGATCCACTCTCCTAAACACAGGTGTTGGGCATGTTTCTGTGTGAGACTGGGAGCCAGGTGGAGGATTTTGATAGCCAGTGTTTATTTCCTTAGGACGTGGAAGTTTGAATAAAACATCTTGGCAGGGTGCAGAAGCAAGAGAAGAGAAATCTTTGACATTTTTCTCCGTAACATGCCTAGGGCTCTGAACAAACAGTGGGGACCCGAGGTGCCTCCATGTCTAACTTCACATTTAGCTCAAGATTAATGAGACTCACCCGCTTCGGGATTCGTTTGTGAAAGCGGGGACAGAACATTTCTTCTCACCACCACCACCTGCCCCCACTTGAGTTTTAAGAAGAGGAGGGAGAGTTTGCATTGGCCAAATTGAGGGAGAGGAATGTGATAAGGCCTGTGAGGATGTCTCCAGTTTCCACTGTAAAATTGTGCAAGCTTTTCAAATTACAGGTAAGAATGTTATCAGCATTATTTTAAAAAATACCTCAAATCCAGGAAGCCAAATTCTCAACCATGTCATAGTAATTGAACTAAAAAATTGAACTAAATAATGCAGAGAAAACAGACTGTAGTAAATCAGACTCCCGATCTGCACGGGATCACTGTACGATCAGTGGCATTTCCATCACTGTACTGAGCTCAAGTACCTACCTGCCCAGACTTTCTCTGCAGCCCTTTAATTCAATCCACACAGTACCATCTCGCATCTTAACAGTAGATATCTAATCTTGAAATACCAAGGTCTTCCTAGATCTTCTCAACACAATCAGACGAGCTAGTTATGAGCTTTGTACTTTCACCTTCTAGCTTCATGACCTTGGCCAAGGGAATGAACCTCACTGAGCTTCAGTTATTCAACCAATATATAGGTGGGAGATGGCAGTAATAAAACTTGCCCAAGCCATCCCATCGGGATAGGGTATAGATCAAATAAGACAAGGCACCTATCAGCATTTCATAAATTGTATAATGTTATACTACCTCAGATATTGTTATTATTGATTATATTTATTATTTTTATTATTTCTCCTTTCTACTTGCTTATGTCTATTTTCATTGTTTAGTGTTCCTTTGTCCCTCTAACAGAGGGCAAGGAAAGATAAAATGGAGATCTAACTCATATTCATCAACTCCAGGCTCTGTTTTTTATATTTCCTTCCTCCCACAAATGCCGCATACCTACTTACCTCTCTGGGAATTTTTAAGCCTACTTAGAATGGCAGAAAGTATGCTATTTCTTCTAGTTATATTTAACATTTGCAACAATTACTGTATTTTTTACCATTACGTATAACTTTTGAAAAATTATTATTGGCATGAATGTATTAATTAATTCACAGTGAAGACTGTTTAGAAGGAAATAATGTGAATACTCCACATTCAGTTCATAATGGTTCATAGTAAGCTTTGAATAAGGGCAATGCAAAGAAAGAAATTCTAAAAACCTCCTGTCAATCCTATTCTTTATCTAGATATGCTATCTTCTGGGCCCTTGAGCAGTGGCAGGAAACAACTTTTATTATTTTCATTGTATTCAAGGCATGCTTTAGTTCACCCTAGTTGGTTTCTATTAGAATCTACCTCCTTCCCTACAAGCAGAGAACACTATATGCCTTAAGCAACTAAAGAAATAGAATTTAGGCTAGTAATGTGGGCATGAATCTTTAAGTTTAAGGGATTCTTACAAACACCATAGTGATTTCTACATATATCTGATTCCCAAAATGGAATGAAGAATCGAGATGCACAGAAAACCATTTAAAAAAATGTTACAGTAAGTATTCTTATTATTTTGTGGTAACCTTTTATTGGCACTTTTGTTGAAATAATAAAAACTGGCTGATCTAGATCATAATTTTCATTGTTTTATCTCATCCTCACCCCTGGCTATGCCTAGCACAGTGCCTGTACGTGTTATAGGCTCTCAGTAAATTTGTATTATTTCTAAACATAATAGATGGAAGATTAGTCTCTGAACCCTTTATACTTCTGTTCTCTTAACTTGTAGTTTATTTCTCTCTGATTTAAAATTCTGTCCTCTTTTGGGGCACTTGGCTGGCTCAACCAGATGAGCATGCAACTCTTGACATGAGGGTTGTGAGTTTGAGTCCCACAATGGGGGTAGAAATTACTAAAAAGAATTAAAAATAAAAACTTTTAAATTCTGTCTTCTCTTAATATAAGGACTTATCTATAGTAGTCTCTTAATAACTAAAGCATTCATCCATGGGGTACAGGTAACTTTTTCTCACCTTTTTTTTTTTTTTAAAGAAAACTAATGGAACACAGGGGGGAAAAATTTGTTTTGGCTAGCCATAATGTATTTTGTAGCTTTTAGGATATGTCAGGGTTTAGGGCTAAATCTTTACAGGCTTTTCATGGACTAAGGAGTGGGTTTTCAGTAGATGCCAGGAATATAGCCTGAGTTTTCATATATTCTAAGAATTATACTGAACAACTCCTTTAAACATAGAAAAATCCGGTTTTGAGTGCAAAGAGAGAAAAGCTGCACTTCTCTTTTCTCTGCTAAAGTCTGTGGGTACCATTTCTGAGCCCTTGGAATCCACCCAGTTGCTATTTGCTACCTATCCTAGGTAGCCTGATATTTTTGAGCTTCCCTCTGCCCGATACCCCCACTTCTGCCAGATAGCAAAACCATCTGCTGCTTCAGACGGTAAGACTATTCTGTAAGTACCAGAAATGATACAGCTATTTTGTCTAGGTAAAGGAAAAATAGTAGATTTATTTCTGACATCTATTGATTAAATTGGTTTCTGGATGTTTTCCCAGATTAGCAAAAACAAATATCCAAACAGCTGGAATAAGGGTCTGGGAATATGAGATTTTGGAGAAGCTGCTGACTTGTTGAGTAACTGCAGCCTCAGTGAACAGAGTCAGGATAGTCCCATTTGCTCTTATTTAGCAAGGCAATGACCCGTACATGAGAACAGCCATTTGACATCCCGCGGAGTATACATATTGCTGAAGCAGCAATAATGAATGCCCTTAGCTGGTCATGAATGCAAACGTTGGTGCTTGAACAATTTGTCCCCTTTCTAAACCAGCCCGCATACTTAGATTCCAGGGTAATTCTGAACATTTAATAAATACAGAAAAAATCCAATTTAATGTACTTTCTTTGTAGGTAGACTGGGGGCCTCAGTCAGATGCAGATCCCCATGCCACACATGTTGTCACCCTAAGTACACGTCCGCCACAGGGTGTATAGGGAATTCATAGCATTTCTTTGTACCATGGCTACTGTGTTTGAGTTATTGAGAACAGTCTGACCCAAATTAACCCTCCTTTGTGATGCTGGCTACTGTCTGGATGAGACCGTAGGGACTATTCTGGTGTAAGTCTGACTATCTGAGACCATGCCAGCAACTCACAGGGCCACTTGAGAATGTGATAATGTAGGGTTCAAAGGCCAAAGCGGATGTCTTGCCCAGCTTACACCTTTGGCCAACACAGTAAAACGCCAGCTGCAGCTCGGAGACTATGTTAAGTGAGGCTTCAGGCACTAACTTTTAGTTACATGTATAATTCAGAAATTGCTCCTTTCCGATTACAAAAGGATGGCTTTTTCTTGACTGCACGTTGTTTCAATATGTCATGTTCATGAGCTTCCTCGCTCCCGTTTCCCTGACTGTACCACATTACCACTCATATGGCACTTGGCTTTGTTTTATATATATTTTTTATCTTTTCCTCTAAATTGTTAGCATATTATCTCTAATTTCCTTAAGTTACTGTGTTCATCATTTAATGCAGGCATAAGTGCAGCATTTGTAATCACTCGTGACAAAAAATTTGAGTAACTGATATGTATAATGAGTTTCTTCTACTTTCAAATTCATCTGACACTCAAAGAATCTATAGTTTCCATATTTTCCCTACTCACCCATGAAATTTGTGTTTAAAAGGAATCATGTTCCTGGAGCACGCTCCTTTTCACGTACCTACTTCAGATCGCATGTTTCTGGCTTTATAAATGGATTCTTGTAAGAGTAAGAACTAATACTAGTGGAAAAGAAATGATCATTGCTGGTTGTTTTATTCTGCCAGGGTTAAGGCTGCAGAGACTGAAATTATAGTCGCAAAGTACCTGGCAACCTCTGTTGTCTATGAGAACAACAAATAAAAGAAGACCTCCCTTTTACTGAGACTTACATTACAAAGTCTGTAATGGTGATCACATTTTATTTGGAGAACTTTTCCTCGGGAGCCCAACAGTTAAACTTCTAAAATTTATTTCGTTTATGATTGTACATTCCCCCATCTTTGTGTCACTTTTTAATATTGGTATAAAATGTCTGGACATTGACTAAAGGGCTGAACATATTGGCATAGCTCTGCCCATTAGTAGAACTGGATACATATCTTTGGGGTGATTTTTTGTTAATGCCAATATTAATGATTAATTACGAATTATAGTAATTATCTAAACCTTCTGGCAATAATGGTGTCTGCAAAAATATAACTAGAATGCCATTAGCCATAGAAATGCATGAACTATTCTATATGTTATCTTAGGAAGAGTTAAGCCAACAGTGCTTCATTAGCAAGCTTTAGCATGTAATAAATAATAGCTACACTTAGAGAACTTCTTCCAGTTTACAGAACAAGGGTACGTGAATTATTTTATTTGGCTCTAATAGCAATCCTGTAATACTGATTATTATCAACTTTGCACATTACTTTCAATTACCAGATGAGGAAACTAAGTCTCGGGGAGATTTAAACAATTTGTCATTGATTTGTCTATTCATTCAAAATTTGTTAAACAGCTATGGTGTGCCTGATGAAGAAGTTTCAAAAGCAAGATTCAGAGAATATGTGGTTGCCTTGTGAGCCAGTGTCAGTGTAAGATCAAAATCCCTGGCTCTCAAACTGGTATACTGTGCTATATTCTCCAGTCCTATCATCCATATCCCGGAAATTACCACACCATGCAGCAAATCATGCTTCTTTGGTGTTTTCAGAAGCAAAATGCCAGATTAGATAGATGTTTGATGTTTCATAAGATGGCAGTAACGTATTATATTGTATACTCTTATTCTTATTGTTGAATTCTTGGATCGTGCTTATTAAACCCAAGTGCTGCCCAAAAAAACATCCTGTAGATTTCTGAACCCAACTCTTATATAGGCATGCCATACTTTTCCAGTCTGTTACATGTGCAAAAGCTAGGGTTTAAGCTTCTCTAGCCATACCAAAGAGAGGTGAGAAATCAGGAAGGGATAGTGCTGTGGTTTTAAGAGCCCCTCACCACCACACACACAGTAATACCTGCACCTTGCCCAGACTGCAAATAAATGATAACTAATGAGACCAATTTGTTAATAATTTGTGCAATTACGAATAACATTTTGAATTGAATACAAATTATAACTGCTAATTATTTGAAGTTAGAGAAGTGAGCCAACTGACCACTTTTCTCTCTTACTCTGGAACTGATTTATTATCCTGCTCTCTGGTCAGTTAGGGACTATGGATAAAGGTATTTAAACATTCATAGCTAGAATTAGATGGTCTTGCAGACCTAGGATTATTTTTAAAGCAATGTGTACTGGCAGGTCAGAACCAATGCTGGACATGCAGCTAACTTGGTTTTGTGGAAACCCAAAGGAGTACCTAAGCATAGATGACAGTTTACCCATATGAACAGGTTCCTCTTCAATTTTTCCCTTATTATGACTACTTCCCAATTTGTACCAATTAGGATTCTTTGGTTTAAGCAACAGAAATTGACTGGCTAATTAGATGTAAAAACAGGGCAATTCTTTGGAAGACTATGGAATAGCTCACAGAATCAAAGGAAAAGCAGAAAATACTGCTTTGGAAAACACAGAGGCCATGCATCTCTAGGGAGGCAAGTTGCAGACACTAGTGAAAAATAATAGTCCTTTCAGGTGACTGCCCTTTCCTGATATGTATTAGCTAACTGTTGCTGCTGAATAAACCACTCCAAAATTCAGGGGCATAAAACGATAGTTATTTTTTATTTCTCACAAATGTGCAAGTCAGCAGATCCAGGCTGGGTTTTACTACAGGTGACTCTCTTCTTTGAATTGTCAGATTTAGCAAATAAAAATATAGGATGCCCGGTTAAATTTCTAGTTTCCATAACAAATAATTTTTAGTATAGATATGTCTCATGTAATATTTGGAACATACTGTACTAAAAAAAGTATTTGTTGTTTATCTAAAATTCATATTTGACAGAATGCCCTGTATTTTGTTTGGCAGTCCTATTTGCCATCTCCCATCCTCCTTCCCTTGAGACCAACAGGCTCAGCTGGGCATGTTCTTGTCATGCAAATGGCAGAGGCACAAGACCAAGTGAGTCCAATCGTGCCAGCACTTCTCAAGACTCTGCTTGTGTTCCCTGTGCTTATATTCTTGGCCAAAACAAGTAACATGGTCCAGGGATGGAAAAGCATGCACCATCCACTGAAGGAGGGCATGGATGTGGATATAGGAAAGAGTGAATTGAGGCCATTAACACAGTCTACCACTGGTTGAATCAGTTTCAACCTCTGTTGTGTCATTTCTTATAAAAACCAGGTTCCAGGGAGGGTAAGTCCAAGTAGCCCAGCTTAGGTCACGCACCCACTCCTTGGCCAAGGGAGAAGAGGTCATTTGATTGATGGTCCCAACAAACCAGTGGTAGTTGGTGAGACGTGTTTTCCCCAAAGGAAAACCAGGGTTGTCTTTCCAGACAGAAGATGGCATAGATTTGGGCAGGTAAGATAATATATGCCCACTCCATTTATGTCCCTGACTTTGCCTGCATTTCCACTTTTGGTCAAACATAAGAGATGTTAGCCTCATACAAAAGAGAAGGAAGGCACAGTAACCTAGAGAGCTATACAGACATGTGCAGGCAGGTCTAGGGTCCCACAGGCCGGGGCAACCCCTGCAGGTCTAGTGGAGAGAGTGGATAAAGGAATTACAAGAAGGATGAGGAAGGGCAATAAAAGCATGAGAGGCAGAGGCAGATTGACTGTGTCATAACCCTACTTACTGCTGCTTCATTGCACAGCTGAAGGAGGCCATGTATACACATGTACCTAGATATTAGCATTATTTTAGAAACTGTCATTGAATTTGCACTGCAGGGACAAAATGTACATTCTTTAACACAGAATTTATGTAGATTTCAATGAAAGAGTATCACCTACTTAGTAATTCAGATTTAAAAATTACAACTTTTAGGTGTGGCATACTTTTTTTTTTTTTTTTGCAGTGGAAACCTTGAGAATTCCTTTGAATAATGAATTTCACTGATGTCCTGAAAGAGGATTATCTATATTATGTTTTTCATTCAACATTTTAGGAAGTGTTCATCTAATAAACAATTGATTTGGGGACTAGCAACACATAGTAATAGTATGGTGTCCAAAAGATTAATGACATATTTTAAAGTATTTTGATACAATTACTTGGCATGGCAAGTAAGGTTTATATTTATGTATTTCCCAGAAATACTGCTCTGGCCAAGTTGGTACCGCTATGTAGGGTAATTCTGAAAACCAAAACGATATATACATTTTAAATAGTTTAGCCAGTTATATTGGGGCAATTTACTAAAACATCATGGGGGGGAACATAGTTATAGCTCACACCATAAATAAATTCCAGATGATTTAAAGGGTACAATAAAAAAAATTGAAAGAGAAAAGAAGAGATAGTCATAAGTATTTAACTGATTTTATGTTAGGAAAGTACCTTCTATGCATAAAAGCAATGGAAGAAATTATTTAAAAAGCTCAACAAAGAAATTTAAAACTTCTACAAAACAAAAATGGTCATAAAATTAAGAAGTTAGGGATGAATTAGGGAAATTGCGAATAATATGATAACAAAAGGTCAATTCCCTAGGGTATAAGAAGCTCTCATTAATTGGTAAGAAAAACAAAATAATCCAGACAAATTGGAGAGATTACTGAAACTGAATAGGTTGTAAACATCAAATAAATGGTTCATGGCATTACATTTAGGAAAATATAATAAGGTACACTAATATCCTGTGAATAAAAATTATTAGGCAATACTCCAGAAGAAAACAAAATAACTACCCAGAATATGTGATGACCCATGAGCATAAGTCAGTATTACAGTCATTTTGATAAATAAACAACTTATGTTTACTGATGCAAATAAGATTATCTTGTTAAAAGTATTTCCTGTAGTCATCCTTACTGAGAATTAAAATAGAACAGAAATCCTGTTTGGAACCACTAATGCAAAAGTGAACATGATCTGGAGGAAGAGTTAAGTTTGGGATATCTATAAACCTTAAATTTTGATACTAGCTTATAATTATTTAGCTGTGTGATTTCTACCCATTTTGTCCCTACGTCTACATCTGTGAAATGGAAATAATGAGAATATTTTTTACTTCCCAGAATCTTTATAAAGATTTTATGAGGTAATAGAATAAAAACTTTGTGTTACCACATTCATGTTATATTATTGGTGACAGTGTAGACTACATGAATTGCTGTGGGAAGCTAGAAAGGAACTCTTAAGCCATTAAACTAAAAAAAGTTATATATTTATATGTATATACATACATACAAGTATGTATGAGTGACTGCTTGTAGAAAAGAAAAAAAACAAAGTTAAACTCTGAAAGTGTCTATAATTCAGGAAGTTGGACACCAAGTTGATCTTCTTTCCTATGATCCTAACCTACACAAACATTTCTCGGCCCCATGGTTAATTTTTTCTTTATTATTATTAAGAGCTAAAAAAGTTGATAGTGAACAAGATGGTTAGAGGAGTAGCTAAAGAAATATTGTTGAAAGCTGTATTTTACAGGTTCAAAATAAAAGTTTGTTCCTTTCTGACAAAAACTCAATGGGATGACTTCCTTGAGCTCAGAAGAGTTGGGGCAGGGGAGTAGGGTGGGAATGGATTTTCATTAATTTCTTTTTTCAAACATTCTGTGAGTAACTGCCATGTTTCAAGTGCTATGGTCTGTAAGATTCACTGGTCAAGAAAACAAACCCTCTCACCTGCCTCTTTCCGTTTAGTGACAGGCACAGGTAAGTAATCTAGCAGTGATGATTCAGGGCTGTGGTGAAGAAATAGATGGCTCAGTGTGAGAACACAGGAGGGATGCTTCACCCAATATGAAGTCAGGAATGGGGTCAGGGTGGGGTTAGGGATGAGGGTGGTAAATGACAACATGGTCTTCCTGGAAAAAGTGAGAAAACAGGCCGACAAGCTGAAACCTGAAGGGAGAAAGGCGCTGACCACATGAAGGGTTGGAAGAAGAATATTCCATGTAGAAAAAATGGAGTGTTAAATACCTGGGAGTAAACAAGCATAGTATCTTCCAGGAACCAAAAGTTGTTTGATCCGACTAGACAATACAATGAAAAGGTAGTAGGACTATGACTAGGGAGATAACCAGGGGCCAGGGGCCAATCACATTGTGAAGTTTGAATTTTATCTTGAGGGCAATGAGATTAATCAGGGCATATTATATTCACGTTTGCAATTTAGGGGGGAAAAGCTTCTTATTGCAGTGTGATGAATGAATGACAGTGAACCTGAGGAAAGGAAGGCTAGAGGCAAAGAAATTCATTGTAATGCTCTTGCAGAATTCAGGCAAATAAAAAGAAATGCTTATGCTGGTGGGGGTAGGGATTGGGAATAATGAATGAATCTGAGAGAGATTTAAAAGGCATAAACCACAGAACTTGGGACCTTTTTTACATGTGGACAGTAAAGGAGAGAGAGCAGTTAAGGGAGATAACTTTCTTTTTTTGCTTGGGCAACTGTTTGCATGATGACACCATTCCCTGAGATAGTGAACAAGACTACGAGTGTTCTGTAGGAGGGAAGAAGATGATTTCTGTTCTGAGTATGTTGAATCTTGAGTATCTGTGAGGTATCTGACGAAAATGTAGAAAAGTAATTGGAAAATAGGTGTAAAAGTCATGAGAAAAATCTGGGCTGCAAATACTGATTTGGGAGTTATCAATAATATGGCCTTAGCGTCTAAACCTAGAGAGTAGATGAGATCACTCACCATGAATGATATGAAGGAAGAGGACAGTGATCAACATTTCAGAAGTACAGATATTTAAGGAATAGGTCAAAATAAGCCCAAAAGTTAAACTGGGAAGGCTGGCCAGAGGAGTAAGACAAAAAACAGTTGAGTTTGGTATCATAGAAACCAAGAAAAGAAAGGACTGGAAGAAGGAAGATGTGGTCAACAGAGTCAAATACTTCAGAGAAAAATGGGGTAATAACAAAATTGTTCACAGGACCTAGAAACAACATGGTTCAAATTGGTGAGCTTCCTGAGAGCAATTTCTTGGGAGGTTAAGGAGAGATCCAGATTGCACCAAAGGTTGAAGTGTGAATGGGAGAAGATGTCATGTAGGACAATTCCTTCCAATGTCTACATGAGTAAATTTCTGACTATTGAACACAAACACTGTCTGAATCTCCAGTATCTAAGATCCAGGACCTAGGTATATTGTCCTTAATTAAAAGAAACAATATGATTTGATGGCCAAAACATAGCCTTACACTCAGTTATTCTAGGTTTTATTCTTAACTTTATCATCACCTGTCTATGTAACATTGAACAAGTGGTTCAACTTGCATGCCATACAAAAGCAAAGTCCTTAGATACATATTCCTCTTATAGAAAGAAAGGTAATTATGAGTAAATTTTATCACAGATAATAATTCACTGGAAACTTGACCACTAGACATCCTTTCTGTTTTGCAAATTTGCATATTTTTATATTAGGAATATGAAGTCTCTTCCTCTATACATTTTTTTTAATCCAAACACATCTGTATTTCTTCTTTCTGTTCTGTGGCCTGTCTTGCAATTCAGAATTAACTACAAACTGAGTAATATGAGTTATTATAGTTATTACATAGCTTCCTGTTGCAGATTTTAGATTATTGAGGAAGATGCCTAGAATGTCTAAATCTTATTCTTGAACACCACCATAGATTTTTAGTATATTGTAGTTTTTTGGAGATGTTCAGAACACTGGCTTATTTAGCTAGGAATTTAAAACAATAAATATTAAACAACAGAACAATTGACAGTCAGGAGCCCTGAATTCTAAGCCCAGCCATATTTTGTGACGGGATTGCCCTTGGCAAGCCGTTATTACTCTCTGTGCCTCATCTTCTTCCTTAAAAAATGTGTATAACTTTTTAGGCCCTCTTAGTAAAAGCTTGGGAGGGTTTATTGCAAGTCAATGTGCGAAAATGAGAAAAAGACCCATAACCCCAGTAGGTAAAAGAGAAATAGAAACCCTATAGATACTGCTAAATAACAGGAATCAACTATATTCCATTTCTGCCATTGGGTTTGATTTAGAATTACTGGTTTCTACCCACAAGCCCTGTAAGATGTCATTGTAAGAGAAATGCTAATGTTAAGAGTCCTCCTCCCACTTCCTCGTTCCTCCACTCTGACCTGGTCAGTTGTCCAAGTATCATCCGTGTCTCCTAACAGATCTGCAGGGATCGTATGGTTGTCAGACAGCTATCTCTACAGGCAGAAAATGTTCCTGTTTCATTTGTCACTACAGGGCAGAGAGAGTGAGAAACAATAAGAGTTTTTTATTATTGAACTCTTTTATGCTGTCTTGTTCTCCTCTCTCACCCTGACACATACTTTCTCAGGACCAGCATAAGCAACTAAAATTTAAAAAAAAAGAAAAAGAAAATCACAGTCAAACCATAAACTCTGCTATTTGTAATCAGTGCATAACCTCTGTGATGAAATTTGTGAGTAATTCACTTTCCACTTAAGCCTACCAATATGAGATCTAATGTTGCCGCCCTGAACACTAATGAAGGAAGTCAGACAGCAGTACAGCTAGCCCTTGGGGACTCATTTCTCACACCACCAAAAAGTAATTTCCGTCATTTTCAGCCATCTGGTAGCCTGGATTGTGAAGATGAAGTTTCATTCAAGTGTAGCTTGAGAGTGTGGGCCCTGGAGTCTTCTTGGATTTGAATCGGGTTTCTGCTTCTTGCCTCGTTCTATCTATACATCAGTTTCCCACCTGTAAATAAAATCCTCATAGGATATCATTTCTTTCTTATAAGGAGTTACTGCTATAATACTTATAAGTACTCTACATAGGATCTTACATATAGTAAGTGCCTAAAGTTACCCATTATTAAATTATTAATAATTGTGTTAGTGAGGGGCACCTGGGTGGCTCAGTAGGTTAAGCAACCAACTCTTGGTTTCAGCTTTGGTCATGATATCAGGGTCATGAGACTGAGCCCACATGGGGCTTCCTACTCAGCAGGAAGTCTGCTCAAGATTCTCTCTCCTTCTGTCTCTTCCCCTCCCCTCTACCCCAACCCTTACTCACACGCTCACTCCCTCTCTCTCAAATAAATAAATAAATAAATAAATAAATAAATAAATAAAACCTTTAAAAAATAATAGTGGTGGTTAAAGTATTAGGCGTAATAGTATTATTTTTGTGATGTCTGTGACAGAGGCCTTATTAATTCAGTTTTTAAGCTCTAAAGTGCCTCATCCAGTCTGTCGCATAGCACGGTGATACTTAGAGGCTTTCTGTTAGGATTCACTGATGGTTGCCTTATGTGGCTAGATTATAAGTAAACAGGTACTGCCACATCTTAAGAACACAGCTATGCAACTCATACTAAATAACACTGTTTTTCTTTTCCTGACATTTGGAGGAAAGATTGGACTCTATTAGTTTTATACACATAAGAAAATAAATATAGATACCATGTAGTGATAAGAAAAATGTATTAATATGTATAAATGTATATGCTCTCTAATATTCAAATAAGGTCTATTCTAATGAGAAAAGAGCTAAGACATTTTCATTATACCCCTCTGTGAACTTCCTACACTACTTGCTCATAGTGGAGAGATTCTTCTTTTAGTAAGACCAATGCTTTTCATCTGCCAAGTCCGTAAGGAGGTCCTAAAGCAGCCTGGCTTCTTAACACAAAACTTCAAATGGTTTAAGTCATAAAAGCATTTAGCTCAGATTTGCTATTTCCAGTGGCATGGACCCATGCTGCAAAGCTGGTTTTATGGGCACGGTTACATATTCCATTTGCTTTTGTCTTTACAGTTCCACCAAAGATCTCCAACATCTCTTCGGATGTCACTGTGAATGAGGGCAGCAATGTAACCCTGGTCTGCATGGCCAATGGCCGTCCTGAACCTGTGATCACCTGGAGACACCTTACGCCAACTGGTAAGCAACCGTCTAGTCTTCAAAATACCACACATCATGTAAGATATCCTCATGTTCTGAGATTCCACTGGATCAGAAAGGCAAGCTAATACAATTGCAACATAGGACTTGCTTAGGTCCTCCCTGGTCTTTGCTAATGTGTTCACCTCTATAAAGTCTACAACCATTTCTTATTTCATTTTCAATAGAACACCACCTCAAGGCAACAAATACAGAAGAATTAAATGCATTAAGTGGCCTAGTATTATGTCTAAAATGTATGCCAGTTTTGTGCTTGAGTGTCTTGGGGCAATGTTTTGTATGAATTAAATTTACTTAGTTCTTTGTATATTGTTTTGTTTGGCTTTGCTTTTTAACTATAGTTTCCTAATATGTTGCACCTTGTGAAAAAACCTCTCAGGAATAATACAGAATTGTTAGTGACTTCTGCTATCTTGTCCTTGGCATCTGTCTCTGTGGAGGGGGATCAGGCATGAACTAAGCTGCATGAGCTCATGATGGGTTCCTAGCTATTGACGCAAATTCAGTAAAACTCAGAAAATCCTTTCCCAAGAATGTCCTCTGCATCGTCCCTTCCCCCTTCCCAGCACTATCACCATAACTGAATTCTCAGGCCCTGCTGCTTTTTGAACGTTTCTTAAATACGGTGTCAAATTCCTTGGGTCAACTACCTACATACTCTCCTGATCTACAGATTACATTTTCTTATATGCAGCCCCATGCTTTTACACATGGCACAGTCTTTGTAGAAAAGGGCCTGCTATTTGATTTCTCAGGAAGAGGGGCTATGGATCAATAATTCTTATAAAATGTAATTTATTTTGGTAGATAGCCCTCAATTCTTAATTGATTTATATTTGATATTATCTTAAAATTGCCTTATATAAGGATTTAGAGATTTGATTAGCAATATGGTCATTTTGGAATGAACATCATACAAATTGTTATGCAAAGTGAGTCCTACATGGAAGCTATCCTGGGGTATTTCTAAAAAGCCAGGGTAGTGTTTACTTAAAGCATCTTTAAAATCTGTATTTTGTGGTTGAGAATAGGGGCCTTCGTGTCATATTAGCTCTCAAATTAATTTTTCAGGTGAATTTGGACCAGTCTATGGAATAGTCTCTTATTTTGGCAGCTATTAAAGGCTTCTATTTTCTTATGAGAGTGTCACTCGGAACCCATCCTAATTGTTAATGAGTGCAACTTGTCATTTATTGACAATATATAAGAGCAATAAATGAGGCACTTATTTGGAAGATCAATCTCAAACTCATTTCCTCTCAGAGCCGTTTTATACTTCACATGGAAAAAAATGCATATGGAAGATTGTCTGAAGTGTGAACCTCTGGATATCACACACCTTTCCCATGGGTTAAATTAAACATCCAGAGCACATTCTGCCTGGATGGAATTATATTATCCTCCAACCCCACACCTACTCCTTTCCAATGTAGAATTGTTTTTACTGAATGACTATTTGGTATAAAAGCTATTGGCCCATATTTAAAGATGTTATAAAAATATCCTTTAAAATCATTGCATTTACTATAATGTTGTTTTGAGAGATTGTTAATTTTATTACAGTTTCCTTTTGAAAATGCCCTTTGAGGAAATTCCTCTTTGTTTTCAGTATTTCTACTGCCTTTTTTCTAAGCAATGGTTTGGTTTTTTTATGAATGAACTCAGTGAATTTTTATAAATGATTATGAGTCCATGGATTTGACTATTACTAACCTAAGAGCCAAATTTATTGCCTATTTGTAAAAGAATTTAGGAAATCATATATAAAATACACTTTAATAAGATGAATTTTAAACAAACTCTGAGATTTTATGGCATCAAATTCATATAGACTGTGCTCTTGCTTTCCTCCTGTTTTCTTACCATTATTTTTTATACTGTTTCACCTTTTCTAATTAATTTAAACATCTATATAAATATATTATTTATAATCTCATTTTTTGTGGAACAAGTGGTAGAGAGAAGAAGGAAGGAAGATAAATTATATTCAATTTATAAACAAGGAATGAATTAAATTAATAAAAAGACTTTCTTTTGGTGTACTACTAACTATTAAGTAGTTGGGTTTTTAAATGTTTTTATTTATTTTATTTTTTTTTCAGGGAGAAATGCTATTCATGACCTGAACCCAAAGATATATTCTTTTTCATCTTTTGGGTTCAGAAAAATAATGAGATAGAATCAGAGTTTCAAGACTTTTCCAGGCTGGACCTAGGAGTTTAGATCTTCATGGCTAACACTAGGAAACTTTTTAATGGTAATGAATATCTGATTTGAATCCTGAATAACCTGGTATCCATGTGTTTTAAAGACAATGATAGACCATATCTTCCAGAGTAAAGGTAGCATTTACATACATTCAGAGAACCCTGGACACTTCAAAACCAACTTGAAAAATCAGAATACTCACAGGGATTTCCAATAGTAATGCCAGGGGGTCAGCAAACTACAGTCTGTGGGCTAAATCTGGCCTGTCCTGCTTTTGTATTGCCCACAAGCTAAAAGTGGTTCTTAAATGATCAAGTGGTTGGAAAATATCAAAAGAAGAATTTTATTTTTTGACATGCAAAATATTTGACATTCCTATTTGAGTGTCCATAAATAAAGTTTTATTGACACGCACCATACTTACTCATTTTTGTGTTGTCTATGGATGCTTTTGTTCTAAAATGGGAGAATTTAGTAGTTGTGACAAAGATGGTTTGGCTCACAAGGCCTAAAATATTTTCTATTTGACTCTTTAGAGAAGTTTGCAGACCGTTGCTCAAGACTATGGCTTAGGGCACAGACAAGGATTTTCTGCACTCATCTATGACCCCATGAGGCTCAGGGGTATCTTCCATCAAGTTCCTAAATACAGCTTAAGGGAAAGAACTTTATTCTTCTATAATCCTCTATCTAGGCCCTCTCTGTGGGTCAAATTCTATTCTGTCACATGCAAAACTAGCTCCATGCTTCATTCGCAAACTCAAGGGCAAACTCCAGTTTCCCTTCCAAAGGGTCTTAATTCCCAGGCCCACTCTTTCATCTCTTTCACATCTGACCTAAATAACCACCTGACCATAAACACATTCCTTGTAACAGGAGAGAAAATTTGCCTTCACTGTTCTATAAGGGAAACTAGGTTTATTGTGGGGGTTTTGAGGTTTTTTTTGGTTTCACGTGGGTTTTTTTCCCTTCTTTTCCAAATTTGGAAACAGGCAGTGATCTTTTCAGTCTATAACATGAAACCTTTCTTGGAGGCACTCAAGGAAGAGACTCTACTCCCTGTGTGACAGCAAAACTGCCTGCAACCCATGGCCATGTGAGCAAAAATATCCAGCTAGCTTTGTTCAATTATTAATTGTGCCTTCAACAGTATAGAATGTGACTGCCTTGCAGAGGAAATGTACCTGTAATTAGCTCGACCCCACAGGGGCATTGAGCCATGAAAGGGGGAAGATTCTATGCAGGGTTCACACATACCTGATTACTTGTCATTTGATGACACAAGGGGGAGAAAGGAAAGAGGGTGCAAGGTGTATTTTTATTAGGAGAAGAATATTTATTATCTCTTAATTTAGTTTTTAAAAAACACTTGGTTGTGCCATTTTGTTTCTCTTTATTTTGACATTTGAAATTTATTTTTCAAATACACTGCAAGAGTTTTTAAAGAGGGAAATTTTAAGAATGGTGAATCTTTTCATATATACATAATCAAAACATACACCTGACTTGGAGGAAAAGAGTTAATGAATTCCATGGTTGATTTTCTTATATTTCTGATTTCTTCATTTTTCTCTTCTCTCCAGTTATTCTCTATAGTCAAAATGATATGTCACATATACAGTTGTTAAATGTGACCTATTTTCTCCCTTAATTAAGTTAGACTTTCATAATCCTGTAACTCCCAGAGGGCAATCGCACCGTAACATGTATTTTCTATGGACTGTTTGATCTCCCTTCTGTGAGCAGTGCTGCTCCCATCTTCATTTAACTTTGTTTCTCCATCTTTCTTTTCACATTCCAGAGGAAGTCCCTTTCTCAAGTGTGCCTCACATGGTATCAGGATTGCCCAAGGTTACAGAAGGAGTTTCTATGCATTTCATTTCTACAAAGGATTTTTGCATCCTTAGTAGCTTTCTATACCTGAAAAATTCAGGCACACTGAGGACTTAGCCCTTTAGGCTGAGACCAACTTAGCAGGTGCTGTAAAATTCTCTTGTCCGAGGAAAAAGCTAGATTTGACATCAATATGGAATATAAATATATCACTTGAGAAATATTTTGTGTTTTGATAGGGTAGTTAGGAAAACATTGTGCTGGAAGGAGCTAAGAGGACTACAGGGCATCTGGAATCCCATTTCTCATTGGATATTGGGTTTTAATCATTTGGTCAGAGATTCCCTTTCAGTTCTTTTCCAAATTTGAATCCTTGCCTGATGATACCCTTGAATTCCATTAATGCTCTAGCCCTATCTGTCTTACTTCTAATATTATAGATTAACCAATTCTTAATATACGTAGCCTAGACTCTGCCCTCATGGGTTTGGGAAAAATATATAATGTTAAACGAAACTCATTTCTTTAAGTTGATTCCCAGAGGTATGTGTTGCAAGTAACAAACACCAGCTCTTGTTAGTTAGCATGTTAGAACTAGTATGACTTCATATTTCACACAGTGAACATGTGAAATGCAGTTCAAGTTTGAGGAGATTCTTTCTCCAGGGTTTTCTTGTATGGACCTTCCAGAAGGTTCTTTGAGTTAATTTTGGTCCTTTATGGATGTGGAAGAATCAAACTGGTGACTTTACAGGTAAAGGCTCTTGACCATATAGTAGTAATTTAAGTGAGAATGATGATTCAACCTGTTATGCTGAATGTTTTCATTTGTTTCTTGCATTTGAAGAAAAATCCCATTTTCCCTTTACAAAGAGCAGAAAAATGAATAAAAAATCCTGCTCTGTTTTCTTTTTAATATCTTACTTGTATATTGGTTTTAAAATATGTCGTCCACCAATACAGAATAATATTCAGATTAATCTTGATCTCCATTTCATAATTTGTTCTTTTGGCAAAAAAAAAAATTCATAAATGCTCACTTTGTTAAAGGACAAAATGAAAAGAAAGACGTGATCCCTGCACAAATGGAGTTTATAGTTCAACAGGAAAGCAGAGCATTGAACTAATAATCACATGAATAACCACTTAATTAGATTTATACAGCATAAAGAAAAATTATAGCATTCAATAAGACCATAAAACAAGGCCGTATAGCAAAATCTGCAAGGCCAGCAAAGCTCCCCTGAGGGGAGCTTATGCTGAGACCTTAAGGATGAATACAACCTGGCCAAGAAAAGAGGAGAGTGAAAAGTATCCTAGGCAGGGAAGAGAACATATATAATAATGCATTTAGGAATACAGGCAAGCTTCTTTATGTGAAACCATGATGTTAGTGTTTTTTTTTTATACTAACCTTTTATTCTTTAAGCACATATTATTATTTCCTTTTACTTTTTAAAATATTCCTGTTTTCCCTTTCAAAGAGTGGAAAATATAAAGAGAAATCTTGCTATATCTTCTTTTCAGTACCTTACTTGTGTATTGGTTTTAATATACAAAGTAGTATATAGCACAATACATACTGGGATATGTACATGTTCCCAGTATAGCAGGCATATAGGCGGTTATTTATGTGTGTGAATATCTTAAATTTAAGTCAGAAACATATTCTTTGCCCATACAGGTGATTCCGTAATAGCCTAATCAAGTAAATACAAATTCTTTTTCAGTAGCTTTACCATTAAAACAATTGGGTTATTTAGAAAATGAACACGATAAAATTTAACCACATGATCACTGGCCTCCAACCCTTAAAATCCTGGAGAGACTCACAATAACTGACACTGGCAACCTGCAAGCCATGGAAAGAGCTCCATAACCAGATGTGCTGGCCATTGTGATAATGTTGGACAAATGCTCTCCTCCCACCTCAGCACCGCACTCTTGCCCTACCCAGATTTGTCATCAGGTGCCCAGGGTACTCTTCCTGAAGAGAAATGAATCACTGTGGATGTGTCCTTGGGGGGACTAGCTTGGACTTGAGTGCTCCAGGACATTTTGGAGGCTTGGGTCAGGAAGGGACAATAAAGCTTAATTACAAACTTTGCACATCAACTAGGAAAACAGAAGTACAGAGTCCACATCTCTCAGAATCTTACTGTTTCAACTCTTCGTTGCCATTATTCCGAATAGTCTGTGTTTTACAATTTAACAGATATAAAAATAGAATTTGTCAAAAGTTATGAGAATTAAGGTTAAGTTCTTAATAGAGTGTTAGATAGTATTGATACTATTTTTATTTATTTTAATTGTTAGTTATCCATATATCAGTTTTATATAGTGATAATTTGGGGGGAGACTGATAATTTGATTGAAACAACCCAGTGTTGGGATGCCTGGGTGGCTCAGTCGGTTAAGTGTCTGCCTTCATCTCAGGTCATGATCCCAGGGTCCTGGGATTGAATCCCACATCGGGCTCCTTGCTCAGTAGGGAGTCTGTTTCTCCCTTTGCCTGCTCTGCCTGCCTCTCCCCCTGCTTGTGCATGCTCTCTCTCTCTCTCTTTCTCTGACAAATAAATAAATAAAATCCTTTAAAAAAAAAAAAAAGGAAAGAAAGAAAACAACCCAATGTCATCTTTATCCATCCCAACACAACAACCAGGGAGATTTTTTAAATGCTCTCTCTCATCAAAAGTAGTCTTAATATTTTGTGTCTCACATTATATTACAATATATTGCATCAACATACCCACTTGAGGTGTTCCTTTTTTCAAAAGGTCATGACAACAGCATCTTAGGGCAAGATTTTCTAGCATGCTTTATCAATGTGTTCATTCTCCTACGGGACAGTCTCTCAGAATCTGGCTGTATAACAGCAAATACCTTATTTACTATAGCTATATAAAACCTATAGGTTGTAAATTACAATGCTTATTATTTTTTTTACAAAATTGGTGTTCTAGGTGATAATTATAACATAACACCAAAAAAAAAAAAATGATCGGCAGTGTTCAGGAGCAAACCATTGAACAGTAACAGAGGGGCTGCACGATAAAAACAAAACAAAAAGAAAATGGTAAATTATAGATTTTTTTTTGGAGAAGCATATGAAAAAGATCAAAGTAATCATAGAATTGTTGAAATGGGCAGATATTAGAGCTACACAAACTGCTATAGAAGAGGAGACAATAGGACTCGCATGGTATTTGATAAGGCTTACTTATACAAGGAAAAGTCAGGGTAGGTTTTATAATTCTGTGGACCACCCACAATGAACTTGGGCATCTTGACTGTGGATGTCAGCTAGGGTCTATCCTAAGATCCCTCAGGAGATGTCCGAGTGGGACTGATTTAGGTCCTTGCTAAGAGGGGCAATCCTGGGTCCCATGAATCAAGGCATTTACCCAACGTGGTCAGAAGCAAAGGCGTTAGAGGACAAGTTCCAAGAGATTGTAAAGGGAGGAGATACAAATTGTCTAAGCCAGAAACTTGAGAGTGATCCTAGCCTCTTTTGCTTCCTTTGCCCCAGCGGTAATTCATTTGACACACTGTCTTGATTCCACATCCTTACTGGCTATCAATCTATTCCTCCTTCCCCATTGTCACACTGTAGGTACACCAACATTTTTCTCACCTGTATTTCAGTAGTTCTCCAGTTGAACCCCTTGCTACTAGGTATTTACCCCTCCTACAAAAACACTATTTCTTAATATAAAATTGGTCAAACCCTGACTAATTTCCCAAGTTTCCAGTGCCTTTGGGATAAAGTTCAAACTACTTCACATGGCCTTAAAGCCCTTCATCAACTTCTTCTCCTGTGCATAAGCCCTTAACCACTCAGCTTTATGCATTAAGGAAATTATACTACTTATAGTTCAAGAATATGCTTTGTCCCCTTGCTTTTGAGCCTTCACACATCCTGTTTTTTGTCTTAAAACATGATTTTCATCTCACCTATGTCATCATTTTGCCAGCATAACTTCTTGCAAGATCTTCAAAATGACACTTCCTCCAAGAAGCCATATAAAAGAACTAACAAAATTACATTTTAATTATGTGTAATCTCTAGATTGTAAGATCTGTAAAAATGCAGAACTATGTCCGACTCATATGGATATTCTCAGCACATTGTACTCAACCAGTCAATCAATTAATTGAATTATTTAGGTAAGGGATTTTTAAAAATACTATTATTGGGAAATAACTCACAGCATGCAGTGAAAACTAAATACACATTAATAAGTGATTAAAGCATGAATGAATGGAAAGCAAACTTCAAAGAATATGATAGAATTATAGAACTAAAGCTATCTAATAGCTTTATTAATTTCTTACGGAGAAAGCTTTGGAAATTTCAAGGAAGTTTCTGTCTAGGCCCTATTCAGATCCTTTTCTCCTTGTGTTGCCTTGATGTTCTGATCTGCTTCTGACTCTTGTTATTCACTAGGCTCCAGAGAATGCTCTGAAATCTTCACATTTTTGTATCAGATCCTCGAATACTCTCTATTTCACCCAATTATTATTAACGATTGTTCATTTCCTTCTGAGCAGTTATCACACAGAGTAACTGTCTTAAACATTTGTTTACTTTTTTACTGTCTATTTTCCTCATGAAATCAGACCCCTACATATCCTTAGTTCTCATTGTAGTGTCTGGCACTAATTGAGTAAATACTCAATACTCAGTGGATGAATTAATGAATTACTTATTCCAGATAAAAGTCAGACTCTGTGTTAGAAACTGCTTACGGTTTAGACTTTAAGAACAGAATCTTCTTATATAAACTAAACTTTTGCTTTACTATATCATATGCATCTCAAATATATGGGACAGTTTCTTTCCATAGGACGCTCTGTGCAATGTCTACTGCAATTTCTGTATCTATATCTATATATCTATATCTATATCTATCTATCTATACACACACACACACACACACACACACACATATATATAGTGAACTAGTGCTATAGTGGGGGTTGGGAGTTTGGTGACAGGCATTCAGGCCGACCCTGGTTTTAATAGTAGAGAACAGGTTGAGTCAACCTGAATAAGGATCCTCCCCTGCAGAGCTGTAAGTTTTATAATATCTCCTGTGATTCACTGTTATAAACTGTCCCTTACAGGGGTAGCCATCTGTGGCATAATTTTCATCTCCACTATTAGAAAATCAACTGGATTCCCAAATCTGGTTGATCGTCAGAATTACCTGGAGACAAAAGTTTTTAGAAATACAGATTCCCTGGCTCAGCCCACACATAAAGCATCTCTTTTGGTGAAATTCCGGGATTCTATGGGAGGAGTAAAGCCTCCCAGTGAGTCCAGTGACTAGCCAGGTGAGCAGAATGATGACTGTGTAAGCACAGGAGGGCAAGATCTAAAGGAGTGCTGGAAGGTCATCTGGAGGATCTGGTTAAAATGCAAATTCTGATTCACTGGGCCTGGGATGGGGCCTGAAATTCTGCCTTTCTAACAAACAACCAGGTGAAATATGGGTGCTTCAAATCCATGGACCACATTTTAAGCATCATCTTGGATCTTGAGATCAGAGTAGGCTGGAAGGTAGCAGGATGTGTAAATAGCCTAGCACAGAGAAACACCTAGGTAAGTCCCACAATGTACACAGTATTCACCAAATATTGTTAAAGTGTTTTATATTTTAATTTCTCTGTTCCATCCCAGAAACTCAGAGATAATTCAGCGAATAATAAGAATCACTGTAGTTTTGAGAAATAGGATTAATCCTTGCCTATCAAGTTTGGACCATGAGCAACAGAATTGGCATCATCTTGGAGCTTTCTAGAAATGCAGAATATTGGACCCCATTCCAGACCCACTGAATCAGAATCTACATTTTATCAAGATCCCCTGGTGGTTTGTATGCACCTTCAACTTTGAGAAGCCCTGGACTATGGGTGAAGAGTCTTTCTTTGTGTGCAGAGAAAGCTGCTTTCCTAAGAACTTAAAGTGTAGAAATGAAAGAACTTTCCCCACTTTCCCACTAACTAGTAACCCTAAACTTCACCCCTTTCTCCCTTCCCTCCAAATGTATTTCTACCAAGAAACCAGAAAAAAAAATGGTGTAGGGGCGAGGGTAGGGTTACAATACTGAACCATTGAATATTTATCGCTTGGAGAGGAGAGCATCTGATGCTTTACCTACTCTATCAGACGCTGCTAAATATTGCAAGCAAATTTAGCCTAGCATGTGAAGAAGTGCTGCCTGAATGACAGGAGCCACTTTTCTCATAATCTTTTATAATGGCTTTATCTGCAAAATTTAGACAATATTACGTGCCCTACCTGCCTCATGCTCTTGCTCTGAGGGATCAAATGAGATGAATATGTAAATAGTTTGAAAAGTGTAAGGCTCTCCACGAATGTAAGCAATTCAGAGAAAGAGTAAGTTGGTAGGAAGAATACAGAGTTTAGAGTGAGAAAACCCAGGTTCAAGTCTCTGCTCTCTACCATTTACTTTTTTTGGGGGGGTTGGGGGTAAGTCCTTTAAGCTCTCTGCTTTTCATCCATAAAATATTAATATAATGCCTGCTCACTGCTAGGATTCCTGTGTTGTCTCCAGTGATATAATGTATACGAAAATGATTTATTAATGATAAAGCATGATTCAGGTGCTGTTATTACTATTATCTTAGATACTGCAAGGCAAACGAGGGACTTTAATTACAGTAGTCATTTTTGTTACTATTTGGATAGTAGAAAGGACTAACTACAAGACTATACAGCTCTCCATTTGACCAAAATAAGTATTAAAACCAGAGTCTCCAGATAGTGTAAAGCAGTGATTCTTGGAGTGTGTTCCCTAACCCAGCAGCATCAGCATCACCTAGGAACTTGTTAGAACTGCCAATGATCAGACCCCAACACCAGATCTAGATGAATCATAAACTCTAAGCCCAGAAACTACAGTGATCTGTAGTGTAACAAGCCCAGGTGATTCTGAGGCACAATAAATTTAGAGAACCCCTATGCTAAAAATGCTCCTTTTTGAGACAGTCAGGGTTGTGTGCTATTTTTACCAAGCATGTGTAATAATAAATCAGTAGAAATGTTTTGATGACCTGGGGGAGGTGGGTGTGGCGTGTGTGGTGTGTGTTTTAAACTATTTGATATATAAAAGCACTATCACATCTCTGTGGTTAGAATTTTTTATCACTTTAGATGAAGAGGTTTAGAAGTAACAACTGCACAGAAATCCAAATCCCCACTTTGTCTTTTTCCCTCTACAGTCTAATGATATTTGAGGCTAACATATCACTTAAAATGTGCACACAATTCTGAAGTCCTCATCCTTCTCTAGGAATATTCATTTTCAAGTCTCCCAGTGCACTGAGGCTGCAATTAATTCTAAGAAAACAAAGAAACCTCAGTAGGTAACTCAAATGGGATGGCTCTGCCTTCAGAAGACATGCCAGTTAAATGCCCCCATATCGTTTAAGAAACATTAGTGAGAAGCAGACTCCTTTACAAAAACCACCTGGCCATTTCCTTTCTATGTCTTCATCCACCTCCCTTCATTTTATGGACTCAGATCAGGTATTTTTGTCAAGTTGGTCAACAATTCAAAAGCCCAGAAAGCTCTGTGAAATCATATGAGTGTTAAATTGTGGCTTAGTCTGCAGTTGCCTAAAGTGTTAAAATCTAATGAGGGGAAGAGAAAAGGAAAAAAAAACAACTTTAATAATTCAGTTGGCAAATATCAATGCAAATCAGATCTAATTCTTCAAGGTATTCTAGTAATAAAAACGGAAATGTCAGTCTTTGAATGACATCAGTCCTTTTTTTTTTTTTTTTTTTTTTAATATTTTTGGGGCCTGGTCACTGAGGCTTTATGCTGTTTTGACTGTGGAAAGACAGATCCAGATCAGGGAATGAGGGATTTGAAAGGCAGACAGGAAAATAGTTACTGAAAGTTAGTCTTCATAAAGCAGTCCAGGAGATACTTTGCATTTTTAAAAATTCCTTCCACCTGATTGATAGATAGATAGATAGATAGATAGATAGATAGATAGATAGATAGATATAGATAGAATGAGCGAGCCAGCCAGCCATGGGAAAATTGCTTCAAATTGCAACAAATTATAAATTCCAGAATTTCACCTGAGAACAAAAGTCATTCCAAATGTAACATATGGTACTGAGGACCTGGCTGTGCATAGCTTAGAGTCACTTGATATGGATACAGAGATGACAATTTTGGGGGTAACTCTGGAATTTAGACAACATACTTTAGTAGCCATCTGGGAGAAGATAGGTGAATTCACTTCTTTCCTTGAAGAGAAAAGAGGTGGACATCTTTTATTTTCTAGCAAAGTAATTATTTTGATGACTATGCTTGCCATACCTATAATGACTCCTATAAGCCCACTGACTTAAAATAGTTAAGTAAGCCCACTTGTATTTTTTTCAACTCTCAAATATCATAGACTAGGAGTGCTTAAACAACAAAGATTTAGTTTCTCACAATTCTGGATGCTAGAAGTCCATGA
The DNA here is from genome assembly GCF_024610735.1 of Ursus americanus. NCBI lineage: Eukaryota > Metazoa > Chordata > Mammalia > Carnivora > Ursidae > Ursus > Ursus americanus. The sequence goes on from NC_142130.1 coordinate 41,025,905, forward strand.
CAAGGAGGCAACATGGTCAGGTTCTGGTGCGAGCTCTCTTTCTAGCCAGTAGATGGCCAGCATCTCCCCGTGTGCTCACCAGACCACTTCCCACAGAGAGGGAGAGCAAGCAGACTTTCTGGAGTCTCTTATTATAAGGGCCCTAATTCCACCACGAGGGCCCCGCCCTCATGACCTCATTGAAACCTAATTACTTCTCAAAGGCCCCATTTCCAAATATCATCACATTGGGGGTTAAGGCTTCAAATAAAAATTTGAGGGAAACACTAGTCAGTCCATAGCATGTAGTATCTGATCTCCCGAGGCTAGCCACCTGGACGCCTGGCTTACCTGTCTTTCTCTAAGCTCCTGAGTGCCTGAGACTTGTCATGGCTCTGTTGTCACATTTCTTTAAGACTGAACAGATCCCAGAGTTAAATCCTCTCTTAAACTCAGGATATGTAGCCATCATCCAGAGACCAAATGGGAATGGCATTACCATTCTATTGCTTGAATCCAGATGTCCTGTCAGTAGAGGAAAGGTGTCTTCTCCATAATGTCAGAGAACCGGCAGGAGATCCAAAGTGTACCCCACTCAGTTATCCTTATAACACCCCCAGGCCAGGCTGACAGGAAATTTTTTTTTAATAGTGTGAGCAGCTGTAACTCTACCAATGGCAGTTCTGTTGCTGGAGGAGGTGATTCCCCCAGAACATTTAAGCACTCTGAGTTCCCCACAGGAGGCTGACTCAGCGGCTGAATGTCAGAGTGGATCAGGGGCTGTGCTGAGGCTCATGTGCTGAACTGTTGGGAATGCATGGGATTCCTCCCTTGGGTCTCTTTCTTGTCCATGGTATGGTTCTGCAGAGAAAATGTCTGGCAGCAGCAGTAAACCATAATCTTATTTTACCAGGCTGTTTAAGGGTGGGTGACTGGGTGACTACAGGAGGTGAAAGTTACCATGGGCAGCCTGTAACCACCACATCTTGCTTCTGACCTGATTCTAATGGAATCTTCTTACAGAGATAGGCTGAGTTGTTTTAGCAGATCCAGAAATCCATTTGTGATCTCAGCTGCTTAAGGTGGTACCTTTCTGAGTTGGAACAGAGTCTCCATTTTACCAAAACACCAAGATAAGGAGCTCATTCCTTGTCCTTCTTTGGAGCATCTATGCATGAGTTCCGTCAGATTTGTATTAAAAAAAAAGGTTATTCAGGTCTTTTCTCACCACACGTATTATTACTGTTACTATTATTACTGCTACTTCTGCCACCACTAGTAATAACTTTACAAGTTTGAACTACCATTGTCAATGATGGAATGCCTTCCTGCCAGTCATGTTTACATTCTGCATTTGTAATTGCCAATTTTTATCGTATCTACTGGCCAATCATCCATGAATAATTCCATGAACCTTCAGAACCCCTTCCCAACTCAAGCCCAGAAGCAATCATTTACAAATTAAGAACTGGGCCTGAGACCATTGCCAAGGGGCATTCTTGATTTTCATCAGGGACAAAGCAAAATCTACCAGATATTAATAGGTTATTTGTGAGAATTTGTCCCCTTGTTGGCCTTTCATAGGAAACCAATCAAACATGCAACAAGTGATATAAAGATTATTTATACATTTATTCATACATTTATGCATTGATAGACACATTTGCTTATATTATTTGTATGAATTTGGTATGATTGTACCTTTTAGGTTTTTAAAAATAAATATTCCAATACCTTGAGATTTCTCAGTTTGCATCAGTAAGAAACTAAGGTACAAATCTGCATTCATAAGACCCAGTTATAGTCACGAATCACACAGTTTTCCTTGGAAATGTTCATCAAACTATTCTGATATCTGCACCATCGAAATACATCTTTGTATTAGTTTTCTAGGGCCACCACTGCAAATTCTCACCAGCACAGTGGCTTAAAACAACGGAAGTGTATTTCTATCATTGTTCTGGAGGCCAGCAGTGTAGTCAGGATGTCAACAGGGCAGCACCCCCTCTGAGGCTCTAGGGGAAGATCCTTCCTTGCCTCTTCCAGCTTCTCATGGCTCCTGGCATTCCTTGGCTTGTAGCAGCACAGCTCCAATCTCTGCCGGTGTCCTCACACGGTCTTTTCCTGTATGTCTTTGTGTCCAAGTGTCTCAGCTCTCCCTTTCCATTCTCTTATAAAGTCATCAGTCACTGGATTTAAGTTTCACCCTAAATCCAGGATAATCTCATTTCAAGATCCTTAAATTAAATACCTCTGCAAAGATTCTTTTTCCAGGTAAGTTCACACTCATTGGTTCTGGGGGTTGGATTTGGACAAATTTTGTTGGAGGCCACCATTCAACCTACTACAATCTGCTCTGCAAAGAAAAAAAAAAGAAACTTAGAGAATAATGAGATTCAAGTGGAACAAACCTAATTGACTTTTGAAAGGCAAAGTGTGGGAAGCTCCAGGTATTGCCATATTCAAATCTAATGTAATTAGATCTTGCCTTTATTAGCATGTGAGCTGAGGAGAAGAGATTTTATATACTGCACGGTTCTCTGAGTTAGCCTATGAAGACCAAGATCTTTATAGAAAAACATAAAAGAAGTACACGTTGTTGCTAAGAGGATAAAATTAGGAAGTAGGCCAGCCTGGTTTGGAGTTTTAAATATGATTTGCTAACTGTGTGACCATGGCAAAATGTCTTCCTTCAGCCACACAATGACCTACAAATGGGGGGGAGGGGAAATATAACCTTCTCATTATTGTTGTGGTAATTAAAGAGACAGTATTCATGGAGCACTTCCCACAGTACATGAACTATTAAGCTCTTAATAAAAATAGTTACTGTTATTATTGTTCCATTGACATTTCTAATGGGAAAAGGTGTGGTCTATGTGCAAAGCACCAATCTGCAAGTGACCCTGCTGTACAAAGGACCCCCCCCCCAAAACGGCCAGCTAACAATAACACATCTTCATCTTTCCTTCCCCCCAGTGCCTTAGCTATAGAGGAATTTTTCCATGTCTTAACTGGGCTTGAACACAGTGAAATGATGGATCTTGTTCCTTCAAACATTGCTTATAATAGATCTGTCAGGTGTCCTATTTAAACCCTAATGGTTTTGCAAATAGCAGAGCTTACGAAACACCCAAATTTGAGGTGAAAAAGAAATATTCAACATAATTCAGAGGCAAGCAGTCAGTGTGAATTTAGGGTAAAAGGTTAGCAGAAAAGACATTTGTCTACAGCTGAGAAACAGAATCCCCATCTGGCTTGACCTGTGTGAACTTTCTTCCTATCTGAACATCTTGTCCACACAGGGCTAACCTCCAGTAGCCCTTGGCTCGTGTCTCTTTCCTAACCTTAGTCATACTTTCTCTTATCCTCTGGGTGCACTGGAATGTTTTTTTGCCAAGGGATGCTTTCCTGTTTCTGTAGCGAAGTGCAGAGGGAAATAGGGTGCATGGCGTAGCTGGGCAGGCAGCCAAACCTACACATTCAAAAGGCCTGTCAGATGGCATCCAAAGTTTCTTTCGACCTGGCTTTCTGCCTCCTCATTTCTCCTTCCTAATCTCCTTTTGTGTTCTCCACTGTCTGGCACCAGAAAAATATTCTCCATCATTTTCTTTCTTCCTTTTATGCTCTAACTTCAAGTTGTTCTAATACTCTAAGTCAAGACTTTAAGAAACAGAAGTTTAAGTAACTCCCATCACTGGTGCATAAGTACACATGGTGCAGCAATTGCCAGCTTAGCGCTTCTCTTGCTGGCTTGGACCCCTTGGTTCAATATTAGTAGAGCCTCTGTATGAAATTACTTCCTTCAATCTCATGAACTTCAGTAGTTTTCATTTCAGGATCACCCTATTCCTCATAGATGAAAAGAGACCATTGCTTCCAGAAATTAGAAGCCAACAAGAAAAGTCAGAGGAGGAGAACAGTATGATGAATGAGTTATTGTTTAGGAAGTGTGGTAGACAGAATAATGTTCCCTTGAGATGTTTCCATTCTGGTCTCCAGAACCTGTGAATATGTTACCCTACGTGGCAAAAGGGATTTTACTGATGTGATTAAATTAAGATTTCAGAGATGGGGAGAATAGTCTGGATTACCTGGGTGAGCCCAATATAATCAAAAAGATCCTTATCAGTGGAAAGCAAGAGGATCAGAGTGAGGAAGGAAATATGATCACAAAAGCAGGGGTTACAATCCAAGAGAGATTTGGGGTGCTACACTGCCAGCATGAAGATAGAGGAGGGGCCATGAGCCAGAGACTGCAGGCGGCTTCTAGAAGCTGGAGAAAGGCAAGGAAACAGATTCTCACCTAACGCCTCCAGAAGGAATGCAGCTCTGCTGACAGTTCAATTTTAAGCCTTGTTAGACCCATTTTGGATTTTCCACCTTCGGAACTGTAAGTGGCTTATTGTTTTAAGCCACTAAATTTGTAGCAGTTAGTTATAGCAGTAATGGGAAACCAATTCAAGGAGCGACCCCTTCCTATTGTTCATAGCCAGACACACAATTATGTAAAATTAGTTTGAACTGTTTTGGGGGAAAATCAGATACTGAAAACGTCTGTACGGAATTACTTGTTTTGTCCTAATGGGTAATTGAAATGCTCTGATCAATGGTATCTTCACATATTTTATTACTGGTGGCTAATATTCAAAGAATTGTATTTTGATAAAATAATACAAAAATATACTAAAGGAAACTTCTTTTTTCTTTCCTTTTCTTTTTTTTTTTTAAATGATCCACAAACACTGCCTCAAGGTAATCTTTGTGACCATCAATTATCATTGTACCATTGAAGCACAGAAGCACCTGTTAGTGGTGACATTTCCAGGTGACGAACACTAGATAAGCCATCATTTATTATGACCCAGTGCCTCAACTATGTCTGTTACACTACAGCTTTGGGAATACTGCCTGCTTCAGAATTAAAATTTACTCATTTTCAGTATTTCCCTTGAAATTTCCTGGAGAGTGACAGGATGAGAGATAAAAGGAGGTCTCGTGGTTACGATTAAGTGCAACTATTAAAATACTGAAACTAGAACTCACCATCTGCTAGAACAGGGGTTAGGTCAGCAGTTGTTTTGTATTAGTCTTCTTTGATGAGCATGTGGGATGTCCTTGATTCCTGGTGTTACGAACCTGCTGTACAGATACATTATTTTTCTTTTCTTCCTAACACTTGATAAAATGTGAGTTACTTGAGGGAAGAGCCAATATCTTCTTTTTTCACTCCCCTTCTCCATATGTTATACCTATTGACACTTCATAGAATAGAACCAGGTTCTCAGCAAGTAGTCAATGAATAAATAAGTTAATGTCAATTTCCTTAAATAACAATAGCTACCATTGGTGCAGCACTCGGTGTACAACGTGCTTCCCCACCCACGCTCTAGTTGACGACCCAGACATAGCACGAGGTGGGCATCCTTTTTTGAGGAGGCACAATGCTAATGAATGAGGCCCATGGAGTTGGACAGCCTGGGTGGAATCTGGACTCCATCACCCCTCATCTGCAGTTGTGGAGGAAATTTACTTCAGCTTCTCATACCTCAGTTTCCTTGTCTCCAAAAAAAAAAAAAAGGTGGGGGAGGGAACAGTTCCTATCTTACTGGGTTATTGTGAAGATTAATTGAGGTAGTACCTACAACATGCTCTAGCCTGGGGCCCAGCAGGTACTGAGGGTTCTAGAAATCATAGATTGCTGCTGTTCTCCTTTGGTGGAGAAGGAAAAGGAAGACCAAAGACATAAAATGACTTACCCAGAGTCCCTAATAACAAAATGGACGATCTGGCTCAAATCCTACTTTCTTCTGTCTATAATGTATCAATATTTGAGTGTTCAGAATCTGTTTTTTAACCTCTCTTCTTTTTTCTTTGTTGTCTCTTCCCAGCACACACACATTTTTTCTCTCTCTCTCTCTACACACACACACACACACGCACGCACGCACATGCACATACACACCTGCATCACTGCCCAGCTTCGATTGCTGTGGCGAAGCACTGGGGAGCTCCACATGTCCCTGTCAGGAATCTGCTAATGGCAGATGACAGCTGTGCAATGACAGAAGCTGTGTGCTTCAGGGGCCAGGCCCCCGCAGAGAGGAACGGTTTCACATCCAGCCCAAAAAAGGCACGCGGCTTTATCCTCCTTCCCGTGTGAGCCGATAGCCATCTCCCTGCCCACCGACCACTGTGGTCATACGGTGGTTGGTTTACCTGCCCTTTATAAGCTCCGCTAGCACCAGGAAATCAGAAAACCCCCTCGGCAGAAGGGGCTCACCAAATTACTCCCGGGCTACAAAGGAGGCGAGGCGGCCCTCACGCTTCCAAGCCTTAGAGACAGAGATCGGTATCTTGTCAAATGAAAGGCCGCCTTGAGAATTTGAATCACTTTTCTTATCCTTCTCTCCCCTCCAGCTCATCCTCCAAAGCAGGCTCTCTAATTTATGAGATGTTGGGGACCACATATTGGGATAAGCACAGCATATTAGCTCTGCAGGAGCTGCCAAATAGGACAGTAGCTATTTCGCAACTTAGGTTTTGAGGAGAAGAGAATTTGACAAATGGTCCATCTCCCTGGAGGATGAGAGAGCAGCAAGTCAGCTAGCCAGAGAAGAGGATGATAAAGACAAGGGGAGCACAGACTGATACTCGCTTTTCCAAAATCTCTCTTTACCTGGAGGGAAAAGAAACGTGGTTCAAGTTGCAAATCCTGCTGCCTGTGATCTGGAAGATTCCCGTCACTGAATGTGCAGCCAAACAGCTCTCTACGCAGGAGCTGATCTCAAAGCCTCCTCGTCATTGCCCACACCCCAATCCTGGCATCACTTTGCAAGGGATTTGTTTTGTATTTGCAATGTTAACACTCTGAGCAGGGGAAAGATGCCAGCCCTGTGAGCAACAACAACACAGCTTGGTAATTGGTTTTTAAACGCTTTTTTTGCTTTAAATTGATACCATGGATCTTTTATTCTTCCTCCCTGGAGGAATTTCAATCTTTTATTTTTTGAAGGGTGACTTTTCCTTGTCCTATGAGAATTAACGGACAAACTTGCCATTTCTGGTTGAGAAAGGACTCTAACAGGAGATACACATTATCCTACTGAGCCGGCTGCTGAGAAGGAGCTGGAACCAGGGAACTGAATGCTGAATCCCAGTTCTGACTGCCCCTGACTCTCTGTGACCTTAAACAGACCACTCCTCCTCTCAGAATATTTCAGACTTTTACATACATAGCAATCACCTGGGGGATTTTATTAAAATGCAGATTCTGATTCAGCATGTCTGGGATGGGGCCTGGGGTGTTGCATCTAAGCTCCCTGGTGATGACCATGCTGCTGGTCCATGGATCCCATTTTGAGTAGCAAGCGTGGACATTGTTGTTTCTCCAAGTGTGGTCGACTGACCACCGGAAGTTCTGCCAAAGTGCCTTCCAATATATATTCTGACTCCAGCATCTTCTCACTAAATATTTTCATTCCCATTATGTCTCTGCTGAACTACTGCAGTTGTCCCAACTTCCACTTTCCACCCCCTCTGTTCCCTACCCAGCCATCAGAGCATTCTTTTAAAAATGTAAATAAGATTAGATCACTCCCTCAGCCCCACTTAAAACCCTTTAATGATTTTCAGAATCTCTTAGAATAAAATCCAAGGATTATTATGGCCCTACGTGATTTATCCACTCTCTATTACCATCTCCTACCATTCTCCTTCTCCCACTCTCTCTATCCTAGTGGTTCTCAGCTACAGGCAATTTTGCCCCCCAAGGGACATTTGGCATGGCTGGAGACATTTTTGACTGTTGCAACTGAGTGGGTATAGTGGGTAGGGGCCAGGGAAGCTACTGGAATCCTACAATGTACAGGAAAGCCCCATACAACAAAGGATTATTTAGCTAAAAAATCAGCAGTTCTATTGTGGAGAAACCCTGCTGTGACCACACTGCCCTGCTTTCTATTACTCAAGATTACCGAGCTTCTTCTTACCTCAGGGCCTTTGCACTTGCTATACATCTTATGCCTCAGACTATACAGATGCACATATACATGTATATATATACACACACACACATATGGATACACACATGCACACACACACACACACACACACACAATCATTTTTATCATTAAAGTCTCAGTTTGAATACAGCATCCTAAGGAAAGCTGGGATACCTAAAGGTATCCCAGATACCCTTAGCTAAAATAGCACACATTCCCTGCTACTTTTTTGCCACTGTGCTGCTTTATTTCCTTGTAGTGCTGTCACTATTTGAAAATTTATTATTTACTTATTTATGAGATTTTTTGATCTGTAGCTCCATAGTAGAGGATACCCAGGACGGTATGCACTTTGTTCATCTTATTTGCTGCCATATCCTTGGTGACACTGCTGTACCCTACAAGGGTGCCCAGGGCGTATTTTCTGCTCAAAAATATATGTAGAATTAACATTAACAAATGAGTAAACATACAACTAAATCTACTTGGGTGTTTATTTTTTAAAATGTAGAATTCTAAGCCCTATTGAAGACTTACTGAAATATAATCTTTTAGGTATGGGATCCAGGAATCTACATTTTAACAAACTTTCCTTGTGATTTCTATACACACTGGAATGTGAGTTCCACTGGGTTAGATAATAACAAATAACTAACTCTTATGACTCACAGTGAAGTGCTCACTTGCCAGCCTGCACATGGATCTTGTCAGCAGGCCTACTTCTCTTCTGTCCTGTTGGAAAAAGGCCAGGAACCATGTCTTTGGATTTATCTCTGTGGGTGGAAGATGGAAAGGAAACTCCAGAGCATGACTGACCCAGAACCCCATCCATCTTGACCTTGAGATTGACTAAACCTGTTTTATTTTTCTTGAGGGTTGAAAGGACAATGAGGGAAGGGAAGGAAATAACTTCCTGAGAAAATAGCAATAAAGTGAGGAATGAATAAAAGATAAACAGAAAAATATGAAATTATCCTCGAGATAATGAGTATCATGAGGACTTTCAAAAATTTGTGGGAATGTTTCTGCCCACAGCCCTACCAGTGGCTGTGAGAGATTACAATCAACCAAAAAGCTTGTGAGTGATCTCACACACAAAGCTAATGAGCCATCTATTTCCCATCTTAAATTTACATCATCTTTTTTAGTGGAAGGAAAAGACTACATTTATCCCCGTTACACACAATCTTAGTAGATTTGCTTTATTGTTGAAGTATTCTAACAAGGCTGTGATCTTGAATTCTTGTTACAATAGTCTAAACAAAACATCAACTCCCTGAAGACTTTCCTTGAAATCAAAGATGTTGGGGGATTAGCTGCGTATGTCAGTGTAGAAGTGGAGCTAACCCTTCAGCTACTATTCTACCATCTAACTACTTCTAACGTAGTAAAATTCAATGTGTGATCATTATTATTACTGTTATTCTGTAGTAGCTATTTTAATCTGTTTAGTTATAATCAGTAAAGTTGACTATCATGTTCTTTTCTAGATCCTTCAAAGTGACATCAATTCTTTAATTCTTTGGGAAATTTTTTCAATCAGTTATGAATTCTCTTTACCAGTCTACCAGTGTGGAGTCACCTCTGGCCAAATTTCATTTTAGATTCCAGTATACAACAAGACTCTCAAAAGGAGAATTCAGTCTTCATGACTAAGTTGATGTTGTTTCTCTTCTCCATAGAAATTCCCAGAGCATTTCACTACCGGTATGTAGGGATCACTTATTCTATGCTGAAATGAAGGTGCCTTTCAGCAGTTAAACCTGGCCACTGTGATTACTATTCAACAGCACAACAACATATCAGTTACAGACAAGGACTAAAAACATTAAGAGAAAGTTAGCCTTATAAAAGGGTCACAGGATCCTGACATTTTTATAACTCAATAATTTTATAACTGATATGACTCACTCCTAAGTTGGGTTACCAAATGAAGTTGCATTTGAGGTGGTGGCAGTTAGTCGTTTTTATCATAATGACTAACACTCCCTTCTTGCCCGCTGCAAGTATTCTTTATCCTCTTTAGGGTCACTTCTCAGGACTCCCCAGGTGTAAACTCATGAAATTCCACCTGGTTCCTCCCTCCTGCTCTGAAGCTGATAGTTTTTTTTTCTGAATATGCCACTATTAAGAGCGGGAGATCTGATGTTCCAGACTGTCTCCAGTTTGCTGTTGCCACTGCTGCAATGCTGAGTTGCCACTGCTCATTTCCAAAGGCCGGGTTCAAATCACAGGGGTGGGGGAAAAATAAAAAGTTTTTAGTCTCAACTTCCACCATATGGAAGCTCCAGAACCTGTACTCCTAATTTTTAGACTCTGAAAACAGAACTCAAACCTGGAAAGCAGTCTTCGCTTTTTTTTCCCCCGAAGTGTATGCACTCATAAGGACCCATCAGCACTGATCTTTTCCTGTATATCATGCCTATGCTGAGATAAATCAGCATTTGCATCTTGAGTCTTTCATTTGTCAGGAGTAAAAATATCGCATATCAATAAGAAAGGGAAAAGGATGGGAGAAACATGATCATTTTACATTTTACAGAGGTACTTCATTTTTTACATTAAAAATTTAAAAATACTACCATTGCAGAAGTGTCACAATTTTCAGGGCAAAATGTGAAGAATGTATGTTCATATCTACAGTGAAAAATAAAATCTGTCCCTTTAAGAACATAGGGGAAACAATCATGAAAATAAAAAATCGAATTAGCATGAAGTGTCATGACTTAGAAAACTTTCAAGAGACAAGTTATTAACAAATTTCAAAAGTGAAATAGGTGAATTTAGTTTACATAATCATTAAATGTTAATAAGATTATCTGAACCTGTGTAATATAGTCAGAAATTTAGAGGACTTGATTCCTTTATGGAATACTAAATTTCTTACATCTCCTAGATGCACTACAGATCAGAGGAAACCTTGGCCATAGGTAACACAGCAGTTGGAATGAAAACCAAAAGAAGAGTTTTTCCTAACATCTTCAAGGTTGTCAAAAGAAAGTGTTGGATTTTACAATGGAGCTAAGCTCAGGTTTATGTCATATTCGAACTGCGGCTGAAAAACTTTAAGGGGTTGTTGTTTGTTTCTTTCTCTAAGCATTTATTTATCACCCTGTCTCAAGAACCTTTGTGCTTTACAAATATTGACTTATAAATAATAAAAATAACCCTATTTGGTACGTAAGGGAAATTTGAAATTATTCCCCGCTTACAGGGTGAAACACTGAGGCATAGACAGCTTTGAGGCCAGATATTTGCATGCTCGATCAAGCTTTAGAAACCTGACAAGTGCTGGAGAAATTGCCACCATCTATACACCAATATCAGCCAGGTAGAGAGGAAGAAGAAGCAGAGAAGAGGGCTCTACCAACTTTTCAAAGTCCTGTGACTGAGGAGGCAGAGAGCCCTGAGGGAGGTCAGTGTTATCCCGACACACAGCATTAATCTGGGCAGCAGATAAATTTATGAGTAGTCACGTCATGGCAACTTCCTAATTATCCATCTCAAGATAGCTTTGATTTGTCATGAATTTACTTTTACTTCGATGTACTCCATTGTTACTCTTTAGTCATTTTTATGAACTATGTCAACATCACGTCATAGACCTCTGCAAAGGAAGGCTATCAATTCAAAAAATCCATTTTTGAAAAGTTTTTATAAAGAAAACAGTTTAGAAAATAGATCTTACTTTTATATTTATTTGCATTATGAGAAGACTCATCTCTGAGGTTTCAAATGATCAGAATCAGCGGATCATCTGATTTGCATGCTGACTGTGCTCCTGAAAATAGAGGAAGGAGGGTGGCTCTGACCGTGTGACCTACCTGTAGGAGCCCAAACATGTATTTTTTAAACTGTAAGGTGAAAAGGCTAGCAGCTACAGCAGCAAAAAGATTTTTGACCCCAGGGAGAATTGCAATTCTGTGAATCATCACTACATCACCCTCACCCACCCTGTAGCCCTCATTAACCAGAGCTGTCATTGCAAATGAGGGCTTAGGCAGCCATTTTGATTGGGTCGCCATCTGTGTGTGTCATATAGGCTGATGCTGGTGCAAAGTTAGAGATAGGGGCTGAGAACATCTAATCTGGGAAAAACAGCTTGAAATGTTATTCTTCAGCTAACATTCATACTTTGTAGGGTATGTCATAACAAAATTGTGTGTGTTGCACATTTTCTTCTCAAACTATACTGATGGCAAAGAAAATAACTTAGTTCCTGTAGCCATGCTATCCACCTGTCCCCTTTCAGAACAAGACAATGGGCTCTTTGTGGGGGAAAAAAATCATAGCATATGCACAAGCAAACATGAGTGGGGAAAAGGAGACAGTTCCAGATGATCTGCTTTACCCCAGAGCATGGCATTGCCTTATTCCTGCCATCTGAGCTTGCAAAGGTATTGCTGGGCATGGGCCAACCTCAGCACATTTAGCACGTGCAGTGCAGTCCCAGGGCAATCCTTCCAGTGCTTCAGCCTGTCTATCTTTAAATGGCATTCTTTCTTTCTTGGGTTCAATTCTGCTTTTACTCTACCTATAAGGAAGACTAGGCTAGAGAGAGTGACTAGAAGCCATTTTCCTTTTCCCAGATGGACAAAGATATTTGAGGATGTTAAGATTTCTCTGTAGTCTCTTGATGATTACAACAATAAGATTACTCTGGGTCAAGTACTCTATATATACATGCATATATACATGTAAATAATTGTTTAATTGTAAGATATATATTACTCTCCCTATTTTACAGAAGAGGATACTGAGTATTAGAGGGTTAAATAACTGAAATCTCATAAGTGCTATAGATGGTACTTGAATGCACATCACATGATCATACTGTGAGTTATGACCTTGGCAAAGCTTTCCAAAGTCTAATCTCTCTTCATTTTTAAAATCATGCTATGAAACACAAAACTCTGAGTTTTTTTACCTTCTTTTTTTCCCCCAAGGAAATAAATGCACTCAAACATTCATTTACAAAATGCTTTAGAAAAGCAATTGTTTAGAGGAAATGGAAGCATAGGCAAAAGAAAGAAAGAAAGAAAGAAAGAAAGAAAGAAAGAAAGAAAGAAAGAAAGAAAGAAAGAAAGGAAGAAAGAAGAAAGGAAGAAAGGAAGAAAGAAAAGAAAGAAAGAAAAGAAAGAAAAGAAGAAAAAGAAAGAAAGGAAACCATTTTATCAATGTTTTTAGATAAAATGGGAAGATGTCTTTACCTATAGTAGCCAATCTACCAGTAATTGGCCTAATACAATATTTCTCAAAATGTGATTCAGGGCTACTTATAATCAAAATCACTAGGATTCTTATTAAATGGAGTTTCCTGGAATCACTTAAGACATAGTAAGTAAGAGTCTCTGTGGATAAGTCCCAAGAATCTGCATTTCAAGCATAACCTCCTGGTGGTGCTGATGTCCACCATGGATTGAGAACAAATGGCCTAAGATCTTTTTATTGTTTCTCATCATGTTAGTGTGACAAGTTACTGGAGAATGCTGTTGATGATAGGCAAATGGTAAGTTTTAGCTGAACTAGGTTGTGGCTTTCCCAGTACCACTTAATGCAGTCGTAGAGCTTGTTTTGCAAGCTCTAGTGCATTATCACCAGCCCATTAGATCTAATCTACTTTTGGAATTACTGAGGAACTGGAAGCCTATCCGTGCGTTCAGGCTGTTAGAACAGATGACTAGGAAGCGAATAGGCATTTTAGAGAAAAATTCTCTCACATGGTGACCTTGTTTTCAAACCAACGTGCCTACTACTAGGTCACAGAGTTTATTTAAAAGAAATGAGCATTTATCAAAGGTTTTGCAACGTGTGCTAATCAGAAGCTGCCTGTCAAGTTGAAGTAGCATCAAGAGGCTCAGAATAAGGGCTCTTGGGCGTTAAATGGTTCCTACCAAATACCAAACCTATTATCATGATTGGCTGTTATAGCCCTCTAAACGGCAAAGTGATTAAATTGGTCGTTACGAAACCCTAAAGATGCATAATTTTGACAAATAAGACTCAAGTGCAAGGAGATTTTTATCTCACTGACTAGATTACTTTTCAAGGAGGAATCAATGAAGGAATGTTTTTTTAAAATCTCTGTCCGCTGTATGGAAGCTGCTTAGCTAGGAACTGGATTCTCTTTTGATCTTTGGGGAAACCTCTTTGTGAGTCATCTTAACACACTCAGTTCAGGAACCTTTCCAGATTGTAACACTGATTCTAGATGTCCATTCTGTACAACGACTCGTCTTCATTTACATTATAGCCCTGAATCATACGTGGAATACTCTTTTTGATAGTTTTGCTGAGTATCAGATGCCTCTGACAGAATCCTGGATTTATTCTGAGTCACTCTAACTTGCTCTAAGTCAAGTCCCCAGCCTAGATTTGATCTACTTATCGTTACCAATAGTAATGGCTAAAATCCAGGACTACAAAATCAGCTGGTTCTGTGCAGTCTCTTCTACATCGAAGAATCAAAGAAAAAACCAAAACAAAACTGTGACTAAATCTCACCAAAAAAATGTTTCCGTCCTGGAAACATACTACAGACCCTTATAACGTATTCCTGGGTCAGTGCCAATAAGGATATACCAGGTTGTACCCAGAAATTCTAGTGCACAAAGTTGTTGTTGTTTTTTTCTTTAGAACTATAGAGAAGACTGATCATATGAATCCAGTGTCTTGATAGAATACTTTTTAATTATTGACAGATGGACAGAGAGAACATGGAAAAATAACTCAAACAAGAAGATTTATATGAACTTTTGGATTTGGCAGCCAGATATAATACTAATATAATGTCCAGTATCAAGCTGCATTTGCAGTAAGATTTGTCATCAGTAGAAACTAAAAATACTCTTTATTGAATACTGATATTTGTCAAATTACTGGTGGCTTCTTGGGAAGAAGTCCCTTCTAAATACCAAACTATCTGAGGTATGATGCAAACTATAATTGTGGTGGTTGATGTTTTCTTGAAACAGGAAATCACCAGGAAGGTAACCAAGATTTATTCTCTGTTTACTTATGTCATATACAGAGAATAGACTATTCACTCTCCCCCTTTTTTCTTTTCTTCTCTACCTATGAATTTCTTTCACCTTCTTCAGTTCTATTTACCATATACCTTAAACTGTGCTCCTCTCGTTTAAAGAAATGCTATAGTTTCACTGGAGAGAAGGGAACACCGCAAGAGAAGGGGAATCAAAACATCCTGAAGGGTGAAAGAGTTATAATTGTTTTCAAATACATTTTTAGACAGTCATAACAACACAGGAAACAGAACAAGATAGATGATGTTGATGAATATAAACAAGGGCATCTGGATGACTTTTTTTTTTGTGACTCAACTGCCAGAACCTTTATCAACTCAGAGCTTACAAAATATCAGCCATGTTGATGATCAAAAGTATTGTTTTCCTAAGAAAAAGGAAGGATATCAGAAAAGTATATAAAGAAGTCAGGACGTGTTTAAATTTGTATTTCTCTAATTTTCAAATGAGATTTCAGATTCTACTCTTCACAATTATTCATTATCAAGAATGCCTTACCCTGTGGCCATTCTATTCTCTGCTTTGAGAGCCAATTTTAACTTGTCCCAGAAGCAAGTTTGGGAAAGCACTCATACCTTGCTACTACTCTTATCGGTGCAAATGGACCCAAATTAAATGCTATCTAAAAAGAATTAACTATGTCATTTTAAGTGAAATATAGCAGCTCATAATGAAAATAAGGTATCCATATAATATTTGGGGCATTTGAAGTGAAAATTTTTATGTGATTTTGTTATCACTACATTAAGGAATAAAGAAGTCACCCATTTATAGTTGTTTACATTTATCTGGTTTCCATGTTGTTAGAAAGCTTTTGGATGAGGTGGATCTTCTCATATTTGTAGAGGAGAAAGGACAATGTAGACATTATCAGAATAGAAATTCATCTAGATAGAGAGTGATTACAGAGGAAATGCATATTTGCCTTTAGAAAAATCACAGACATATAATTTCTAATTGCCCTTATGTATAGAAAAGCTTAAAAGGAAAGTAGAAGTTCTGGCATGCTGGAAGAATTTCAAGAGTTTGAATATTTTCATGTATACAGTGATAGGGAAGCCATTCCATGCAATGGTTTAAATAGAAAGAAGCTGTGTAGTTAAGTATTTTCTCCTAGTTGCAAAATACACCTGTATTAAAAGTTCCATATCAGAAGTATCATTTGTAGGTATGGTGCACAACTCAGTATATACATAAAATAAGTCCTGATACATAATCATTATCATAGCATAAACATGAATTCATAAATAATTTAAGAAGCCTCTCTATAAATGAAACATTGTAAAACTATTCTATCTGATAAATGGTTCCCAAACTTTGAGGATATTAATCCTAATAATATTATTTGTTTAGTAGATTTTTTTCTTTTTTTCTATTCTTATGTGAGGTGGAGAAGGTAAGGGAAGGGAATCTAAGTGAGTCAGGAGAATTAACCCTACCCACCACTCTAGCCCCTGGAATCTCAGTGGCTTAACACAATAAAAATGTCTTCCTCCCTCACATTACAGTCGTAGGTGTATCATTCTCTGCTTTATAGCTCTGCCATCCTAAAAAATGGCCTTCAAGGTCATCATGAAGTGGGAAGAGGAAGAGGACAGGGAAGGCCATGTTCTACCTCAGCCCAGAAGAAGCACACTTTACTTAACTCACAATTCATTGGCCAGAACTCACTCTGTAGGAAAGGCTGAAGAAGAAATAAAATGAGGTATGGTGAACACAAGGCATTTTCTGTGCTTCAGTCAGCACTTCCAGCCTCCAGATTGTCATATACTTCTCTTACCACACATAGTACCATCACCCCCTCCCTAGGGGAGGCAACCCAGACACTACGTGCACCACAAATTCCACAGTCTTACTCATGAGGTCCAGATATTGTTCCTCCCCATCCAACAAATGAGGAAATAAAAAGATAACTTGTCTGTCTCTTCACCTCTCCTATCATACATACACCAAATACACAGTGATGGAACAGAGAAGGTGTAACCTCAATAAACTCTTTCACTGGAGAAAGGAATGAATGGGAGGTACATATTGATCACAGGTCCAAACCGATTTAACATCTTTAACATCCTACCAGGCTTCTGATCTATGGGCCTCTAGTCAGCAACATGTGCTAATAACTATGCTCAAAGTTCTTTTGAGACACAGTACTCAAACGTGTTTTGTTTCTTTTCCTTTCTGAACTCTATATCCTTCCCCCAACAACTTGATGGCCCCACCCTTAGTTAGATTTTTTTCCCTGAGTCTCTTTAATCAACTGAAAGGCTTTATTGGCACTTTGTTACTCTTTTAAAATCATATTTCCTAGTACTGGGGATCAAGAATCTGTTGGATTTTCTAACCCTTCAAAACTTCAGATTTCTGGACTTTGTTTTCTTTTGCTTCTGCTTGCAAACTTGCCGACTCTCTTTCACTCATCTCTTCCAAAAACAACTGTATTAGTTACGTATTGCTGAATAAAAAATTGACCCCAAATCAATTTTTTGGTTTTATTAGCCAAAAATAGCAAACATTTATCGTCTCATAGTTTCTGTGGATATGGAATCCAGGAGCAGCTTAACAGGGTGCTCCTTTCCCAGGGTGTCTCATGAGATTGCAGCCAAACTGTCCACTTGAGGCTACAGTCTCTAAAGAATTGACTGGGGCTAGAGTGTTGACTCCTAAGTTCACACACACACAAGGCTGTTTGGCAGGAAGCTTCAGTTTTTCACTCCTTAGGGCCTTCCATTGTACTACTCGTGACATAGCTTCCTCATGCATGCATGTTTCAAAGAAAGGGAAATAGGGTGAGTGAGCAAGAGAGCACCCAAGACTGAAGCCATAGACTTTTATAACCTAATCTTAGAGGGGACATGCAGTCACTTCTGCTATATGCTGTTGGTCACACATACCAACATTAGTGTGTCATGGGTACAAGGTATGAATACCAGGAGATGGGGATCATTGAGGACCATGTTAGAGGTTGGTTACAACAGGCAACCAATTGTAGCAAACACAAGGATTTTTTTTTTAAATGGTTTTTTATTATATTATGTTAGTCACCATACAGTACATCCCCGGTTTCCAATGTAAGGCTCGATGATTCATTAGTTGCGTATAACACCCAGTGCACCATGCAATACGTGCCCTCCTTACTACCCATCACCGGTCTATCCCATTCCCCCACCCCCCTCCCCTCTGAGGCCTTCAGTTTGTTTCTCATAGTCCATAGTCTGTCATGTTTCATTCCCCCTTCTGATTACCCCCCCTTTCTTTATCCCTTTCTTCCCCTACCGATCATCCTAGTTCTTATGTTCCATAGATGAGAGAAATCATATGATAGTTGTCTTTCTCTGCTTGACTTATTTCACTTAGCATTATCTCCTCCAGTGCCGTCCATGTTGTAGCAAATGTTGAGAACTCGTTCTTTCTGATACCTGAGTAATATTCCATTGTATATATGGACCACAACTTCTTAATCCAGTCATCTGTTGAAGGGCATCTCGGTTCCTTCCACGATTTAGCTATTGTGGACATTGCTGCTATGAACATTGGGGTGCATATGGCCCTTCTTTTTACTATGTCTGTATCTTTGGGGTAAACACCCAGTAGTGCAATGGCTGGATCATAGGGTAGCTCAATTTTTAACCTTTTAAGGGACCTCCACACTGTTTTCCAGAGTGGCTGTACCAACTTTCATTCCCACCAACAATGTAGGAGGGATCCCCTTTCTCCACATCCTCTCCAACAATTGTTGTTTCTTGCCTTGTCTATTTTTGCCATTCTAACTGGCGTAAGGTGGTATCTCAGTGTGGTTTTGATTTGAATTTCCTTGAAGGCTAATGATTTTGAACATTTTTTCATGTGTCTGTTAGCCATTTGTATGTCATCATTGGAAAAGTGTCTGTTCATATCTTCTGCCCATTTTTGATTTGTTTATTTGTTTCTCGTGTATTGAGTTTGAGAAGTTCTTTGTAGATCTTGGATACCAGTCCTTTATCTGAAGTGTCATTTGCAAATATATTCTCCCATTCCGTGGGCTGCCTCTTAGTTTTTCTGTTTCCTTGGCTGTGCAGAAGCTTTTTATCTTGATGAAGTCCCACAAGTTCATTTTTTCCTTTGTTTCTCTTGTCTTTGGGGATGTATCATGAAAAAGGTTGCTTTGGCCGATGTCGTAGAGGTTGCTGCCTATGTTCTCCTCTAGAATTTTGATGGATTCCTGTCTCACCTCGAGGTCTTTCATCCATTTGGAGTTTATTTTTGTGTATCGCAAACACAAGGATTTTGAACATCTTTTCAATCTGCCCATTCCATAAGCATGCAGCCTACCTCACAAGTTAACACAGGTGACAGTCTTACTCTTTTGATCGCATCTCATTTCAGAGATCACACATCTAGTCCTTAACTGGCCACCAAACTTTCAGTTTGCTCACCAATTAACCACTAAACCAAAATTACATTTTGTATTTTTTGTTACGGCAGCAGTTTACTCTTGGTAATGAGTACCGTTTTTTTTTTAAAGACAGGATATTTAAATAACAGCTAACAAAACAAGGCACCACCAAACCACAAACAAAAAAAAACCCCACTAAATTATCTTAAATGTTTCTTGTTTCCAGGTTCCGTTATAATCTATTCTCCCTAAAGTGATGAGAATTTCTTCTGTGAAATATGTGTTTGAACATATCAGTCTGTTAGTGAAAACTCTAGGGCCCCAAACCTTCAGGACAGAGTTCATTTCCTTACTGTTGCTTACAAGGCTCTTCATATACCAATCTTAGTCTGTATTTCCACCTTAGTCTCCAACTAATCCCCCCAGATATTCCATACTTTAATCCCACAAACTGCTCACTATCTATGGAATATCATAAGCAGTTTCATTCCTCTGTTTTTTGTACATGCCAAGTACTTTACCCGAGATTTCCTGCCTTCCCCCAGAAACAGTATAAAGCCCTCAGGTCACTCTTCATTTATGCTACTATTGCAGTGTATACATAACTTTACTAGAGCACTCTTACTATGTTTTATTTCATTGTCTCCTGAACTATAATATTTATTCCTCAAAGGAGCTACACTAGAAATTACTTTCCATTACCATAGAGACTTTATCAATCGTACTTCCTAACTTACTGGATTCTGAGCAATGATCATATACTAAATGTTTATTAAATGCAAATAAGCAAATATGTGAATTAAATGGCAAGGATCATTCCTTCTTCTTTCTATCCTTACCATAAAGCTAAGCTCCCTAAACTCCTCATACCTATAGCAGACACTCAATAAATGTTTAACCATTGTAAAATGGATGAAAATGGCTCATTCTTCTAATTGTACCTGTTCTCCCTCAATGATAAAATTTATTTATATTTCTATTTATATTCTATACCTTCTAAAAATTTAACTCCAGTACAGATCACTACCCTGAGTGTTAGGGCCATATAGCTAACTCTCTGATAATAATTTCCATTTGAAATTCCCCAAATGAACTTGAATTCAGTATGTGTAATATTAAATTCATCATGTTTTCCATTCATACCAATTTTTACTCTTGCATTTTCTTCTCTGTGAGTGGCACCACCATTCACTCAAGCCAGAAGCTTGAGTGTCGTCCCAGACTCTTCCTAAATAGGAAGTGTTCCCCACACCCAATTTGTCACCAAGTTTGTGACTTAAATATCTCTTGTTCTTATTTCTCAGATTTTTCAACTTCTTATGATGTTTTGTGCAGAATGCCACAAGAACCTCCTAACTGGTTTCCCTACTTCCTATCTGACATTCCTCCAGTTTATTTTCTACACTGATATAAAAATGATTATTTTACAAGATAAATTAGGCCTGCGCTATTTTTGTTTTAACTCCATCAGTAGTTTCTTATTACCTTTATGTTAGTATTATTACTTTTTTTTTTTTTGGTGTTCAAAATATATGTACTTCTAAAAAATTTTATTTAAATTCAATTGAATTAACATATAGTATATTTTTAGTTTCAGAGGTAGAATTTAGTTATTCCTCAGTAGCATATAACACCAAGTGCTCATTACGTCAAATGCCTCCTTAATGTCCATCATCCAGTTACTCCATGCCCCCACGCACCTCCCCTCCAACAACTCTTACTTTGTTCCCTGTAGTTAAGAGTCTTTTGTGGCTTCTGTCCCTCTCTGTTTTCATCTCATTTTATTTTTCTTTCCCTTCCCCTATGTTCATCTGTTTTGTTTCTTAAATTCCACATATGAGTGAAATCATATGGTATTTGTCTTTCTCTGACTGACCTGTTTCACTTAGCATAATACCCTCTGGTTCCTTCCGCATTGTTGCAAATGGCAAGATTTCATTCTTTTTGATGGCTGAGTAATACTCCATTATATTTATATACACATCTTCCTTATCTATTCATCAGTCTATGGACATCTGGGCTCTTTCCATATTTTGGGTATTGCAGACATTGCTGCTATAAACACTGGGGTGCAGGTGCCCCTTTGAATCACTACATTTGTATCCTTTGGTTAAATACCTAGTAGTGCAGTTGCTGGGTTGTAGGGTAGCTTTATTTTTAACTTTTTGTGGAACCTCCATACTGTTTTCCAGAGTGGCTTCACTGTTTGGATTCCCACCAACAGTGTAAGAGGGTTCCCCTTTCTCCACATTCCCACCAACACTGTAAGAGGGTTCCCCTTTCTCCACATCCTTGCCAACATCTGTTGTTTCCTGAGTTGTTAATTTTAGCCATTCTGACTGTTAATATTATTACTTTTGTGCTGACATAGAGAACACTATGGCTCTACCCTCGACTATCTGGAGACACACGTCTTGCCTCTTCTTTTTCTCCCTGCAGGGCACAAATGTGGGAGCCATACCTAACTAACCTAATAATTTATTGTCCTTAGAAGATACTATCCGCTCATGAAAAATGCTATTTCCTCTACATGACTTTTTCTCTGACAAAATGTTAAGTACTTATTCTGAACAACCCTCCCAATAACCAGCCCTCTTTGTAAATAAAATCAAAATGTATTTTGTAATTTACCTATTAATTAATTTACTTATATTGCCAAATGTTACCTTAGATGTTGGGATTGTCCTATAATGCCTGAGGTGATCCATCTCTGTTTTCTTTTTTGTGTCTTAGAAAGCCAGGTTTTTAGTTTGGTTTTAGTAAGAACAGCAAGAAAATGATATAAAAAGTTTGGTTTTCCATAGCTTCATTTTTAAATAGAATCTCAAATGACCTTCCTGGATACTATTCATACTCTGTCTTAGACTAGATTAAAAAAATGCGTCCATGAGCAATGATTGGTTAAGACAGAGAAAAGAGATAACGATTCGCCCACGGGAGGAGGCGAGGCAAGCAAAGACGGTGACAAGCAGATAAACAGAAAAGGAGGAAGCCGTTGGAAAAAAAAAAAGCTTGAGTACTTGAAAAGCCTTGGCTGAGACAGTGGGGGAGATAAAAAGAGAAAAAGGAGGAATACAATCAGCCCTGCTAGTAATTGGAGAGGCTGGAGGAATGGGGGTGGGGGTAGAGGCTCAGGGGGGAAAGAAGAGCAAAGAGAGAAAATGAACAATAACGGTGAGGGGGGAGGGACATAGGAAGAGGTTGAAAAAACGAGAAACCAGTCAAAGAGGATAGAAAATAGGAACCTCTGGGGTCTCACTTCTCAGTTGTTTCATTAACTTATTACCACAAGAATCATGTGTAATTTGGAGGATTTTCCCCCCTTTCATTTAAAGTAAATAAATATTTAAATAAGGAATGTCTGCCTTATGAGACAGAGCTCAAAATCAGGGTGAACTTACAATATGCATTCAGATGATTTTGAAGCTCAGTTCCTAATATAGGAAGTTAGAGAACTTAGCAAGTGTACCTCTGAACACATGTCATAATGTCGGCATTTCCTGCATTTGCCTCCCATCCCTGACATTC
The DNA here is from genome assembly GCF_024610735.1 of Ursus americanus. NCBI lineage: Eukaryota > Metazoa > Chordata > Mammalia > Carnivora > Ursidae > Ursus > Ursus americanus. Next base: position 41,048,830 of record NC_142130.1, read on the forward strand.
TGTCTATAAATGTTTTCTTCTTTATACAATTCATCCTTGACCGTCTACCAGTTGCGTAAGATGTTACTGCCTCTCGTTTACCAGTAACAATGGATGGAAGCCTGAGAATGTTCCAATCCTCTCCCTTCTCTATCTGAAGAATGGATAGAGTGATTATTCAGTTTTATTCGATAGCTCCTCCTTCCTTCAAGGCTGAATACAATGTGAAGGCATTGATGTTTCAAAATTGCCTTTCTTTACTGGAGGAAAAAAAACTTAGAGTGGTTGAGATGGGTACACTTTAGACCTCCAGTTCATACTTTTCCATTGTTAGTGACATCTTCACCATTAGACACCTCGTCACACATAGGTAGGTTTCCTTAGCAATCTATGTGAAGATTTTCTTGTGTGACAATTTAAAGGAAGGTGCTGTAAAAAGAATAATGTAATTTCCAAAGTTGGAGTTCTGCTCAAATCTGTGTGGATTTGAGGGGTTTTTGTTGTTGTTAAATAATGCTCTCAAAAATCAGGTCGGCAAGAGAACAAGGGACAATATTGACTAAAGTAAAAAACAATTCAGCAAGTGACCTTCATGCTTCTAAGCAACTAGCCAGTCAGAATTCATGGCAGGCAAGATACCATCCAATCAGTATTCATTTCACATTATTAGTAACCAGCTGATGTGAGAAAATGGATGAAAGGCAGCATTCATGTATGCAATGATTATAAAATAATGGATCAGAATGTAATTCTACAAAGCTACAGCGTTAACAGGCTTGGAAAATGTATTTTGCAGCTTTGGAAGAGATGACATTTTTTATAAGTTCTTAATATCAATAGTAAAAAAGAATAGAAACCCCCCCCAAAAAAACTAAAATTTATGACATACCTGTCGCTTTCTATTTGTTGCCAAAAACTCAACTTTAGATAAATATCTAATGACTTGTTTAAGAAAAGTAGTATTTCTATCAAGCTGTGGGGAATGTTAATTTCCCAATATCTTTCCAAGAACTCAGCTTTGGAGGGCAGAAACTTTTAGACCTATCTTAATTTCCATTCTGTTTGATCAGTAAGCTCACTTCTTTTCTTCTGTCTAAATATTTTCTGTGATGAAAAAAATTTGTATGAAACAACTTTCATTTCTCCCCAGGAATACCATGCCATTGTTGGGTTATAGTTTACGGAGTTAAAATGGGAAGAGAACTCAGTCTGGGACAATGGCATTTTGACCCAGGGTTGAAAACAACTCTCAGAGGTATTCCCCAAAGCTCTGGTTATCACCAGTGAAATAACAATTCACCTCTCTGTTTTCTTTTACTGAAACTGACACTGTAAGTAACAAAATGTAGTGAGGTTTCAGAGAAAGGAAAATGACCTTTAAATTTTCTGAAGCATAAAGGCCACTTCATGCAACAGAGAACAGCAAGAGATACGTGGCCTTAGGAGGTGAGTGAGATGACTCAGATTAGGGAATAAAAAGGGAACGCAGCTGGGACCTTTGGGCTTGTCTTTTCTGAAAGCACAAGGACCAAGGTCTCCTTTAAATGGAAAACAGAGATGGATGAGCTTCAAAATACTTGGTACAGATAATAACCAAAGGTCTCAGTAATTATTCAAGGTATCTAAGAGTTCCAAGATGGGTTAGTTAACTTGCCGTATTCCAGTATTTTCCATTATGCTTTTATAAAAGCAGGATTGAAGGGAATATATGTGAAAATTAATATGGAAATGTTTCCTACTATCTATAGTCTCAAAGTAAAAATTAACACAATTTTTTTTACACTAAGTGAAAGACAAACTCTAAACTGAGGATATCTATAGGACTTATTTTTCTTTGATATAGAAAAAAAGTTGAAGAATTGCAAACATGATCTCTTCAGAAGGTCAGAGAACTGTGGCAATTTTTCAAATTATAAAGAGATGATTTTAGCAGCTAAATTCAATAGGAGAAAAATAGTTACAGTCTACTTTTTTAAATATCATTATGAAACTCCAAATAATAACAAATGTACAGTTTAAATGAAGTGATTATTTCTTAAAAGGGGAGTGAATTGGCAAAGGATGAATAATCTGAAAACTTAAAAGAATGTTTTTCTACATATCAAAATCTCTCCCAGTTCTAGGATAAAGTATAAGTCTTGGAATCTAACATGGAGTCATGTATTTTATATGACAAGCTTAACTTACAATAAGGTGCAGTGAATTGCAGGTACTAAATCTTACCAAAGTTGAAATACGAGTTGGTTTTACAGCCAAGGAATATGTGAATTTAACTTATTAGGATATGTAAGAAAAATAATGAAACAAATATGCCAATGATGAAAGGACAGCCTTAAGCAGAAAGATCATAAGCCTCATCAAAGGTCCTTCAATCTCTCCAATCTCTCTTGCACTTAGAATTATTTAGCAAACATTTATTAAACACCTATTGTATGCAGAGATTAATATTTGAACTTAATGGAAAATATACCATGATTAAAAGGAATAATCTCGGTCCTTTCTTTGTCTACTTAGAGGAGAGTAATCTGGTAAATGGTGATCATAACTCATGGAATCACAGTATTCAAAGAAACTTCATTGTTCATTCGATCCTTGGAGATTTTAGAAAATGGAGATTTGTTAATCTCCCTTCGAAGCTCATTCCAAGGTTATGTCAAAAAACTATGTACTAAATCTCTAATGAGGATAATAGCCACTGTCTAATTCCTGTTTATATTCCCAGGCCCCAAGGTACTTGGAAAGAAAATCATAGAACCATCAAAGCCATGCTTTCTAATACCAACTCAACCTTGCTGCTACTGGGAAATACTTGTATCTAACTCTTTCTGAATAACTCGTATACATTCCATAATAGCTGTAACAAGAGTTTTCCATTCTTTTCAAGTTTTTAAATTTCACAGTATTTTTAGCTTCTCACTTTGTTCTGCCAGATAAGCTAGAACCTTGGGCGTCAGCATTTTCATCTTCCCTTTTCTCTTCCTCGAACTGTCCCTCCCGAAAACAAATACTAGTACCAACTAAAGATTATTCTAGGATCAATGGAGAAGCTCCAGTAAGACCAACTACCCTAGTCTTTTCTTTCCTCTCTCTCCGTCTGTGTGCACTTTTTCCTATCTTCCAAATATTCTACTGTGTCAGCCCTCATATATTGATCTTATTTTGCCTTCACTTCTCTCTGTTCATTCTTAGCTCTCTGCCTTAAATGCGTAAGACTTCATTTTATTGATTATTTTATTTTACAATGTCATCCCTCTTTACCAATAAATAAATTTCTTCTTCATTTCAGTCAAATTTCTGAAAACAATAGATCTCATCTTTGTAGTCACCTCCTTCATTTTCAGTTAAATTTGGCCATTGCCAGTTTCTTCCTAATTGCAAAATTAAATGGTCTTGCGTTCATCTTAATGCTCCTTATTTCACAGAAGCACTCAGTCTCTTAACAATTACTTCCTCTTAAAACCTAAGACTCCATCATTTCAGCCACTGCTATGCCCTACTTCTTTATTTTTTTTCCATCCTTTCCTTTCCTTTTCTTTTTCATCTTTTTTTCTTTATCCTTTCTGACCTCTCTTCCTTTTTCATTGCAAATTTATTTTCATTTTCCCATCTGTGAAATGAGATGACATTTGTTTGTTCCCTTGGATGAGATCATCAATGGGTACAGTTTGTTTACTTAGTAGTAATATGATTAATAATACTGTATTTCTATGCTTATTTTCCCCTTGTAATTTGTCACTATCATAGAAGGAAAAAAATGTGGTTGGTGCCTTGCTTTTCAAAAATTCATAGTAAATTACTGGTGAATCATTTTTGATATGGTATAAAGACTACTGGATTAGAATATTAAAGACTGTAGTAATTTAGCCTCACTGACTTTGAGTTTCCTCACCTGCAAATGAGGATTACAATTTCTGTCTACATCATTGTTGTGATAATCAGATGACACATTGTACATAAAAGCATCTTTAAATATTAAAGCACTATTTTGATCCATCATATATTCTTACTGGGAACCAATGTTCAATGTTATTTATTTATTTAAGTAATCTCTAGACCCAATGTGGGATTCCAACTCGTGACCCCAAGATCAAGAATCACATGTTCTAACTGAGCCAGTTAGGTGCCCCCCGAAGTTAAATAGATCCATATATTGCCACAGTTGTCCTCTAGTTTTCTCTTTTATAGGGGACATTGCTTTTGCTTCTGCCATATGAAGGAAATGACTATATTCCTTGCCTTAAGACAAGATTATACCCCTTCAAATTCCTTCCAATTCCTAGAGCTATGGCCTTGGGGATTTTACCTTCCATGGCCATTCAAAAATAATAGCTATTGAGTCTGTCCCAACTTCTTAAATAACCTAGAGTGAATTTAATTCATTCAACTCTTCAAGGCTGTGAAACAATATCTTCTTTCTATTTTAGTTCGGTCCTCTTTTCTTCTTCAACCAAAACCACTGGAACTTGCCCCAGTCAACTATTCATATTTAAACTTGAAAGGGAGTGGGGGCAGGGATAGAGAGAGAGAGAGGGAGGGGAGGGGAAAGGAGGAAGAGAGAAAAGGAAGAAAAATGGAAGAAGGGAAAAAAGAGAAAGAGAAGAAAGGGCAAGAGGGAGGGAGGAAGAAGGGTTATAAGACAAAGATTTTCAGTGTTCTGTTATGTTCACTGGTGCCGTGTTATTTAAAAACATACCTAGGGGCATCTCTGTGGCTCAGGCAGTTGAGCACGGGACTCTTGGTTATGTTTCAGGTTATGATCTCAGGGTCACGAGATCAAGCCCCATGGTGTGGTGGGCTCTGTGCTCAGCAGGGAGTACACTGGAGATTCTCCCTCTACCCCTACCCCCTGTGCAAGTGCGTGTGTGAAAGCGTGTGTGTAGGGGTGTGTGTGTGTGTGTGTGTGCGCACTCTCTCTCTCAAAGCATCATACCTAGTTTAGAAAATAAGAAGATATTTAAGCTTAGAGACACTCAATAAGGAGGAATAATTGAGGTTGGATCTTCATTAGTAAGTACAGTTCCAGCTGGTGGAGTATGTCAGTCAAAAAGCATTTCAGGAAACAGACAAAACTGGGATAAAAATTGAGTTGGTAAGGTATAAAAAGAGATTCTGAGTAATCGTGTCTGGCAGGAACCTATAGTAACATTAGAGGGATTAGGCTGAATCTGCTTTAGAAAGATAGAATCCTGGATACCATGGTTTGGAAGACACTCTAGATACCATGTGGCTCAACACTCTTTTGTTGATGTTTGAATTAATGCTATAATATTCCTTCTGAGTGGCTACTTATTCAGAATAAATCTAAAAATTACAATGACAGAAAATCCACTCTTTTCTGAAGCAAACTAATCCACCTTTTGCCGCACTGTAGAACAGCTATAGAACGTACTAATGATTAATATGAAAGAGGGGAAAGTCAAAGTTCCTTGTAAGATTTCAAACAGTGGTGATGGTATATTCATTAGGGTTCTCCAGCAAAAGAGAACCAAATAATTGCATTTATATAAAGAATTGACTTATACAGTTATGGAGGCTAAGTCCCAAAATCTACAGTCAGCAAGACTGGAGATACAGGAAAACCAGTGATGTAGTTAATAGTCTGAGTCTGAAAGCCTGATATACCAAGTGAGCTGATGTTGTAAATCTCAGTTGGAGGAAAAGAGAAAACTGATGTTCCACCTCAGGCAGAACAAGTTCCCTCTTCTCCATCTTTTTGTTCTATTGAGGTCTTCAGTTGAGGTCCATCTTCGTTAGGGAAGATGGACTGCTTTATGCAGTCTACCAATGTAAATGTGAATCTCATCCAGAAACATCCCTACAGAGACACCAAGAATAATGTTTGATCAAAAGTCTGGCACCACGTTGCCCAGTCAAGTTGAAACATAAAATTAACATTGAGAGTATAGTGCAGTGATAAAGCCAAAAAAGGAGTTCCTTTGGCAAGAAGGTATTACTGGTACATGCTGAGCTTGAGTTTGTGAAGACACATGAAGATGACTATATAGATGGCTATAAATGATAGGCTAGGACTTGGGAAAGAGATAAGGATTTGAAATATAGATTTGTGCGTTATTTACGTAAAGGGTATTAGTGAAGGACTTTTAAGAAGTTAATAGCATAGGATACTGCTAAGAGGTTACTTAGGGTGATGACCAAGAAAAAGTCAACAGTTTGATGGTTTTAGAAAACTCTATGGTTAGAAAAGTAGGAGGATAACTGGGTGGGCAAAGAAGTACAGAAGCCAAAAGAATAGCTATTCTTGAATAAGTCATCTCTCTTCACTGTAGCTATACTATTACCTCCCTTCTCTCTTATTTTCTTGAACTTTCGTTAATCAGCCTCCTGACTTTATAGATTTACTGAAGTTGATTTCTCAGGTACATTACATTCTGTGTCCCATTGGCTTTCTCATTTTGTCTTGTAAATGCAAGAATCCTCCAAAGCTTTATCCTTTAATTTAGTCATCTCTGTAAATCAGAAAAATGCAAAACTATATCCCAATTGCTTTCAGTAGTTTCAGACCTGTATTTATAATAAACTGGCCAAAAAGCCCATCAGAATATCCATGTTTGTATCTCAAACACAAAGTATCCTAAATAGAACCAATAAAATCCAGTAAAATCTCTGTAATGGCTCAGGAAGACTCCAAGATGCCAAAGTACAAAACCTCAAGAACAACTTTCATTTGATTCTCTATCTTGCCCCTTGTTATCCTCCATTTCCAAGGCCAAATCTTATCAACTTTACCTAGAAAACATCCTCCATATTCATACCATATTATTGCTGTTACCACCACCACCATTCAAATTCAAGAACTCATTGTCACTCTCATGTGGTATTAATCTCCTACATGAACTTTCCATATCTAGCCATTCTCACCTCTACTCTGTCCTTATCGATTGCTGCCAAATTAATCTTCCTAAAGTACCACTTAAATCATGTCATGCTACTAATCCAAAGTGTTTAAGTGTTTTTTATTACTCATTGAATAAAATCCAAACTCCTTAAAATAACATTTAACGCCATCCACCATCTGTTAATATCCCACATTTCTAGATCTATCTTCCTTTTCTCCCTTTCAGAGATTCAGTACTGCACTCAAACCACATGTCCTTTTCCTGTCTGTCCCAGTCACTTTGTTCATTCTGTTTTCCTTGCCAGTAATGTCCTTTCTACTCATTCTCATCTGTGAAGCCTTTCCGATTGCCCCAGGAGAAGGCAATGTATGATTCAGATGTTTGGGATGTATCTTAAGTGTGTTATAGACATTATCATCATAAATTCTCACAATAACCCTGTCATGTACTTACTCTTTTCTAAATTTTACCATTGAATAAGCTGGCATTTATATGGGTTTTTTAAATTAGCCCAAAGTAACATAAAATACTCAGTTTTCCATGTTTGTTCTAATATCAAAATCAGTACTCCTGGGGCACCTGGGTGGCTCAGTTGTTAAGCGTCTGCCTTCAGCTCAGGTCATGATCCCAGTGTGCTGGGATGGAGCCCTGTATCAGGCTCCCTGCTCAGCGGGAAGCCTGCTTCTCCCTCTCCCACTCCCCCTGCTTGTGTTCCCTCTCTCACTGTCTCTCCCCCGTCAAATAAATAAATAAAATCTTTAAAAAAAATTAGTACTCATAACCTTAATCCAAATATGTTTAATTTTAGCATCACCCCTTTTGGTACAGTTATTAGTCCTATGGCTTCACTGAAGCTACAGTAGTGGGAGAAAAATTTTAGTAGTGACATATTATATACTTCTAAAAATGCCTTTTTCTTAGTCTGGTTTATAGAAACATGATTTACATACAGTACAATTCACCCTTTTTGGTGTACAGTTCTATTAATTTGGCATTTCTACCTTTATTTTTCCAGGGTTCTCCCTTTAGAGTCAGGTGATTTAGTTTTACAGTTTACCTTAGTTGTTTGATTTAGTTTCAGCAGCTTTTGTCTTTCCTTTTGCCCTACCTTTCTTTGGAAATGCTGGATGTTGTCAACATTGTTTCCAGTAACTTGTCAAACACTTCTTTATGAACTGGTAGAACTAGTTCATAAAATGAGAAGCTAAATAGTATATAGGCAGAATTCATGGATAGTCTCCCATTAGATCTTTCCTATTACTGTCCTACACCTAATGAAATTTATACTCTTCAAAATTATTTTCTTCATCTTTACCTAATGGATGTATAGAATTTGAAGAATGTATGTAGTGATATAGTCACAAAATAGCTAGAAAACTTACCTTCTCAAATGATAGTTAAAAGCACTTTAGAAAGAATTCATAGGGGAAAATGTGGGTATGGAATCCATTTTTTCAAAAGGTACATTTCTGCTAAATCTATGCAGATGATTTGTCCATACATTCTTTTATCCAATAAACATTTATTGAGCACCTTCTTCTATGTGAAAATCGTGAAATTTTCCCTTACACAGCCTACCATCTAATAGGTATTCTAATAGACTGATTACATATATAATATGTAAAGGAAATCCCCAGGGTGATAATGACTGACAAGAATTAATGGCTAAGTTAATTAAGTGTTGTAGTCATCAAAGGAGTAGAGAAACTTTATATTTTGTATTAACGTTTAAGAAGAGCCAAGAAGATAATATCTGGCATATTATTCATGCTCAGCAGCAGTGAAATAATAATAATTAGGAAAAGAAGACTTGATGCAAGAATGGTTCTAAAGCTTCATGGTATCAGGTCAACCAGTGCATCAGAAATAAGAGAACTCGTTTTCGCATAAAAACAAGAGTCCTTTTAGTAATGTGAAAGCAAATGAGAAAGTATTCCCCTGTAGGGCTTGTGAAGATAAGATAAAGCCCTTTTAAAGAGCTTTATCATGAAGTTCTAACAATAGTTTTCCTGCCATTATAGTCTAAACAGATCATTGCCCTAGTTTAGAAAATCATCTTGGGTTTTGACCTCTCTGTTTATTATTAAATTAAAAAAAACCCAAAAAACAAAAACATGTACAGGCATAATGCATCATAATATACCTCTCATTGACATTGTACAGGCATAATTTTGAACTTTTCTTTTTCTCTTGAGAGAGAGCACAGGTGGACAAGCAGGGATGTGGGGTGGGGGTGGGGGACAGGGGGAGAGGGAGAGAGAATCCTAAGCAGGCTCCGTGACCAGCAGGAAGGCGGAGCCTGGCCTGATCTCAAGACCCTGAGATCATAACCAGCGCTGAAATCAAGAGTCAGCCACTTAACTGACTGAGCCACCGTGGTGCTCTGAATTTTGAACTTTTAAAATGAAGAGTTAAGAAACCTGTTTTGCAGCCCTTTTCTGATTCCAGGCCCACTGCTCCACAGCTTCCCTTCCAGTGATATTCACTGCCTATCCCACATGGAATTAATTCTCATGCCTCAGAATCCACTGAACACACCCTTTGATTTCCTAGCCCTGGCATGCCTTGGAGAGGTTGAATGAACTATTTCCATTACTCTGTCTGCCTCCTTTCTGTCTCCTATTCGCAACTCCCATAACATCATTAAAATAAAAAAGATGGATTAAATGAATTATGTAGTCATTGCTACAAAAACCACATAATGCATATATACAATAGAGCTCATGACAACACATATATCACACAATTTAGAGGAGGAAGGATTCTCTCACATACCCCACCTGCTAACCAGCAGTACCAAAATTATCTTTTTAATAAGTAGGTAAATATCCTATTTTTAAAGAATTTTTGCGAGTACGAAGTGTTGTATTCCCACCCTAACAATCTGAGTTTTCACACCCCATAGAGATTTCTACATAGATTCGTGATATATACATTCAAATGCACAGCTAAAATATTCAAATATACAAAATAAGTCAAAGCAAGAACTTTTTTGTTCTGACCTAAAAGTATCTCATTAGCGCAGATGTCCAAGATAGACAGCCCCAAACACACGAGGTCCAAGGGCATGAAAGAGCCTTACTTCTGTAGACTAACAAATGGATTCATGCAAATTAGTGTGTGAACTTGAAGATATTATTGTGACAAACTGATTGGTATACTCACACTGCCAAGGGGAAAACACCAGCTAGGCAGCATTATTATTGCCACTGCCATAATTATTGCCAAAACCATGAGACCTTAAAGCTTTCTGGATGAAAGGCTTTTGAGGGAAAAACAATCTGTCCTAGGGTTTGCTCTGTGGACATGAAATTACTTTTCAACCTTTTCTTCTTATTTATCCAACTCATTTCAGAAGATGAAACACCTATTGCAAGGTGAGGAAAGAGGCTTCTGGGGAAAAGAAAAAAATAAATTCTTTAAGATGGTCTTATTATTTTCTGTTCATTCTCCTGATCCTTTTTTTTTCTGCCTATTTCCCTGATTTTAATTTGTCTTACTCCTTTTCTGTGCTTTTGCCCTCAATTTTTCAGCATGTCCTGTGTCTTTTCTCTCAGTGTCTCATCTTCCAAACTCTCAGAAGTATTGTCAGTAGTAAGTCATATCTTCTCTACATTCTTTTTTGTTACTTCTTTAAAGCATCTCTATGAATATTGCTTCAGAGAAACCATGATACCAATTATTGTGGCTGAAGCAGTGACAGTAAAAGTAGACGTATTTGAAATGAGGGCTATGGAGAAGCAGTATGATGGGTATGATGGCTAAGAGTACACATTTTGGAAGCAAGCGGGTTTGCATTTGAACCCACACACTGACATTTACTAGCTGTGACAAGGCCAGTTTATTCATTCACTACTCTGAGCTGCACTTCAAGCAGATCTTATAAAGAGTTAGTAATATCTAGCCTATGGAATTGTTCAGGATTGTTGAGATAATAATATAAAGCATTTAGTAAACTGCCAGGAACCTAAGAGACAATACAAAGTAACAGCATTGAGATGGCGGTGAAGATGATCGCTATGGTGGAGACAGTTGTGATGTGGTGATTATAGACTGACTTTTTAGAGTCTCTTTGTCAATAGAGGCAGTTACCTTTGGCCATTTGAATTGCAGGTACTTGATAATCATTTGCATATGTAAAAGCAGGAAAAGAAGCACTCTGCCATAGCACTTGTGGTCTTCCAGAGATTTACTGCACACATGCCTCAAAAATCCAAGCACTACTTTGTCCTCCCTACTGTTTTTCCCACTCTTTTTTTTTAAAGATGTTGTTTATTTATTTGAGTGAGAAAGAGAAAGAGCATGAGAGGGGGGAGGGCCAGAGGGAGAAGCAGACTCCCTGCTGAGCAGGGAGCCTCATACGGGACTCCATCCTGGCTGGGACTCCGGAATCGTGACCTGAGCCAAAGGCAGTCGCTTAACCAACTGAGCCATCCAGGTGCCCTGTTTTTCCCACTCTTATCGTAAAATTTTTTACACAGTCAAAGGAATATCTACACACATGTACGTTTAAAATAAAAATAATAGGGGCGCCTGGGTGGCTCAGTCGTTAAGCGTCTGCCTTCAGCTAAGGGCGTGATCCCAGAGTCCTGGCATCAAGCCCCTCATTGGGCTCCCTGCTCTGCTGGGAGCCTGCTTCTTCCTCTCCCACTCCCCCTGCTTGTGTTCCCTCTCTCGCTGGCTGTCTCTCTATCAAATCAACCAATCAATCAATCAATCTTTTTAAAAAATAAAATAAAAGTAATAAAATTAATATCCTTGTACTTAGCACCAAGCATCAAAAGGTATGGAAGGTTATGAATATTTTAAAGCTCCCCCATAGCTCTCTCTGATTGCAGCCTCTCTCCTTCCCACACCGGAGGTAATGACTATCCTAAATTTGCACTTATCATTCCATTGCATTAACTTATAAATTGTATAGATGGATGTATCCCTAAATAATATATTAAGTTTCCTTGTTGTTGAATTTTTATAAATTACATCATGCTGGTAGATTCTTTAGAGATTGAGGTTATTCCTAGCCATTCTTCTATCTATGAGCTTTTGGGTTATCTCCAATATTTAGTCTTAGAACTATGTTATTGTTGTACATGCTTCCTGGTGCACGTAAGAATGTGGTACTTCAAAGCATAAACTTAGGAAAATGTAGGATATGTACATCTTCAACTTTATGGGATAATGCCAAATTTTTTCCTATTGAGATTGTATTGGTTAGGACTAGGTTAGGATGCTGTGAATAATAAAAAATTAAGAATCATAATAGTTTGGGGCGCCTGGGTGGCTCAGTCGTTAGGCGTCTGCCTTGGGCTCAGGGCGCGATCCCGGTGTTCTGGGATCAAGCCCCATATCAGGCTCCTCCGCTGGGAGCCTGCTTCTTCCTCTCCCACTCCCCCTGCTTGTGTTCCCTCTCTCGCTGGCTGTCTCTCCCTCTGTCAAATGAATAAATAAAATCTTAAAAAAAAAAAAAAAAAGAATCATAGTAGTTTAAAGTCATGCATATCTGTCTCAGGTTCAAGAAGTTTGGAGGAAGCCAGTCCAGAGATAGTAAGATATGTCACAGTATCGAAGACACAGGGTCCTTCTGTTGTATAGGTCACCTCATGTATGGTTTTCATCCAAAGTTCACGCAAGATCCAAAATGGTTTCTGAAGCTTCAGCTGATATATAAAATTTTGGCTGGCAAGAAACAGAAAAAAACAAATGTATAGCCCTTTCCCCAAAGATGCACACAGCACTTTTTTCTTGTATCCCCTTGGCCGGAACTTACATGGCCATGTCTGGCTTCAAGGGAAACCAGGAAATCAAGTCTTTATTCTACCTGGCCATGGATCCAGTTAAAATAAAATTACTGATGAGAAAGATACACTGGGAGATAAGTAGCAGTCTCTACCCATATTAAGTTGTACATTCACCAGAAGACTAAAACAGTTTATTTCCCCATGTATTTGCCACACTTAAAGTTATCAGACTTTAAAATTTTTCAAGATTACATTAAATCTTATGCCATTTAAAAAATTACACCTAATTAATACTAAAGTTTCATTTTTCATATGTTTATTAGCCATTTGTATTTCCTTTTCTATAAACTGCCTGTTCGTATCTTTCCCATATTTGTGTGGTTTACCTTATTCTTACTGATATTATGAGTTTTGAATTTATTCTGAATAATAACCCTTTATCAGTTATATAAATTGCAATTGCAAGAAAAAATATCTTGTTAGTGTCTTAGCTTTTTATTTCTTCAAAATGTTTGATGGAAGTTCTTTTTTGAAAAGCTTAATATAGTTGAATTTATCAGTCTTTTCCATTATTGTTTAAACTCTTTTATTAGAGAAACCTTTCCTAACTTCATGGTCATCAGACATTCCTACAATTTTTTCTAAAAGTTTTGAAGTTTTTATCTTTGCATATATGCATTTCAATGGATTAGAATTGATATTCTTTATGTGTTTCTGAGTAGAACTATAATTTCATTTATTTCCCTCTGGATAAATAATATAGTCTGAAAATGATCATAAGAGTTTAATTTTTTCTCACTAATTGGGAATGCCAGTTTGATCATATGCAAGGTCTCTTACAAACAAAGATTTGTGTCTGATAACTAGTTTTCTATTCCTTGTTATACTTTCTCTGTATATTTAAATATCTGTATATTTGTCTAATATTTATAAATAGACTTGCTATTGAATAAATAAGGACCCTCTCTATATCTTTTTTTTTTTTTTTTAATGTCTAGGTACTTTTCCTATTTTTAAATTGGGTCATTTGTTTTTTGTGTGTGAGGTCTTTTTTGCGTGTGTTTGGTGGTTTTTTGTTTTGTTTTGTTCTGTTTCTTTGTTTCTTTGGTGGCGTTTGGGGTTTTTTTTTTCACTTAAAATTTTGTTGGTCTTTCCTTTTTCTTCTTTCCTTGATTAGTCTAGCTACGGATTTGTCAATTTTGCTCTTTTCAGAAAACCAATTCTTAGGTTGGTTAATCTTTTATATTGTTTTTCTGTTCTCTATTTCATTTATTTCTGCAATAATATTTATTATTTCCTTTCTTCCGCTAACTTTGGGCTCAGTTTGTTTGTTTTCTAATTCCTTAAAGAGTAGAGTTAGATTGTTTAATTGGGATCTTTCTCAATTATAAATGTAGGGATTCATTGCTATGAACTTCCCTCGTAGGACTGCTTTTGCTGCACCCTGTAAGTTCTGATATATTATTTTTCCATTTTCATTTGTCTCAAGAAAATTTTTCATTTCCCCTTTAATTTTTGTTCCAGTAGTTGTTGGGAGAGTATTGTTTAATTTCCATGTGTTCATGAATTTCCAGCTTTCCTCTTGTTGTTGATCCCTGGTTTCACACCATGGTGGTCAAAGAAGATATTTGGAATTATTTCAATATTCTTAAATTTTCTAAGACTTGTGTTGTGGCCTAACATATGGCCTATCCTAGCAAATGTTCCATGAGTGTTTTAGAAAATGTGTGTTCTGCTATTGTTAGATAGAATGTTCTTTAGGTATTTCTTAGGTTCATTTGATCTATAGTATTCAAACCTGCTGTTTCCTTATTGATTCTCTGTGTGGATGATCTATTTATTGTTAAGAGTGGGGTATAAAAGTCCCCAACTATTCTTGTATTACTACCTATTTCTCCTTTTAGCTCTTATTTTTTGTTTTATATATTTAGGTGCTTCAGTGTTGGGTGCATAAATGCTTATGATTGTTATAACTTTTGATGTATTAATCCCTTTATCATTATATAATAACTTTCTTTGTCTCTTTTTACCACCTTTAGCTTAAATACTGTTTTGTCTGATAGAAATATAATATTCCTATTTTTTTTGTTGTTGTTACTATTTGCTTGAAATGTCTTTTTCCATCCCTTCACTCTCAGTCTATGTGTGTCTTTAAGGCTAAAGTGAATCTCTTGTAGGTAGCCTATTTTTGGATTTGTGTGTTTTTTTAACTCATTCAGTAATCTTTTAATTAGATAATTTAATCCATTCATGTCTAAAGTAATCATTAATAGGTTATATTATATAAAATATTGAGGACTTAATATTGCCATTTCAATTGTTTTCTAGTTGTTTTGTGGATCTCTTTTTCCTTGTTTCTTATCTGCTGTCTTTTGTTATGTTTTAATGTATACTGATACTTTGACTCTTCATCATGATCTTCTGTATAATAACTACAAGATTCTCCTTTGTGGTTACCATGAGGCTTACATAAGGTATCTTAAACTTATAACACCCTATTTTAAATTGATAACAACTTAACCTCAGTAGAATTTGTAAACTTCACACTTTTACTTCTCCTTCCACCCCAACCTCACATTTTAGATATTGCTGCTACAATTTACATGTTTCTTATATTGTGTAAGAACAGATTATTGTAGTTATGGTTAGTTTTTTTTTTACATCCATTCTTTTTAACTTTTAAATTAGAGTTGTAAATGAATTATGTACCACTGTTACCATATTGTGGAATCTACCCATGACTATATATTTACAATTACTAGTGAGATTTATGCTAACTTTTTATGTTTTGTTAATTAGCCTTCTTTTACTTCCAGTCAAAGAGCTCCCTTTAACATTTCTCATAAGGCACTTCTAATGGTCATGAACTCACTTAGCTTTTGTTTGTATGAGAGAGTCTTTATCCCTCCTTCATTTCTGAAGGACAGCTTCACAGTTATTTTCTTTCAATATTTTGAATATGACATCCCATTCTCTCCTGGCCTGAAACGTTTCTGTTGAGAAATCCACTGACAGTCCCTTGTATGTACCCTCTCTTTTCACTTTCTGCTCTTAAAATTCTGTCTTCATCTTTAACTTTTGATAATGTAATTGTAATGTGTCTCGGTATAGCCTAGTTTGGGGTTTGATCTACTTTGGATTCTCTGGGCCTCCTGGGTATGGATGTCTATTTCTCTTCCCAGGTTTGGGAAGTTCTCAGTCATAATTGCTTTAAAGATACTTTCTGTCCCATTCTTTACCTCTTCTTCTGGAATTCTGATAGTATAATTTTTTTACATTCTTATAACCTGTAAACTTTCTTCACTCTTTTTCATTCTGTTTTCTTTTTGCTCCTAAGTAATTTCTAATACCCTATCCTCTAGGTTACTGATTCTTTCTTCTACACAGCTGAATCTACTTTTGAAACTCTGTGTTGCATTCTTTAGTCCAGTTATTGTATTTTAAACTTTAGGATTTTTTTCTTCGATGGTTGCCATTTTCTTGTCAAACCTCCCATTTTGTTCATGCATTGTTTTAGTAATTTTGTTCAGTTGTCTGTCTGGGTTTTCTTGTCCACTAAACTTCTTTAAGAGAGTATTCCAAATTATTTGTCTAACATTTCATAGATCTTCAGTTCTTTGCGGTCAATTATTGAAGCTTTATTAGTTTCTTTTGGTGGTTTCATATTCACCTGATTTTTTGTGATCCTTGATTCCTTACATTGGTATCTGCACATTTGCATAATTGGGCTCCTCTTCCAGACTTTATAGGTTTGCTTAGTCAGAGACAGTTCTTCACCAGTCAGCTCAGTTTGGGTTTCTGGATGTGTTTCCTGGTAATCTCTTTGGGCAGGTGGGGCCTGCTATTATGCTCTATTTTGAGGTTAGGTAACTGTTTGACCTCTGAGAATGGGGATGAAGGGTTGTGCCTTTGGCTGAGAACAGTTGGATAGGACTGCTGGCTTAGTTCCTTATCCAAGTGAGGTTGTAGGATGGGCTCCATGATTGTCTGGATTCTTGGGTGAGGCTGACTAGGTGTTTGGGACTTGGTACTATATATTCAGGAATAGTTTGTGCTATGAATTAGCTTCCCTGCCCTAGCAGGGCAGCAGGATGGGGTCCAAGGCCTATGCAGCTTGTTTGAGCACCCAAATCAAGATAGAGTATACACTGAATTCTCTGGTCAGGTGAGGCCACCAGGTTTGTCCTGCAGACAGAGGAAGCCATGGCTCTACTCTCTGTTTAAGTGCCATTGTACATAGGTATGTTGAATGGGTTATAAAGCTTCCTGTGTGCTCTCATTGGGTTCTCTAGCTGGACAGGCTGAACACTGTATTCAGTGATGAATGGGGCTGTAAATTAGATTCCCTGACTGGGGACAGTAGAAAAAGCAGCTATAAAGCCAGCCAAGCTCTTTGCTTCTTATCTTAATTCAAACCAGCCCACTCCCCAAATTTCCTAGCCAAACAGGGCCACTAGCTTTGCTTTGCTTTGCAAACTGTCACCTCTGCCTGCCTTTCTCTCACCTCAAGTGCCACTGAGCTCCACAGCTTCCGGGAGTTGTTGCCAGGCCTTCTGGTCAGATGGACCCAGAAGATACTTCACAGTAGGTGGGGACTATGTCTCAGCTCCTTTGCCTGGGAATGTGGTCTATAGGGGCCATTCTGTACTACCCTCAATTTCTCAAACAAGCTCTTCAGTTGGGAGGTCCCCAGCACTACCCTCAGCCTTAGCTGTTAATTTAACCCCCTGCCTGTGGGTAGCAGTGGAACCCTCCATGCCCGATACTGACTTTGCTCTGGGGGTGATCAGCACTGCCCACCCTTCTCTGGTCTCCAGTTCCACTGGGCCACTCAGCTTCCTGGAGTTGTTATCAGCCCTTCTGGTCAGATGTGATCAGAAGGCACTCTCCACAATGGGTGGGGCTGTGACTCTTCCTTTCCTGGGCTTGGGCAGACTAGGCTCTAGCACTGGCAAAATTTTTCATTTGAGGATCTGAATCAGGCAGATCTGCACTCCACCAAGTTACCTGGTCAGAGTGCACCCCCCCAACTTAGTTCTTTGGATAAGAAAAACTGCTAGTTGGAATTACTACTTGGACACTGCAGGTATGAACTCAGTCTGCCAATATCCGTGTGCCTCCTTCTCTATTACAGTCAGATTCCCAGAGGTTGATCCCTGCAGATTCCCCTGCAGCCTTTGTGGTATGAGATCAAAAAGGGGCTCCAGCAAAGCAACCCCAATTCTGGGTTCTTTTTTCCTACTGGAGGAATTGGTGGCTCAGGGAGACCTTTCCATGTAGTATTGTACTGGCCCAGGAGAAGGGTAATGTGGTCAATATATAGTCACTTTTCTTACCCTTCTAATGCTATCTGTCTTCGTCTCTGTAGTATAGGGGGTTGCTTCAGCCTCACTCCCATGCTCTAAGATTCTCAGTGGTATCTTGTTCTCAAATAGTTGTTAGTTGTTCTTCTCATGAGGAGTAAAGTCAAAACCTTTCTCATTATCTGGGTGCATCAGTATATAGACAATTTTGTTATCTGTGCATAACAGATTCCTTCTAGTCTTTACACTTCTTGTCCTTTGCTACTGGCTGGGATCTCCATTATAATGGTGAACAAAAGTGGTGATAGAAGTCATTTTTGTATTGTTCTAATTTTAAAGGAAATAATTTTTAATCTTTTTTTCTTTACTAAGTTTTTATTGTAATTTCAGTATAGTTAACATACAGTGTTATATTAGTTTCAGTTATACAATGTAGTGATTCAGTAATTCCATATATCCCCGGTGCCCGTCATGACAGTGCACTCCTTAATCACCATTTCCTATTTCAACCATCCCCCGACCCACCTCTCCTCTGGCAGTCATCTGTTTGTTCACTATAATTAAGATACTATTTCTTGGTTTGTCTCTCTCTCTCTCTCTCTCTTTTCTCCTTTTGCTTATTTGTTTTGTTTCTTGAATTCCACATATGAGTGAAATCATATGGTATTTGTCTTTCTCAGACTGACTTATTTCAGTTAGCTTTATACTCTCTAGTTCATTCATGTAATTGCAAATGACAAGATTTCATTTATTTTTATAGCTAATATTCCATTGTGTGTGTGTATATATATATATGTGATATATATATATAGCTATGTGATACACCTCTTCTTTATTAAAGGAAATATTTTTTAACATTTCACCACTAAGCGTAATATTTTATGTATGTAAACTAGTTACTTACTTTCTGTATGTACAGTTACTGCATATGTGTATGTATGTGTATACATATGTGTATATACTGCTTATACTATATGTATATAGAGAAACTGCTTCATAACTCAGTAAACTACTATTAACTGAGGAAATATAATGTACAAAGCTTAATTTAGTTATATGAGATTCAAAGAAGGGACACAAATCCTATCCCCCCCAATTTTACTACATATAAGAAGTGATGAGAAGTATATAAAACTAGGGGCGCCTGGGTGGCTCAGTCATTAAGCGTCTGCCTTCAGCTCAGGGTGTGATCCCAGGGTTCTGGAATTGAGCCCCGCATCAGGCTCCCTGCTCCACTGGGAGCCTGCTTCTTCCTCTCTCACTCTCCCTGCTTGTGTTCCCACTCTTCGCTGGCTGTCTCTCTCTCTATCAAATAAATAAATAAAATCTTTAAAAAAAAAGTTTAAAAAAGAAGTATATAAAACCAAAGACAATAAAACACAGAAAGCAATAGGTTCCATAAGAAAGGTGCTAGTCAGGGGGCACCTGGGTAGTGCAGTCGTTAAGCATCTGCCTTCGGCTCAGGGCGTGATCCCGGCGTTCAGGGATCGAGTCCCACATAGGGCTCCTCCGCTGGGAGCCTGCTTCTTCCTCTCCCACTCCCCTGCTGTGTTCCCTCTCTCGCTGGCTGTCTCTCTGTCACATAAATAAATAAAATCTTTAAAAAAAAAAAAAAAAAGAAAGGTACTAGTCAGGTAAAATGGAAGCTCAAGGAACACAGTAAAAGCTACCAGCTGGAGACTTATCAGGAAAATCTTTGTGACTGAGATGGTATATAAGGTGAACATCAAAGAATGGGTAGCGTTTGAATTGGAAAAAAACATTCTAGATAAGTGAACAACATAAGCAAAGGCCTCCATCTCTTGCACCTATACTTTGAGTAAAGTTAAAAGCCAAATGCCTCTTAGGGGCACCTGGGTGGCTCAGACTGTTAAGTGTTTACCTTCAGCTCGGGTCGTGATCCCAGGGTCCTGGGATTGAGCCCCATATCAGGCTTCCTGCTCAGTGGGAGCCTGCTTCTCCCTCCGCCCCTCCCCCTGCTCATATACTCTCTGTCTCTCTCTTGAATAAATAAATCTTAAAAAAAAAAAAAAGCCAATGCCTCTTAAACAGATTCAAACTAGATGTATCCAGTATACCCTCATGTCAATCCAATCTTACACTGGAAGTCAAATCTAATACCCAGAGTTTTGTTCTAGCACTGTCAGTCTTCTCATACAAGCATATACGGGATGAGACGGGTCCTTCAAGTGATAACAAATAGGATTATTCTGCTTGATCACCTACCTTGATAACCAGAGTAGATCCAAACATCCTTTAGTTGCCTCCAAATTTAAATCTACCCTCAAATGATAATGTGCTACCCCTGGGAAGGTTCAAATGAATAAATGAGTAGGTGAGAGCAATTCTCAGAAGACTCCCTAATTTTTGACAATTTTGGTATTATTAAACAAGTGCAAAAATCTACAAAGTGTTTGAAAGCAAGTAACCATTTGGATGAATTATACATTGTTAAAATTCCAATCACATTATTTAATAGTGCACTTATGTGTTATTTCTGGACCCCTTCTTACATTGAACCATAGGAATCTATGGCCCTTCACAACCGAGGTATTCAGAATCTTTATAGGATGGAAAACAATAAGAAAATTAAAAAAGGAAACCTTTAAATGCATAGATAACCTGAGTCCTCCTCATATCATATTGCTCAGTAGCAATTTTATCCCTGGCTAATGTATTACTCATAATTTATTGCAAATTTATTAAAGCTCGGTAGCTCAGAAACCTAGTGGCTCATGGATGATTCTCTAATTAGTGGAATTAGAGGATGATACTCTTTCTTTTGATTAATTGGCACATGTGGAGACTGGGTGCCCTCTGAGGCCTTTCATTTGCATATTAAGTTACCACATATCCATGTGCTGAAATCTGAACGGCTGGGGGCTCCATCTACCCATGTGAAGGCAATGTCCTGCGGATCTAATTAAATCACTATGTGTTTGCCCTTTTCCCTTTTTTACCCACGTTAGCATAATTTTCCAAGGAGTAACCTAAAAAGTAAAAAAAAAAAAAAAAAAAAAAAAAGAATAAACAATTTATGTGTATGTAACAATTTACCATTTACAAATTCCTTTATATATATTATCCCATTGAACCCTCTTAGCAACCCTCTTGAGGACATAGACCTTTACTCTGATTTTATAAACAGTTAGATTGATAGGCCTCCCAATTTATAGGGTAGTAATTGAGCAAGCTGAGACTCACACCTGTATCTTCTTACTCCAAGGTCAGAGCTATTTTCGTTAAGCCAAGTTGCATCATTAGAGAATTATCCCAAATTGTATAATAAAAGACATGAAGAAAATGTTGCTCTTCAAACACTGGTCATGTTCAGTACAAACTACCATTATATTCATGGTTTGGGGGAAAGGGACAGGCTAAATGGAATTGGTAAAAGAGAATTTAAGCATACTAAAGGGGAAAATGGGGTTCAATGAGAACCACTGTGCAGAAGGTAGTGACTTCTAGATTCTTCATCCCAGGATTTCAAGCCAAGACTGGATGGCCACTTGGTTGCAATTCTAATTCAAATGTCAGCTGTGTGGTTGAGCAAGTGGATCATTAAGATCACATTGCTGAGCTTCTGTGGTTTTAAAAAAAAA
The DNA here is from genome assembly GCF_024610735.1 of Ursus americanus. Lineage (NCBI taxonomy): Eukaryota > Metazoa > Chordata > Mammalia > Carnivora > Ursidae > Ursus > Ursus americanus. The sequence continues at coordinate 41,070,309 of NC_142130.1, forward strand.
AAAGTAATATACTATATTACTGGGTCAAAGAAATTTGCAGGCCAATGTGTTTGCTAGACATTTGTCAGAGCCTGGACACAAATAAGGGAGTTATTTTAGACAGTGGGTAGTTCTAGTAGCCAAAAGCTATGCAACCATCTTCTGGGCACATGTCACAAAGCATATTTTCTTTGCTGGAGAGAAGCAAGAGAATATATTTGGAAAGATTTAATAAAGGTTCTGAAGGACCCTATTGGTATAAATGCCTATTATTGTTGTCAGTGTTATTTAAGAACAGCAGGAGGGAGGCATTTCAAATAGAAGTTCAGCTTCTATTCCAAGAAGGCCCTCCAGATTCAGCACTGTTGCAGTCTGTAACAATCTGTGAAACTGGCCCCAGGGAGGGAGTGAGGGAGAAGGCTGAGCTGCCCCACATGGTATTCTCCTTGCCAGCACAAGGAATGGGTTAGGGGATGTTTCTGTGTGTAATTACTGAGTCGCTTCTCATTTCGGTCCCACTGCCAGAGGTGAGGCCCCCTTTAATGGCAGCTTGGGAGAGCAAGCTAGATCAGCTCCCCTAGCGGTGATATACACCGTGAATGTGCTTCAAACTAGACTGGACTGAGAGCAAAAAGAAAACGTGTACTTTTCTTAGTGTTTCTTGCTGTGAATTCTAAAGGAAGCCCCAGACCTGAATCTGTACTCCACCTTGAAAGGAGACAGATCTCAAGTCTTCAAGAGATGCATGAAGAGAAACTGGCATAGGGCCCCCTAGTTTCTCCATGAGATAAAATTATGTGAGGGTGGCCAGCTTGCTGTGATTTGGTGCTTCCTAACTCATCTTCCGCTGCCTATTCTGACATTAGGAGATTGGAAAACCACATATCTGCATAGAAATGACAATATGAGAAGATCTTAGGAGAAAAACTCTGTTGCTTAATGGCCTATACCCAGCTTTTCTCCACAGCGGCTCCTCCTTCAACTCCTCTCGGTCCTCCTAAAACAGCATTTGCCTCTTGGTGATGCCAGCTCCCTCACCTCGTTAAGCTGCTGCTGCAAAGGAGACCGGGGATTGATGGCGGACAAGTTTAAAGTGGCTCACACAGAGCAGTCAAGTTTGGCATGTGGGAGGCTGCTGGGGAGATATCACCGCAGGCTCGGGCACATCAGCTGATTGAAGTATTGAAGTTGCTGTGAACTGACAGCTAATGGGGAGCCTTTTTTTTTTTTTTTTTTTTTTTTGGGATAGCTCTTTCATTTTGGGTGCAGCTGGATTTTAAAAAAATTTTTTTTTGATGGGGAAAAAAATTAATGATTTTTTTTATTTGTTTGCCTTTTGTTAACAGTTGATTTCAGGATATTCCGGAGGCATTATCTTGGCATACATTATCTTGTCTGATGAAAACCTTGACTGATAAACTCTTTAAGCCCTAACTCTAAGTGGTGAATATGCCAGACTCCAGGGTGCAGCTGAGGTGCCAGCCACGTGCTGGAGATGCCATTATAATGACTCTGAAAGAGTAGAACTGGCAGAGAATAGCAGATAAAAAACTGGCTGAAATATGTTGGCAGAAAAAATTAAATGCTGATGAGGGGGCTGCCTTAAAGATTCCAATGTGTACCAGTAGCATTTTCTTTTCTTTTTTTTTAAATACTGTTTTATTATGTTTAGTCACCATACAGTACATCCTTAGTTTTTGATGTAGTGTTTCATGATTCATTGTTTGCGTATAACACCCAGTGCTCCATGCAATACGTGCTCTCCTTAATACCCATCACCGGCCTATCCCAGCCCCCACCTACCCTCCCCTCTGAAGACCTCAGTTTGTTTCCTAGAGTCCATAGTCTCTCGTGGTTCATTCCCCCTTCTGTTTAACCCCCTTCATTCTTCCCTTCCTTCTCCTACCCCTCCCCCTTCTATTTCTTATGTTCCATAAATGAGTGAAACCATATGATAATTATCTTTCTCTGCTTGACTTATTTCACTTAGCATAATCTCCTCCAGTCCCGTCCACTTTGCTGCGAATGTTGGGTACTCGTTCTTTCTGATGGCTGAGTAATATTCCATTGTATATATGGACCACATCTTCTTAATCCATTCGTCTGTTGAAGGGCATCTCAACTCCTTCCACAATTTAGCTATTGTGGACAATGCTGCTATGAACATTGGGGTGCATATGGCCCTTCTCTTCACTACGTCTGTATCTTTGGGGTAAATACCCAGTAGTGCAATTGCTGGATCATAGTGTAGCTCTATTTTTAACTTTTTAAGGGACCGCCACACTGTTTTCCAAAGTGACTGTACCAACTTGCATTCCCACCAACAATGTAAGAGGGATCCCCTTTCTCCACATCCTTTCCAACATTTGCTGTTTCTCGCCTTGTCAATTTTTGCCATTCTAACTGGCGTAAGGTGGTATCTCAATGTGGTTTTGATTTGAATTTCCCTGATGGCTAATGATTTTGAACATTTTTTCATGTGTCTGTTAGCCACGTGTATGTCATCATTGGAAAGGTGTCTGTTCATATCTTCTGCCCATTTTTTGATTTGATTATTTGTTTCTCGTGTATTGAGTTTGAGAAGTTCTTTGTAGATCTTGGATACCACTCTTTTATCTGTAGTGTCATTTGCAAATATCTTCTCCCATTCTGTGGGCTGCCTCTTAGTTTTTTTTTGACTTTTTCCTTGGCTGTGCAGAAGGTTTTTATCTTGATGAAGTCCTACAAGTTCATTTCTTCTTTTGTTTCTCTTGCCTTTGGAGTTGTGTCATGAAAAAAGTTGCCATGGCCGATGTCAAAGAGGTTACAGCCTATGTTCTCCTCTATGATTTTGACAGATTCCTGTGTCACATTGAGGCCTTTCATCCCTTTGGAGTTTATCTTTGTGTATGGTGTGAGAGAATGGTCAAGTTTCATTCTCTTGCAAATAGCTGTCCAATTTTCTCGGCACCATTTATCAAAGAGACTGTCTTTTTTCCACTGGATGGTTTTTCCTGCTTTGTCAGAGATTAGTTGCCCAGAGAGCCGAGAGTCCATTTCTGGGTTCTCTATTCTGTTCCATTGGTCTATGTGTCTGTTTTTGTGCCAGTACCATGCTGTCTTGGTGATCACAGCTTTGTAATATAGCTTGAAATCTGGCAGTGTGATGCCCCCAGCTTTGTTTTTCCTTTTCAACAATTCCTTGGCGATTCAGGGCCTTTTCTGGTTCCACACAAATTTAAGGGCTGTTTGTTCCAGCTCTTTGAAAAATGTCATTGGTATTTTGATCGGGATGGCATTGAAAGTGTAGATTGTTCTGGGTAGCATAGACATTTTAACTATGTTTATTCTTCTGATCCACAAGCATGGAATGTTTTTCTATCTTTTTGTGTCTTCTTCGATGTCTTTCAAGAGTGTTCTGTAGTTTCTAGGGTATAGATACTTTAGTTCTCTGGTTAAGTTAATTCTGAGATATCGTATGATTTTTGGTGCTATTGTAAATGTAATCGATTCCCTAATTTCTCTTTCTTCAGTCTCATTGTTCGTGTATAGAAATGCAACTGATTTCTGAGCATTGATTTTTGTATCCTGCCACATTACTGAATTGCTCTATAAGTTCTAGTAATTTGGGCGTGGAGTCTTTTGGGTTTTCCATATAGAGTATCATGTCATCTTCGAAGAGAGACAGTTTGACTTCTTCTTTGCCAATTTGAATACCTTTTATACGTTTTTGTTGTCTGATTGCTGTTGCAAGGAGTTCTAGTACTATGCTGAATAATAGTGGTGAGAGTGGGCGTTCGTGTTCCTGATCTTAACGGAAAGGGCTTTCAGCTTTTCCCCATTGAGAATGATATTCGCTGTAGGTTTTTCGTAGATGGTTTTTATGAAATTGAGGAGTGTACCCTCTATCCCTACATTCTGAAGGGTTTTAATCAGGAAAGGAGCTGTACTTTTTCAAATGCTTTTTCTGCATCAATTGAGAGGATCATATGGTTCTTGACTCTTTTCTTGTTGATGTGATCATCACACTGATCGATTTGTGAATGTTGAACCACCTTAGCATCCCAGGGATGAATCCCATTTGGTCACGATGGATAATCCTTTTAATGTACTGTTGGATCCTATTAGCTAGGATCTTATTGAGAATCTTGGCATCCATATTCATCAGGGATATGGGTCTGTAATTCTCCTTTTTGATGGAGTCTTTGCCTGGTTTGGGGATCAAGGTAATACTGGCCAATAGAATGAGTTTGGTAGTTTTCCTTCTGTTTCTATTTTTTGAAACAGCTTCAGGAGAATACATATTATTTCTTCTCTGAATGTTTTGTAGAATTCCCTGGGGAATCCATCAGGCCCTGGACTCTTATTTTTGGGGAGGATTTTGATCACTGCTTCAATCTCTTCATAATTAATCGGTCTGTTTAAATAATCAATTTCTTCCTGTTTCAGTCTTGGTAGTTTGTAAGTTTCCAGGAAGGCATCCATTTCTTCCAGGTTGTTTAATTTATTGGCATAAAGTTGTTGAAAAAAGTTTCTAATGATTCTTCCTATTTCATTGGTGTTGGTCATGATCTCTCCCCTTTCATTCATAATTTTATTAATTTGGGTCCTTTCTCTATTCTTTTGAATAGTCTGGCCAGTGGCTTATTGATCTTATTTATTCTTTCAAAGAACCAGCTTCTAGTATTGTTGATCTGCTCTACTGTGCTCCTGGTTTCTAATTCATTGATCTCTGCTCTAATCTTGTTCAGCTGCCTTCTCGTGCATGGGTTAGGCCTGTTCTTCTGTTCCAGCTCCAGCTTCTTGAGGTGAGAATATAAAAACTGCATTTTAGATTTTTCTATTCTTTTGAGTGAGGCTTGAATGGCTATGTATTTTCCCCTTAGGACTGCCTTTACAGTGTCCCATAGGTTTTGGACTGATGTGTTTTCATTTTCATTGGTCTCCAAAAATTGCTTAATCTCCTTCTTAATTACCTGGTTTACCCAATCATTCTTTTTTTTTTTTTTTAAGATTTTATTTACTTATTTGACAGAGATAGAGACAGCCAGCGAGAGAGGGAACACAAGCAGGGGGAGTGGGAGAGGAAGAAGCAGGCTCATAGCGGAGGAGCCTAATGTGGGGCTCGATCCCATAACGCCAGGATCACGCCCTGAGCCGAAGGCAGACGCTTAACCGCTGTGCCACCCAGGCGCCCCTACCCAATCATTCTTGAGCAGGATGGTTCTTAGTTTCCAAGTGTTTGAGTTTCTTCCAAATTTTTCCTTGTGATAGAGCTCCAGTTTCAAAGCATTGTGGTCTGAGAATATGCAGGGAATAATTTCAGTCTTTTGGTATCGGTTGAGACCTGTTTTGTGACCCAGTATATGGTGTATTCTGGAGAAAGTTCCATGTGCATTCGAAAAGAATGAGTATTCTGTTGTTCTGGGGTGTAGTGTTCTGCATATATCTATGAGGTCCATCTGGTCCAGTATGTCATTCAAAGCTCTTGTTTCTTTGTTGATTTTCTGTGTAGGTGATCTGTCTATTGCTGAGAGTGGAGTGTTGAGGTCCCCTACCATTAGCATATTATTATCTATATGTCTCTTTATTCTGGTTAAGAGTTGGCTTGTGTATCTAGCTGCTGCCCTGTTGGGGGCATAGATATTTATAATTTTCATATCCACTTGTTGGATACATCCTTTAAGAATAATATAGTGTCCTTCTGTATCTCTAACTATAGTCTTTGGTTTAAAATCTAATCTGTCTGATATGAGAATTGCTACCCCAGCTCTCTTTTGAGGTCCATTGGCATGAAAAATGGTTCTCCATCCCTTCACTTTCAGTCTGGATGTATCTTTAGGTTCAAAATGAGTCTTTTGTAGACAGCATATGGATGGGTCATGCCTTTTTATCCAATCTGCAACCCTGTGGCATTTATGGGAGCATTTAGGCCATTCACATTGAGAGTGATTATTGAGAGGTATGATTTTAATGATGTCATATTGCGGGTGAAGTCTTTGTTTCTATAGATTGTAAATTTCTGTTTTGAATTACTCTTGGGGTCTTTTGACTTTTATAGAACCCACCCCCCCCCTTAATATTTCTTGTAGGGCTGGCTTTGTGGTCACAAATTCCTTCAGTTTCTGCCGGTCTTGGAAGATCCTTGTCTCTCCATCCATTCTGAATGACAGCCTTGCTGGATAAAGGATCCTTGGCTGTATGTTCTTCTCAGTTAGAGCTCCGAATATGCCTTGCCAACTTTTCCTGGCTTGCCAGGTCTCTGTAGACAGGTCTGACATTATTCTGATGTTCCTCCCTCTGTAGGTTAGGATTCTCTTCCCCCTGGCCGCTTTCAAGGTTGTATCCTTGGATCTAATATTTGTGAATTGCACTATTATGTGATGTGGTGTAGGTCTGTTCTCATTGATCTTGGGAGAGATCCTCTTGGACACGAATGCTTGTTTCCTTTGCCAAACTAGGGAAGTTCTCAGCTACAATTTGTTCAGATATCTCTTCTAGACCTCCCTCTTTCTCCATCCCCCACCCCCCGGGGATGCCGATGATTCTGATATTGGAACGTTTCATTGAGTCAGTAATCTCCCATAATCTACATTCTTGAGATTGGATTTTTTTGAGCCAACTTTCCATTTTTTCCTTCTTTTCTATCATTCCATCCTCCAATTCACTAATTAGTTCTTCTGCCTCATTTACCCTGGCCGTCAGAGCATCCAGTTTAGACTGCATTTGATTCATAGCATTTTAAATTTCTGCCAGATTCGCTCTCATTTCCTCCCTTAGAGATTCTATATTCTCGTTAATATTTTCTTTGATATTTTTTTCAAGCCTACACATCATCTTGACCATTGTTACTCTGAACTCCATTTCTGACAATTTGGTTATATCCATATCCATCAGTTCTGTGGCAGAGGCCACAGTCTCTGTCTCCTTTCTTTGCTGAAGATTCCCCCTCCTTGTCATTCTGATGAGGAGAGGTTGCAGGGATGCCCAGAGCCCAAATTATTGACCAGGACCCAGGCAGTGTGCACTTGTTTTATAGGGACCTTAGGGATGTGGGCTTCTTGATTTTTCAGCCTGCCTTCTGGGGGAGGGGACTGCTATGCTGATACTCAGGCAAACCTGTTTGGGTCGGGTTGCCCTGTCCCCTGCGAGGGGGGATGGGGATGGGCACAATGCAAACCGGTATTTCCGGGCTTTTGTTCTCTGGCAGCTTTCCCTGGTGGTTTCCTGTGACTCTTCTAAGAGTCAGAGCAGCAGTGGCCGTATCCTAGCCTCTGTCTCAGAACAGAGGGATCACAGTCTGCTCTCCACTGAGCTCTCTTGGCCACTTTAAATCTGTTTCTGTCAGTGCTGCTAAAAACCCTGCAGTGTCCCGGGTTGTGCGCCCCACAGCCACTCTCCCAGCCCTCACTTCCAGGGCCTGCACATCTCTGTCCTTTGTGCTTCTAACACCGCCAGCCACCCCCGGTTCCCACGTGCGCTCCCGAGCTCTCTGTTTCAGTCTAGTTCTAGTGTGTGCTCCGGAGCTCCGGTTTTCAGTCCAGTCGCTTGCACGCTCCCGAGCTCCCAGTTTCAGTCCGTTCCAGTGAGAGCTCTGGAGCTCCAGTTTTCAGTCTGGTCATGCTAGAGCTCCCGAGGTCTTGGTTTCAGTCCAGTTCCAGTGAGCGCTCCGGAGCTCTGGTTTTCAGTCTGGTCGTGCGTGCATTCCGTGCTCATGATCTTGGTAGGCTCTCTCGCGGGTGCCGGTCCGCGATTCCGGCCGGCTCCCCAGTGCAAGTAGCTACTACTTCCCCATGGAGCGCAACGGCTCCCTCCCCCTTCCGTTTATCTTCTGATATCTGTGCGTGGATTCACAGCTCCCCGCTTCGTACCTCAACACTCAGCGCTGGAGATGTTCATTTGTAGAAATCCAGATGTATCTTCCTGCATCTCAGGCTGATTTCGTGGGTGTTCAGGATGATCTGGTAGATATCCAGCTCAATTCAGGCGACCAGCTGAATAAAGTTCCCCTACTCCTCCACTATCTTTTTCCGACCCCCCTTTAGTTCCCAGTAGCATTTTCTTAGGAAAAAGGAAGAGTCATAGAGCTGGAATTCTAGGAAGTACTAGTCTCCCACTTGTCTTCCCTACATTTGGATTGGTAAAAGAAAGCTACCTTTCCAAATTAAACTAAACTATGAAATCTACAAGATTTCCTAAGGCTGCAATAGTGGCTTAAACAATAGAAGTTAATTCTTTTACAGTTCTGGAGCTTAAACATATGAGATCAAGGTGTCAGGAGTGATGTTTCCTTCTGAGGGCTGTTCCAGAACTCTCTCCTTGGCTTTAGAGTCACCTTCTCTCTGTGTCTTCGCATCATCTTCCCTCTGGATACTCAGTGTCCAAATTTTCTCTTCTTAAAAGGACACCAGTCACCTTAGGTTGGGGCCACCCTAATGACCTCATTTTAACTGAATTAGCTCTGTAAAGACCCTACTTCCAAACACAGTCACATTTTGAGGTATTAGGGATTAGAGCTTCAACATATGAATTTGGTGGTGATGACAGGGACACAACAGAATTCAGCCTATAACAAGGGACATAAGTAAGAGATACAAATCTTCAGTTTGTCATGGGGCACGTTCAGCCACTCAGTATGGCCCAGACCCTGAAATATCATCTTTCCTTGGACTCTCTTTCTCATTCTGTTGCCACCAGAACATTCATGCTCTCTTTTCATGAGTGGGGGACCTATCATTCATAGTTAGATCATTAAAGTCCCACCTGCATTCTCCCTAAATTCCAGCTAAAATAAGTCCATGAATCTGGTTTGTTTGAATAGATCTAATAATAACCACAAAAGTAATGGTAATATCAATGATAAAGTTATAACAGCTGCTATCTCTTAGTGAGTGTTTACTCGTGTGCCAGTCTCAATGCTAAGTACTTCCAAGTATTATCTCATTCGGCCTCATTACAAATCTGTGAGGTAGACACAATTATTACCCTATTATTACAGGTAAGGAATCTAAGGCACAGGGGTCCAAGTTCAAAGGATTAGTTAGATGCTGAGCTATATTCAACTAAAGCCAATGTCCATACTCTATACTACTATAATTTATTGTATATAACCAACCATTTCCTAAATCAGGCTTTTAAAACTATCTTTTAGTTACAAAGCCCTCTATTTTTCCAATGAAACTCTTACAGACTCTTACATTAAGCTCTATTATACAGAACAGACATACAGCACATAAATTGAAAAGTGGAGTACAGAACCCTTTCCGTGCAGTCTCCCTAATTCCTTTTATTGGACTGTCCACCAATTTGAAAACCATAGCCCTAAATTATGTCTAAGGTCCTTGCGCTTTTAGACTCTGGCTTGGAAGGCTTGGACCCTGAGTCCTCTCCTCTCATTTTCTTCTCCTCCCTCATTTGGCTTCATTACAAATCTGTGAGGTAGACACAATTATTACCCCATTATAACCCCTATATTGTGTCTCCTGCTCAAGACAGAATCTGAGGCTAAAATCTACAATTACTTGTCCAATGTTTTGTATAAAACCTTTGAATTAGATTATTAGTGGCATCTACTTATTTATATTGATAAAGAAATAGGTAGGTCATATTAAGAGTATAAAATACAGATTACTGCTAATGAGAATAGGAGCATCTAGACCAGGAGACATTTCTAGAACCTGTGTCCTAAATACAGGATGTGGTTTGCTGAGGAAGGAGAGGGAATGGCAATTATAGACACCCCTCCAGGTATGATGCTGAGTGCTCTGCATGGGACTTATCATTATTCCCCGTCACAGCCTGTGGGGAGATCTGCACACCTCCTGACCTCACTTCTACTAGCTTCCCCTGACAATAGGAACACCCAGAAATTGATCTCATTCAAGGGGAAAAGTTGTATCATTTGGAGACAAAAATAAGAAAAGTGCTTAACGCTTCACTTACTGAATCCTCTACAAAAAAAAAAAAAAAAAAAACAGCCTTTGCAGCCACCCGTCTGCAGGAATGAATCCTGCCATGGAATATTATCTTCTCATCCTCTCTGCCATATGTTCAGGCAATCTGTGTTTCACAGTCTATATTAATGCACTGAGTCAGAGACAGTGGGGTTCAGTGGGCTAAGCAACAGTCTGGAAAATGCAGGGGTGTGAGTTCTAATTCCGTCCTTCTCCTAGCTTGCTGGCTGACCTTCAGGGAAGTTATATCAACCTCTCATTGCCCTCCATTTTCTCCTCACATATCACACATGGTTTACAATGTCTGAGCAAATTGAAGAGGAATACTAACAGTGTCAGCATAGAATTTCACAAACCTCTTCAAAGTTTTTAAATGCCTACCATTTAAAAAACTAATGTTCTGGGGTGCCTGGGCGGTTCAGTCAGTTAAGCAGCTAACTCTTGATTTCAGCTCAGGTCATGATCTTATGGTCCTGGGATTGAGCTCCGCACTGGGCTTCCAACTCAGTGGGGAGTCTGCTTCTCTCCCTCTCTCTTTTCCCCCTCTCCCTGTTCTCTCTCTCGTTCTCTCTCAAAAATAAATTTTTAAAAAAATTCTGTTCTGAGCTTATCAAAGATCCTTAAAGAAATGATTTCCTATCCTTTGGTCATTTGTAATCTAGTTAGAAAAGAAAACATATATTTATAAGATATGTTAAAATCTAGTTAGAAAATAAAACATGTTTATAAGGTATGTTAAAACATATATTTATAAGATACTTACAGATACTCATTGTCCCTCTCAAAAATTAAAGTTCTGTTAAGACACTGAATAACAGTGTATTTATGCAACACCTCAAATCCTTCATAAAAATGAGCTAAATATATATGTGTGCACATATATGTGAGTAAATAAACCAAAAAGTAATTATTTTCATCTCAAAAAATATAATAGGCTCAGAAATGTTTATTACTACAATCCTGGCAATCAGAATTTTTCCTACTGCTTTCAGGGACCAGAGGAGCTTCCTTCCTCTCTCAGTCCACTCTTGGGAAACATGAGCAGTACACACCTGAAAATGTTGGACAAAAGATGGAAGAGACATAGAGGTTGCCAACAAGGACTTTCCATAACAAGATGATAATTTAATTACAGTTGGAAATCATGTGGTTTAGGAGAGTATGTTTTTGAAAGCTATTCTGCATAAGAGAGTCACCATGCTTTCCAGAAAAAGGTACAAAATGGTCTTTGAAATAGAAGAAAATGAATCATTAAGTTCATTGAAATTACACCATCCAGGCATTTGAGGCCAATATGGAAAATGCAAGTTTCCCAGCTCTTTGTCCTGGCACAGAACTCCTAGCGGTGACATACTTGTCATGTAGTATCAAGAAACCTGGTGAATTAGTCATTGTCCCCAGTGTCACTTTGAGGGTTAGGTGGTACTATCCAATTGCCACAGATGTATTGGGTTTTAGGTCTTCCCAAAGAAGAGAGTAAAAATAAAAAGTAAATATATTGGTGATGAGGACTCCAGATGCTCAGGGTGCAGTTTGGGGTCAGGATAGAATTAATTGACAAAGGAACCACGGAATATCAGATTGGTCTATGGCCAAAAGTGTTTGAGTTAGTTTCCTAAACAAACAGGCACTGTTTGCCAACATAAGGCACATGTGTAGTGGTTGTGGCCTTGGGAATAGATGTGGTATGGAATAGACTCCTGCATCTATCATCAGTGGAGCTTTCTGGTTGTCTGCTGTGAATTTTGACCTCTATGGGTACTAGACTTCCTCAAATATAAATGTCAGACCTCTCATGGGTATCTTGACCCCACATATATTATTCAGCTATTTTAAGCTAAACTTCTCTACGATATTCACAATGAGAAACAGAAATAGTATCAGGGTACTCAAAAAAAAAAAAATCAGGCAAACATAAATGTTTGAGGTATTAACTTTGACCATAAATGATTGTGAGAGTACTTTTGGACTGGACTTCTCAAAAAGCTGAATAAAAGTAGGCTTTCAAGCTCTAGAAGGTTTATGGCCTTTGAAGAATACTGGATTGACTTTCAAGAAATCTATAAGGAGATTAGGGCTGAAGGGATGAATATGTTAAATCCAAGAACCTCTGAATATTCTGAATGTGCTAGGGCTGAATCTAGACTGATATCTTTTATAGGGAAGAAGTTAAAAAAAATTGTAAAGGTTTTCACTGTAAGTCCCCAAATTTTTCTTTCCCTTCTTGCCTTTTGGATATATTCCATCATGGAAGCAAGCTGGCATGGACGTAATTCCAAATCTTTAGTGAATTATTTTCTACATGATAAGTATACTTGTCAGCACTTTCATGGAGGATATCTTTAGAACAGGGATATCTTCTACCAAAAAATAGGTCCTGTCTAGGAATAGAGGTGGGCAACCAGCTGAATATAAAGAGTCAATTAAAGTCCGTCGTTCAGAAATAGTGGATTCAATGGGATAGGTACTCAATCGTGTCAATCTGAATGATGCATATTGACTCATACTGAGATTGGAGGCCCTCTAGATTAGGTGTGTCCTGCAGAACTCTATGTGCAGGTTCAGGCCCCAATCCCCTGATCAGATACCCACCTCAGTGCTTTGCAAGTCTTCCCCTCCTGTCAGATTGTAACTTTTACAGTATAACTATATGGAGATAATAATCATGGAAGAGGTCACAAGGTCTTTTTTTTTTTTAAGATTTTATTTATTTATTAACACAGAGAGAGAGAGAGTATAAGCAGGGGGAGCAGCAGGCAGAGGGAGATTGAGAAGCAGCCTCCCCACTGAGCAGGGAACCCAATGTGGGACTCGATCCCAGCACCCTGGACTCATGACCTGAACTGGAGGCAGATGCTTAACCGACTGAGCCACCCGGGTGCCCCAGTCATGAGGTCTTCTTAAAAGTTATCATAGAGGGTAGTGTGTCTCCAGGTGAAGTTCTGGGCAAGAAGATGTGTCATGGTAGCCTACATTTGAACTGGGTTATACCCCTGGTAACCCTGTTATATGGCTCAGTTTAAGTTTTTCTCTTTGACAGTAGCTTGAATTTTTTAATAAAATTATTGGAAAAAAAGATCTGATACTGGCCTAATGAGAGCTTTAGGGTTATTTATGTATAGAACCTCACTCCTTTCACCTGCCAAAATAGTTGAGTGAGGAAAACTACTGACCTTCCCAGGATCAACAGCATTCTTATTGGAAATTTTTGTTAATGGCAACTCCAGGGACACATGAGCTCCCTACAATAGGCAGGATGTGGATGCCATGAGAGCAGCAAGTGGAGAGTTTTTTTTTGTTGGTGATCATTGAGAGTACCTGGCTAATTCTGACTATTTCTCAGATTCCAACTTGGATGGCATTTCATCCAGAAAGTTTTTATCTAGTAACACATATACACAAAGCTACCTGCTGGGTTAGCACCCCTTCTTTTCCCACTGGTAGTTATTACAATGACTTGTTTAAATGCCTGTCTCCCATAACTGTAAGTTCATTAAGAGCAAGTACCATGCTGATTTTATTTACTGTTGAATCCTTAGCACTTAGTAAGTATCTAGTATATAGTAGGTGCTTGATAAATATTTGTAAATGAATGGATTAAAAGAATGAATGAAGTCTGATACCACTTGTTTTCATGGGATGGGAGCATGGGTGGAACAATTGTAATTTTAGAGAAACAACAAGAAAACACAGAAATCCTATTCAGGATGCAAGGGTTGAGTATGCGGTCAAAATGTACCAAGTTATAAGATAAAATATCGGAAATATTAGGAAGCAGACAGGTAGAAGAGTGATGCCAAAGTACAGAAGGCCTAGCATAAATTATCATGGACTAAATGGACCAAAAGGATCAGGAACCAGCAGAAACCAATCTGGTAACAGGATATAAGGCATTTAAGAGAAAATAATTATAGAAGCTACTTCAAGAGACTGGCCCAATGTCTTATTCTTTGATCAGAGCCTATCCTAAAGGTAGAGCTACTAAATGCTGTGCTCTGGAAAGAGAATGCCTTTTGCTTTGCCAGCCATCTAAAATCATTTGTTTGGTTAAAAACTCTTTTATTCTAGTCCATATTTGGCCCTGACATGGAGAGAGCTCGGCCATAGTGCAACTCAGTGTCTGTGTCAGTGTCACAGCTGATGCATCCAAGAGAAATATGTTAGACCAGTACTCTTTCTCTCTGCATTTGTCATGTTCATGTCAACTTCTCCGGCCCCTTACTAAAATAGTAACTTGGTTACTTTTGCACATTCAGAACTTGGTTTTTCTTGCTCCTCATTGTGGTGTTCCTGTACCTGGATAGCTAGCAGAGCAGGCAGGTCAATTTCATCCCATCAGTATAAGCTTACAGAGCTAAGTACATGAATGCCCAGAGGTGGGGGAGTGGAGGCAGGACACTTGTTTGTCAGCAAAGGCCCAGTGTGACTGTCTGCAGGAAAAAGTGGGCTCCTGTCTTGTAGCCCAAATGCCAGAGATGGATGTGGAAAAGTTACAGATGCTACAAATAAGCAGTCTCAGAAAATAAAGTAAGTAAACAAGCAAGCAAACAAATAAACCTTCAAACAAATATTCATCAAGTATCTTACAAACTTAACATGCCAGCTGGGAACGAGAAAAAAGTATTAGAGGATAAAGCAGAAAAGAAACAATTAAAAAGCAAATGAAAGATATATTCTTAGATTATTATATGTGATACAAAAGAAGTAAAATAAACAGGTGATATAAAAGGAGATCAAGGGTACAAGGGCAATTGCTTTAGCGAAGGAGCTCAAGAATGGCCTGCCACAGAAGGAGCCATTTCACCTGAGACCTAAAACGTAAGAAGGAACCAACCATGGGAAGAAATGGGCAAAAAGCATTCCAGACAGAGGAATGAAGAGGACCAAAGGCCCTAATTCAGGCAAGGACTAAAGGAATAGAAAGCTGGACAGTGTGGGTAAAACACAAAGGAGCAGGCACCGTGTCATAAGACATTGGAGAGGGGGGTAGATGTTAGATACTGCAGGGATTTGATGGCCATGGTAAGGAAATATGCATAATTCCAGGTCTTTCTATTTTGTTTGGATTCCTTAAAACCTTACTCTTATAATTTCTAATTTTTCTTCAGGTCATGTTTATGGTATCTAGATTGATGAGCTTTGTTATCCTGATAAGGAAAAAATTGGGGAACAGGAAACCGTGACTGGATATTATATTGCAGAAAACTCAAAAATTGCTGATCCAAAAGAAATTTATATTTGGCTTATCATAGATTCATGTATAATATATAAAAACAGACTATATTATTTCTTCACTCCATTAAGTTTCTATCACTGCTCAGTTTTGCTAATTAACATTGGTCTGATCCCACTACATATATACATATGTGGTTGGGATGTTTAGAAAAGGGCTCAGGATGAAAATTTGCCATGGGAAATCAACCCAATAATCAAAATTTGATTGCATTACTTTATCCAAAAATAAAATAAAACAAAACACATGTGTACAAAGAAAAAAGTCAAGAATTGAGTAACAGGATTTGAGATGCAATCACAAAGGACACGTCCCTAGGACCATCTCTACTGGAGGATGGGTGAGATGTAATGGCTGAGAAGTGGCTCTGAATCAGACCGAAAGAAGAACAAATCCCAGCTCTACCAATTGCTGCCTATTTCTATGACTTTGGGCAACCTCCAAGCCTCTCTTTCCTCATCTGTAACTTGGGACTAGCAATGCCTTTCGCATGGTGTTTTTGTCAAGAATAAATTAAATAGGGGCGCCTAGGTAGGGCAGTCGTTAAGCGTCTGCCTTTGGCTCAGGGCGTGATCTCGGCGTTCCAGGATCGAGTCCCACATCGGGCTCCTCCGCTGGGAGCCTGCTTCTTCCTCTCCCACTCCCCTGCTGTGTTCCCTCTCTCACTGGCCATCTCCCTGTCACATAAATAAATAAGATCTTTAAAAAAAATAATAAATTAAACAATAAGCACACAGAGACAGTATATGATAAGCATTCAGTAGTGGCTTCTACTATTATAATAATTTTCTTTAAATCTCGAATTTATTTTACCTGTTGTTCTTTGGTTTTATATATCTTGTTGTCACCTTAGCTTCTTCCTAAATCTGGTCCATAAGAGATTAGGCCCTAAACAAGTTTATTGAGCCTGAGAGACCACCAGGACTTTTTGAATAAGCAAGGAAGAAGGGAAGCAGAAAGGAACTGGAAACCAAATGATGAAATCTACATTCAGTTAAATCTTGTCTTAATACTCATATGTGGAATTTAAGAAACAAAACAGATGAACATAGGGGAAGGAAGAAAGGAAAAAAAGAGAAAGAGGCAAACCATAAGAGACTCTTAACTATGGAGAACAAACTGACATTTGCTGGAGGGAGGTGGGTGAGGGATGGGCTAATTAGGGTGATGGGTATTAAGGAGGGCACTTGTGATGAGCACTGGATAGTGTATATAAGTGATGAATCACTGAACTCTACTCCTGAAACCAATATTACATTATATGTTAACTAGAATTTAAATAAAACTTGAAATAAAACAAAACCAAAATCTTACCTTTGTAATATGACTTGTAATATCACTTGAAGATAAGAGTATTTGGAAATTCACAACTTTTCAACTATAACATTTTTGCTGTTAAGACCTAATACAGAAGAGACTGAATTTCTCTTGGACTTGACTATCTGTCCCCAAGATTTTCTCTACTTCATACTTAAGTGCAGCAGTAAAATGAGTATCATTTTTCTGCATAGCTCAGTCAAGACTCCACCTATACATAGATGTGCTTTCCATCTGAGCTTTCTATCCTTAACACTCTCCCAAGTGTGCAGTCCTAGAACAGATTGCTAAAAGCGGCCCTCCTGTCAGCCAGTAAGATGCCTAAGTAAGCTGTTACATGACAAGAATGCACAGTAACATAGCTGGTAATATGTCACCTGTAAGGCTGGCTTATTCCAAGTTTATTACTTTCTCAGTTTATTCTTCTCTCCCCGGTTTATTCACAAACTTGTATTGCACGTAATTGCCAACTTACTGATTTGAATCTAAGAATCTAAGCATATTAAAGGCATGGGTTATCAGGCAATTATTTTTTTAAATTATTTTTATAAACTTTTAAATTAAATTATAATGTGCATACAGAAGAGATTAAAAATTGCATATGTTTTGATGACTTTCCACAAAGTGAACACACTAGTATTACCATATCCCATTTTTAAGAATCGAAACACAACCAGAAACATAGATGACACCCTGTGCCTTTCCCAGAAGTAACCATTAGCAAGACTACTTCTTTTACTGCAGATAGGTTTTCCTGTTTTGTTTTGTTTTGTTTTTTAAATATAAATGGGGTCCCATAATATGTATTCTTTCATGTTTGGCATCTCTTACTATTATGTGTATATGCCATCTGTACCATCATGTCATTTGCAATTAATGACAACCTTATTCTTACTTTATAGTTCTGATAACTCATTATTTTTCTTGCCTTATTACATTACTTTAAATGTTTATACCAATTCATCAGTGAAGCACCTGCAGTTTACACTGTGGGAAGATTTTAACTGGGAATTAAATTCCTTCAATAATTATTAAGCTACCTAGATTTTCAATACATCTTGTACCAATTGTGGTAAATTGTTTTTTAAGAGAGATATTATTTTCATTCAAGTTTTCAAATTTATTGCTACTACCTTGTTTACATCTAATTTTTATATTTTTAATGCCTGTAAGTTCTGTAGTATTGTACACCTTCATTCCTGATATATTCAGAAGTTTGAGTGGGTTTCTTTTTGTTAATAATCTCACATAGGGCTTATCAATTTTATTAGTCTCTTCAAAAAACTAATATTTAGCTTTAATTTTTAATAATATATTTGCCTTCTGTTTTATTAATTTCTATTTTTTATTATTTATTTTCTCTATTTTATTGGGGTTTGTCATTGATTTTATAGCTTCTTGAAAGAAATTCTTATACCATTATTTCCAGAATTTTTTTATTTTCTGCTGTATTTAAATATACAAATTTCCTTCAAATACTAATTTAACTACATCCCTTAAGTTTTGATATGTCTTGTTTCATTATTATACTGTTTAAAATATTTCTAATTTCCACTGCAATTTCTTTTCTTGATCTGTGCCTTATTTATAAAAGTGTTAATTTGACATATCTGGGTTTTTCTAGTTGTTTTCCATTATTGGTTTTTACCTTACTTTCACTGTGGTCAGAAAACATACTCACTGAGAGATTTCAATCCTTTGAAAGTTATTGAGTCTCACTTTATGGCACAGGATATGGTAAATTTGGGTAAACGTCCAGGTGCACTTGGAAAACAAACAAACAAGCAAACAAACAAACAAATATGTTTTATGCTGTGGTTGTGTGGAGTGTTTTATATAGATCAATTACATCACTATGTTTTTCAAATTTTCCATATACTTATGTTTTTTTTGTCTGTTCATTTATCAGCTACCAAAAAACACATGTTGAAATATTATACTTGTGGATTTTTCTGTTTCTCCTTTTGGGTCTGGTGATTTTTGCTTTATATATTTTGAGTCTTCGCAATTAGTTATATCCAAAATACAGGATTATATATATTCTATTACTTTATTATTATAAAATGTTCTTCCTTATCTCTAGTAGTAATCCATGCCTTATATTTTCTTCTTTAATTCTGATATAGCTAGATGAACTTTATACTTCTATTTAGAGTATGCATGGCAGGGCATTTTTTTTTTTTAACTTTCAGCCTTTTGGTTTTTATATTTAAGGCATATCTCTTTGAAGCAGTATATAATTTGGTAATCAGTCTGACAATTTATATTTTTAATTGCAATATTCCATGTATTTAAACTTAACGTAATTATTGACATTTGTATACTATGATATTATTACTTTTCTCTTGGTCCCATCTATTTTTTATCTTTTTTTTCATCCCTACCTTCATTTGGATTAATCACATATTTTAAAAATTATTCCACATTTGCTAGTTTGTTCATTATATATCTTTAAATATGATTCTTTGAATGAAGACTGCAACTTGCATCCTTGACTTATTAGAGTCTAAATCAGTACTTTCACCGCTTCCAAGATGAAGCAAACTTTCAAATCCATTTACCTACCTCTCACCTTTATTCTATAGTATATTTTAATGCAACATATCTCTTAAACACTGCAAAATGTTCTTATTGTTTTAAACTGTATATATTCAATTAGATTGACCACACACTTGTCCTCTAGGGTCCTCATTTCTTCTGCATTACTGTGCTTCTATATGGAATCATTTGCTTTGTGCCTGAAGAACTCCTGTTTGCAATTCTTTTAAAGTTTACTATAGTTCACCTGCTAATAAATTCTCTGTTTCATTTAAAAAAATATGGTACTTTGCCTTCATTTTTCAATAGATTGCTTTACTGGTGTAGAATTCCTGATTTTTTTTTAATTTACATATAATGTATTATTTGTTTCAGGGGTACAGGTCTGTGATTCCTCAGTCTTACACAATTCACAGCACTCACCATAGTGCATACCTCCCTAGTGTCCATCCCCCAGCCACCCTATTCCTCCCACCCCCTCCACTTCAGCAACTCTCAGTTAGTTTCCTGAGATTAAGAGTCTCTTATGGTTTGTCTCCCTCTCTGGTTTCGTCTTGTTTCATTTTTTCCTCTCTTCCCCTATGATCCTCTGCCTTGTTTCTCAAATTCCATGTATTAGTGAGATCATATGATAATTGTCTTTCTCTGATTGACTTATTTGGCTTAGTATAATAACCTCTAGTTCCAGCCACATCATTGCAAATAGCAAGATTTCATGTTTTTGATAGCTGCATAATATTCCATTGTCTATATATACCACTTTTTCTTTATCCATTCATCTGTCGATGGACATCTAGACTCTTTCCATAGTTTGACTATTCTGGACATTGCTACTATAAACATTGGGGTGCATATGCCCCTTCGGGTCACTACATTTGTATCTTTGGGGTAAATACCCAGTAGTGCAACTGCTGGATCATAGGGTACCTCTATTTTCAACTTTTTGAGGAACTTCCATACTGTTTTCCAGAGTGGCTGCACCAGCTTGCATTCCCACCAACAGTGTAGGAGTGTTCCCCTTTCTCTGCATCCTTGCCAACATCTGTCATTTCCTGACTTGTTAATTTTAGCCATTCTGACTGGTGTGAGGTGGAATCTCATTGTGGTTTTAATTTGTATTTCCCTGATGCTGAGTGATGTGGAGCACTTTTTCATGTGTCTGTTGGCCATTTGGATGTCTTCTTTGCAGAAATGTCTGTTCATGTCTTCTGCCCATTTCTTGATTGGATTATTTGTTCTTTGGGTGTTGAGTTTGATAAGTTCTATATAGATTTTGGCTACTAGACCCTTTATCTGAAAAGTCATTTGCAAATATCTTCTCCCATTCTGTCAGTTGTCTTTTGGTTTTGTTGACTGTTTCCTTTGCTGTGCAAAAGCTTTTTATCTTGATTAAGTCCCAATAGTTCATTTTTGCACTTGCTTCCCTTGCCTTTGACGATGTCTCTAGGAAGAAGTTGCTGTGGCTGACGTCGAAGAGGTTGCTGCCTGTGTTCTCCTCGAGGATTTTGATGGATTCCTGTCTCACATTTAAGTCTTTCATCCATTTTAAGTCTGTTTTTGTGTGTGGTGTAAGGAAATGGTCCAGTTTCATTCTTCTGCATGTGGCTGTCCAGTTTTCCCAACACCATTTGTTGAAGATACTGTCTTTTTTCCATTGGACATTCTTTCCCGCTTTGTCGAAGATTAGTTGACCATAGAGTTGAGGGTCCATTTCTGTTCTGTTCCATTGATCTATGTGTCTGTTTTTGTGCCAGCACCATACTGTCTTGATGATTACAGGTTTGTAATAGAGCCAAAAGTCCGGAATGGTGATGCCACCAGCTATACTTTTCTTTTTCAACATTCCCCTGGCGATTCAGGGTCTTTTCTGGTTCCATACAAATTTTAGGATTATTTGTTCCATTTCTGTGAACAAAGTTGATGGTATTTTGATAGGGATTGCATTAAATGTGTAGATTGCTCTAGGTAGCATAGACATTTTCACAATATTTGTACTTCCAGTCCATGAGCATGGAACGTTTTTCCATTTCTTTGTGTCTTCCTCAATTTCTTTCATGAGTGTTCTATAGTTTTCTGAGTACAAAATATTTGCCTCTTTGGTTAGCTTTATTCCTAGGTATCTTATGGTTTTGGGTGCAATTGTAAATGGGATCGACTTCTTAATTTCTCTTTCTTCTGTCTTGTTGTTGGTGTATAGAGATGCAACTGATTTCTGTGCATTGCTTTTATATCCTGCCACTTTAGTGAATTCCTGTATGAGTTCTAGCAGTTTTGGGGTGGAATCTTTTGGGTTTTCCACATAAAGTATCATATCATCTCCAAAGAGTGAGAGTTTGACTTCTTTGCTGATTCAGATGCCTTTTATTTCTTTTTGTTGTCTAATTGCTGAGGCTAGGCCTTCTAGTACTATGTTGAATAGCAGTGGTGATAGTGGATGCCCCTGCCATGTTCCTGACCTTAGGGGAAACATTCTGTTTTTCCCCATTGAGAATGATATTCACTGTGGGTTTTCATAGATGGCTTTTATGATACTGAAGTATGTACCTCTATCCCTACACTGTGAAGAGTTTTAATCAAGAAAGGATGCTGTACTTTGTCAAATGCTTTTTCTGCATCTATTTTTCTTGTTCTTTCTTTTATTAATGTAGTGTATCACATTGATTGATTTGTGGATGTTGAACCAACCTTGCAGCCCAGGAATAAGTCCCACTTGGTCATGGTGAATAATCCTTTTAATGTACGGTTGGATCCTGTTGGCTAGTATTTTGGTGAGAACTTTAGCATCCATGTTTATCAGGTATATGGGTCTGTAATTCTCCTTTTTGATGAGACCTTTGTCTGGTTTTGGGATCAAGGTAATGCTCGCCTCATAAAATGAGTTTGGAAGTTTTCCTTCCATTTCTATTTTTTTGGAACAGTCTCAGAAGAATAGGTATTCTAAGAAGAGAATAAAGAATTCATCTTTAAATGTTTGGTAGAATTCCCCTGGGAAGCCATCTGGCCCTGGGCTCCTGTTTTTTGGGAGATTTTTGATTACCGTTTCAATTTCCTTGCTGGTTATGGGTCTGTTCACATTATCTATTTCTTCAGTTCAGTTTTGGTAGTTTATATGTCTCTAGGAATGCATCGATTTCTTCCAGATTGTCTAATCTGTTGGCATATTGTTACTCATAATATGTTCTTATAATTGTTTGTATTTCTTTGGTGTTGGTTGTGATCTCTCCTGTTTCATTCGTGATTTTATTTATTTGGGTCCTTTCTCTTTTCTTCTTGATAAGTCCGGCCAGGGGTTTATCAATCTTACTAATTCTTTCAAAGAACCAGCTCCTAGTTTCATCGATCAGTTCTACTGTTCTTTTGGTTTCTATTTAATTGATTTCTGCTCTGATCTTTATTATTTGTCTTCTCCTGCTGGGTTTAGGCTTTATTTGCTGTTTTTCTCCAGGTCCCTTATGTGTAGGGTTAGGTTGTGTATTTGAGACTTTTTTATTTCTTGAGAAAGGCTTGTATTGCTATATTATACTTTCCTCTTAGGACTGCCTTTGCTACATCCCAAAGATTTTGAACAGTTGTGTTTTCATTTTCATTTGTTTGCATGAATTTTTTCAATTCTTCTTTAATTTCCTGGTTGACCCATTCATTCTTTAGTAGGATGCTCCTTAGCCTCCATGTATTTGAGTTCTTTCCAACTTTCCTCTTGTGATTGAGTTCAAGTTTCAAAACACTGTGGTATGAAAATATGCAGGGAATGATCCCAATCTTTTGGTACCAGTTGAGACCTGATTTGTGACCCAGGATGTGATCTATTCTGGAGAACGTTCCACGTGCACTAGAGAAGAATGTGTATTCTGTTGCTTTGGGATGGTATGTTCTGAATATATCTGTGAAGTCCTTCTGGTCCAGTATGTCATTTAAAGCCCTTATTTCCTTGTTGATATTTTGCTTAAATGATCTGTCCATTTCAGTGAGGGGGGTGTTAAAATCCTCTACTATTATTGTATTATTGTCGATGTGTTTCTTTGATTTTGTTATTAATTGGCTTATATAATTGGCAGTTCCCATGTTAGGGGCATAAATTTTTACAATTGTTAGATTTTCTTGTTGGATAGATCATTTAAGTATGACATAGTGTCCTTCTTCATCTCTTATTATAGTATTTGGTTTAAAATCTAATTTGTGTGATGTAAGGATTGCCACCTCAGCTTTCTTTTGATGTCCATTAGCATGGTAAATGGTTTCCCACCCCGGTAGATTCCTATGACATGCTCCCATGCTGCTCCTCCCAGGGGAGAAAGGGGAGTCTCCCTAGATCAGGGGCCTAGCTGTGCTGCAGATCATGATTTATGGCAACTCTGAGCTGAGAGCCCACTCCTCAACTCACTCTTTGCAGCCAGCTTTTCCCGCTGTGATACCTGGGAGCTCTGCCTCACTCAGGCACCCTCAGTCTTTCTGTGACCCCGAGAGTCCTGAGACTACACTGTCCCAGCGAGTGTCCCACCCCCCCGCTTGGCCACTGGAGCAATGTCCCTCACCAGAGCAGACTTGTAAAAGTTCCACTTTTGTGCTCTGCTGCCCTATCACTTACCAGTAGCTGGCTGACGACAGCTCCCTCCCCCACCCCATGGTCTGTCTTCCCGTATATC
Organism: Ursus americanus; assembly: GCF_024610735.1. Lineage (NCBI taxonomy): Eukaryota > Metazoa > Chordata > Mammalia > Carnivora > Ursidae > Ursus > Ursus americanus. The sequence continues at coordinate 41,093,951 of NC_142130.1, forward strand.
ACCTCAGGTTTACTTCTCTGCATGTCTTACCCTTCCAGAAAGTGGTCTCTTTTCTGTTCATGGAATTGCTGCTATTCTTTTCTTCATTCTTCAGTTGAGTTCATAGGTATTCAGAATGGTTTGATAACTGTCTAGCTGAATTCCTGGGACCAGACAAAATTTAGGTCTCCTACTCCTCTGCCATCTTGCTTAGAATTCCAGACTGATAGATATTTTTCTTTGGTGTTTTAAAGGTGCCATTCCATTGTCTTTTGCTTCCACATGTACTGTTTAAAATTCATCTGTCAGTCTTATTGTTGCTCCTTTGAAGGTAATATGTCTTTCCCTACAAGGTGTTTTAAAACTTTCAATTTCCCTTTGATTTTCAGTAGTTATAATATGATAAACTTAGGTGTGGTTTTCTTAAATACACCCTTCTTAATGTTTATAGAGCTTCTTGGATTTGTAGTTCAATATCACTTGTTAGCTTGGGAAATTTCTGGTTAAGTATCTCTTTAAATATTGCTTCTGCCTGATTTTACCTCTCTTCTCTGCTTCTAAAACTCCAATTACACTTGTTGCAGACTTTCTGTTATGTTCTGTATATCTGATATACCCATTGCTGTATTTCCTTTTATTGAAAAAAAAAAAACTGTGCTTAAATCTGGGTGGATCAAACTGTCTTCAATAACTCTACTTACTGTTATGTCTATCTTTTGAGTATTATTTCAAATTCTGAGGTTTCTAGTGAATTGTTTTTAGAGATTTCATTTATTTTTAAAGTTGTCCAAGTTGTCCTCTATTTTCTTAGACATATTAATTATAAGATGTTAAAATCTGCCATCTGATAACATCAATACCTGTGTCACTTATGGGTCTGTGTGTGTGTGTGTGTGTGTGTGTGTTTTCTCTTTGTTGCTAATTATTGAATCCTATTTCTGGGCAGGTTGGATAATGTTTTAGTGAATACCAGAAATTGTATTAAACAATATTAGTTAGAGACCCAGGTGATGCTATCTTTTTCCAAGATTTGTTTCCTCATTCTCAGGCAATTAGAGCATGTGCAGCTCAACCTGACCCAGTCAAATCTGATCTATTTTAGATGTATTAAACTAGAGGAATACTCTTCCAAGTCTCAGTTGAAAGTCTACGCTACTTTACCAGGCCCCTAAGCAAATTTAACTTCAGTTTTTATTGCTCAGTACTATGAGAATGACATTTCTGCTTAGATTTTTCTAGCCTCTTAGCAACTATTTTCTTCCTGGTTTCCTAGCATCTTGCCCCCCATGCATATACATCTTGGAATTTGACATACACCTTTAGGGGAAATTTCTTGTAGATCCCAGGATCGTGACCCCTCTTGTTCTCACTGCATTGGTAGCACTATGTATGTATGTATGTATGTATGTCTCACTGGTTCAAGGACTGCTGCTTTCTTTTGGCCTCTTAACCCCATTACTTTGAATCAACAAATGTTCCAAAGGAAAACAAAACAAAGTAGCTGCAAATATGAGACTTACCTCAATGGTTACCCTCCCTTTTGGGATCTTGGTCTCCCAAATCCAGCTGTCCTAGTTGCTTTCTGATGAATCTGAAGAGTTTTGTGTGGTTTTTAAAATCCAACTTTTATAATTTTTCTCAACAGAAGAGTTAATATAATACCAATTACTTTGTGATATTTAGAAATGGGAAGTCTCATGACATTAATTTTTATATTGACTATGATGATTTTTTCAATCAAACTGTAATAAATATGTAAGAACATTCAAAGAGTGTTCTTTTTAGGAGCTTGACTTTAAAGCAGTCTTTCCTTCAAACTCTTTTTGTATTTAAAAACTTTAGAAGAAGAATGTACTAAAGGTGCCTTAACAAAGGATTTAACTGATTTGAGTAGGTGATAATGTCAATAATAACTGAAAAGTAAAATTTGTTCTTGATGATCCATCTGTGAATAATTGAGAGGTGTCTACTTGAGCAAAGAGTTTCTAAGACAGTAAAGACTCTATTAAATTGAAACTGTTTTTAAAAAGATGTTAAATAATTTTATTTCTTAAAGCTTAAGTCTGATTTCTTCTAACGTTTCCAGTTACATTGTAAGGGAAAAGTTGTTGGACTCTAAGACCAGAAAAATTGATGGCAAGGTATTTGAAATGTCACTGGTGGTTCTGTTTGTCAGTATGATGTAGTAAAAAGAATGTTGCACTAGTATGAAGGTAATATGAATCACAGTTCAATGACTCTGAAGTTTCAAATTTGTATGACCTTTGGTAAGTACTTCCTTCTGCTTCTCATCCCTCCACTTCTACAATTTCTCAATCCTGGCACAGCCTACAAACTTATATCACAACGCTTAGTCTTCCACTTGGGAGACAGAGACTCGTGATCCCAGACCCCCATATGTGAATACCTAATAGGACAGTTCCTTAGTCTGAGCCCGGATTCAGATTAATCTTAGAAATACTTCTAGCAAATAATATTTCATAAATGTTTTATTGAGTATCTGCCATGTGGAAAATGTTTGATTAAGACTTTTAGGGATGTACATGAGCCATAATTTGAGTTTATAGTTAAGTAGTCAAGTAGACAAGACAAAATAAGAACCATAACAGTTGTAAAGAAGTTGCTGAGAATACTCAAAAAATGGAGCCCATATCTGGTTAGAGGAGTGTAGCAAAGCAAAAAAGAAAATTAAAATAGGCTTCATAGAGAAGATAATATTTGGATCAGCGTTGAAGAAATACATAGACTTTTGATATATAAAGGGAAGGAAGGGGTTGCAGATAGGGAAACTATTAAGATGGCGCAAATCATCTGAGCAAACGCATAGTGGGAGGAAACATGGATGGCCCCAGTAGGCTGGAGAGAGGCCCTGTGCTATGGAGATTAAACAGCTCTGGCTTGAAGTCAGATAGTCTTGGATTCAAATTCTGACACTTGGAAAATATGTGACCTTGAACAATATCTTAACTCTGGGTCTCAATTTTCTTAACTGCAAGATGTGGATATTGATAGTAACATACAGAGCTAGTGCAATTATTAACTGAGATAATTTGTAAAGTGTTTGCCACAGTGTCCAGCACTCCGTAAGTGGTAGCTAAGATTACTTCAGTATTGGCAGAACAAGGCACACTAGGGTCTCAGAGCCTTTGGAACCTATCATTTTGTTTGTTTCCATGAGGAACAATTAAACTATCTGGAGGTGGAGTTTCAGGTTGCTGAAACTTAGCTGATGAAGTCCTCTTTAAAGTTTGGAATTGACAATCACCCAAGGGTTCAGTGTGAAACATAGGGCGGAATTTCAAATAGGCAAAACTGTCATGTTCTTGATAACAATGCACGTATCCAAAGAGATTGTCTTTAATAGCCTAGGGTCAATATGTTCTTGCTTTCAGTGAGAGCTAATACCTCACCTTCAGTTCTTCATCTCCTCAGCAGCATTAGCAAGGACATTCCTACTGGAAAGGGTTTAGCACAAATTCTAAATGCCTCATCCAGCAGCAGCTTCCTTCCCGAGAAGCCCCCTGGCAAGAGTATACAGGCAGAAATTTATCATTACCACCAGTCATCATCCCCATTAAGTACTGTGGGGAAACTACATTAATGATTGTTTTTAACACTGGACTGGAAATCTGTGTATTTGGTCATGTATCATTTTCTTCTTAAGGAATCGCTAGGTTTTGAGCCACCAGAAGGATGGCTTCAGGGAACTTGTTCCTAAATAAGCCTGTTACAAGGAGTTGCACTCTCCCTTAGGGAGAGACAGAAGCAGTTGCAAGCAGTTGGGAATTTCCCCAAAGGCTTATTTGAGGACGGGTTCAGATATTCTTGGCCAAGTAGGATCCTCTAAAGAACCTGTTAAAGGCCTTCTGAGGGCAGCAGTGAGGGCAGATGAAGAAACTCTAATCTTCGTATGTGTACTTTAGTTCCTGTTTCAGATTAGACCTGAGAAGGTAAAGTAGCATCTCTCTAGAAAATGCCTATTTAAGTGAGAACAGCTTTATCAAGATATACAGCTATTACTTAAGGAAAATCTCCTCAGTGGAAGCTTAAGGAGGTAAAATCCCAAGGAGTTAAGAGCAGACAACTTGTCTGCCGGTTTTAGGGGATCCTAATCAGTCTAACAATAGCGGCGGAAAAGAAAGAAACCAGCATTCAACATATTCTTTCATTGAGGGTGGATGCCCGGATTGCGGGAAATGCAGCTCATTTTGACTTCCGGTGAAAAAGGGAGGAACTGCCAGCTTCCAAACTTGATAGACAGGTGCGTGCAGCTGGTCCAGGAAGTCCAGAGAGAAGCCAATCTGGATGAAGTATTCTGAAGAAAAGTCAGAGCCAAATCAAGGAAGAATGAGATTGGACCCATAATCTAAGTCTTAGTCCCGTGGACATCCCTGAACTTTCCTCCCAGGACACTCGGACAAGCATCTGGTGCTCCTGCCTCACTGGCTCACTTGCTGCACCACAGGTGGAACCTTCTTCCAAGTGTTTTTTCTTGACTTGTTCCATTACTGAAATGCTTTTCTCCCGTTTATAAATGCTCACCTTTCAAATCTCATTTTAAATGAATTCATCTCTTGAACCTTACAACTGAAAATGATATTTTCTTCCTCTGAGCTCTTCTTATGTTGTTCACCCATGCAGTTCACTGAGTACTTTTTTATTGCATTGTATTATGCTTATTTGAGTTTATGCTCATCTCCTTTCACTAGACTATGAAATCAATCTGTGAAAGCACTAATGTTGACAACTATATACAAGAAGACTGTTACAGCCATGGATGCTAGTTTGGTTCTACTTTCACCTGTAACAGAAACCCAAAAGTTCAAGATAGGTCTTTATCCAGTGTTTCCAAAATGTGGCTACAGATCACTTGCATGAAAATTTACTGGAGTGCCTTTAAAATTCTCATTCCTAGGCTTCACCACGGATCTACTGAATCAGAATCTTTGGGGAGGGGATCTGGAAATATGCATTTTGACAAGCATATCAAGAGCTTTTAGTGTATACTGAAACTTGAGATGAGGGAATCATTGTGTTTATGGTTATTAGATGAAGCAAAAACAAATGATGTGAGTGAAACCAGAAACGTTGCAGTTCAAATTTTGTATACAAAGATTGGAACACTTTTCTGCATGTTGCACTCTTTTAAAGTACATATTCTCCAGTGCCCAATTGTTTTGTAATACTGTGAGATAATTATCGGCTTATAGAGGAGAAATGGACTCAATCATCATGGTTTAGCTTTGAGTTTTTACAAGCGGACCATTTTGCTCCTTCATATGCCAGTAGAATTATCACTCTCGGTGATGGGAAATACTTGCACTTTTATAAGGGAGTCAGGTTTTCATATAAAGAAGAAAGTGATGACACACACTTGATGCTGGACAACATTTATGATGGAATTCAAAGAGACACTAAATTTGTTTGCAAACCTACTTCCTTATTTGTTTTCTTTCCTTAACCTAGCCTTCCTTTTCTGTCTTTGTAGAGCATGACTCTGCTATTTCTTCCTTTATCAACTAGCCAGTGTACTGGTTCTCTTTTGCAGTATGTCCTTTTTAGTAGAATTTATTAAATAATATCAAGTTATTATAGGGAAACTGTAATGAAAAAATAACATTAAGTTTTAAAAAGAAATAAAACATTATCCTTCAAGAAGCAATCTGATATAGTGAAAGAAGCATGATGTTAACTTCTGAGATGAGGTCAGTGGGCACTTGTTTTGTTCTATTTTAGGTTATACATTTCCCCCGCACTTTTTTTTTTATTAAGAAGACCTATCTTAAGATGGAGAATCTTAAGACCTTGATGCTAAATTTATTTTATTATTTGTGAGAACCCAGATTTTCATTAATGGAACGTCTCTATTCACATACAAAACTAATTTTGTGACCGGCATTAAATCATTTTGTGACCCCTAGTACTTGCTTTTACGGTCAAAGAGCATTCCCTTTGTTATTTTGGTTTCTATATATACCAAAAGTCATAGATTCAGAATCTGAAAGTCAATGAAGCAGATAGAACAAAAACTATCAAGTTCTGTATTCTTAAATTAATATTTACTGAATACCTGCTATCCTGGTGCTATGAGTTCAAAAATAATTAGACAAAGTACTGAAATAGATGAATTCGGTGTTTTATAAGGAAGATATTCACAGGTATAAAACAGTATATTTCAGTTGGGAGATTGGCAGAGATGTTTGTTTTGATAGACTTACATGACTGCAGTTGTTCGCATACTGAAAATCACTATTAATCCTTCATATTAACATGACCATTAAATAAGATGTACCCATACAATTAAGGTTTTGTGTTTTATGAGTCTTCTTTTGAATACACATTTTATGTAAATATTTCTTAAAACCTTCTATAATTCAAAACTCACATTATTCAGGACTAATTCTACCAAAGACAGTATGGATTGGTGTTTTGCTTAGCTAAAGTGGTGCCTCCATTTTGTAAGAGCATAAATATAGTTTACAGTTTATTCAACATGCCATCTCTGATAAAAGTTACCAACTTTCTGTTAAATATTTGCGGAGATACTCATTACAAAAGGAAACTGATATAGGAAATCTAAATGGTTGGGTATTGGAAAAGTCAGTTCAAACATGGAAATCATAAACATATATATCTCATATATATATATGTATATATCTCATAAGCATTTCAATATTTCAGTGTACGTAAGTGAGTGTACATTCATATCATCATGTCTTGACTTAGGATTATGGTAATTTTTGTGAGTCTGCTCATTAGAGTTCAGTGTCATTTTTCTCTTATAAGCTATGCCCATAATAATTATCTTCAATTTCCTGTTTTAGATTCTTTTAAGTGCAATGAAAACCTAAAGACCTTTGTAAAAATAACGTGAGTGCAGTATTTTTGCAGTTGCTTTCATTCTTTTACAGTTGTCTTACACACATCCAGTACAATAGTACTGTTTAAGCAACTTTTCTTTAATAACTATTTCCAGTGTATTGAATATAGTTCAAATAAAAACCTTTTCTTTCACACATATATTGCAGTAATGTGCACAGTATTAAGTTACTTAATTACAATTAACAGTACAACCATGAGAAACAGATTTGATAATAAACAACAATATCATAGTAAGCAACTTAGCTGTAGAAGAAGTATATGGCCATACAGAATTAGCCAATACCATTTGGTATGCTGTGGACATCCATTTTAACAGAGGAACAGAGTGTTAAGTAAGGCAAATGTGGTAAAGTGAACACTGATTAAAAGATGAACCACTGTAGGGGTGCCTGGGTGGCTCAGTCGTTAAGCATCTGCCTTCGGCTCAGGGTGTGATCCCAGAGTCCTGGAATCGAGCTGTGCGTCAGGCTCCCTGCCCCGCTGGGAGCCTGCTTCTTCCTCTCCCACTCCCCCTGCTTGTGTTCCCTCTCTCTCTGGATGTCTCTGTCAAATAAATAAATAAAATCTTTAAAAAAAAGAGAGAGAGAGAGAGAGATTAACCACTGTATTTAAAAATTTGTATATAACACAAGACATTACATTGTTATGCCACCATATGTCATTTTTTAAAATTACAATCCACATAAAGAACTATTCCATTGAGCTGTAGTCCCTGTACATTGTTGCCTAAAATTCCAGAAACTGACATCATGTGCTGCTACCAGTGATTTGGCAGATAAAGTGGTATGTTCTCCTTGAAGAAAAATTTTATATAAAAAAACACTAAAAGTACATCAATAGATAGGATTCATGTTTTCAGGTTAAGCTATGCTTTGTGATCTAAAAATTCTTAAAGATAAATATTATTTTAATGACATACTTAGTATAATTCATGAGTATATGAAAGAGATACAACTTGGAGAAAAATTAAAATTAATTAAAATATTTGAGTATAGTTCATGTACTTAACTGACGACAACTATTGATTGCAGCTTATCTAAGACAAGTTCCTCAGGTTTAATTTGCACATTTCCCCAAACTTTTTCCTGGGATCAGAATTCCCAGAATTTAGCTCACTTCAGCATGGGAGCTCTACTATGTGCTCTGTTAAATGTATATCCTGCATGTGGAACTGTACCAGAATATTATCGGAACTTAATCTAATAATTTTAAACAAATGGATTGAATAAATTAACTTTGGATATGAATTTTCCCCCTGACTTAAAGACCCCAAAAGGCAGTTTTTTAGATTGCTCCTTTCCATTATCACCTAGAAGTCTCACTTTTCCCCCTTAACTCTAGATGATAGTGATAGGTCTTTGTCAACTCCCTGAAAGGCCAGAGTAAAAATAGCCTTCTATCATCACTTCCAATTCTCTGTCCAGAGTAAAGTCAAAAAGAGTCTGTCAAACCTATCATTTGCCATTTTTCTAATCTCTTGGCCTCCATCAGGAAAATCCTATTATTTTGGCAATAATATTATTGTGGTCATAATATTGTCACTGTCTCAAGCAAACTGAACATTTAAAACACACTTGAATAGAAAGAACAAAACAGTTGTACATTTAATGATTTTCTCTTAGTAGGACATCATTTAATAACCACTGTATAATTATAAGAAGGAGAATTGATCACATAATGTGCCAGGTATTATGTGCAGGTGATAGAGATGTACTGAAATAAGGAGCCCAGGTAGGATCAGGTAATTTGATCAGGTCCAGAGTCCCATGACCATTATGTGGCCGATCCAGGATTCCCTTTCTATGACAACTCACCCTTTCTGTGTTCTCAGAATGAATTTACAAATAGTAAAGGTGGGGGGGGACCATCCAATTAATAAAAACATGAAGTGCTTAGATTGAAGGACTCATTTTGTTCTGATTTCCAAAGTGCTAGTAGCAGCAACTCAAATCTATGCCATGCTGATCTTTGCTTGCAATTTAAATCAGACCAACACAGTCTTTGACAGGACCCTCTCTCCTGACTCAAGTAAAGAGCCACATGAAATCTAGTCTCTTAGCTATCCCAGCTACCAAGGAACATTACTCTCTAAAGCAAACTTGAGATATTTTAAGTAGTAATTCACTGAAAGATACTGGAAGTGTTATAAGAAAGTATGGCTCTTTCAGACTTCCAGTTCAATTTACTTGTTTAGAGAGGTTTGGATGTGACTTACAGAGAAGGTTAAAGACCTTGCCTGGTGGGTGTTCAATAAATGTTAATTGAACTGAATTGAATTGAGACCCAAGTTCAAATCCAATTTAATACCAAAATAGTGAAAGTTTGGTCAGATCACAAAGTCACAACTGATGGGATTGCCTGGGACAGGTATTACAGCATGTGTGGTGGGAAGAAAGGAGAGGAGACTGGCAGGACACCTCGAATTACGCTTTGGGTTCTGAAAGAGTGCTATTTACAGCCAAGAGGTGTCATGACACCTTGCTAGCTTTTACAGATACTAAAACATTTTGCTATTTCTTGAAATTGTCATGATGTGAAAAACCTTGTCTTTTCTTCTCCTACTCCCCCAAAGACATCCCCCATCCTGCCACCCTGAGATAAGAGTCTTCTCATAAAATACAGCAGGTGCAGAGCTATATCTCAAAATCAGAAAGAAATAAAGTGGCAACTACCCAACCAGCTCCAAATAAGGTAGACCTTTTGAAATCATGTCCCAAAGCAGTGGAGAGAGGGGTGATGAGATAACTTGGTAGAAAACAGCAGAGCCACCTGTCTTAGTCCATTCAGGCTGCTATAACAAAATGCCATAGTCCCGGTCGCTTATGAATAACAGACATTTATTATTATTTATTAAGGAGGGCACCTGTAGGAAATCTAAGATCAAGGTTCTGGTAGATTCAGTGTCTGATGAGAATTCATTTCCTACATAGTTGTCTTCACCACAACCTCACATGGCAGAGGGGCAAGGGAATTCTATAGGACCTCTTTTATAAGAGTATTAATCACATTAACTAGGGTAGATTCATGGCCTAACCACCTCACAAAAATCCCACCTCCAAATACTATCACCTTCAGGGGTTAAGATTTTAACATATGAATTGGACTGGGGGAGTTTGCAAACATTCAGACCATAGCACCACCTATGCCTAATGGACCTCCATTCTTCTAGGACCAGCATCATGTGAAGTATAGCTCACACTCTGTCTGTCTGCTTCCCTGAAGACCATGAAGGCAAGATTGTGGTTTGCCGTAGTATGCAATTCTTTCCACCTGACTTTCTCAAGAGGATCTTTATCCCACATCACTTTCTCAGAAAACAGAGAAGTCACATCTCTCAGGGCCTCTTATGTCTCCAGTTGATTCACCATCTTGGAATCAAGACTTCCATCTGAAACTAAGCATGGTACAAAATTGCCTGCATTAAGTAAGCTTTACTTCCTCTGTTCCCTTCCTCCTTCTCCCCTCTCCTTTCTCATTTTGCAAACAGGTTGCAGCCAAAGAGACTGTCAAGTATCTAGCACAATGAGAGCCCCTAGCACAAACCCCTAGCACAGGGTTTCTTAGTCATTAAACCAAAAGAAAATCTGTGTCTAGGAGTTCAATATGACCACATAAAAAATTGTCCTTCCATAGTTTATTTATCAAGCTAGACTTTCCTTTTATTTTATTTTTCAAAATTATATTTAACATTCCAGAAACTATCATTCTCTTCCCCCCGCCATTGGTGAATTTTGTGTATTTGTCTCATTCATGTCTTGCCCTTTTTCCAAACAAAATAATTCAGTGCTCACTCCTTGAATTTTTTTTTCTTAAAGCTTGACCAATTTTCTAATTCTACTCATCACATGTATGTAATGTTTTCAAAACCCTCCCCAAAATTAGCCGGAGTAAGAAAGGGAATACATATAACATTTTCTAGCTGGAATCTGTCTGAGAGATCATCAAGTCTGGAATATTCATTTTTCAAAAATGGTATGGAGGCCTAGACAAGCCAATTAACTTGTCCTAGACTGCAGAGCTGGTCAATGATACACCCAGGACTATTACGTACACAAGTCTTCTACGTATGGAAGCAGAGCCAGATAGAAGTAATCTGTGCAGAAAAGAAAATAAATTGTCAGACACTTATCTGCCTAAACTGTTAGTTCATCAAGTACTGCTACCTTATATAATACAGTATTCCATTTCTCATGGTCCAGATATTCAAATAAAATATAGTATACTTGTATTTTATGTAGGATTTTTATTCAGCTCAATCATACTTTTAAAACACAGTATAAACTATACATTTAAAGAAACCATTTGAAGGAACTATTTTAGGGTAAATAGATTTAAGCTCTTAAGTTGAAAAGCCATATCTAAAATAGAATTATGTTTTCCATAGTAAAAATCTTCCCTAGTTCCTCAAGCCACTACTCTATCTTTCTCCTTTCGTCTCAGTGCCAACAACATGAGAAAAATGGATTATAGTTATTGCCTCTGCTACCTTGGCATATATTAATTCTACTTGATGACTTCCGTCCCAGACACTCTTCTGCCTTCTCCCCAGAAAGTTAACAACACCAAATGGCACATCCTCATTTATAAGTACTACAGCTTTTGACACAGTTGACTCTCCTCTCCTTGTCACCTGAATATTAGAAATACTCCTCATTTTTCTGCCACTGGTATTCTCTCTATATACACATTTTCAGGGCTGCTCTTCTGCCTATGTAGACCAGAGCTTAAAAGCAGGCTGTAATGAACTCTCAGCCTGAATTTCCATGCCTACTGATCATTTTATTTGGATGTCTTAGATTCTTCAATTTCAACATGGCCAATAGATCTTTTTAACAACAACTAATTTCTTTTAATGTTAGCAATTCTTTTCTTATGTATCTAGCACTGTCTTCTTTTTTCTCTTTTGTTAGGGAACAAAATTTAGTCATTCACAAAGCCTGTTGATCTTCTCTCTGTAACATCTTCCAACCCATCCCATCCTTTTCATTAGCACTTACGTGAGCCAAAAATATAGAGTTCCACAGATATTTCCTATCTGCAGTCTCTCCAACTCCAAACCATTCAAAATTACCACAGTAGAGTCAAATTTTCTAATGCTGTGCTGCTCTGCTGCTGTCACTACAGAATGAACTCCCTTCAGTGGTTTCCCATTGCTCTCCTAGTAGAGTCCAAACTCAGTTTGGCGTGCATGGCTATGACAGAGCATACCCATACCCATACACACTCAGAATACTCCCTTTTGTGAGTTCTGTGTCCCAGCCCTCCTTGGTTGCTAGCTCTCAATGTGTTCACTCCAGTGCCTGCCCCCTTTCATTTTCTCTTTCTGCCCCTGAATCATTAGCAGTTGAAAGAATGCTCAAGGACTAGTTTTGTTCCACCTCCTTCCTCTGACAGCATCTAACATGTCACCTCCTATCTCTATCACCTCTATCACCTGCCTCCTATTCAACATGGAGAATTAATTGTGCCAGTGCTTTATGTCTCCATTTGAATTGAATTGTATCTCTTCAATTTAATATGCATTCCTTGGCCATTACTCTCTTATTTATACAGTGACTTGCACAAGATCACTAATCAGAAGACATTTTTAATTGGATTAGGATTTCCCTAGTAATGAGTAATTCCATAGTCATGAGATAGATATAAATTTTAAATGATTACCATGTTAGAAAAGACTAAAAATTGATAAAATAGCATACCTAGAGATGATCTATAGAACCATTCCATGTGTTATAATTTTTCTTTCAAAATGGCCACTCTATGACTTTTCTAATGTATAAGTTGTGCTATATGTGCAGCACAAAATTTAAGTAATCATTTTTTTGGGCTTTAGCTTTCGCAGTGAACTGTCTCTCCTCTCTATCCATAATTGACTCTTCAGTGATTCTGGAATCTATCCTGTTATCTTATTGCACATTTTCTCCACTACCTGGAATGACCTGAAACCCCCCTCCAAAAAAACCCTTTTCTTATATTAAAAAAAAAGTATCCATTTAGGCCCAGCTAAAATTACAATTTCTCTATAAAATTTTTCCCTGTCAGTTAGAATTACATAGAAGATAAGAGTGTGGTAACTGTGGTCAGAAGACCCAGGCCCAAAATCTGTATCTTTTATTTCCTCAGTGATTCAAGGTAAAACAAATTTTCGTTATCTAGGATATGGAAATAATCACAGTATCTTCTTCATAAGTTGTTGTCATATTTTAAACAAATGATGGCTATATTATTATCACCTTATTCTCACCTTAGTGTTACCAAAGCATTTCCTTTGTACCCCTGTCATGGCACAGCAATTTTCACAGTCTTCCTTATAATGTCCTTCTATAGCTTTTTAAAAGATGTTATTTATTTATTTGAGATAGAGAGAGATAGAGAGAACACAAGCAGGGGGAGCAGCAGGCAGAAGGAGAAGCAGGTTCCCTGCTGAGCAGGGAGCCTGATGCGGGGCTCGATCCCAGGACCCTGGGATCATGACCTGAGCTGAAGGCAGATGCTTAACTAACTGAGCCACCCAGGCACACCTTGTCTTCCTATAATTTAAGTATATCTTTGTTTCATCTTTGCATCCCATTCAGTGCTATGTATATTTTCCTTGCTATGTCTTAGAGTTGGAACTAATAAGTTTTGGAGACAGATAACACTGAGTTAAAATCTCCACTCTGCTACTCACTAGCACTCTCTTTTGGGGCAAGTTACTCGACATTTCTGAGACTCAGTTTCTCCTTTAATAAACTTGGAGTGAAAATAGTTTCTACCTCATGGGAATATTATTAAATAAGGTAATGATGACTGATACAACAATTTGTGTAGGATGAGGCAGGTGCTCAAAAGAATAGCTGTATAGTAGATATTCCACAAATCTTTCTTGAAATCAGTGCAGATATTTTCATGGGAGATCTTTTCCACAATTTTAAAGGTGGGTCATGACAAGGAGAAAGGAGAGACATGGTGCGGGGGGAGGGTGCTCTCAACAGGACCCTCTCTGGTCCAAGAGCTCATTTGTACCTACAGTCTGACCCTATGCCTCAGAGCATAAGAATCACTTTGATCCAAACCCCTGACACTTGATTTCATTCTTCTCTTTGTGAAACAATCTCATTAGAGAAATCGTGCTGCTGAGAAAGCAGGTCACTCAGCTGGGGGCAGGCAAAGAAAGTTTGCTCGGCTTAGTCATGACCTCCATGAAAAGTGAAGTGTTAGTGAGGAGCCCTGGGATTTGCAGCGTGCCATGGCCGAGGTTTTCACCAGAGGCCACTGGGAGTTTGGGCAGAAGGAAAAGTAATGAAGGGGTTGACTGAACTGCTGCTGTGTGTGTTAGCATCAGTTCTCTCCTCCTGGTTTGTAATGAGCTCTTTCCCCATCTGGTGGGAAATCCCGGATGGAAGGAGGAAGCAGGGTGCTGCCAAGGGTGATATTGGCAGTGATATATTTAGAATAAACACCCAACTGGGTTGCTCATCATCTGTAGTCAACATTGACCTTATCATATTTTTTGCAAGAACAAAAATGTTCATTAGAGAACCAAGGGGCTAGCTTCATTTTAAGACTATTTCTTTTTCTTTCTTTTTTTTTTTTTATGATATGTTAGTCACCATACAGTACATCATTAGCTTTTGATATAGTGTTCCATGATTCATGCATATAACGCCCAGTGCTCCATGCAACACGTGCCCTCCTTAATACCCTTCACCAGGCTAGCCCATCCCTCCACCCCCTTCCCCTCTAAAACCCTCAGTTTGTTTCCCCAAGTCCATAGTGTCTCATGGTTCATCTCCCCCTCTTTTCTCCTCCCGTTCATTTTTCCCGTCCTTCTCCTAAGATTATTTCTTTTTAACTAATGCATAAAATTCTGTATCTTGTTATTCTTATAAAATGCAATAGCAAATAATAATCATAAAAAGCAACAACAAAATATGCCATTAAGATTTTTAGGTTCATATCCTCATCTCATGTATCCAGATATGGAGGACCAGATGACCTCCCCAAAACAAGCCAGGAAAAGCCTCCATGGTATGAGGGTGTTTAGAGCCAGAAACTCCCAAAGGCAGATATCACTGTGAATTTCCTCGCATCTTTCAACGTGGAAAAGGCAAAGGTTAGCACCTAAGCTGCCAATAAAATATTTTGCTACACTTTAAAACCTTGCAAACTGAAAGATTCACAAAAGTTCATTGGATCATGGGATATAAAATGACACAAAGTTAAGAAGTAAAGATAAAGAATGCAAGTCCCGTTCAGTTGGAGTGGGTTTTCTTCTTTCATATCTCTCTCCTTTTAGTTACTATACACTGAGTTTCCCAACTGGATCTCCCTCGAGATGTACTGACTAGAAGACAGTCCTACCAAAAAAAACCTCCACTTTTCACTGGTAGCAAATTAGCCACATAAAATCCATATTGTTACCCTTGAATCTTTCAGTATCCCTCCTAGAGGTGGTGCTCAAGTAATAAACGTGAAAACAAAACACCCAACATTGCCAGACCCATAATAGATGCATAATAGGTGCTCACTCTTTTCTTTTCGCTGTAGTGCCACAAGGTACCAAGGCAGCATTCTGACTCTCAAAAAATCAATCTGTAACTTTAAATGAATAAGCTTTTTCTTAATTCAACATGCATCAGGCCCAACTGTAAAAATGGATGGAGCTGATGGTTGGAGTCCTACTCTAAGCCACTGGTTATATAATTTACTATCTAACCGACGCTTTTCTCCATTCTGAATTCTGTACCCCGACGTCCCAATACTTCACGAGACCTATTTTACATGTCACTCAAAAAAGGACCTGGTAAATTTACAGCTCTAGTGTATAAACGTTCCTGTGTGTACCTATTATGTGTCAGGCACTATTTCTTTCAGGAATGCTGGTGTTTTTAAGATGACTGCTGCCATAAAACTATACTTAATCACTAAACCCTGAAACCAAGGGTAGAATTTCAAGAATCTAGAGGATGCAGGAGTGGGGAGGAACCATTTAGCCCTTTCAAGTTATCTTGGGGCTTGCTACTTTTACTACCAAGTCATAGACACAGCCCTGTATATCTTAGGAGGGACTCTTTTTTGCTTTAATGACATTATTTTCCTTTATACAATAAATTCAGAATTTCATAGCACTTTTGAGCAGGAAAGGAATTTGTAATCCACTTATTTAACATATAAAATTTACTAATCTAAGATTACAAAACTGGTTAATGTCTGAGCTTCTGCAGCACACCAAATTCTTGACTCCCTGCCAAGATATTTTATAAACTCCACCAGGCTTGCAGTTCTGTGTGCATTTTCACCTACCTGCTCAGTAGATCTGGAACATTTCCTCTTCAGAGCCACCACCAAGCAACTAAAGGAGAGGATTTCTTCATATTCTCAGCTACTCCACTACTATATAGAATGTATAGTTTGTTCAAATGTCACCAGTTTGGGGGCGCCTGGGTGGCTCAGTCGTTGGGCGTCTGCCTTCGGCTCAGGGCGTGATCCCAGCATTATGGGATCGAGCCCCACATCAGGCTCCTCTGCTGAGAGCCTGCTTCTTTCTCTCCTGCTCCCCCTGCTTGTGTTCCCTCTCTCTCTGGCTGTCTCTCTGTCAAATAAATAAATAAAATCTTTAAAAAAAAAAATGTCACCAGTTTGAGGATTGAGTACTGAGGTTTGAGATAATGTCACAAGTAGAGTCACATATGGCCTCTTTAGCTTTGCCCAGGTTTATAGCTCTTACCAATCCTTACAGACCATTCCTGCCTCTTAAATGTTCTATGCCCCCTCTTCCTGGCTCTTTGGATTAAGGTGTTTTTGTTTTTGTTTTACTACTCTGCCATACATTCTACTCTTTATTCCTGAGTTAATCAGTCATTTGCCTTAATTTCTCCCTTTAGGGTATTGCTTTCTAGTTAGGGGCTAGGACACCTCTTTAGTTACATTCATGGTCCATAATAATCAGCCAAGATTCCCATGAATATTATTATAGCCAAGGGGTACCTAACTAACCATGTTCAACCTCATAGTGTATACACAGTAAATCATAAGTCGAATAGGGAAGAGAAGGCCCACGGACATTCCATTATTTGTGACATTAGTCTTCTTACATGTAAATCCTTACCTCTGTATTCCTCGTTCTGCCCTTCACATCTCAAATGAAAATAACATTCTCCCAGGATTCTCATTCTCTTGCCATTTCCTTTCATTGGGCTGTGACCTGAGATGCATGATTACAGAGTGTAATTTCCATATGTTGGGATCAAGTATCCTGAATATTCTAGACCCATGATCTTCTTTCTCTCATTCTTCTCCTGTGTGCCTCCTCCCCACCAATACCTCCTCCAACCTCTCCCTGCCCCCAACAATCACTCCATTGCACTCTGACTTTCCTGCCAGGGGTCATCTCACTTGGATAAATTCAACAAATATAAAACAAATCCGATGATTCACAATAAGCATTTAATATTTTAAAGGCAGCTCCCTATCTTCCCCAAAAATCCCTGATTTCCTTTAAGTAATTAAAGCAATTGCATTTTCGCATTTACATGGTAGCAAAGGAAACGTGGTGTAAACACTTTCCATAATCCACAGTCTTTGGGCAGAGGACATTTTTATCAATGTGTTCTCTTCATATCTTCACTGTGAGGTACTTGGTACTGTCTTCTCTTGCTTTTGCCTCCTTCAAGAACCTGGTGAGAGGTTCTATACACAGTGATGTTAAATAAATGCTTTTTGAATAAAGTAATCATTGAAGATGCAAAACTTGTGAATGCATGGTGGAATCTGAATTCAAAGGACCAGTGGTTCCCAAGTTCTTTCAATGGAATGAGAATTGTTTAGTGAACTCTTTCCTGGATTTTTAAAAAAATTTTAATATATCATTCATATATGTTGTCATTTTGTAAATATTGGACAGACCCTATGTGGAAGGTACTTTTCAGCTCATGGGGAATACAATTTCAAACGAAGCAAGAGTTCCTCACTGCCTTCATGAACACTCTGGTACAAGGATGTGTTGTGGGAAGATAGTTAATTAAAAGTAATAAATAAAATTTAAAAGCACGTTATCATGTAAGAAATACATGGAACAATGAAAATCATGGAGCAGGATATTGGTCTCAGGAGTATGTGGAAAGGACAAGGTTTCTGTTTTAAACAGGGTTGTCAAAGTGAGACTCACTAAGAAGGTGAGATTTAAGCAAAGACTTGAAGCAAGGGAGGGAAATAATTTAGTGGTCTTCTGGAGGAAGACCTTTGCAGGCAGAGAGTATAGCCAGTGCAAAGCCTGGGGCATGCCTGGTGGGTTTAAAGAAAAGCAGGAAGGTCAGCATGGCTTTAGTAGAGTGAGCAAGGGTAGAAGTAGCAGGGGACAAAAGAGGGGAGGACAGAGAAGGAAGTATGCAGATCCTTATCTTCAGGAATGAAATAAAATATGACCATGGTTTGATGGGGGTAGGCTGGTTCTTTCTTTGGAAAAGAAGAACGACTTTCTGGGAGTGGATGGCCAGGCAGCAAGCTGCTGTGTGTGGGAGGCAGGTGGGAGGAGAAAGTCATAGAAAGCAGCAGATTATAAATGCTCACACAGATCCCTCAATGCACATCTGTTATTTCAGAATGTGGTGAATATTTCAACAAGTCAGCTACCATAGCCAACTTCTCAGCAAGCTGTTTCACTCCAGTGCTCTCTAGTTCCTTCTTAATTATGCTGTCTTTAATGCCAACTCTCCCCTCATCTTCTTCACCATTCCCTATCTATTCTCTGTGGCTGGGAAGAAACTTTTGAGATCAGTCCTCCATATGATGCATGATTTCCCCTAAAGCATCCTCAAATAATGTGGTCAGCTAGCCTCTGCTTGAACATCTTCCCCTTAAGGGGTGGAGGGCATTCAATTTGCCAATTAAATCATCCATAAATCAATAAGCACTCGTTCATATATTTATCTGCACATTGATTTCACAAATATGTGTTGAGCATTTCTGATTTCCCAGTCTTTATTCTAAACAATGGATATAGAGCAGAGAATAAAACAAAGTCACTGTCATCGTGGAACCTATATTGTAGTGGCAAAGGGACCAATAAACAGATAAACAGAATTTCAGATAAGGGGTGAGTACAAAGAAGGCAAAGCAAAGTGATGTGAAATGGACCTATTTTAAATTGGAGTGAAGTGATTGAGCAAAACTTTCAGAAGTCTGGAGAATAATGGTCTAGGCAGAGGACAGCAAATGTGAAGGTCCAGAGTCAAGAAATTAATAAGCTTTTAACATGTGTCAGGCCTTGTATTTCACAGTAAGGCCATGGTTCTCAACTCCTGATGCACATCAGCATCCCTATAAAATAGGTCAGGACTCCAGAAGACCATGCCCCTGTAAGACCTCCTGAATCCAAATCTCTGATGATGGTAGCTAAGTATGCCCTTTTTTTTTTCTCCAAAGGCTCCACCAGATGTTCAGCCAAGTTTGAGAACCACTACACTAGTGAGACAGCCAGTAACACAGCAAATAGTTGCTCTGTCCTCATGGAACTGTGTAGGTGATCTCACAACATTAGAAGCTTGTTTATGGATATGTTTGTTCAAAACCCATTTCCCTGTGACTTTCTCTCATTTACTCTGTCCTCTGGGACTACAAAGAATTTCAGTTGAACTTGAATGTAGCAGTCCTTCAGGTATTTGAAGACAGCACTTTTACTATGATGTTCCCTTGATCCCTCTGTATGAATGATGTCAGACGCTTTACCATCCTAGTCACTCTCATGTAGACATGTTCCAAGTGCCCACATTTCTTTTTTAGTGCAATGCCCAGAATTAACACAGAATTGCCCATGATCATGGAGGCAGCATCTGCTCATTTCCAGGCACCTGTTTTCCACATTTCTTCATACATCCCAACAATAGTTCAACACACCCCTTGGATGGACTGTGATGCTTCTCTGTTATTTCCTTTTGTATCTTATGTGTTTAACATTTATGTTGTTCAGTTCTCTTTCACAATTTGCCCTTTGGACCCAGAGTTTTCCTCAAATAACATGACTAAATGCATCTTATTTGACTTATAAAACCCCTCCTTTTAAAAACAAAAACAAACAAACAAACAAAAACTCTTCCTTTGGTTAAGCCTCTTTTTCCTGTTTTCCTGCACTATGCAAAGCAACATCTTCTATCCATTCATAAATAATATTATTCAGAAAATGTTGATTGATCCAATTAACTGGAACACTCAATCAGTGGCATTCCATTTTTAGAATAAAAAGGGAAATTTTAAATAAATGAGCCAATAACGGAGAGTTTAATTAAGAAGAATTTCAAAGTATATTTTATGGTCAGTTCATATTAGCAAGCTACATTCCAAAAATGTTTGTAATGTTTCTGATCCAAATTGTTGTACAGGTTACAATTGTCAAAACAAAAACAGTTGTACTTACCAAGTAAGTATTCTCCTAATGTTTGTGCGTCCTAGAACGAAAGTGCAAATGGAAGCCCATGACTTAATAGATACATATTTTAAATCTACAAGGAAAAGGAGGGAAAACTAAATGGGAAGAAATCAGAGAGGAAGACAAACCATGAGAGACTCTGGACTCCAGGAAACAAACTGAGGGTACAGAAGGGGGGTGGGGAAACCAGGTGATGGGTATTAAGGAGGGCACATGTGATGAGCACTGGGTGTTATATGCAACTAATGAATCGTTGAACACTACATCAAAAACTTATGAGGTACTATATGCTGGCTAAGTGAACATAATAAAAAAAATGAAGCTACAAATCAGGCTTTAAAAAATTATATCCTATAATTTACAAAATTATTTTTACAATGGCGTGGAAACCAAGTTTGACTGAAAATTCTTGAGTGCCTCAGAGTTCTGTGCTAGAATTAAGAGCTGAATCTTGTAGCCTGGCTTGTAGCCTATCCCTCTCCTCTTTCCACACTTGGTTTTGTCTCATAGCACAAGCAACTTGGTGAACATGTGTGTGGCACTCTGGCCCGAGTATTTAAGATCCATACACATTCTCTGTAAATAGTTGTCCCTTATCTATCCCCTGGGCCTGGGAATTCACACACCTAGGATATGGCTTACCTTCTAAAGAATGGACTGGAAAGGAATCCCAGGCAGAGCCTTGGAGGAGACCAACTGCCATTTAGGTGAGGGATTTGGGGGTTCCGTATACCTAGAGCATGCTGTGGGAGGGCATGTCCCATTGGTCCCATAGATTCCTTGTCTCCTGAGAAGGATAATGACAGGAGAAAGGGCAGAATAAGGCCTGCTGGGTAGCACCCGCATCAAGGGATTCCCTAGCCTGAGTCTAAGCATAGTACAATACTAACAGAAGAAGTGAACCTCTATGTTTTAGAAGGACTTTAGTTGCAAAGACTAAAGTAAAATGAGTTTCTAGTTAACGTTAATTTCACCCAACATCTTTTTATGCATAATTTCTAATGTGGTTTTTAAAAGGACTATTATATTCCCCTATAGTACTCAGTAAAGAATTCTGCAGGACAACAACAATAACAAAAATCTGTCCTCCTTCATCAGCCTAAGCAATGTTCGATGAACATTATGTTCAATGAAATCATCATTCATAATCATCATTCAAAATTGTCCTTTACCCAAATCCACAATGGGGCAATGTCTTCACTGTTTCTAAAAGGCCGAGTGACTTTAGATAAGTTGCTTTACCACTCTAGTAAATGAGAGGGCAATGTTTGGGCAATCTGTAAGTTTCCTTTCAATTTCAACATTGTCTGTGCTGTGCTTGTGCATTCACTGTTCTAGAACCATACAGAACAAGCCCATTGATGTTTCATTTCCACTGAGAATTTTAGTCAAGGCCAAAACATTCAAATTATAAAAAAGCAAAACTGATCTTATGCTAATGTGAAACTGAATTAGATTCCTAGGGATTCAGAGAAAGCAGCATGACTACCCTATACAATTCAGTTGGTAAGCATTTAATAACCACCTCATGCCAGTCCCCTTGCTAGGTACTAGACAGAAAACAGAAGACAGGTGTCGGCAATAGAAACACATCAATTTAGGTAGTACCCCTCACCTGAAGAAGTTTAGAAACAGATAATGTTAAACCTGTTATAATACAATACGGTATGGGTTCTAATGTAAAAATGAAAAAAAATGCTATGAGTATTATAGAAGGGGGAATTTTTCTCTGGTGACTCACAATGAACTTGACACTCAGGCTTCTTCTAGAAAGCTAAGTAGGAGTTCACTGAATGGAAAAGGAAGGAAAGGCCATTCTAGACAGAAGAGACAGTATAAGACATGGAAGCATGCTACGTTCAGGATATAATATAAATTTTCAGTAAAGGAGAACATTGTCGATAATAGTAATAGCTAATGGGATATAATAGCATATACTATATACTAGGAAATGTGCCCAGCACTTTATATGGATTTTCTGTTAAGACTTCAGAGGAATGGGGGCGCCTGGGTGGCACAGCGGTTAAGTGTCTGCCTTCGGCTCAGGGCGTGATCCTGGCGTTATGGGATCGAGCCCCACATCAGGCTCCTCCGCTATGAGCCTGCTTCTTCCTCTCCCACTCCCCCTGCTTGTGTTCCCTCTCTCGCTGGCTGTCTCTATCTCTGTCGAATAAATAAATAAAATCTTAAAAAAAAAAAAAGACTTCAGAGGAATGATATCAGCAAGATGGTGGAATAAGAAGTTCCAGGCCTTGTTGCCCTGTAGAAACACCTAATTTAACAATGATATGTGGACCAGAATATCTTTATGAGAATTCCAGAATCCAGCTAAGAAGTTTCAGTAGCCCACGTGAGCACAAAGCCAAGAACAGTTGTGTTGAAACAGGTAGAAGAGCAATTTCACATTTTCTGCATCAGCTGTTTCCCCAAGCTGACACAGCTCAGAACTGGGAGAAATGCACCACCTCACAACTTTTCCCTCAGGGGAATAAGAAGAGGGGAGTATGTGTCCATTGTTCCAGCTTTTTGGAGAGCTGCCTGAGGGATTGGTTTTGTCCTGCTTCACCTGGAGTGCTGATGGAACAGACATAGTTTGGATGCCTGCAGGCTGCTATGAACAAAGAATATCCTGGGGGATGGCTTGCTGTGGCTGGCACAGTTCATCATTATCAGGAGAAAGCACATAATTTGAGGCTTCTCCTATGGGAGCAAAGGAGAGGAGTGGGGGTGGGTGTTCAGCATTTTCACTTTTCAGAGGGCTCCTCATGGAACTGACACCTATATCTCCTGACTCTGGGTGCTGATGGGGAACCAGCTGACTTTGGATGCCTGGTGGCTGCTGAAAACAAGGAAGAACAGAATAACTTGCTGCTGTCCAACCAGGGAATTTACAGTGCCATAGGTAGACACCAGAGGGAGCAAGAGATTAAGAGGTCCTGAAAAAGAAACGAGCGTACCTCTCTAAATGAGAAATTAAAGGCACAAACTCAGGAAAATATCATCACCCAAAAAAAGTTTTCAGAAGCCCCAGAATCTCTAGCTGGGCTGATTGGTGAGGGCCTTCCCTTTTATGAAGCCAGTTCATAAAGACTGGAAGAGGTGTTATTTTTTTTTTTTTTCAAATGTGCAGACCCCAACACAAAGTTATGAGACACACAAAGAAGCAGGAAAACATTTTTCAAGGAAAGAACAAAATAAATTTCTAGAAAATGGTCCTAAAGAAATGGGATATATTAATTACCTTGTAAAGAATTAAAAATTGCCATCATAGAGATGCCCTACAGGCTCAGGGAAACAGTGCATGAACAATATGAGAATACCATCAAAGAGACAGAAACATAAAAAAGAAATAAACATAAATTTCAGAGCTGAAGAATGAAATGAAAAATTCACTAGAGGAATTCAACAACAAATTTGATCAAGCAGAAGAAAGAATCAGTGAATTCAAAGATCATTTGAAATTATCCAGTTTGAGGGGAAAAGGTGGGGCTGAGGGAAAATGAAAGAAAAAGAATGAAGAAAGCCTAAAGGACTTATGGGACACTGTCAAGCCGATCAATACATGTATTAGGAGAATCCCAGAAGGAGAAGAAAAAAAGGATCAGAAAGCTTATTTAAAAAAATAGTGGCTGAAAACTTCCCAAATCCAAGGAAGAAAGTAGACATTCAGATTTAAGAAATCTAAGAGACCTAGGAAGACTCAAAAATTCTATACCAAGACACATTACAATCAAATCATCAAAAGTCAGAAACAAAATTTTAAAAGCAGCAATATAAAAGCAATTGGTCATTTACAGGAAAGCCCCTCCCCCCATAAGAATATAAGTGAATTTTTCAACATAAACTTTGCACACCAAAAGGGAGTAGGATGATATATTCAAAGTACTGAAAGCAAAACACTGTTAACCAAGAATATTATGTCTAGCGAAACTACCCTTCAAAGACGAAGGAGAAATAAAGACTTTCCCAGAAAAACAAAACCTGAAGATGTTCATCACCAGTAGATTTATAAGAAATGCTAAAGGGAGTCATTCCAGCTGAGATGAAGGGACACTGAACAGCAACACAAATGTATATGGAAGTAAAAAGTGTTAGAAAAGGTAAATACATACGTAAATGCAGAATATTTTAATACTGTAACAGTGGTACCTAAGTCACTTTTACTTCTAGTATAGGAGTTAAAAGGCCAAAATAGAAGAAATAACTATAACTATAAAAAAGTAATGGATAGGGGCGCCTGGGTGGCTCAGTCATTGGGCGTCTGCGTTCGGCTCAGGGCGTGATCCCGGCATTCTGGGATCGAACCCCACATCGGGTTCCTCCGCTGGGAGCCTACTTCTTCCTCTCCCACTACCCCTGCCTGTGTTCCCTCTCTCACTGGCTGTCTCTCTCTCTGTCAAATGAATAAATAAAATCTTTAAAAAAAAAAAAGTAATGGATACACAATATTAAAAGATGCTATTTGTGACATCAATTATATAACATGTATGCAGAGGGGGAGAAGAAAAATAGAGGATTTATGTACAATTGAAGTTAAATTGTTATCAACTAAAATAGACTGTTATAACTGTAAGATATTTTATGTAAACTTCATGGTAACCACAAAGAAAATACCCAGGGAAGCTATACAAAAGAAAGTGAGATAGTAATCCAAGTATATCACTACAAAAATAAATAATAAATGAAACACAAAGGAAAACAACAAGAGAGTAAAAGAGGGACAAAAGAGATACAAGACAGAAAACAATTAACAAAGTATCAATAATAAGTTCTTCCCTATCAATAATTACTTTAAATGTAAATAAATAAGTTGTCCAATGAGAAGATGTAGAATAGCTCAATGAATAAAAAATCAAGATTAAACTGTATGCCGTCTAAGAGAGACTCACTTTAGATTTAAGCACACACATAGGCTGAAAGTGAAAGTATGGGAAAGATATTTCATGCCATTGGTAACCAGAGAGCAAAAGTACCATACTTACATCAGACAAAATAGACTCTCAAGTAAAAAACTGTCAAAGAGACAAAGAAGAACATTATATAATATAACATTATATAATAAGAACATTATTTATAACATTATATAATGAAAGGGTCAATTCTCCAGGAAGATATAATTATTATCAGTACGTAAATATCCAACATCAAAACACCCAAATATATGAAGCAAACATTGACAGAACTGAAGAGAGAAATAGACAGCAACACAATAATAGTAGAGAATCTCAATAACCTATTTTCAATAATAGATAAAATATCCAGACAAAGGATCAGTAGGGATGCAGAAGATTTGAATAACATTATAGACCAAATGATCTGTCAGACATGTACAGAACATTTCATCCAGCAGCAGCAGAATACACATTCTTCTCAGGTGCACAAAGAACATTCGTGAGAATAGTTCATGTGTTAGATTACAAAACAAGTCTTAACAAATTTGAGAAGACTGCACTAAATAGTGATAAATAAATAACCCAATTAAAAATGGGCATATCTCCAAAGAAGACATACAAATGGCCTACAGGTATATGAAAGTTGTTCAACATCAGTAATCATTAGGGAAATGCAAATCAAAACCACAGTGAGGTGTTACTTCACCCCAGTTAGGATGGCTACTATGCACAAAACAGGACAAAACAGAAGATAGCCAAGTGTTAGGGTGTGGATAAATTGGAAAGTAACTTTTCTGCACTATTGGTGGGAATATAAGATGGTGTAGTTACTATGGAAAACAGTTTGGAAGTTCCTCAAAAAAGCAACAATTTAATTGCCATCTGATCCAGTAATCCTACTTCTGCGTATTTACCCAAAAGAATTGAAATCAAGATCTCTAAGCGATATTTGTACTCCTATATTCATTGCAGCAATATTCATAATAGACAAGAGAAGGAAACAACCTAAATGTCCATTGATGGTTTGATGAATTTTTTTAATATGTGATACATGCAATGGAATATTATTCAGCCATAAAAGGAAGAAAATCCTGTCATAAGCTGCAACATGATAGTACCTTGAGGACAATATGCTAAGTGAAAAAAGCCAGTCACAGAAGGACAAATACTGTATAACTCCACTTACAGGAGGTTTCTAAAGTAGTCAAATCCATGGAAAGAGAAAGCAGAATGATTGCCGCCAGGGGCTAGGGAAAGGGAGCAATGGGGAGTTGCTGTTCAATGAACACAGGGTTTCAGTCATGCAAAATGAACGTGTTCTAGAGATCTGCTAACAACAGTGGGCTTACAGTTAGCACTTTACTGTACACTTAAAAATTTGTTAAGAGGGTAGCTCTCATTTTATGTGTTTTTTACCACAAAATTTAAAAAAAAAAAGACTGACAATGACCCTACAAATAGCTATCACTGTCTAATTTTGCAGATGGGAATTCTGAGATTTAGGCCAACTTTGTAAAAGTCCTCACAGCCAGCAAGTGATAAGCCGTGATAAAGTTGAGATGTAGTTTCCAGATGCTCTA
This sequence comes from Ursus americanus, assembly GCF_024610735.1. NCBI lineage: Eukaryota > Metazoa > Chordata > Mammalia > Carnivora > Ursidae > Ursus > Ursus americanus. Next base: position 41,120,689 of record NC_142130.1, read on the forward strand.
GGCCACCATGCTGTTTTCTTCTGTTTCCCTTAAGTGAGTTTAAAGAAGTATGCTTTAAAACATCTCATATACCTTGCTAAGGAGTTTGCATTTTTCAAGAATCATTGAATCTTCAGGTTGAAACAAACTTAACCAAAACACATACTCTCTCCTTTCTCTCTCTGATATATATATGTTCCAATGTAGATTGAAGTACAGTACATTATGCATAATACATATGAGAGACATTTTTATTTTTCAGGGATGAATGATTATAGTACAGTCAGCTTTTTAATCCCAGATTGGGCCACTCCAGAGAATCCACCAAATTTAATCTATATCAGAGCCTATCTCTTTCAATCTGGGGTTTCTGTAGACACTGAGCAATTAGGAAAAAATAGCAAAACGTGTTTTGTAGCATTCTCAGATGTGGGAAAGGAAGAAGTAAACAATGGAGATGCTAACTCCTCACATCTCAGAGAGCCCATTCACAGTCGTTCATGGATATACACTACACAACACACACACACACACACACACATCCCTTCAGAAGTCACATTCTCACACACGCTTCACATCCAGACCCAAGCCAAAACGGCCCTGTAGATTTGTAATGGAAAACAAAGTGTTAGCCAACAGAACTCTGGCCTGTTTTGAGGCAGTTATAGCCTTTCTTAGCTGGTCTGGTCGAGCTACTTTAACTATATGTATTTTTAAGTCTAGTAAGCACAAGAAAGAAAGGTCACTTGCAACTGTTTCCCTCAGGGCTAAACAAACCAAGACGTATAGAAACGGGACTCTGAATACTTACCTGGCAGGGGAGATACCATGATCACGAAGGTGGTTTTCCCAGGGCGAGGCTTATCCATTGCACTCCGGATGTGCTGACCCCTGCGATTTCCCCAAATGTGGGAAACTCGACTGCATAATTTGTGGTAGTGGGGGACTGCGTTCGCGCTTTCCCCTGTTGAAGAAAAAATATAATTAAAAAAAAAAAAAAGAAAGAAACGGGACTCTGACTGGATCATGTGGGCATTTAATTTCTGGATTCGCAAAGCTAAATTTAGAATGCCCTATTGACAATCCAGCATACAGCAGGACAGTCAGGGGGAAGAAAAGCCGAATTTCCCAAGTATTGTGTGGCATGTCCTATAGGAAGTGGACAAGCATCAGCTCCTCTAACAGCAGATGATGCATCTGTCCTCACCTACCCCAGAGGTAGTGCAGATCGTGTTCAGATTATGGATTAAATGAGATAGTGCATATATAAGGAGTTTAACGCAATGGTTGGCATATAGAAAACACTAAATAATTGGTATTGATTATCTAATCTGGTCAAATTTAACTCATTCCAAACTGCTTTTGAGGCAGTTAAGAGTATCCCCCATCCCTTTGAGCTATATGCATGGTGAAAGTAGAAACAAAATACTGTCTTTCTGGATCTTGTCCCTAACCTAAAAATAAAGCCATCTGGGGATTTACTCTGAGCAAAGAAGCCACTGAAAGCAGCAGTTCATCATCACTAAGCGAAAGCCACAGTCAGGATCAGAATTATTGAGCTGACTGTGGGCTATTCTGTACCTTTCATCACAGCCGTGCCAGTAGGAGACTAACAGAGGTATGAGTCTTGGCCATAGACAAAATAAAAAGCTCCTCCCACCCTCACCTCAAAACTTAGCAAGCTATCCCAAGAGGTTATCATGATCTCAAAAGTGTTGCTCGAGTGAGTGAATCTGACCTTGTTTTACTGAAGGAATGCAATGTTGTGCCAGATAACATCATTCATTTCTCAGCTTTGGGAGAAATCTTTGAGCATTTGATTTCACTTGGTGATTTTTGCCATGTCCAGGAAGAATAATCCTTAACCTTTGTATTGTTTGGAATAATATGATCTTATCTTAGACTTATGCTAGTAATCTTCCTACGTAAGAATCCGCCAATAGATAGGGGTTTTAAAGGCACTCAAAGAATAAAACCACTTCTTTTGTCCTTTGCTAAGAGTCAGTGACCACTGACATGAATGATCAGAGAGCCACAGAGATCAGTAGGTAGAAATATACAGTTGAGCTAAGCAAAAGAAGTCAATCAGAGAAGAACAATTATTATATGATTTCACTCATAAGTGGAATTAAGAAGCAAAACAGGATCATAGGGGAAGGGATGGAAAAATAAAATAAGATGAAATCAGAGAGGAAGACAAACCATATGAGACTCAACTATAGGAAAAAAACTGACGGTTGCTGGAGGGAAGGTGGGTGGGGGGATGGGTTAACTGGGTGATGGGCATTAAGGAGGACATGTGATATAATGAGCACTGGGTGTTATATGCAACTGATGAATCACTGAACCCTACCTCTGAAACTAATAATACATTATATGTTAATTAATTGAATTTAAATTAAAAAAAAAAAAGAAATATACAGTTGTACCTGACCACCTATAGCCACAGCCTTGGCTCTGGGTTCTACTCTGCTTCTCTTGCAGCTTTTATTGAAAAGTACTTGCATTTTGGTTTTTTTTTTTTTAAAGATTTTATTTATTTATTCGACAGAGAGAGACAGCCAGTTAGAGAGGGAACACAAGCAGGGGGAGTGGGAGAGGAAGAAGCAGGCTCATAGCGGAGGAGCCTGATGTGGGGCTTGATCCCATGATGCCAGGATCACGCCCTGAGCCGAAGGCAGACGCTTAACCGTTGTGCCACCCAGGCGCCCCAGTACTTGCATTTTGAAAACTGCATCAACTTAGAACAGGAGGTGCACTTAAGAAATAATAATATATCATTAAATCTCTCTGATGAACAAAAAAATTTTATCTCACGGAAGTTGCTGAGGCCGCAGATTTTTAGTCATTCGCGTATTTGCAAGGTTAAAGTACTATACTTAATAAAGCAAATAAAGTATTTTATAATTTTTCAGGCAAATAATAAAAATGGGAAAAGTGAAGAACATTCTATTCCATTTTGAATATCCAATAGACACCAAATTAATCTTTCTTCCTATTGGTGATACTATTCTTACCCAAAGCAAGATTTCAGATATCTAGAAGTTATGATGAACTTGAAAAAGTTGTTCATTAACTTAAAAAAGTGTTTGATAGAATGAAGAGGAGTGGAATAAATGGATAAGAGAGTATGAAAAATATATAAAGACCTTTAAGGATGGTACAAAACAGAGAAATGGGTTATACAGTTCTTGAGGAAAAGAAAAAAACTAAAAGTAAATGCATTTTAGAAGTATCAGCAAAGAAGAGGGTGGTAATAGCAATACTTTGAGGGGTACCTATGGAAAAGTGATAAGAAGAAATCACCAAGAGACTAGTCCTGTTTCTATAGAGGTTCTATGATCCTTGGATTGGAACATTTTATTTCAGAAGGCAGCAACAATATATGAGCAAAGGCAAGTAATAAACAATCAGTTAAAGTGGTGGAACCAAAGGGTTGGTTGCAAGTTAGAAGTATGGAAGCAAGTGTCTAGGGATTGCCCAAGGCTATTGAGCACTTTTTAATATCCTATTTCAACACTCGCCTTAATATTTTATTTTTCCCTTAAGTTTCCCAACCTACGAAATATCTGAAACCATCCACATAAGTTACTGTGTGCCTTGGGATGCAATCATTTTCTTCTTCCCAGCTGCAAGCCTGAGGCAAGTTTCAAGAAATCATTAGCAGAGGCCCTTGTTCCTCTACTCAGTATTTTGCAGAACTGTGGGTCTCTTACTTAGACTTTTTAATATACACATTGGGGATCTCATTCATTGGAAAGTGAAGGTATCCTTTATAAGGAGAATGTTATCACTTTTCTATCCCACTATTTTCTATCCTCCCCCCATCTCCAGAAATATAAAGGCATTTACGTAATGTGTATAATTCTTTGATGACAGACAGACAGACCCGGATGTAGTTTCTGATCTTGGGCAAGTGACTTACAGTCTCGGAGCTTTAGTTTTCACATCTACAATGTGAGAATAGTATCTAGTTCATCAGATTGTTGTCATGAAAAATAAAATGAATTACATTCATCTGTATCCTCATCCTAGAAATACCTTCAAGTTCCTACTGTCAAATAAAATGCCTGGAAAGCTGGATTTAAAAGGAATGAATGAATGAGTGAAATTAGTGTAAGAGAATGAAAGTTGCTAAGAGACTAGATCTTAAATGTTCTCACCATCACAGGAACAGCAAAATGGTAATTACGTAAAGTACATGTTAACTCACCTTATTGTGGTAATCATTTCACTATATGTATGTATCAGATTATCACGATGTGTACCTTAAACTTATGAAATGTTATACATTGACTATATCTCAGTATATAATGGGGGGAGGTATGTAAAAAAAAAAAAACCTAGTGTAAGAGAAGATAAAGATTATCACTAAACACAATAGAAATTTTCCTTAGTTTAATACATCTTATACTACAGTATTATACATGACTGAATGACTTTTATGCTCTTGATCTGAGCTGTACAGAACAATTAAGATCTGTTAAGTGATGGGAATTTCACTTGAGAGGAAGAGTTAATACTTGACAGGTATGTTATAGAAAGTTAAATTTCTGCTTGCTTATTGTATATTTCAGGTATTTGCCTTTGATATCCCATAGTGTAAACAGATGTTTACTTTGTATCTTGACTGCTGAGCCCCTCAAAGCTCCCCATTTTTTCCCATTCTGAATCCCTCATAGTTCACGCCCCAGCTGGTTAAGCAGTGGACTTTGAAAAGAAGAGGCAAGTGGAGGCATCCCCTTAAGGAAGGCCGAGTATCCTCTGTGGCCTCCTGTGTCTGCTTGCATCTACTTCTCTCTTGCATAATTGGTGTTGGACCTCAAACTTGAATTTTCTACATTTCAGATGTACTCCATTCTTCCATAAAGTGAACAAATGAACAAACAAAATAATCTCATTCATGCTCTGCCACATGAGAATGACCAGAAACAGGGTAGTCTGCCCCAGGCATTTCTGGTGACCTATAGATGACTTGTGTGCTGACTGCCCTTATTAGAAGGTGGAGGGGGGACTGTAAAGTATCCTCCAAACTGAGAAAGCACTTTGAGACCAAAAAATGAAGCAGGCAGCTCCACACAGTTTATACAGAGTTTTATTCAGGGTAACTTACCGACAGGGAGGATTGGGCAGGCAAGGACCTGGATGCTGTGCAGCTATTCTCTGCTAAGTTTGGACCTCAGTGTACAGATTGTATAGAGTGAGGAGATGGGCGAAGGGCATCGTGGTGAGATCAGAGGGTTGCATACCTTTGATTGATAGCTAACACTTAACAGACCGCATGGCACCATCTATGTGTCAGGAGATGCAGGGGAAACTATGTTATCTGTACTAGTTATCTAAACAAATTTAGGGAAGACCGGAACAAGGCTCCTCACATTCTGGTCAGGTCCTACATTAACTTCTAAGGGGCCTGGAGCACACAGCCCTGAGGGAAGTCGTTGCACTACAAGAATAGGATGGAGGACCAAAGTCAGAATTGTCACCACACCTACACTCCATCCCCAGTATTTTCACGGCGTGTACATTCTTTACATGTCATTCTTCCACAATGACTCTAGAGCCAGATACTGGCAGGTAACTTGCATTCCTATGCCACAGCAGCAATAGAAGCTGCAGCATGAGGTTAATATACCTAGAAGGTAAAAGAAAATACTTAGAGCGATAGCTTCCAAGCACCCCAGTAAAGAGGTGAGCCATCTAGTGAAGGCATCAGCAAGAGAGACCCCTTCTGTGGGGGGAACATTAAGTCAGTAACATTACTGTCATAGGAAGGTGTATATGAACAACATTCATGTCCTGTCCCTCCTGGAGCAGCAGTTAAAATATCTAAAGCCATGCCATTTTATAAAAACACCTTTCTCATTTGAGCATTTTCTTGATTGAGTAGAGAAATGCCTTGGTAAGAATTATTTAACATACAGACTATAAATTTAGCCAAGGCCTGAATTTCTAATTTTGCACTAAGACTGGCATATTGAGATAGGAAAATAGATGCTGGCCATTTCCACCAGACTAGACTTCGGTTCCGTCAGGACCTTAGGGATGGTAAGTTATGGGGCTCCCAGAAAGGGTGTCATATTTGTGCCCAGGAAAGTGCGAGAAACCTAGCGTGTATTGCCCCTATCCATAAGGTAGATACAACCATAAGTTACTTCTACATCCCCAAATTCTGTTTTGGGGGGTAGAGAAAGCCCCCACCTTTATAAATTTATTTTCTCATCCTGTCCAGTCTGTATCTAATATTTTATGTATCTTTTGATATGGAGAGTAGGGCAACCATCCCATATGTCAAGGGATGGCAGAGATATAATTAATCCTCTCAATACATAGAGGGGCTGTTAGTCTTAATATGCCATGCTCTGCTCATAGATGTTCCAGGCCATCCCAAATGTGGTAGTTAGTAATAATCTTGGAGTCATTAGTTCCCTGCCAAATTATATTAAAAACGTATGTGTTAGTGGAAGGTAAGTCAAAAGTAGGGGATGTCTGACTTTTTCTCTGCAGGGGTGGGGGGGTGGTTACTAGACTTAATCACCATTCTAATTCCATGATATCGAAAGGTATCACTGCCCATGGTATCCTTTCTGAGCTGGATAGTGACAGCATTCCACAAATCCCATAGTCTCAGCAAATGTGAACTGCAGCGTAAGTGGTGGCCCATGATAAGTGTTTCCCACAACAACAGGGAGGGAGGGACAGCAGCAGTGAGTCTAGAGGCAATAAGGCAAATGTTTTACAGGCAATAAATATGGCAAATCTCCATTTAGCAACAAGACAGTAGCTGTTTGGTCCCCATTCCTGGAGGAATGATACCATATATTTTTGTCTCTTAACATCATCAGAGGGTGTGTCTATATTGTACATAGGTGTTTAGGTTGCCACCCATAATAAAAATGCCACTTCAGTACCAAACATCAGAGGTCCAGAAGCAGTTCTTTGTGTGTATGTGTTGGGCCCTGACCAATACAGAACAAGAGGTTAATGATAATATCAGATGTGAGCCCTTGGCCCGAAGGAGTTAGGATGCCATGCCACCTTGGTGGGGGCAGGGGGGCCACTCCAAGCCAGTTTCCAATGAACTAGAGTCTTACCAGGTGGGAGGACTTGTGGCAAAACAAAATGAGTTCCTTATAGGGCTCAAACCTCCCAGCAGTATCTGCACCTGCAGCACCTGAGCCAGGCATGCTATTTGTTCGGCATTCGTGTGCTGATGTCTGTCTCACTGTGGGCTCTCATTAAAGAGCTGAATCTCTTCTGTTAGTTGTGGAGGCCATCCTTCGAGGAAGCTGGCTGGTGATAATGTCTTTAACGTGTTTTTTATTAGTCCATTCATCCTTTCAATTAGGCCTTCAGCAGTGGGACTGTATGGCAGGTGCAAAGTCCATAATATATCCCAGGCCTCTGCCCATTCTTGGCCTTTATGGCAGGGAAAATGTGTCCCTTGATCACTATCTATCTGAGTTGGTGTTCGTATGTGCCGTCCAGTTTTGTTAATCCTTTTATAGTTGCGGCCTGATTGACTCTCTTATAAGCAAAGGCTTGTACCAAGTCCTGTGGAAATGTGTGCACGGGTCAATGCATATTTGTGCTCTTCTGATACTGGCGAAGGGCCTATAGAGTTGGCCTTGCAAATCGGCACGTAGTCCACCTAGTTTGCCCCAGTGTGTGGTGCAACGGCCATCGCCTAAGGTGGCACTGGAGGCAGTCCTTGTCAGCAACTCACTGATCAGACTATTTTAAAAGTAAATATAATCTTTTTACTATTTTCCAAGTAGTTTTGGGACCTCGGTGTCATGATTTGCAGTGGACCCATTCTGCTACATCAGACAGGTCAGCATTTCCTTTAGCAGAAGGACTCCCACCCAGGACTAGAGCATCTGCCTCCATGATTACCTGGCAATGTGGATGGGGAGTGAGTGGACACACGCCATTCACGGATGGCTACATTAGGTTTAGTGCATACTCCCCAAATACTTTTCCCTAGTTCCACTCCCTGCAGGTGTCTGTTTAATATAGTATCCACATTGTTCACCCTTTCCACACTGCTCAGCTTTCAGTGGGAAAATTGATGAGGCATGGGTTCATACATCAGTACCATCCATACCACTCTCAAGTCTGCCCAATGACTACTTTGTTTCGTTCTATCTTCAAACCAAAATACGTCAGAATCCAGTTGGATGGCAGAGAAAGGCCAAGTAGGTCTCCCTGGCAATTCCCATAAGTGTACCATGTGTCTGTGTCTGCTGGAGGCAGGCATATCCCTTTCTCTAGTGGGGGGAGAGAAGGCATAATGTCAGTGACTTCTGGAACTTGAGCTGGGTAGACATAGGTGACCAGCCCCACTAACAAGTGCAGTTCATGAGATAGCAGGCTGGTATTACAAGTGCTCCTTTGCTACAGAATGATAAGCATGCCATTTCTGTAAGGTGCTTCCCTGGGCACAGGCACTCTAAGGTTTGCTGAACATGTCTTTAACCAACAGACAAGTTCACATCATCACAGGCAAGTCAGCAGTTAATCTTTCCACCTGTTCCAATGCAAGATACACAGCTAATAGTTGTTTTTCAATGGGACTGTAGCTGGTTTCTGTTCCCTTCCATCACTGGGACTAGAATCCTAACAGGATTTGTTTCCCATTATGTTGTTGCCATAAGTCCCAGCCAAATCCTTCTGGATATAAACTTATATCTATTTCACAATTCACATCTGACACTAATGCCCCCAGGCTTGTACTTGTTTTACTGCCATTTTTGCCTTTAAGAACACCTCTTGTTGGTTAACATTCCAATCCCATCGACTCCCCTTCTTAACCAAGGTGTATAAAAATCTTAATATCTGTGCTAAATGGGAAATAAAAGGTCTCTAGTTACCCAATAAAGCAACAAAAGTCTGTAATTCCTTTGCCATTTTAGTGATTGGGAAAGCTTATATTTTATCAGTGACCACCTCTGGGATCACTTTTGTCTTACTGACCATATGATGCTCAAGCACTTTACTGAATGACCAGGTTCTTGGAACTTGTGGGTGTTTACCTCCTATCCTCATGACTTTGAGTACTCTTATAATGATGCAGTTGCTTGAGACAGGATAAATCATCCCAAGTTAACATAATGTCATGTATATAATGATAAAGCACAGTTTTTCTCTGGCAGTCTCCATTTTTCCAAATCTCTGGCTACCATCCTATGACAAACTGTGGGACTGTGGAGATACCCTTGGGGCAATGCCTGGAAGGTCCATAGTCTCCCATTCCACGTAAAGGCGAATTGGTCTTGTGATTCAAGCCTTCATAGAATGCTGAAAAAGGCATCAGCCAGGTCCAGTACAGAATGATAGGTCTTAATGGATGCCATGATTTTCTCAAACAATAAGGCTATATTAGGCGCCATGGCATGATTGGGCAGAATAACTATATTGAGTCCCCTATAATTTATTATCGTTCACCAGGCCCCATTAGATTTCTTTACAGGCCAAAACAGGCTATTGAATGGCCTTTGAGCAGGCCTGATTACCCCTATGTTTTCTAATTCTTTAATGGTGGTGGTAATCTCATGTCCCTTCCCCAGGCAGCTTACATTGTTTTATGTTAATTACTCTCCGGGGAACCAGCAGCTGTATAGGTTCCCATTTTGCATGACCTGCAACAACAGGTTTTACTACCTGGATGCACAGTCTGAATTCACCTGTCTTTGTCTATATCCTGTAAAACATCTATGCCCAAAATAGACTCAGGAATGGAGGAAATATGTACTAGAAAACAGCAGGGAGGGAACCTGTCAATCTGTAGGTTGAGACAAGTTTTTCTGACCTTGATCATTTGCTACCCATAACCATCGGTAGCCTTTATTACTCCCCAAAATTTTGACAAGTTACTATATATAAGTGTGGATTCGATTCTAGTGCCTATTAGAACTGGCATAGTCTGTTAGTGCAAAACCAATAAATGATTATTTCAACCTGGGCTCTCTGGTCACCACCCATTGCACATGCACTAGTGAGCAATGTTGGCCTGACCCCTAAACTCGGGAGGTAGCAAGTATCCACCCCTGAAATTCCTCTGTTAGCAGAGGAACTCGGTGACACATCTGGCTTTTTTGAGCCTTCCCTCAAGGGAGTAAACTAGTTTTCTTTAGGTAATGCTTTCCATAGGCTCAGCAAGACCAAATTGAGTTGTTTGTCTGTATTTTCTCTTGGAGTCCCAGATAATATAAAATCTTGCCATAATTGTTTATGAAAGATCTTCATGGCCACCCTTTCTGCAATCTTATCGTTGCCAGGATCATTTGTCTTTGTTTTTCAAGCCGTTTCTTTCCTTTATAACCAGATTCTTTCAGTCTCACTTGTGTCAGCACCATAGCAGCTATTGTAGCAATGGGTTAATTAACCATAGACACAAAGATACCAAAGTCCCATACCATGCCCGGAGTGCTGACTGTAAGGTAATGGTGTTTCATACCAGCAGTAAATAATTCTTCATCTGGGCCTCTAAAATGCTGGGTGTAAATGACATGTTTTATTCCCAGTTCACGTATAATTTTTGTAATTTTTCCATAAAGGTTCAGCATAATGGAGGGAAGGTAACATTTCCTTCATTAGGCCAGGTCATCTTAATGCCAGCATTTATCCAATCAATCAGTTTAGCTAAGTGCCCACCATTCTCACCCATGCCTGCAGCATATAATCTTTGTCAAAAGGCAGGTTAAGCAGTGTGACTAAGGCCATTTTTGACATCTCAGACCCATTTAACATAATACCATCTCCCCCAATATCCCATTGCTGTAACACCCAAGCTGCCACACTTTCTCAGCCCTTTTGCTTAAAGTGGCTTATTAGCTGTACCAATTCAGTGGCAGAATATTCCCTCACAGTTGTTTTCTGACTGGTGGGATTTTCTTCTCAATTATTCTCAGGCTCATGAGTGGCCTGGGTCTTTTATTTGAATCAAAGGTCATGCCTATAACTCATTTTCCTCCTCTATGATAATATCCTCCTCGCCAGCGGAGTTATTATCTCACAGATCCCATACTTTAGGGTCCCAGTTCTCTTGAGATAGAGTAGTTCTGACTTTACTGTGTGGTCGTCTGTGCCCATGCATCTTTGACATCCTGTGTGCCATAATCTCTAAGCATCCCTCCTGCTGTTGGATTCTTTTGGACATAATGTCCTCATGAGAGGAACATGCAGCTTACATCTTTTTCTGAAGTCAATACTTCTCTAGTCTATTCTAATTCTTTCCTCACTTGTAATTCCCTTTCCATGGTGTCTCATAATGCACAGAGCAATGGCCAAGCTACTGCAGCAATAGCTTCTTCCTGATCCTTTTCCATTTCCATCTGTCTTTCATTTTGGATAGGATATCTAACAATCCCTTGGACATTTTCAGGGCATCCCCATATGCACTACTGGTCTGAAATGCTCAGACAACCTGGCCAAGTTTCCCCACATGGAGGTGGCTGGCCAGCCTGGAATTTCCCCCACAAACAATGGCTTTTCCCCCATGGACAACAGTCTTTCTTCCAGCATGCCTCCTGTTCATGCTTGTTTCATTTTCAGTCTCATCCTCGCTGGCTCACCAATTGTTAGATGAGGGGGGACTGTAAAGTATCCTCCAAACTGAGAAAGCACTTTGAGACCAAAAAATGAAGCAGGCAGCTCCACACAGTTTACACAGAGTTTTATTCAGGGTAACTTACCGACAGGGAGGATTGGGCAGGCAAGGACCTGGATGCTGTGCAGGTATTCTCTGCTAAGTCTGGACCTCAGTGTACAGATTGTATAGAGTGAGGAGATGGGCGAAGGGCATCGTGGTGAGATCAGAGGGTTGCATACCTTTGATTGATAGCTAACACTTAACAGACCGCATGGCGCCATCTGTGTGTCAGGAGATGCAGGGGAAACTATGTTATCTGTACTAGTTATCTAAACAAATTTAGGGAAGACCGGAACAAGGCTCCTCACATTCTGGTCAGGTCCTACATTAACTTCTAAGGGGCCTGGAGCACACAGCCCTGAGGGAAGTCATTGCACTGACATGAATAAGATGGAGGGCCAAAGATGGAGTCAGTATTGTCAGCACTAGAGCCCTTCTTTACCCTATGAGCTAAAGTTAGCATAATATTCTGGGGTTGTATGTAGTACAGGGTATTATCATCCCCAGATCACTTCCCCAAGCTAACATTTAATATTTAAAGGCTGCAGCAAGGTGAGCTCAGGGATTTTATATACAGTGATGGGGGGGGGACTAAAAATGAGAAAATACAGATTCAAGATCTACCCCAACGATTAATTAGCTGGGTGATCTAAGTCATATCGTTTCACTTCTCTAGAATTCTTTTTCCTCGTCCATGAAATAGGAGGAGTCGACCTAGTTGATCTCAAAGGTCTTTTCCAGCAACAAAATTCTGTAGTCAGCAAAAACTCTTAAAACTGGGCAAGCAGACACTAGAGAAGCCCCATCTTATTTCTCCACTTCTAAATTTATCACTTCAGTCGTCAACAAGACATTGCCCAATATAAGGGAGCTGAGTTAGGCATATTTAATAGCATGGGAGTTGTCTCAGCCACGTTAGTAATGTCAGACTTTCACTCAGGCGTTTGGTCACAGTTGAAGAAAACCAGAAAATGGAGGGGTGCAGCAAATCCCGAGTGTTCTAATTTCAGCTTAACTTGCATAACAGCATGGAAAGGGTAAGAGGGCATCCTTTTTTCAGACAGTTTCTATATCACAGCAAGGCTTCAGCTTCTCACTGCCTTCTGGCTTCCCAGTAAATAAAAGAAGTAAACAGCCCCCATCTTCTGCACCCCACCCCCTTTTAAGGTGATTGTTCTCTCACCCCCTTTGGAGTCCGATCCAGGATACAGTCCTTTCAAGTATAAAAATGTACTTCCAAGTCCCAACTTCCCAGCAGTGCAGAAGAATCCTAAGAGGTTAAGAAGAATGAAGAAGCTTCTAAAATCTATGTGCCTGAGAGTACTTAGTGCCCCATTCTTCCTGACACAATAGATCTGGTTTTATGTGGTATACAGCTAAAAAGGCCACATCTAGAAGTAGCACTGAGCAGTTCCATCTCCCTATAAGAGAGATGCTTATCTGTCTAATTTTTCTCTTAGAGGTAATAGAAGGAAATATAATAAGAGAGAGGAGGAGAAAAGAAGCTGCCCATCAAGTCCTCCTCTAGATTTAGATTCTGTTAAAGAAAAAAATTTTCTGACACTCATTAAAATGGTAAGGAAAACTTTATTCAGAACTGTTGCAATGCATGTTGAGACCATCCCAGTAAGGGAGAGAGATTGAGTTCAACTCCAAATATAAGAACAAATGGGAATTTATAGTCAAGAACCTGATTGGGTCAGGAGATTGCGTTGTGGGGAAGGGTGTTGGCAGATCAAAATTACTAAGAAGAGACATCAAAGGTTAAGAGGGATTTCTTGCTGAACTGACCTAACAGGATTCTTGCTAAAGGCAGACCAAGACGATTAGATATCAAGGGTGGGATAGTAGGGGATAGAGAATTTGATCAGATATTGAGGGTGATCAAGGTAGGGGGATTCTCTCTAAACTGACTTAGCAAGATTTTGGGGGAAACCAGGCTCTGCAGTTCCAGCAACAGAGGCCAAGACTGAGATCTAGTCAGAAAGATGGCTCAGAGGACCCTGACTAAAGTTTGGTCAAGGAGAGACCAAACTTTGGTTAAGCTCTTCTAAGCTCTGTTTTTGACAAGGTCTTGACTTTGGGGCTTTTAGGTTTGTCTCTGCATTGTTCAATTTCAGCAAGAATTCTGCTAAATCAGTTTAGCCAAAATCCCTCACCCTTGAGATCTGGTCACCCTCAATAGATGGACATCCTCCACCATCTCTCAGGTGATGTCCAATCACCCTGGCCTGCCTTCAACAAGAATCCTGTTAGGTTGGTAGCCAGAATCCCTCCGCCTTTACTCTGATGTTTTCTTTTAGTAATTTTCCATCCACTGACCCCCACCCTTCTTCCTTGGCTATAAATTCCCACTTTTCTTTGTTGTATTCAGAGTTGAGCCCAATCTCTTCCCCCTACTGTAAAATCCCATTACCGTGATCTCTATACCTATCTTGATGGTCTTGAAAAAAATTGGCCTTACTGTCTCACAAGTGTCATGAACAATTTTTTCATTAACAGGTCTGCCAATTCTCTGAGTCTTCTGTGTTTTGGGGGCTGCCTCCTCCTCCTTCTTTTTAATCACCCTAACTCTTATATTTGCACTGCCATAGTCACACAGTGATCTTATGAAACTTACTGATTTAATGGTCTTCTATTTCTGTATCCTTTTTTCTTTTTTCTTCCTTCCTTCCTTCCTTTCTTTCTTTCTTTCTTTCTTTCTTTCTTTCTTTCTTTCTTTCCTTCCTTCCTTCCTTCCTTCCTTCCTTCCTTCCTTCCTTAGTTCATTCTTTCTTTTCTGAAATGTTTATGCTTTGGATTTGTGGAGTTTGGTTCTCTGAACATTCTCTTCTCAAGGTCCACTTGGGGCTTTCACATGATTGTGGCTCAGTGTGACAATGAAGGGTTTTAGCCTTTACTCTGTGCAAGATGCCATGCTAGAAGACATATGTGAAAAAGATACAGGTCCTGTCCTTATGGAAAAACTGATGTTTTGTGGCAGAGCCCACATAAATGCATTACTCTGTTTTATCTTCCATATTTCCGTGTCAGAGAGATTCTTCATCAATGGAAAGGGAATTTACTGTTTTGTTGTTGTTATTGTTTTCCTTTTCTCAAGATAATACTCAAAAAGCTTTGTTGAAGAAAGGCATTTGCAGGACACATTTTTTTTTTTTAACCTGAAACACCTGTGCACCCTTCAGCTGTCTGACAGTCCTTGCCCTGGGGGAAGCCAAAGGCCAAAGGACACTGGCTGTTGCTAGCCTGCTAAGCACCCACCACAAGCCTCTGCCCCCGGGGGCATTCAATAAATATTTGTAGACTGACAGAAGCCTGCAGGTCAGTAAGGATGTGGCTTTGTCATGCATCCAGGTGAGCTGGAGATATCAATACAACAATTGAATGAAATGGAGAGAAATGGCTGGAAAATGAGTTGGTACAGGTCTAGAGGAATATGAAGTAAGAGAAAAAAATGGTATCAATTATATTTTCTCTCTTCCCTTAGGGGTCACTTAGTGGGCAGATTACACAACTGATAAAGATGAGTTTTTTCATCTCTTTTTTTAAATCATCAACATGGAAATCCTGTAATTTATTGAAGCATCTGTCCTCCTTATAGCCTTGTGCTATGGACTTTGAAGAGCACATTAAAATAATACAGCTTGCCTGCCAGAATAAACATGACATTTTCTAGATCATCAAGTTTTACTTAAAAATCAAATTGGGGAACATCCACTTCTGGAAAGACAGAGTAGACATACTTATCCCTATTTTTCCAGAAAAGTGCAATTATAAAACCCAGCATATTATATATAAAACAAACATAGAAGACTCTGAAAGTTGGAGAGAAGAGACATTCTAGGTGGGGACCTCAGGATGTGAGGAAAACATGGTAATAAGTTCCCTGGGTTTTGCTTTTGGTTTTGGTTTTGGTTTTAAGGGTTATTTTTGGTTTTCGGTTTTGGTTTGTATGTTTGTTTTTGCTTTTTTGCTTGTTTTATATATCCCAGTTTTGGAGTTGCAGAAGCTGGTAACCTGGAAATGCCAATAGACATAGACAAAAGAAGCCCCCACAAAAGCCTGCTTTCTCTAACCAAAAGACCCAGAAAGAGGCAAAATATCAAGACAGAACACTTTTAGACAATAACTGCTGTACTCCAGCTAAATACCACAGGAAATACTGGCTCCAACCCGCTCATGCCAGGAAATGCCAAGTAGAGAGCCTAGACTTCAATAATCATGTGGCTGTAATGAGGTGCCGTATTACCCCTGCCAACATGTTGTCAGGGAAGACCAGGTAGACAGCTGAGATTTTCATCCCCACTGGCCAGTAATGTGCCCCCACCCACTCCCTGGGTGCAAATGGAGTCCATGTGGAGAGCCTGAACTTCCACACCCAGCCAGTAGTAATGAGACCCCCCCTTACCTCCACAGCTGGGTTGGTGTGAGACAAATGGGACAAGTGGTATTGTAACTGTTGGACATCCACAGGTGAAAAAGAAGAACTGAGCATCAACCTAACTCTAACATATTACACAAAAGTGAATTCAAAATAGATCACAGACTTACATGTAAAATTTAAAACCATAAAACTTCTGGGAAAAAAAATCTTCATGATCCAGATCTAGGCCAAATAGTCTTAAACTTGACACCAAAAGCATGATCCATAAAAAGAAAAAACTGATAAGTTTGACCTCATCCAAATTAACAACTTCTACTTTGGGAAGGATCCTGTGAAAAAGACTAAAAGACATATTACAGCACGAGAAAAACCACTTGTTTAACAAAGGGCTGATATCTAGAATATATAAAGGACTCTCAATACTCAACAGTAAAAAAATAAACAAAAAACTCAATTGAAAAATGGACAAAAGAAATGAATGGACATCTTAGTGACTAGGATTTATAGATGGCAAATAAGCATGAAAAGATGTTCTAGATCATTAGTCATTAGGGAAATTCAAGTTAAAGGCACAATAAGGTATCACTACACATCTATCAAAACAGCTAAAATAAAAAATATTGCAACACCAAATGACGGCAAAGATGTGAAGAAACTATTTACTCATACATTGCTGGTGGGAATGTAAAATGGTATAGCCGCTGCAGGAAAAAGTTCAGCATTGTCTTAAAAAAAAAGAAATTAGGGGCGCCTGGGTGGTGCAGTCATTAAGCGTCTGCCTTCGGCTCAGGGCGTGATCCCGGCGTTCCGGGATCGAGTCCCACATAGGCCTCCTCCGCTGGGAGCCTGCTTCTTCCTCTCCCACTCCCCTGCTGTGTTCCTCTCTCGCTGGCTGTCTCTCTCTGTCAAATAAATAAATAAAATCTTTAAAAAAAAAAATTAAACATCCAGCTACCATATGCCTTAGTGATTGTACTCCTGGGCATTTATCCCAGAGAAGTGAAAAGTCATGTTCATACAAAAACCTAATGTTTTCACTAATGTTTATAGCAGCTTCATTCGTGATAGCCAAAAACCAGAAACAACTATTCAATGGGTGAATAGTTTAACGGTGGTATATCCATTCCATGGAGTACTACTCAGCAAAGAGAGGAATAAACTACTGATACACACAGTAAACTAGGTGATTCTCCAGTGACTGACGCTCAGTGGAAAAAACCAATATCAAAATTTATGTACGCCATAATTCTGTTTATATAACACCCTTTAAAGGACAAAATTATAGCAATGAAAAACATAGTAGTGGTTCCCAGAGCTAAAGAAGAGGTGGAGATGAGGGGGGCAATACTGTAGCTATAAAGGAGCAACATTAGGGATCATCATGGTTATGAAGATGTTTCATATTTTAACTATATCAGTGTTGATATCCTGATTGTGCTATTATGCTATAGTTTTACTACTGGGGGAACTGGATGGAAGGTTCACAAGGATTTCTGTATTTCTTACAGCTACTTGTGAATTTATAATGAACTCAAAATTAAGAATAATTTTAAAAATCAAGTGGGAGGGTAGAAAAGTTAGAGGAGACATTGCTTACATTAAAATACACTTACATATAAGGGTAGAATGCAAATTTTCCCTGAATTTTTAATAAAACATGAAACATCAAGACATTTTACATTTGAAATAGAATTTTGAGACTGTATTGCAGACCCCTAGGAAGAAGCATTTGCATGACTCTGTTTCCCAGTGTCCCTGGGTGAAAAGACTTGAGGAGTGTTGGGTGGAAAGAAGGGAGGATTTAGAGAAATACCTGGATCCTACTTTTTATTAGCCATGGGACTTCCAGTATTTTACTTAATTTCTCTGGGCTTCTGTCCCCTCCTCTGTAAACTGGGAATACTAAAAATGTATTCTTCCTTCCTTCCCAGTGTTATTACAAGGCTCAAATGAGAGAAAATGCATCTGTAACTTGAGAAAGTGTTGTTATTATTAAGTTAAACACTGATATGAGCACTGTATCAAGGATTTAGATATGTCTTAACAAGCAAAAAATAGCTAACCTAAACATATTAGTGCAAAGAATAGGATAAATATATTTGTGTTGGCTTTTTAGAAGAGGGAAACACAGATATTGTAAATTTCTGTAGAATGAGCTAGGCTAAAGCAAAATTACCTACTCTTTAATAAAGCAAACATCTCATTAAGGTCTATTTATCTTGACTAGTCTCCTACTTTTCACCCAAAACTGATGGAATGCAGATGATCGCTTTATTGATTTGGAACATTTAAAGTTTTATCTTTGTGACACCATCTCCCAAAAATCAAATAGAAGAGACCTGCATCCTATTGAACTGATACCGCTCATTCTAATAAGTGATGCACTTCTTGATTTAAAAAAAAAAAAAAGGAAATAGAAACCTACAGATTGAGCCAACACCTAGAAATAGGAGTATCCGAGGTATATTTATGGGAGATGTACGGGTGGTGGGAATCTTCTATTGTTCCTAAAGAAAAGACAAGTAGTAGTGTGAGTTAGGTGAATAACTATACCAAGGGAACAAGAATAAACACCTGGGCATTTGACACTTTAATCATTCATTTGATGAGAGCTTTCAACTGCTTCTTTATACTCATAAGTCATAATTGAATCAAAGAAAGAGTCATTTGCATGATTGTGCAGACTAAGAGAAGCCAAGATAGGGAACTAGCAGAAATGTGGGATCTGGCAGGTGGGCAGGGAATCAGAAAGCTAGAACCAAAACTTGGAATTCTAGAAGGCATTTGCATCAGAAATCTGTGTCATTGGGTTGATAAAAAGGAGGTGAAGACTAAGGAAGGATGAGAAGAGAAGGTCTAGAAAAAGATCACTTCCTAGTCCTAGATAGGTATTTAATCTAGATATGCCATTAGGAAGGAAAAGTATGTATAGGAACAACCCAGGAATGCAGTTTTTTACCGGAATTAGGGTCTAAGCTGAAACTTTGAGAAAAAGGCAAAAGTAATACTATTTAAATTTAAGTACAAAGTCATGGGAGACAAAACAACAGCAAGGATGACTTGGTTTGCAATCCTGAAGAATGAATGAGCACCTTACGTCTGTTGACTTAGGGTAGGAGAAAATCAGTGCCTGGGGCAAAGGTCGATCACCTAGGTAGGTTGGACATGAAGACAGGTAAGCCGTAAGTGGAGGGGACTTCAGAAAGGAAGGTATAAAGGCTCTGATGTAGATTCATTTCCTGCAAATTCCTTATCTAAGATGACTCAAAAATAATACTCTTCGCACTCCTTAAAGAAGATACAATATTAACAGTAATCAGAGCAAAATCACTACTTCTTGTCCTTTTGCTTTTACATTTCTTTTTTGTGCTATGGTCATAGTAGAAATAAGTTCTATACAAATATCAAAGGCTGCATATCTGAGAAATCACAGGAAAAATGTCATGCTATGATAGCAACTTCAAAATCAGGCTTATGGAGGATCTGTACAGGAGACTACCCCATTCTTCACTTTGTTAAATACCAAGATAGATTCATGCATTTTGGTTTTTGCCAATCTGGTCATCTGCACTGTTTTATTCTGAGCCTTACAGACAGACAAATATTAGCAATTTCATACTAGCATAGTAATAGTAACATAAGTGATGATGAGTCTATACTTGAATAAGCTTGGTGAAACGTGATCTTGTAAGGTATGCAGTGAACTAAAAGCATTCAGTCGGATGTTGGGGGATAGGTTTATGGTGCTAGTTAGGTGATCTTTTCCCTAAGAAAATATAAGGCATATTTTCTTATCCTCCCCTTATGGTTACATATGCTGGCTTCAAATCTCTTCATGAATTAAGTGCAGGTTGCTAACACTTTTAACATTAAAGATCCATGGATTGACAGTTGAAGTCAGCAGTCATATGGGGACAAGGCTACATTGTCTGATTCAAAACTGCCCAGCAAGTGTCATGGTGATCTTCAGGATAAGAAGGCTTTGAGTACTCCCCAAATGGTGTCATGTCTTATTCAGCAGTAGCTGGGACATACACCTTCCTTTTTCTGTGGCAAAATGCTTCAGAAACAAATCTGTGATTTTGCTTTGATTACAAGCTAAATCATTTCATCAAAAAACTTTTCACTATTGAGTTTATACTATACTCACAAACCAGTTCCCAAGTACTGGGGAGACAAAAGTGCCTTTTGCTATTTTATTGTTTCTAAGTGAATTTTCTTTCATGTAGTCAAGCAGATCTGACTGGGGAAGTAGACTGCAGTGAGCTTGGGGGAGACCGGAAAGTCAGAAGATGGGTAAGGAAAATTAGGAATGGAAACTGGAGCTGATGTCAGAAACTAAAAAGGAACCATATTCAACTGGGAGCAACAAGACTTGAGGGTGACTGTAACAAATAAAATTGGGTGTTGGAGTTGTTTAACAGTATAGGGCTGAAACAACCCCTGGCACACTTTTTGTAGGAAAAGGAGTTTGTTTTTAATATTCAAATTACTCTGATATTGTGCTAACATGAAATTATTAGGATTGTTGTTTAGCTGTTTACTTTTTTTTATGTAGAACCTAGCTAAGAATTTAAATAAGCCTCAAAAGTTATTTTGCTCACTCTTTGAGATCAAACTAACAAAGCCATAATTAGCCTCCTTTAATGCAGTTTAATATGTAATACCTGCTTATTGGACCACATCTTATGTCTGAGCTCCCTTGGAAAAGCATGTCTAAAATAAGGAACAGAACTTAACATTCACTGAACACCTGCTGTGTGCCAAAAACTGTGCCAAACTCTTTATACATAGTAATTTATTTAAAGCCCTCAGCAAACAAAGCTATTAGCTTTACTTTACAGATGAATAAATTGAGGCTTTGATGGTTGCAGTAACTTGCTCCTGGATACACAGCTAGTAGGGGAGAGAAATGGAATTCCAAAGTTAATGCTCTTTCTGCTCTTCCATGCTGCTCCCTCTTTGGATTACAGAGCTATGAACTGCCTGCTCTTTGAAGTTTACTCTTTAGATGGCTACATGTTGCAATAACTAGGATAACAACTAATAATAAAGTTGGTCTCATAGCAATACCTACACCCAGACAACATCTGATTCATTTAAGTCATTTGCTCTCAAGAGCAATATTATTTTCCTCAAGACTTACATGCAAAAACAATAAAAGAAAACTGAGGGGAAATCAAGTGTAATCTTAGTACCATGCTTAATAAATGCTAGTCTCAGATAGATGAAATGGAATAAATAAAAGTAACTTCACTTAGTTACCTCTGCTTTCCCAAAGACAAAGTGACACATGTTACAAATGGCAGAGCTCCATCATTGAATGCATTTCTGGCATAACACTGAAGGAGAGTGCCGCAGAGCAAAATTCCCAGGGCTGGTAACCTCATCAGCTCTTTCTTCCTTTTGGCATTGGCAAAAGCCTGTAATCTGGATGGGAGCTCTAATTGCTTGCCAGAAGGTTCCAGCACCTGTTTCCATGGTCCAGTGGTCAGATGAACAGACTGAATGCCAAAAGTCATGTTTGCTATTTCTAGTTCTGCCATAGCCTCGTGACCTAGGCATTATGGCTCTCCCTAACCTTATCCCACCTCCCCAGCATTCCACAAATCAAGAATGCCTACTGTTTTCCCACTCCCAGAGCTCCCTCGCAAAATATCCTTGAGGCTTTGGACTTCCTAACACCCTAGAATGGGAGATGTTCCTGAGATGAGGGGCCACCAGAATGAGACCTCTTTCCTTGGAAACTGCAAGTGCCAATTCAAGTGAAGGCAATGAACATCTTGGCTTCTTTTGCTGGGTTCTCAATGCTGAGCCTCCGATGTGTTGTAAATATGTGACTTCTCTATGGAAGGCTGTATTTTCTATAGCACATGTTCCCAAGTATGCTCTCTATAGCAGCACAGCCTGTGACTTTAATAACTCTCAAAGCCTTTTCCTAGTTTTGTGTTACTGACTCAATAGCAAAGGATCAATTTATATTAAAGACCAAATATTAAAAATTCTAGGGAGGACTCTGGGGTATCTATTTTGGAATTTAATTGAAATCAGTGTAATGTTGTTCACAGATGAAAAACCGAACAGGTATATTTTGAGGCTTGTAACGATAGCTCTGTATTGTGAAATGAAACCCAGCAGGGAGGAAAGTAAAACATCGATTTTTTTCAGGATGCCATGTGTCCGTGCACTAAAGGATGCTTCCCAATATCATCACTATCTCATATTAGAGCAACTGTGAGTTTCCTGTCTTTTGAAGTATCTAGGAGAGAAAGATGATGCTTTTATTGTCTCCCCATATCCCAAACTTTTGAGAAAATTTTTAAAGTTAATAGAGATGGATCCCAACCCAGAAATGGGTTGTATTCCAAAAGTGCATGTTTGGTTTTTCTTTGTACCCTGGAATGTATTTTCTTACAAAAGTAAGATTCTTCTTGATGATTAAGTTACCAGAAAAGCTATACAAAAAAAGGACTTCTTCCGTGATATGCCTGAAGTATGTATCCACCATGTGCCAAGCATGTTCTGGGCCCTGAAGATCCACGAATAAATTTCCTCAAGGAATTCAGATTAATGTGAGAAAGACACACTGCGATAGTAAGCAGAATTTAGTAAGGCGGGATAGGTGCTGTGAGGATTTGCAAAAGTGCTCTGGGAGTCCAAAGGAGGGACCGACTAAATCTAGTTACCGAAACAGTGTCCCTGGTAGACTGAAATGATCAGGTTTGCATTTTAGAAAGATCACACTGATAACGAAGTGAGAGAGGAGACTAGGACACAGATTAGGAAGTATTTCAAAGTTTTGCTAGCTTAATAAAATGAGTTGTAAAGTATTTCCTGTGCAGGAAATAATGTAAATATACATAATAAAAATATAAATGCAAGAGTAATATGGTAAATTTGAATTGTTTTTATTATTTTACTTCTTAAATGTTGAGTGGAACTCTCCTACAAATTTATCTGAGCCTGGTGTTTTCTTTATGGAAAGACTGAAATCTACCAGATAAATTTCTAAAATGGTTACAAACTATGTTTTCTATGTCTTCTTGACTCAGTTTTGCAAATTTATGTTGTTTTAAGAATTTGAAATTTCTGTCTAAAATTTTTAAGTATTTGGCATCATGTTTTCTAATTTTCCAATAGATAATTCCTAGAATAAGTATAATAGTGCCTTGTTTTTAATTTATAGTGACATCCAATTTTTGATTAGCATCTGCATAAATAGTCACTTTTTTATTCCTAATACTTATTTGTTTCTCTTTTTTTTCCTTTTTTGATCACTCTTGACAGATAATTTTTAATCTTTTTAAAGAACAAACTTTCAGTTCTGGTGATATTTTCTATTATTTGTTTCCTATTTTTTCCTTTTCCAATACTTTGGGTTCTTATTTCCGTCCTACTTTCCAAGTTTATTATGGTTTTTTGTTTGTTTGTTTGTTTGTTTTGTAACTTCTAAAAACACATGCTGGAAGTCCATATTCATAGTTTATTTCTTTGTAACATAAACAATGTTATAGGTTACCCTTTAAGAATTGCTTTAAATGAAACTCACTGGAAATGCTTTGTGGTATTATTTATTATTTTTCGTTCTTATTTTATTATGATTTATACTGTTGTGCTTGATTTATTTAAAATTTCTAAGTGCAGAGGGGTTTTTTTCTAGTTAAATTTTGTTACTAATTTCTAATTTAATTGCATTTTGACCAGAGATTGTGATCAATCTGTAGATACCAGTCTGATTTGCTGAGATTTGCTTTTTCATTCTTGAATGTGTTCAATTTTTGTAATAATTTTATGCTTTTAGGAGAATTTGTATTCTCTACTTGTTAGTGAGGATATTCTGTATATGTCCAGAAATTAATTTTAGTTTCCTTTTTGAGATAAGACAATGTGTTGAACTAAGGTCATGATAATGGAGAAGGGAGAGGATGTGTTGGGGATGTATTTAATAAATTTTATTTGATTTTTGTAATTAATGGGCTGTTGATACAGAAATTGAAAGTCTAAGATGATTTAACAATATTTTGACTTATGTAATTGAGAATTTAGATGATCTACATCAAGAGAGGAAATACAGGGGGATAAGCTGGTTTTGTGGGAATGGGATGAAAAGTTGGGTTTTGATGTGTTGCTTTTGATATGCTGGCGTGACATCCAGTAAATACGTGTAGGAAATAGTTGGAAATAGGGATCCATGGGAGGAGTTAAGATGGCAGAGAAGTAGGGGGACCCTAGGCTTTCTTCATCCCTTGAACACAGCTGTATTGAGGTCAGATCACTTGGAACACCCAGGACATCAGTCTGAGTACTGAAAGAAGGATCTCTGCCACGGTTGGAGGGAGGCAGTGTGACAGGTGCAAGGTGCATGGAAGTAAATTGGAGGAGAGAAAAACAACCTGTGCTGCTGAGGGGAGGGAATCCTTTCTGCCGGGAGAGAAAAGTGAAAGAGAGAGGGGTCGAGATAGTATGGCGTTGGGACCACACAGGAAAACCTCTCCACACCACGGACTGGTGAGCAAGGGGATCTGAGGGTGGCAGGTTTTTTGCAAACAGTGTGTGGAACTCAAACTCTGAGGTTTTGGAAAGAGGTACCCATAGCTCACCAGAGAGACCTGGCCTTGAAACACTATTTTGGGAGGCATCCATATCAAGGGGGTAACTGTAGCCCAAGTAAAGTAAGTAGAATGAGAAGAGAAGGCAGCCAAGGATATATTTTGAAACCCAAAAAAATGTATTATTATACATATGCCTTCCTATCTAGTATTTTGCAGCTAAATTGGCTTAAGGCAGTAATTATGTAAGTTGCTGTTGGCTGCCATTACTGACAGTGCAAACCCAGACCTGGAACATTTCTAGTGGCAGAGCCGCCAAAGGTTTGTCCAGAGTAGCTATAAGCAGTGAATGCATCAAATAAATGCAGTCCTGCTGCTTTAGCTCCTTTTACTAAGCTTAAATAGATGAGCCTGCTACTCACTACTAAAGTGAAGTTGAACACAGAGGGGTGGAAAAACTATGTATGGGTTAAGAAATAACTTTTTTTTTTTTTGCCTTTTCAAAATTGAGAGGGGGAAAAGGTAAACATCTCAGCAAGGAAGAATTCCAAATAAATAAGGAAATAGTTTATACTACAGAAGACATTTTTGACTCAGGGATCTATAGCCATAAGCCAAAATCAACTGTTTTCATCTTCATGCAAAATCCACTGTATTAGTGTCATGGGCCAGGAAGGCACCCCAGTAGAGACTAGCACTTTTCTCCAATTTACCATTGTTATTTCATTTGCAGCTTTTCCCTTGATGCCAGACACAAAGAAGTGGAATCAAATCAATGGGGGCAGCAAACTTCTCTTCTTTGGGTTTTGTACCTGCTTGTTTACGCTTCCATCCTATCGCGACACAGAAAAGCAGCAAATATAGATGATCTTCAAATCCCTGGTCTTCGTGCTTTATGGTCTGAGCTTTATGGGAAAACCTGGCTGTGGTGCCAAATAGCAATTTGAGTTTAGGTGAAGCTCTTATTTTTGTCCTGCCTCAGTTTTCTCATCTGCAGAATTTAGGCTTAGAAAGAGGCATCTCTAAGGTTACAACCCACACAGAAATTTTCCAATCCATTGAATTTAGGGAAGACTAGTAATGAAACAAATATCCTAGGAATAGTTAAGTATGATTCTACATCCAAGTTATTTATCATGCTTAGAGCACCACTCTGAGGAAACAAAGAACTGTAATCTGTAGAGGTCCTTTATCTTCTTTCTACCTTTCGCATCTTAAGAAAATAGGACATTCCTAGTGGTCATCAGGAAGACCATATTTCAGTATGGAAGCTGGGTCTCTCCCTCTGAAGTAAATTAGATGTGAATAAATATAGACTCTGATGCCATTTTTAGAGAATTCTGTTGTCGCCAGTAAGCATAACTTAAAGTGAAGCCAGATGCCATGTCCCCTTTTCAGGATGCTTTAAGAATCTAGATTGTTGCGGACTATACAAAGTTGATGTTTGGACTGTGTATAGAGATAGACACCAAATCATTCTAATCAACAGAGTAAAACAGTATAACATTTAGATTTCATGGTAATTTGACAAATAAGATTTAGTGGATGTGCAGGAATGAGTTATTGAAATTGCTCAGTCTACACCTTTTATTGAATACTCGTTGTGTTCCAAGGACATGGTTTAAAAATAGACATCAGACAGTTATGCATGCAAGGGTAATCACAGCTCTCCTAATAATAATCTTTAAAAATTACCTCTCTCTTATTCACCAAAGAAAGTAGACTCGGTGGTTTATAGGAACTGTAAATGCTCTGCCTGTTCTTTCCAAAGTGAGGCATCCTTCCTTTATGTAATTCATTTTCTGGAGTGCTTCCTAGGAAGGCAGTGCCCTCTGAAACAAACAGGTGTTGAAGTAAATCTGATGCAAATAGGACTCCTGCTGTCACAGAGACACATGCTTTGTACCTATATAAATGCATTTCTCAGAAAGTTCTCACTGTTGAGAAAAACCATTTGAAAGGAAGCCGAGCTAGCTAAAAATGTTATTCTTTGTACCCTGAATACATCTGTTTCTGCTTCAGATTGGCTGCCTTAGTTATATGTGTGTGGTGTTTAACATATTAAAATGAGGCTTCTTTTATCCTTTTCTATGATTTCAGGACAACGCTTTCCTTTGGGTTCTAGATACTGAACTAATTTGTCTATACTTATACTGTGGTGCCATCTGAGATGCCCATGGCTCTCTGCAATGATGCAGGGCTTCACATGACCTTTACCTGACAGCCCCTTGACATCTGCAGCCCACACTCAGAGTGACCAGAGAGAACTTCACACACACTAGTTCCTCTCTTGCCTTGCTCGAGCTTCCTTGGTGGCTCTTTAGTGGGGTGATCACTAATACAGATTTCCCACAATCTTTGAACAAAGAAAAGCCCTGCCATGTCTTAGAGTGTTCTACTAACTGAGGTCCACCTGATTCAGGCATAGCAGGGAAAGATGGATGGTTGTCTGGTCACTAGCGGGGTCTCAATCTAAATGTATCTTGGTAAGCTCAAAGTCTCTTCTGGATGCCTGAATGTATTCATCAACCTGCAAACTCTAGGACACGTTTGGAGAAATATATACTTGTACTAGAGTGGTCTGAGATCCAATCTAAATAGCTTATTCAGACTTCAACAGAATCTTCAACTCCATTTTCTTGGCTTATCTGGAAATTCAACTCCCTCTAGAAAACCCTTAAGCCCAAATCAAAAACAAAACTCTGTAGGTGTCCCCAGAACAGTATTTCCCAAAGTGTGCCTCAAGTCTTGTCCTTTTAAATATTCTGGAAAATAGTTACAGAGTCAAATAAATCTGGGGAACACAGTGCCTTTTATATTTTGGAAATTTACAGCGCATGTGGATATTAAATGTTTTAGGAACTCCTACAACTAAAAATAATCTATTAATTTTTTTAATCCGATGTTTCCCAAACTTCTTTTGGAGAACTTTCTTATTTAGAAAGTTTTTTTTTTTTGCAAAGCCTGAATGACCCTGAACACTCACAGAAAAAGTCAAGAGCTCCCCCTTGTTCCAGGTTCTTGAATTTAAGCCCTTAAGTTGGTGGTCTTCCTTAAACTTATCTTAGCCCCTAGGACATCCTCAGGAGGAATAGGATAGACCAGAGATTTATATCTGGAGTGAGATTCGATCTAGGGTGGAAGGTCAAGCTGCTCAGAGTTGGACACTCACAAACTGCTCCCATGTGAAGTGGCATTTTGCCTACCAGCGTCGCTTCCTGACATTATTCTTCTCATAAACCAAATTTGTCCTCCCAATTTAATTAACATAAGAAATTGGAGGTGGAAAAGCCAGTGATTTTTGCCAGAGGCACTTCAGAATCTATTCTAGCAGGCAGTGAATCAGTGCTCATCTTTTTGTTTTAAAGAAAGTCCAGACGCTCTTAAAATGTGTTCTATTTTTAACAAAACACTATTAAACTGTCACATACCCTTCTCTCTGTTTTCTTCTCCACTGCTGCTGATGGTGACCAAGATATTTGTATGGGAATAAAAGCTGTCTCCTTTATATTCAACTGACATCTTTACTTCCCTGATATTATTATTTTGCATTTCTATAGACTTTATCTTTCCAGAAGGCTTTACAATAATTCATTAGTTATTCCTCACAGCCTCCCTATTAAGTAGAACACTATGATTTGCCACTTTTACATTTCATTTTCCTCTACTCAGTCCCTCCCCCTCTTCTCTTCATGGAGAAAAGGGAAAGGTAAATAACTCAGGGCCTACTATGTGTCAAGCTTTTTTATCATGTAATCACCATAATCCTCTAAGAGTAATAAGATTTCTAGATGGGATTTAGTTATTAGATTTATGCTGCTCTACCTCCTCCTTCAAGTTTTCTGTAAAGAAAATTCTATGCAATAACAATGGCCAAATGAGGGCACAAATTATTGGCTTTAATAATAGCTGGACAAGCATCTGAGGAATACCCCTCTCCCAACCCTTGTCCCTGCCATACATACTATGGTGCAACCCTATTCCATTTAGGGTTTCTCTGCTAAGAGGCACCAGTGGGAACCTTAGGCTTAGAATCATAAATGAGTCTTTTTATTCCCTCCCCACCCTACCCTCCACATCTAAAAGTCTAGGACTGTGTTTACCCAACCAGTGGCAGAAGCGAGGAGTGGGAATAGAAGCAGACATGGAGATCCAGCCCCAAGGACAGGTCTTGCTTGGAATGTGTTTCCAGGGAATGCAAAACACACCCCTCACCACCCATGCATGAGCAGAGAAGTGCAGGTACAACTAAGAAATCTACTTCAAGGCATGGAAACTTTGCATTTATAAATCATGGGCATAAGGAATTGAGGTTCTGTTCTATCAAAGTACAAAGTTCTTCCATTGAGGCTAATGAGATGTGGGTTACATGGGAAAATAGTGGATGTTGCATCCCATATGACCAGTTCAGAAAAATGAAGAGGACAGCAGAAATAGTCCTCACTTCTCAAAAGTGGTATTCATTATCAACATCATTTCACAGATGAGAAAACCAAAGCATAAGGTGATTAAATGAATAGTACAAAGTTGCATAAGCCAGTGAGTGGCCGACCAGACGATCTCTTTATACTGCTTCTGACAGGGCAGGGTGGTCAGTGTCCAGTGACTCTTGGACCCAGCACCACCAGCCCTGCAACTACTGCTTTCATTTCTTTCTGCCTTCATGTAATTTTTATCTCAGGCACCACTGTATGTATCCAGAGGGAGTATATTACATCTCAGTTGTCTGCGTAGAAGAGATTGAGCGCCCACCTTATCACCACGCCTACTGGAACTAGCTAGCGGTCAATTTGAGTATAATATCTATGTGGCAACTATTTTGATAGCTTATGGTCATTTTTTTTAAAGCTATAATGCACTTTCTTTGTAGGAGACCTCATTAGGACCTTAATATGGGGCTCTTTTTAAATTTCACAGTCCTAAGAACTGAATTTAATGCTTTGCTCTCTTATTTTTAAACCTTAGGAGATAAGGAGAAACCAATTCAAGGGAGAAAGAATTTTGGAAAAATCAGAAAAGTACAAGAATAACGGTTAATAGACTGACCATGAGAACATAGAGAAACAATAAGAGCAGATGCAAAATTTAAAACTCAGGGCAGAATAGAGATATTTAGTGAAAGGGCAAATAGCCCAACAGATCCCTCAGTGAATTTCAGACATCAAAAGCTATTACAATAATAGATAGTCATACTTATAACCTTGGCTCTTTATGGAGAGAAGTTGAATTAATAGCAGTGTTTTCTGTTTAAAATGGCAAGAATATATGTGTGACACATTTAAGAAAGGTTTCCATCCAAAGAAGTTAAAATGTAAAGTGTTTTACTGCTTAAAGATGGAACCCCTCAGCTATTAAGAAACAAACAAACAAAAAACTTGGCTCTCCAGAATGAATCATTTCCAAAGAGTCTTGGATAAATATGGTCTTACAGATATATTTTTATTCTGCTTGGGAAAAATATACTGAAAGGGAATTACAAATTTGTCATATGTCCTTTTATGTATTAAACACATGCATCCCTCCTCAAACTACTTCCATTCACCTGCTCCTCTGCTCCTCTCACATTTCAGGGATCCACTCAAAGAAATGCATTCCCTCTTGATGCACTCCCAGAAAAGGCTTTTATATTAAAAATAATCTGTTGTTTGTCTATAATTCAAATTTAGCTGGGCATTCTGTATTTTTATTTGCTAAATCTGGAAGCTGCACTCAGGAAGTTCTAATCATCAGCCAGTTTGTGCAACCAATGAAGGTTCTGCTGTCTCTGCAGAGGCACCTTACGCCCAGTACTAGAATTTGCTGGGAGTCATCTGACACCATCTGCCTGATCACTTGATGAGCATTTGGTCTCTCGGCTGTTTGTAGAAGATATTTGACCGACAACATGAAAATGATGCATGCCTAATGTTCTTAGGGATGGTCTACCTGGCCCCTAGGACCTTGTAATTCACAGTCAAGAGATTGAATTGTTCTGATGTCAAGAGCTGTGGTTTGTGAAGTAGAAAAAAAGACACATAGAAGTACAATCTGATAGTTAAAGAACAAAAGCCTGTATTTATACCTGACGATTCTGGTAATTGTCATTGGGAAGGAAGCATAGCACAGATTTTTTGAAAGGCCATGAATAAACACAGTTGTCCATTTTTTTACATTTGTCTGAATTTAGCAAGGTGTATTAACCCTTAATTTGCCCTCCTTTTCATTCTCTTTTTTATTCATCTGCATTTAGTTCTCTTGAGAATAATGAAAGGAAATCAAAGTGCCTTTGTGAATTTTGACAGCCAAGTGCAAATAGATTGATTAAAAACATGGTGTTTCTTTTTAAAATTTAAATAGAGGAAAGATTTGTGGGTAATATGCATAATGTGTGTTCACTGGCAACAAGCTAGCAGTGGGAAGAGGGAGAAAATATGGAGGCACCATCAATGTTCTGCTTTTAAGTACAAGATTGATTTTAAATTTTTCCTGCATGTCAGTTTCATTACAGGCAAATTAATCCTTCTTTCAGTGGCCTGAGACTTTTATCTCAGCTCCTTGTAGGAAAAAAATATGTGTCACTAGTTTTCATTTTTCATGAACATTGACTTAAATTTGAACGCTGAGTTAGTGGTCCTAACTCAGAATATGGTAGTTTTAAATAAGATGGTCTGTCAAAGAAGTCTTTTATTTTTGCCTTACTGTGTTCTCTATCTCCCCAGTTTCCAGCATAAATGTATAAAGCTCAGAATTCGCTCTTTTTTTTTTTCCTTCTCATAGAGAATTTCAGTATGAGGATATTCCTTCATCCAGGGAACAGCGAGGGTCTTGGACAAGCTCATGTATGGTTAGGACCTACTTCATTTCTCTACTTCCCACCTCTGTCCTTAGGTGCTGCATGAAAATAGGGACAAAGTAAGAGTATGGAAGGAGGTATAGTAAGGTACAGACAATGTCCAGAGGAAAGAAATTGTAGACAGTGAGGAAAATGTTAGGGCTCTGCTGGATGAATCAGAGATCTGGGCAAGATTGCCCTAGATGAAGTAGGTGCATAGTAGACTTTTGTCCAATTACACTAAAAGAGAGATGTGTAAATTCTTGGTCAAGGGCTGTTGCAATGGAGAGGTATCCACTCATACTTCTTTAATTCAGATTATAGTGTAGAATGGGACTGTCAAAATTAAGAGTAAAAAAGAATAAAAAGGAGAAAGTGGAAGTAGCAAAGGAGAAAAGAAGGCCTGATGTATAGCATAGGAAGAATCAGAAGGTGGGAGGGCATTTGAATGGATGACAGCCTGCCTGACAGGAGATAGCTCTGCAATTAGGGCACATTGCAGCTGTGGAATATATACATGGTGATTCCCAGCATCAGCAAATGGGTTCTTTGGGGCCTAAAACTTCTGTAATTTATGAGTCCTCTTGAAAAAAATAATTTAGGTATAATCTGGGTATAAAAGTCAATTTTTATTTAAAGTAAAAATAGAAGTCATAATAAATTATAAACTGTAAAAACTTTACATACCATAAACAACAAAATTGAGAGAATATCAGTATTTATGAATTAACTTCTGATATATACCTAATACTTTTATCCTTACTTTTTTTTGGTTGTATACATTTTGCTGGATTCCTTAGAAGAGTATACTTTTGTAATATTTTTCATAGAATAAATAGAAAGAGGTCAATTTTTCTCCTACTACAGATGATTAGTTTGTATTATATTATTGACAACTTAAAAAGTTTTTTTTTTTTTGAGGTTCACAACTGTTATTGGCAATATCATGCAAATGTTTAGGAATATTGTCGGTTTGGGGAAAAAAATCTCTGTTGGGATTCTTTCATCTTTGAACTATAAGATACAAGGACATTCAAAATTTTCTCATACGGTGACACTGTTTGAGTTGACAACAGTCTTTAACCAGTGTGTTGCCAATGTTTTAATTCTAGTGGCAAACTTAAAGCTTTATATATTATCCTTGTTGGTTTTAGTATTTTGTGTAAAGTTGACAACAAATTTAAGTATTTCTTGATTCAATGATATGGCAGGGTTTTACATACAAATTCCTATACTGCCATACCCAATATTTGTAGTAATGTGACAGACTACTTCTCTAAAAAGAGGAATGCCAATAAATGTCATTTCACACAGTTTACATAAATATGTAAATAGTATATAACATTTATATATAATTCTATAATTATATACACTGTCATCAAATATATTCATGAAAGAAAAGGCTTTGCCATTTCGATAATAGCTGAATTATCTGTGTATATGTTTTCAAATATTTTATTGAAGTATGATATACATATTGAAAAGTGCACATTTCATATTTGTATGGTTCAATGAACCTTCACAAATATGTTTCCATGACATAGGTATTCAGATCAAGAAAATTGTTAGCCACCTGTAGCCCCCCTCTGGCCTTCCAGCCACTACCTCCCACAAGAGTAGCCACTATTTGCCTGCTTTTATACTTTACATAAATGGAGTTAAGTAAATCTACCTCTGGTTCTCAGCCTTCCCTACACATACAACTAGGAGTATCTTTAGGAGTAAGATAAATTTGGTTGAGTAAATTCTCCAGAGGACACACCTGTTGGTATAGTTTGCATCATGATGGAAACACCTCTTCCCCATCCAAAAAAGTCTACCTTCTTCCTAACTGAGCTTTCCACAAACTCTTTTCACATCAAAGGATGTGTGGAAAGATGATGACATCATTACAGCATAATGGACTGGGATGCTCATGATGAGGGGAAAATTATTGAATCCTGAAGTGTTCAGTATTTCTGTACATGTGGACCCAATTCCTGTCACTTCTGTGTGACCCAGCATGCTAGTTGGGAAGGTCTCCATTGGAGGACTGAGGCTGCTCAACTTTCACCACTAGATACCCATCCCTTTGTTGTGAGAAACTGTTTCCGTATGGAAACACCTCTGGGAGGATATAATACAATAAGCCTCATCAGTCATTTACACATGAGTACATAAAAGCTTAATCATTATATCTCTCATTTTCAGTTGTTTTGTTTTCTGGAAAAGAGAAAAACTAGACATGTGAAAGTTTTACACAGGAAAAGAACAGGAGGTAGGCTTTAGAAATGTAGAAAAGAAAGCATTGATAGTAAATGAGAAAGCTTAAGAATGAAACTTCCCTCAAAATCCAGGTTCAACCTCTAGCACCTGTGAAAATATCTTATCCTTGACTGGAAAACTAAAGAGTATCCTCATGCCTACTGTGCCCTGGAAGAGATGCCTAACCCGAACTACTAGTGCCATATTGTTTTTTGGAAGGTTTAGGTATAGTAGGGAAGTAAATTGTTCTTGTTGAATTACCATGTAGAATTAATGACTATTAGTCTGTAAAGTCATTAAAAATTTTAGCTGGCTGTCTCTCTAGTACCCACCCTATAAGTTCGGGGAATTATCTGTGAAATGTCCCAGAGATGGCACATTAACATTTTCTATATTGAACTTGTCTATAGAGCTGTGGATGCTTTTGAGATTTAGGAATTCAGGTAGAATCTTATTCTAACCAACTTGAAGGGAAATCAAAATTGCTGTGTTAGTTCCAAATCTCATTAAAATGGAAGTTTACTGCTACAGAGTATGAAGGGATATACTGTTTATTGAGTTTTTTATTTGTTTACATAAAACAAGTGTTAGGTATGCACTGTGTCTGCAAACAATAACAAATGGGAGAGATGAAAAAGAGGATGTTCTTGCCAGTTCTGAGGGAGTAACTAAAATTATCTCTTCCACTGTAACTATATTTAAATGCAACACAACATGCTTTTAACATGATTTATATGTTTTTCATATTGTTTTAGAAGTGATGGAAGCACAGATAGGGTTTCTTTTATACTATTCAAACTTTAGGGTTCCATGTCATAGGCAATAGCCTGGTAGAAATGCCTAAGTCAAATTACTAGGGTGATAGTGTTTGTAAGCAGTTCAGATATAATAAGTAAATTATTTTTGCAGGATTATCATACAGAGTTATAGAATATTAATCTTTAAAGCCATTGTCAGTTTTCACTCTTGTTTCACTCTTTGAGGCCTTTTTTTTTTAAGGCTCCATGCTGGGCTTGAACTTGCCACCCTGAGATCAAGACCTGAGCTGAGATCAAGAGTTGGACACTTAACCCACTGAGCTGCTCAGGTGCCCCTAAGTCCAATTCATTGAGACTTGAATGCCACCTCCGTTTATGAGTTACACCTAATTAGAGGCCAAATCAGAGCTGAAAACTAGACCTTCTGAGACTTAATTCAATGATGTGTTCATATTAGAAATATCAGTTTTGTTTGGAGTTGGATCTTCCCCCCAGACTTTATGGCTTGCTTTCCTCCAAAGTTCCTAGACTTCACCTAAATATAACCCCAGTTTGAGCACCAAATTCCAAGTTTTGTTCCTTAGTGATTCCCCCCACCTCCCCACCGCACACACCCCTAGTAGTGCATGGGATTCTTAAAGTTCACCAACACAACCCCTGGCATTAAGAATAATTATACAGATATTCAAGCTTAGATTTTGCACTCCGTTCTAAGAAACCAGTATTTCCATTAAGTAGAATGACCACTAACTACATTCAGTTTTCGACACCAGGAACTTTGCTCGTCCTCAGGTTCCACCTTTCAATTCCAGCTTGCTGTAGACAGAATGGAAAGTGGAACCCTAACAAAAGCCAGCTGGAACATGTGTGCTGCGAGAGTGCTTTAGGGGGAGTGAGAACATTCAGCGGCTCATCAGAGGATGTAAACAGGCCTGCTCTTACTTTGTTGCCTTCCTTTCCCCCTCTGTTTATCCCCTCTGTGCACTACAGGACCTAGTAGAGCTTAGCCCTGAGAGAAACCCAGATTGTTAGTGCTCAGAAGGCTGGTATGTGGTAGCTGTCTCTTATTCTTCTGAATTTACTTTTTCCAGTCACAGACTTAACATACATGGGGCTTCCATGCTAAATATTCTCAACAGTCCCATTTTGCCACATAGTTGATGTCTGCCTTTTCTAAACGTATCATACTTCCAAACAGTCTGAGATCAGGGTGGTAGAGGGGGAAGGGACTGTAGAGAAATAGAAATCTGTTCAACCTATGCATTCTTTGAATTTTTCAGAACACTTTAGAAAGGTTGTGAGCTTTAAGAGACCAGGCAGTAAGCATGGAAGTCTGGTTCTCAAGGAGAGTAGGGTTTCAGTGAAACAATGGACCATGGATTGGATTGGACTAGGGACAGTTTGGGTATATCCCCCTCTTCTCTTTAAATGTATTAGGAAGATACTGAGTTGAGAGAGAAAATGGGAGACTTGGAACTCTGAACAGCAGAAGGATGATTTGTACCAGAATACAGAGTGTGATGTGGGGTCAGATGCAGTGTAGAGTAGCAGAGAGGTGATAAAGAGGTAATTAACAACTCTATTCTAAATAAAAGCTAGGTACGGGAACAGATGGGACTAGAAGCTGCAGTAAAGGCCTGGGGTGGTAATAGGAAGATAAACACAAATGTATTCGAAGTAGCTTTTAGTACGGCTAAGTCAATGACAAGATAATTAACTGGCACTTAAGAGCTTTTACTTCTTTTAAATCTTGCTGTGGTTTTTTTATGGTTTATGAGGGAAAAAATGAAATAGCAACTTTTATGCTGCTTTCTAAATCAACGGAATTGTGTGTATAAATAGCCATACACAGATCCTACATACATATGTATTTTAAATGAGAATATGAAAGGATAAATTTTTCCTTTCTTACTCCTCATTGCCTGATCTAAATCCAATCAAATGACAGAGTGAATGTCACTGCACTTTCCTAAAAGAATGTCTATTTAGCCAATGATAGCTTCAGGCTATTCAGGCTTAATACTTATATCAGTCAGTTCTTGTCACAATCATGCTGTGTAACAAATCACCTTCAAACTGTACTCTCAAAAATAAACATTCACCCTCCTATTCATAAGTTTTCAAGTTAACTTTGTCTCACCTGACCTAGGCTGGCCTCAGCTGTGTGATTATGCCTTGGGCTGCAAGTCACTTGGGCTTGGCTTCAGGCTGCACTTTGGGTTCTGGTTGACTTTACATGTGTTCATGCTGGAGCCTAGGCTTCCAGAGCAATCCATGTTATTCTCATAGCAAGATGAAGGAGCCCAGGAGAGTCAGCTGAAATATGTAAAGACTACATGAATAAAGGTGCTTAGAGTTCTGCACAGCATAGATTAAGCGGAGCAAGAACTCTTTATAAGTATAGTATTTGGTACTTACTTTAAATTCTCAATAGGATTGACTGTATGCTTTTCATATTTACACTTTCAATCTGAATATAGGAGTATAGAATTTCTTTGATCCAGCAAACTAACTACTACTCACCATACTGATTTCCAATCTGCTGTAATGGTTTTCTCTGAGTTTGGTACAGTTAGCTAACAAACCATGAAGATTCATGGCCCTTCATCTCAGATAAAATTTTCAGGAATAATGAGGAGTGG
Organism: Ursus americanus; assembly: GCF_024610735.1. NCBI lineage: Eukaryota > Metazoa > Chordata > Mammalia > Carnivora > Ursidae > Ursus > Ursus americanus. The sequence goes on from NC_142130.1 coordinate 41,157,709, forward strand.
TCAATATCTTTTACCTCATCACAGCCCCATTTAGCATCAGACGGCCTCAGCTGTAAGCAAAAAGGATTCCAGAAAAATTCTGATCCATGGGACCTTGAGGCCTCAGGTATTTCCCCCTCATAAAGTGAAGACCCTTGAGACATAGGAGATGAGGCTTCCCTTGCTGGCCATGATATAGGTCAAGATTTTAGATTCAGTGGCAAAAGCATATCTTAAGATACTTATTATTAATTGAGATATCCACTGATACTTCACTCGACCACTTCTGAGCATGACTGTGTTTACTGTAGCCAGGTGAAGCAGATCCTAGTTTACCTGTGATTCACAAAGACAGTATGTAATTCACTGATCTCCCGGAGGTCACCTACTCTAAATTCCTACCTATTTCCTACCCACTCTCTCCTTTGTCACTTAAAATATCATAGATATGTGTAGATATCAAATGCCTGCTGAATTGATAATTCATTAAATGACAAAGTGATCCCAGCTTCTTCTTGTGGCTCAAAAATACCCAACCCAGGGGAGCCTGGGTGGCTCAGTCATTAAGCACTGCCTTCGGCTCAGGTCATAATACCAGTGTTCTGGGATCGAGCCCCACGTCAGGCTCTCTGCTCAGTGGGAGGCCTGCTTCTCCCTCTCCCACTCCCCCTGCTTGTGTTCCCTCTCTCGTTGCCTTTCTCTGTCAAATAAATAAAATCATTTAAAAAAAAACCCATCCTATCCTTGTCCCCCCAAATTAACTGCAATTTGGAGAAATGAGTTAAACATATTTAAAAGATTCATCTTTCTACATAAATTCATTTAATATAATTGTTCTACTTAATGGAAAACCAAAACAGCAACATCTGAGTTAAATGAAATTATTAAATGGATTAAATAATTAAATTATTAAATGATAAAAATGCTTTTTATCAAAAGCAGTGAAGTGGTCTTAATATATGCAGAAGTTTGTTTTTTGCTATTTATTAAAATAAAGTTCATCTTTACCTTGATTTGTATTATTTTTATTACTTTGATTTATATTCTAAGATAAAAATCAGCAAGCTATTCTTATAGTTTCTGATACTTGCATAAATATATGGACATAATAAAATTATACAAATAATATACACAAAGGTAGGGAGAAAGGCAACTTTCATATAGTCACTCCTCTAATCATAGTCAGCTCCACCTTAAAGTATTTATTTAATATTATAAAGTATTAACAACCATTTAAAAACTAATTGAATTTGCTGAAAGTTTTATAAGAAAATTATTTGGGTTCCTATGAAAGCCATTCCTGTTTACGTAGGCTATTACTTTGCCCCATGTTTTAAGGTCAAGATGGTTCAAAGAAAATGTGTTGTTCTAATATCAAGAACATATAAAATTCCTTGTATGTTAATTATTGCTGATGCTGGCTTGGCATTTGTATTAGGCCTCTGTCACAGGAGATTGGTTTTTAAAAAATGATTAAAGTTGAGCATATTTATCTGAGGGAACATTATTGCTGAACTCTGTTTACATAGGCAGCAATGAAACATTCAGCAGTTTGAGCAGAAAAGTTGACTTACTATCTAAAGGTGGTTTCCAATTTCCAAAATACATAAGAAAGGACAACACATTGTTAACCTGCAAATGACATCCCATCCTCAGAGACAACTGCTCCATTTCATCTTGGGTCACAAGTGAGATGAGTTTGTGGAGATGAAGCTCTAGCCTATTCAGCCAGCCCCATTTGCCTACTTCGTTTCTGACAACCACTCAAGAAGCGATTAGGAATAGATTAACTAGAGACACTAAAAGTCAGAAATGAAAGCAGCATTAACGAATTTATTTAGGGAATATCCAGAAACAGAATGCCACTAGTATTTCAAGTCAGAGGGGAAAAAATGCAGAATTTAGAGTCAAATTTTTGGCTTTTGTTCCTTGGGCATAGCATTTTTCCATTCTATAACTATCTCTGGCTGTTCAAATTTCAAATGGTGCATGCTGTCCTTTGTATCACTGCTGCTCAAAATATGGTCTAAAGACTGCTAGTTGGTAAAATGTTAACTCTTTATGAATATGTGTTATACATATATAAATATGTATACATTTATGACATAAACATAGAAATTGATAGTTAATGTTTGGATAAACATACTTACCTGATGAACCAGTAAAAAAGTTCACAGACCATATTTTGAATAGTAGTGATGATTAGCATATAATGTAAGAAAAGACTGCAGAGCAATAGGTGTCAGAAGATTTAAATTTTAATTGGAGCCACTGTCAACTACTAACTTCACCTTTCTGGTCTCAGTTACCTCAAATGTAAAGTGAGGAATTAAATTAAATCTCTAAGGTTCCTTCCATAATTAACATTCAATGATTCTATTAAATATGCTTTTGACTTTTGAATATACTTTTGTAATATTTCACCTTAACTTTTCCTCATTCATTTATCCTTACTAACCTTTAAAATTAATGCCTGGAAGAAATTGCAAAATATATCATAGATAGCAAACATCTGAATCACCAACATTTTGCCTAGAATTTGTTAAAATAAGACTCCCTATTAACTTTTATTTTGTTTTATAGGGTAGAAATTAACAAATTACTTATAATTTTCATTTTAATGTTTTTATATATGGGCATAGTAAAATTATAAAATATGCAATAAAAATAAGGAAGGAATGACCAGATCTTATATATTTGCCCTGCTATTCATGTTCAACAGTAACTCCGTAGTCTTCTTAAACAGTTTCTCTACCAAGAGGGACTGAGTCAAAGAAGAAGATTTAGAGAGAATCTGTGCTCTCAAAGAATAAATCTCCACCAAAGACGAGTATACTTAAAGAAAAATCTCTGACAAGGATTTAAAGAAACCAATCCTCCATTAAAAGCCGTGTTTGGGTAGAAAAAGCCCTGTTACTGATGAAAACTCCAAAGTTACTCTTTATTGGGTGCTTTAAGAATTCAAGTGCTTACTTTATACTTGATAGGGAACTATAGGGGGATGACAGGGCAAGGGCAACCTTGTCTTCCCACCCTCTGGCATACCGGGAACTCTCCATGGTACTGCTTCATATCCTAACAGCATCAGCCTGCATGATTCTTGGTTCTAACTTCAGTCTTGGTTTTCTAAGTTGCTTCCAACATCCTGTTTGATAAAAAGTATCTAAATGAGATGCATTAAGTGGCAGATATTTGCCCCTTCCCCAAAAATGTTTTGCCTTCCAAATTTGACCTGTGCTGGTCACAGCATGACTCCTTTATGACTCCAGCGTTAATTTTGACAAGGGGCTCATGTCTATAGCTGATATTAAACCTATCTCCTTCAGTTCACCCTTAGTCTTTTCTTGGTTGATATAGCCTCACTTTCCCTCTAGTCTTCTAGTCTTTTCTTCAGAACTGAATATCGTAGAATTATAACATACAGAAGGGGATTGAAAACATCTCACTGACCCACTTAGACTCATAATCATAATGGATTTTGACTTTGCTCACTCCACTTTCCTGTTCACTGTACCACACTTAAAACTCTCAAAATTCCTTTTTATAAAGATTTTATTTCATTGATTTATTTGACAGAGAGAGCACAAGCAGGTGGAACAGTAGGCAAAGGGAGAAGCAGGTTCCCCACTGAGCAGGGAGCCTGATGCAGGGCTCGATCCCAGGGATCATGACCTGAGCCAAAGGCAGATGCTTAACTGACTGAGCCACCCAGGCACCCCACAACTCTCAAAATTCTCAAATACGGGTCTGGTTTTGTTGTATATAAATCTCTCTCCCAAAGAAGAATAAAACCCTGCAGGACAGGAACAGACCAATGCAAATCCTGGCTTTTTTTTTCCCCAGAACACCAAGCACATTGCAAACGCACATAGTAGATGTTACATTTGAGTACCTGTTGAATTCTTACAGCTTGCTATCTCATTAGTTGTTGCCCTTCTTTTCTGTAAGCTTCCTCAATTTTTATGTTTGGGTCATAAAGATAATGAGTTCAATTTAGCATGTTTAATATACTTTCTTCTGTGAGAGTCTTACTTATATTTTGCACATACTAGGTGTTAAATAACATTTCTTTTTTATTCAATTTGTCTGTGTTGTATCTACAGGCATCTCTCTGACCTTTGAAGAGTGCTTCTTTACACTCAGCATCTAAAGGAACTGTTCTTTTGTTTATATTTGCTATACTCAGAATATACTTGTGTTTCTTATAATCAGTCTTGCTTGTTCTTTTTTCGATGTTGCTGATTTCCAGGTTCATCTTCTTATTGAATATGTGTATCTGTTAGATTGTTTTCTCCTCTGCTATAGTATTTATTTTTTTAAAGCTCAATCTTATTTTAGATGCTTTTGGTTCATATTTGTAAATGTGTTGGCATTCCTTCATTATTTTCTGTTCTCTGACATTTGCAATATCTTTAACATTTTTCAAGGACACACCTGCAACTTCTTCATAGTCATTCTGGTAAACAATTATGAACCTTATAATACTCCCAACTAAAGAGATCACCAGAACTAGCTCTCTAGTCATTCATGATAAATCTTTACTAATTAACAGCCTAATAGGATTAATTTCAGATTGAATTTGAATCTAACTAGAATATTTATTATCTATTTCATATTTATTGAAACTCAAATATATGAGTTATCCTGTGTTGACTTTTATTGCTTGTTTAAATTACATCCAACATAAAGCTATCAGAAATGATGTCCACCATTTGTTCTTCTCGAGATAATATTGCTTACCTGTCACCTTGATATTTAAGGTTGCTCTGTATGAACATCTGTTCCTTTTTAAAACTGCTTTAGGGGGGCGCCTGGGTAGCACAGTCATTAAGTGTCTGTCTTCAGCTCAGGGCTTGATCCCGGTGTTCTGGGATCGAGTCCCACATCGGGCTCCTCCGCTATGAGCCTGCTTCTTCCTCTCCCACTTCCCCTGCTTGTGTTCCCTCTCTCGCTGGCTGTCTCTCTGTCACATAAATAAATAAAATCTTTAAAAAAAATGAATAAATAAAACTGCTTTAGTCAGCCTCCAAAATCATTCTCTTTACCTAATATGAAGATTATTTCCATTCACCCATTATTACTACATTTTTTAGATATACATAGAGCTCTCTCCTTTGTTCATAACTTTGCAAAAATCAAATTCAATCACTGTGACATCCAACTATCAAGTCAATTGTAGGCATCACATACTCAGAGTCACTGATTTGTTAATGTCCAAATTTTCCAATTACTCCATTCTCTGCTTTTAGGAGCCATTTTTGCAGAAACTTAATTATATCCTAATCATACATGGTAATTGTTTTCTTATTAAAACAAGATTTAAGAAATTAGTTAAGTCTCTCAGCCATTTGGACTTATCATTAATGTCATGTCCCTCATTTATTTTTGACTCTATTCACTCAGTTATGTTCTCATATCCCTTCATGAGGTTTTAAAAAAATACTTCTTTTTCCAGTTTTAACCATTTATGCCAACCCTAACTCCTTCTTTTGTAGCCGTTTTTTTTTTTTTTTTTTACTTCTAAGTTAAAATACCCTACCATTTCTTTATGGAAACAGTGGCTTAATAGTGAATAAATAGAAAATAGCCAGGATTACTACCCCACACTTGATTCAGACCCAGGATTCCTACAGAGCCCCAAATGAGGACTCAGTGCTTGCTCAGGAACCCCATCAGCTGCACTTGGGGTCGGTTTCTATGCACTCACTCTCTGCATACACTGCCTGTGTGATGCACACTGTAGGGCCAATTATATACCCACCCCCTCCAGCCCATGAGTACCCACACAGTCTTTTTTATTTTTTTTAAGATTTATTTATTTTAGAGAGAGAGAGAGCATGACGGCCAGCAGGGGGGAAGGTGCAGAGGGAAATGGAGAGAGAAACTCAAGCAGAGTCCATGCAGAGTGCAGAGCCTGATTTGGAACTTAATCTCATGACCCTGAGATCACGACCTGAGCCAAAACCAAGAGTGGGATGCTTAACTAACTGGGCCACCCCCCATCTCTACAGTCTTGTTATTGAGTATTTCCCAATTCTTGTTCCACCAAAATACAGGCTACCAGGAATCTCTTATCCCAACCACTTTCTTCTATTTACATTTCTACTTACCTTCTTGCCTCCTGACTCTCAAATTTCTCATGGTTTTAAATCACTTCTCTTTTCTTTTACCCAAATGAGTTCTAATAGACTACAGTGTAACAAAATCTTCTGTTTATTCAAGATATTCCCAAACCATAGTCAGTGGTCTACTTTTTCCAGAAGCAATTGATGAAAGAGGACTTTGGGAACTGGAAAAAAAAAAGTAAATAATCCCTTGGAATTTAGTGTAATAAGAGTTTACCTTTATTTCTCTTTATCATTCAGTCTTATCTGCCTGATTCTCCCTATATCACATACAAATTCTTGCATATAGCCATCCACCCACATGCCCAGCATGAGGAAGGAAGGAAACAGAACTGGATTTGATCAGCATAACGTAAACTCAGCAGGATGAGTGCACTGGGGCCAGAATATCACAACCATAAGAACAGAAATGGGAGTCCAAAAGTAAGAATTGCAAGTGAGGGAGGGCAGGGGGTTGGGGAGAATTTGCCAGCAAATTCCTTTAATATTAATACTACCTAGTAAAGCAGTACCTACTTTATATTAATGTGATAATAGAAATTAAAATTTCAAAGTAGAGTAACTTCATTATTATTCAATTTATGAAAGGATTAACTATAATATTTTAATAGCATACTCCTCTGTGCTATTTTAAATATGACTCAATTTACAGAAACTTTATTACATAACTTTTTAGGAACATGGCTCTTAAATAAAGTAAGGTGTATCAAGAATGGGTTTAGGGAAAAAACAGGAAATTGAGAATCAAGAAAATCACTTATTGGGCCAGCAATTATTAGACCAGAATGTGTCTGGAGAAATCCAGAAAAAAATAAAGATAAACCTCAAGAACTTGGGGAGAAGAGCTAATACCTTATTCAAATTTTTACTCCTAGGACCTGGCACAAAGTAGCTGATTGTCTTAGGGCAGGTTCCTTAAACACAGAGCCTAAGACAGGGATATAGGAGTTTGTGATTTATTGAGAAGTGTTCCTCAGGAAAAAGTGCTAGAGAAGTGGAATAGGGAAGGGGAAAGGGCTAAAAGAAATAGTACCTCAAGAAAATTCTCACCTTGTCCTGGTCCATGGAAAGGCTCTTGTTTACACATAGCACTGCAACATTATCCCACCATGAGATATCCCACATGGGCTTTTTGAATCCTAAATCAGTCCATCATTATTCACTTGGGAACAGGTAAGTTGTAACCTAGGTATTTATGGACATCTTTGCTCCCATTCACCAAAAATCTCCAGAGAAGGGCACAGGTATGAACTACTAACTGTAGTTTTCATGTAAGCTAAGAAATAGGTGTACCTTCTGGAAAGGGAATCCAGACTGGCTACCTAAAGCATTGACTGCAGTTACCCATAAATATTTATTAGATGAGTGAAGAGATAAGTATGCCCCAATCTGACTCTAAACCAACTTCACATTTTATAGGACTTGGGTATTTTCTGATTTTTTAAAATATTTATTTATTTATGTTAGAAAGAGAGAGAGAAATAGCACGGGGTGTGGGGAAGGGTAGAGAGATAGGGAGAATCCTTGAGGAGACTCCCTACCAAGTGGGGAGCCCAAGGCGGGGCCCAATCCCAGGACCCTGAGATCATGACCTGAGCTGAAATCAAGAGTCTGCTGCTTAACCAACTGAGTCACCCAGGCGTCCCTATTTTCTGATTTTTTGTTATGACCATGAATTTTATTCAGCGTACTATACATGTCCTATCTGGCTTAATCAGTGTCATTTTGGAACTCACATTTAAATAACAAGTGAATGTAAGCAACTACCAAGTCCAGGAACACAACCAGTCAAGAAGCAATAAAAGAATGTTTGCTCTTACTATAGCTTTCATCGACATGGGTAAAAGCATCAAGGCTCATAAGTAGCTGGATGCATGAGACCATAAGTAAGGTGAGCAGAACTACACTAGTAGACCATATTAAAGCAAGGATCCAAACAATGCAGAATGGCTCTATAATCCTGGGCAAAAAGAATAATTGGAAATACAGGGTAGGAAAGTGACACCCAAACATGAATTGCTCTTTCTTAATAGGCCTAACTTAGGTCCTCAAATGGTAGGAGGCACAGGGATAACTTATTTTACTGATCCTGGGGAAGTTTTCAAGGACACACAGGCTAACAAAGAGCAATGGTTATGTGTTAACTCTTTACCTGAACATAGGTATACAGCCAATTTTAGCAGCAACATCTGTGAATGCAAATGGTGAGACTATTAAAATGTTACTTGTTCATTTAGGACATTAATAACTTTAGGTGTAAGGATAATATAGTCTCCCTAGAAATGGCACTTAAAGTACCTTGTATGTTATTTTGACACAGCAGATTTCAAATGTTTAGGCTTCAATCTAACCATGATCTTTTAGTCTGATTTTCTAACTCATTAAAAATATTCTCCATTTGCTACTAAGTGATTACATAAATTTTATTCATAATCCTGAACTTAGATTTTCTGAATGATTTGGAGGTCTTGGTAAGTAAACAGAATTGTCAGTGTGGCCCTTTATTTTGTAGAGACTTTGAGTATCTCAAGAGGAAAAAGGTGGTTGTCAAGTATTTATCTCTGTTAATAATATCCTTTGGTGACAAGCAACAGAAACTAACTGACCTAGCGTAGGGAAAAGCAGAGAATTTATTAGAAATTTGCAGGAATATATCATAGACTTGAAGGGAAAGCTGAACAATGTGTCTTTGCTAAGGCAAAAATAAGACAACTCTTGAGCAGGAGACGTTTGGGGTCTTTCTCTGTAGCATGATGCTATTAATGAAACTCGTCTAAATGTGAAACTTTCCATTCAAGTTTCACATTTCCAGGAGAGAGTTTTATTAGTATAGCTTAAGTTGTTTTCCCCCTGGAATCAGGTACTGTCCAGGGGCTAGTAACACAGAAATGGTTACCAGAGAAATCACTGATATCCAAGCATCCATTCATTTTATGCTGGCTTAAGCATTAGGGTTTGTCCCTTGATGTCTGCGGTCATCAGTGTGTTCAAATCTGTGTGAGTTTTTAAATTTATTTTTATTTATGTGTTTCTTTAATGGGTCTTAATGTTTACACATAATTAGAACATTTTTAGTGTGGAATTAAATGAATTTAGATTCATAGGTACCAAGATTATATTTAATGCTAGCATTTTAAAATCAAATAAGCATTTGATCTGTAATACAAGGGTTGCCATAAAAACTTTTTTTAAGTGAAGGATTAGGGGGAAAAGACTATTTGTGATACCCAGTGCTTGTATGTATGACTCTTAGTTTTACCTGGGCTTCCTTTTTGAAAATCTTAATGAGATGCCATTATTTCTCATCTACACATTGGCTCCCCTGAAGAGCCTTCCACCTATCTAGTCCCATACTTAGTGGAGTATATTGCAGGCACTAATGACATATTTGTTGAGTGGGTGAGAAAACAAATGACTACATCTCCTCTTCCTACCTTCTAACATCAGCTTTTTATTTATTATTAACAATATAAACTAGTGTATACAAACTCTACAGAGACACATAAAACCCAGATTGGTCAGAGTTTACACCCGATAGTAACTAATAAATGCTTCAGTGATGAAGGTGGAATTTGAAATTCTTTAGCAGTATAAAGTTGGAGCTTTATCTTTGGGTTCCATTTACTCATTTATGAGTAAGTATCCAATGGCTTAGGTAATTTAAAATTGACAATTTCCATTAATTTTATTAAATGCACACACTTATGGACCTGTGTCATGGGTGGAATAGTGTGTCTTTACAATAAATCTGAACACATTTACCTGCTTGGCTGGACTTGTACTTCTTGGATCATAGAATTTGCCCTGTGTAAGCCCAAGGAATGGTAGTAGTGATGCAAACTTGACTGAACTTGCAACCCCAAAGGCATGAAAGTGGTTATTTAGGACCTATCATAAATTCACTGTCGTGTGGCTTTTGTCAAAATCTTGAGATGTGGATACTACAGATTTGGAGTACCATATTCAGCTTGCAGATGGTGCTAATAACAGGGCTTCAGAAGCATCAGGATCTACTACTCAGCTTGACCCCATAATTCACCAAAGCTAATTAGATTCACCAAATCCTTTTTAGCTGCCACATATGGAGATCCATTCCCAAGTAATTCTCACTTACTTCTGGAGTTGTTGACATGTGGTATCACTGTTATCATTATTACACTTCTGTTATAGAATAGCACCTCCTCAAAATACCAAGTAAATTTTTCATTGGTTAATTTCTAAAGCAGATGCATTCTTTTACTTTGTTTGTCACTCTTTATAACTGGAACAAAAAATACTTCATTCCTTTTTTTTTTTTTAAATACAAAGTTGTATCTTATGACTAGTGGTAACAGGCTTGGTGCAAAGTACCCTCCATCACCTTTCCCTTACTCGTCTCCCGCCTAGATTACCTCTGCTGAAATACACTACTTGTTTGGAGAGGACACTGATGAAGAGTCTCACTTCCCTGTGAAAGTCTCCCTTCTAAGTCATGATTAACTCTCCATGACTTTGTGGATGCTGAGGACTGTCATTTTAGTCATTGGCAGCCACACTCATATATATGGTAGAGCAGTTGTGCCTCTGGGTATGGCTCAGGGAGATAGGGCTCACTGGCCTGATGGCATGCATCCTACCACATTGTGTTTAAATATTCTATTTATTTATTTCTATGTCAGAGAGAGAGTGAGAGAGAGAGAGAGAACACAAGCAGGGGGAGCAGCAGGCAGAGGGAGAAGCAGGTTCCCCGCTGAACAAGGAGCCCCATGTGGGACTCAGTCCCAGGACCCTGGGATCATGACGGAGCCGGAGGGAGATGCTTAACCAACTGAGCCACCCAGATCTCCCCCTACCCCATTGTGTTTAAATACCTGAATTGTAGCAAAAGATGAAAACATTTCTTTCAGCACACATTACTGCATGTCATCATCATTTGTTTGCTTAGCTATCTCTCCAGTGATCAGCCTAAGAGTGGGAGCCACATTTTATTTACGTTTGCAGCCCCCTCCCCAAAATAGCACTGTGCCTAGTAGTAGTGATGATTCACCTGACCAAAGGATTCCGTCGCTGAAGTACCCACAGAAATGACCATATGATTGGGAGCCTTAACCATAAAGTCATACGTTTGTGGCAGCAAAGTGAGAATAAAACAAAACTTCAAAATGAGAGAAAGGAGAAGGATGTGTTAAAAATCTAAGACTTTCCTCTACTGCCAGTCAGGAATTGATGCCTTTTATGGAATGAAATACTACACTCTGGGCTTGTGTTCTTGATGGGATCGGCACATAATACCGATAAGATCTGAGCTACATTGTCATTCATTTCTTATTTTTTATACACATTGCATTCATGTATAAATGTTTGAAAAAAACTACTCATTTTGAAATGTTATGTCTGTGAATAAAATATGTACATGTATTTGAGACTCGGTTTGACACTACAACAGTATATTTAAGATAAACTATTTATCTTCCACAAACACATTTCAGTGTTTTAACACATCCATTTGTTTCTGGAATGAAGGCAGAGGCATGAGGATGGGAGGAAGGGAGGGTGAGAGGGAGGCAGGAAGGAGAAGGCAACAGTCAGGGAGCTTTGTGTTTTGCTATTTCAGCTTTCCTCTTGATGGCAAAATCCTAACTGGAATATGGTTTTGTTATCCCGGATGTCAGTTCACAAATCATGAATTAAGCAGCTCAAGCCAAGTGGCACCTAGCAGTAAAACTGGCATTTCTCAAAATATTGGCAGATCGAGCGAGCAACTGTTGATTTTAAATGTTTAATGAGCAATATGTTACTTATTCCGGTAATATTGTTGTGTTTGCCTAACCTTTCTCAGACTGCCTCCTTCTGCTTTATTGCTGGCAGGCTTCCAAAAAGGAAGGGTTGAGTTAGAGAGGGGAGAGAGTACAGTCAGAATGAGGAAAACCGTAAGAAGAAAAAGCTAATTAAAACTGCTCTCCTGATAATGGGGAATTAGCCACGTCTTGTCGGAATCATAACTCAAGGACTTATACAGTGTTATGGAATCCCAACATGTTGTTCTTCACATGTTTATGATCACAGAGGGAGAAAAAAGAATAGAGAAAGGGAAAAAATAGACTGGAAAGAGAATAAAACTGCTAGCGGGTGGTTGAAATGAGCAGTACAGGGTAACTGGGAAGTCCTGAGTGGTATCTTCAAAGAGAGATCCTGATGACAGCAATCTGGGCGGAGTTACTCTGCACATGATTATGATGAAGGAGTCTTGGTCCAAAGAATGAACCCATGGCAGGATTACAACAGAAATAAATCAACAGAGTAAAGGAGTCAGGGGAAATCAATAGTAACTTCATACTCTGCGGCAGAAAGCGCTTGGCTTCTTGGTTCCCCGTACAGATAAACACTATGGAGACATGCTCTCATTCCTTCACAGTAGTGATTGGTGAGTCCAAATACATCATTGGTCGGTCTGTGTGGAATACCTGACGGAAATTAAAACTTCGTCCAGGTTAAGTTAATGAGTGCTATACAAACTGTGGGTATGATTTGTTGCCCCAAAAAGCAATTCATTTTCTTTATCAGAACCATTTCTTTTAGCAAATGTGAATGCAGAACTCGAGGAGTTACTGAGTAAGTTGAAATCCTCTATAGGTCTAATGCAGATAATTCATGCAGAAGATCTGGATCAGTAGGGGCATTAAAGTGGAGATAACCATATGACTGATTAGCATAAAAAATTAGCTACAGAGACAGATCTCCCGAACAGAGCCCTCATTATAGTTTGGAACAGAAAGGAATTCCTCAGTGCTCTAAGAATTAAAATGAAAGGAGAAAAAAAAAATCAATTCCCTATTTGTGGAAGTTAGGAGAGGATTTTACCTTTATAGAAACACACCATCAACCTGCTGTTATGCTACTTACAGAATTAGGAATATTATTTCTACCCTTCAGAAGAAAAACCATGTAGAAGTTCATCCATGGTCGTATTTTGTAAAGTTACTTCAAAATATATGCCCATTTGCGTTCTTCCATGATTATGCTCCTGTAGAGATGAACTGTGATTTTCCTTAATGCAGTCATAAGGTCTGCTTTTGTTATTGAGTTCAAGAACCCTGGGAGTGTTGCTAATGAGATCAGAAAAACAAGGACAGTCCCCATAATCTAGCAAGCTTTGCTTTGTCCTTTGACCACAGTCTTTAACCCTGGCAGTGACCCCTCAAATGAATATTCAGTCACAATAGCAGTGGCTTGTCAAAAAAATCATTTCAGATTCATCATTAAGGAGTCATCATTTATTGAGTATCTACTATGTGACAGGCACAGTGCATAGTGGTATTTGGGATAATATAATTATTCCGTACCCTCTAGTAATAGGTTTCTATTTATAGAGATATGGCTAGAGTGCAGCAAATTTGATAACCCATCACATTTGTTAAAATGAAATTCAGTAACTGCTTATAAAACCCCTACTCTAATCTCTCACTCAATTAAATATTTCAGTGCAGAAATGAGTGAGGGTATTAAAAAATCTTATTTGGGAAATGAAGATAAAGAATACAATTGAAACAAGTAAATTCAAACGATAGATTAAGGTTACTTGGTTTGCTTCCTCCAATAGAAAAAAATGATATCTCTTCTGAGAAAAATATTTGAATGAGGATCTCTAGAATAATTTGTGATTTGGACTGAAAGGAAACAGTCTGTGTTACATTTCACTCACTGTCTAATTTCTAATCTATTTTTTGAAGTTGTTATAAAAAAATAAGACAAACAATGTTCTCACATATGGTTGTTGTGAGAATTACCTGAAATAATGTAGATATGTATAGAAAACCCCATATAAATAATAGCAATTTCTGTTAACAGTTTTCTCTTTTATTTGAAGAAATTCTTCATTTATTTTGTCTTGTTTTGTTTAAGCACCTACTACGTTCTGTGAGCTCCTTCCTTGTTAATAAAATACTTATCCTTGAGATCTCCATTTACATGGCTTTTTCTTAGGTGAGCTTGCCTTCTTAGTATCGAACAGGGTTGTAACGTAGACTTAACTAAATTCTCTCTCTCTCTCTCTCTCTCTCTCTCTCTCTCTCTCTCTCTCACACACACACACACACACACACACGCACGCACACACCACAACCTCCACCCTCTGCACACACATACACGTTTGGGATGGCAAGCTTTGTAAGAGTAAAAATGGGTTGATTTCGTTTACCACTGTGTCTTCAGCACCTAGCACAGTGTCTGGCATGTAGTCGAAAATCAAGCATATATTAAGTTGAATGTAATTATAAATGAATATACAAGTCAATAGATGAAGAGGGGAATATAAACATAAATAGGCCTGGAGACCTAACTTCGTGAATTTCATAGTCTAGTTAGGGAGACAGAAATGTATACAAATGATGACAGTTCAACCTGACCTAGGCCACCATAATTGTAGGAGCAAAATTAATGGAGCATAGGAGAATAAATTAAAAAAAAAAACTGGAGGTTAACAATAAGGGTAGTTTCAAGCAGGGATTAGGAGGAGGAGCAGAAGGGAACATGCTGAGAAAGACTTCATAAAAGAGATGTCACTTGGACTCGTTTTTGAAGGTTGAGTAGAAATATCCCAGAAAGAGGAAGAATGTCTTTCTGGAGGAAAATGGACAGCAAGTATTTGCATTAATCTGTACCCTGAAATCTAAAAGCTCCAAATCCATTGTGTCAAACAAAACACATTGATGTTTTGCAATAGTCACAGGCAGTATTAAAGTCTTGGTTAGATTTAAATATGCAATAAAAATTCCGCAAAGGCTCCAAGAGGGAAGAATAAACCTATGAGATGGCAGAAGCTCAGCATGTGAAAGTGTTTGGGAACTCTGGCGTCCCGCAAACGGGTAGTGGTCAGTTCCTTTCAGCATGCACTTTCATGGACTGATGACTAGGGGAAGATCAAACGCTGGGGTGGTCTGCAGAGGGGAAAAGGAGGAGCAAGCCAGAGATTCTCTAGCAGCCTAAGACAAGAGTGCTATGAAATTTAACTGTGAATTTACTTGCATATATGTAGTGATTACTAATTGGCACACATTACCTATTTTGAACTACTTAACCATCTTATAAGGCCATCAAGAAAGGTATTGACCTCTCTCTTACAGATGAGGAAAGTGAATTTTGGAGATTTTTAATGACTTGCCTAAAGTTAATGGCAAAACTATACACTCAGGTTCCCTAATCCAGTTTCCAGACCGTTATACTATTCAAGTTTACTTATTTTGTAAAATAAAATGAAACAAACAGCAGAATAAGGTAGAATGATCAGAAAAATCAGATGCAAATGGTAGAGTAAATTTTCTGAATCTTTTGCTATATCAAAAAGTTTTCAAATCTAATCTAATTAGACTTTAATCACCAAATATCTCATATTTTTGGATATATACCTCTCTGTTTTTCTAGACTTCTTCCATCTTGAGCTACATATCTCTTTTCATTCTAGTCCCTTTTCCATATTTCTGAAATAGAACTTCTGCTCTAGTTTAGAAAGCATGGACTTTAGAGTTAGACCAAGCAAAATGCAAATCCTGATTCTGCCACTTACTAGCTTTATTTTTAAAAACTTTTTAAAATGTTTTATTTACTTATTTGAGAGAGAGAGAGAAAGATTGGGTTTATTTATTTGAGAGAAAGCGTGCACGGGAGCTAAAGAGCTAAAAGGAGAGAGCAGGAACACCAGAGCCTGTGAGCAGGGGGAGGGTTAGGGGGAGAAGCAGACTCCGCTGAGCAGCGAGCCGAAGCTGGGGCTCCATCTCAGGACCCTGAGATCATGACCTGAGCCGAAGGCAGGCGCTTAACAAACTGAGCCACCCAGGCACTCCCTACCACTTACTAGCTTTATAATCTTGAAAAATGAATTCAGATTTCCGGTCCTCACCCACACTATAAATATATTGTGATGTTGTATTTCCTGAATTAACAAGTTTGTGTGGAATGGCTTAGCACATGCCTGATTTATGGTAAGCTCTCAATAAATATTTATTTGGTGAAGCAGTGTTCCTTTCTCTTCTCTACTATCTGTGCAATCTTAGGCCAGATACTTAATAACTCTGAGCTTCGGTTTCCTCATCTTTAGAGATAATAATGCTTTTATTACAGAGCTTCCAAGAAGGTTAAGTAATAAAGTTAATGTGGCATTCTTAGCACATAGTTTTCACTCAATATATGCTTATGGATCTTTCTCTTCCTTTCTTATTTTCATTCTGCACACCATTTAAACTCTTCTCTCCATTTTCCATCTTCACGAATCTCAGGTCTGTTTTCTTCCCCACCTCCTATTGCTGTCCTTCTCCTGGCACTCATACCCCTTCTCTTTTCCAGATTCTACTTCTGATTTTTTCCTGTACGCCCCTCACTAGTACTCCCTTCTTCATCCCTAATGCCTTTCCTCTTGTCTTTGCCAACTTTTGAGAGCTAAAGTAGAAACCAGGTGATATCTAAAGGTGACAGATGGAGAAATCCCACCTACCTAGAGGACTTTTCAAGCTGATCCAAACACTGAAGGATAAATGATTTCGATGTCTTTGATTTGGGAGCATAGAGACAACAAAATGCATTGAACAATAGAGATCCTCTTGATTCCTGCCTCCCCCATGTGCATGTACACACACACACACACACACACACACACACACACACACACGCATACACACACACACATAAGCTTGCCCCAAAATTATGCATGTGATCACTTCCTCACTCATTCTTGTGAGTCCTTTTATCTTTGTATTTATATTTACTTTTCTTCACTCATTTTCAGAACTTCAGAAATAACGGAATATGTAAATCAAAAAAATCTAAGAAGAAAGAAAAAAGGACATAAAAAGGGAGATGCTGAGATATGAATGACATCTTGTCATGAATGTTTTAGTTCTTTTAGAACCAGCAGCATCCTCTTAACACTACTAGACAAGCTGTACACTTGTTCTGAGCAGCTTGTAGCTTGCTTCTTTCTCACAAGGCACTCTGCTGCATGGTACAGGGATGTTTCTGAGTCCAGCTGGTGATCGCTTTATGTCCTGAGGCAAAAGGATTGATGGTATGTGCCATGGTTTTCTAGCTTGTGTAAAGCAGATGCTATTCCTGCTCTGCTCATTCACATGGATGTTTACATTTTCCTAGACTCTTACAAAACTTCAACAGTACCTCTGGAAAGTCAGGCAATAGGGCACCTTCGACTGAGATATAGAAAGAAAAATGTAAGGGAGAAGGAACTTGGAGATACTTTCTCTCTCCCTTTCTCTCTCTCTTTCAGCCTCTCCCTCCTCTCTCAATCTCTTTCTCTGTCTCACACACACACATACACACACACTACTTTCATGTTGGTTTTCTTTGGGTGGAGTTGGCTCTTGGCACACTGGAATCATTTAAGCAGGGGTATCCTGTGTTTGGTATCTCTTTTATTCCAGCACTGATGGCTAATATTGTTTTCCTTTAAGTCCCTGCCTTTCCTGAGACCTTCTAGGGCTTTGGAATCTTCAGTGGTGAGGTTGACTTCCCAGGGCTACACCTTTCTAAGGATGATTGTCTTCTGATTCCCGGTAGCCATTTTTTTCTCTGACCCTGCTAAATAGACTTACTCTTAGTCTTGAGTATTGACCCAGGGCAAAGAGGAAAATTTAAAATAAGTTGGTGGGGGCAGGGTATCTCTGTGCTTCCGGGTCTAAACTGTATGGACATTCCAAGCTGACAGTCCCTATGAGAATGCCATGCCATTTTTCCTACAGTCCTTCAATTTTAAGAACTCCCAGGCAGCATAAAATAATAAAGAGTTTTAATATGAATTTGGGATATGACTACTCTCAGAGGAAAACATTTCAACTCTTAGAAATATGATTTTTAGTTTCATAATTTGAAAGCTCCATGACTGGTTCTTGTGCATTTCTCTCCCATCTTGTTGTTGAGTGTTTACGTGTGATTTCATATAATGGTTTTTCTCTGCCGTGGGAACCAAATGCTGGGCACCTTACACGTGTGTGATCACCATCTCTCCAGCAGGCAAAAGAATGCCTGGGGCCTTTTCAGCTTTTTTAGAAAGAAACAAGTATGAGGCTATTAGTCTGATTCTAACTTCTCCTGCATTTCTCTTGGGAGCAACTCCACAGCAAGGGCAGCAAATCTCTTCCCTAGAAAATAGTTCAGTTCATACCCACAGCCAGAGCTTTGAGAGCCTTCTTTCCGTGGTGGCTAGTTTATTGAGGCCGGGGCGGAGGAACTGGTGAATCGGGGTGCCTTTGTGAAGCTTTCATACTCAAATGTACATCGGCATCACGCCCATGGTGTTAAAATCCAGATCCCTAGGGCTCACCATAAACCTACTAGACTAGAACTTGTGGAACTGAGCCTAAGAGTCTTCCTTTTTAGACATTCCCTAGATGATTTTCCCTAGTTTGGGAGCTACAGCTTTAGAACGATATTTAGGATGACCTAAAATGAAAGTTGACTCATAGGTGTTGACACTGTAATTATTTGAAAATAATTACTTGGATCCTAGGTCATAGAATGATATCTCTAAAATACGATTTTGTTGTTATTTACTGTATTACCTGATTTAAACACAACAGCCCAATGAAAAATGCAATTCCTCAGACTTTCACGTTAGAGTCTATTCCTTTATACCACAGGTTGCCACATTTTTTTCATAAAGGGCCAAGTAGTAAACATTTTAAGATTTTCAGGCTGTACAGTCCATGTTGCAACTAAACTCTGAAAGTACTGTTAAGTAATAAGTAAATATATGAGCATGGATGTATCCCAATGAAACTTTATTTACTAATACTGGACTTTGAATTTCATATAATTTTCAATTGCCACAAAATATTGTTCTTTAGTTTTTTAAATCATTTATAAGTGCAAAAAACATTCTTAGCTATGGGTTATACAAAAACAGGCAGCAGGTCAAATTTGGCCCATGGGCCATAGTTTGGTAACCCCTTCTCTGCACCTCTGTTGCCTCCAACTTAAGACAAATTTGAAAGAGAATAAATCACAATCTTACGAAAAAATTTTTTCCAAAACATTTTTGGTTATCAGTAAAATAAAAGATATCTATATCTGTTTCTGTATGTTTGGCAATAAAATGTTTTTGTTTAGAAAAGACAACTATGGGGGCCCTTGGGTGGCTCAGTCGGTTAAGCGTCTGCCTTTGGCTCAGGTCATGATTTCAGAGTCCTGAGATCAAGTCCCACATCAGGCTCCTTGCTCATCGGTGAGCCTGCTTCTCCCTCTCCCTCTCCCTCTCCCTCTGCCTGCTGCTCCCCCTGCTTGTGCTCTCTCTCTCTCTCTTGCTATCTCTTTCACACTCTCTCTCTCTGTCAAATAAATAAATGAAATATTTTTTTTAAAAAGGCATCTATATTAAATTTCCAGTCTTACATTTTATAAGTGGTTCACCAGATATAGGGCAGGTTATTCAGAATCTAAGAGGTTAAAGTTCTTAGAGACAGTTGCAGCAGAAAGAGAAAGAGGTTAAAAATAAACTAACATTGAATGAGTGTCTGTTGTCTGGGCATTGTTCATCATATTCAAAAGTAGGGAACTAGGACATTCAAATTAATGAATATTGGCAGGAAGAGCAAGTTCAAGTTACTGATGACATGTTATCAATAAAATGGTTCCCTAAATAGTTGTGCCCCCTTTCCATTTTAGCATTGTCTTATTAGGCTTTGTTGTATCTTCCTAGCACAGTGCTGGGTGTGTAATAATTGTCAAATTAAATTCTCTAATATGCCTTCTATTCTGAGGAGCTGGTACTCCTCAAAGATTACAAAGGGAGAGCTACACTTCCTAGATTTCTCTCTCAGCCTCCCTCATTCTCTCTCCCTGTCTCTCTCTCTCTCTCTCTAGCTTGAGAGAGAGTGTTCATCTGTACTAGAAACCCAAGGATGTCAAACAATCTCCCGACCACATTTGGTTTTTCAC
Source organism: Ursus americanus (assembly GCF_024610735.1). Classification (NCBI taxonomy): domain Eukaryota; kingdom Metazoa; phylum Chordata; class Mammalia; order Carnivora; family Ursidae; genus Ursus; species Ursus americanus. The sequence goes on from NC_142130.1 coordinate 41,177,730, forward strand.
TTACGGCTATCGAGTTTGGACAGTCAGGAGTTGGTCTACGTCCCTTTTCATTGCTTGACTGTAGTTTATTCCTTGAGCATAATTGCATTGATGTGTCCTTTGGAAACTATTTCAATGGTTTTCAAACTATTGGCTAAGGAAAATTGTTGTTCCAGAAACCAAACTTAGTGGTTCTGCAGCTAAAATGGAATATTGGCATTCTTTGCTGATTCATAGAATTCTGCTGAACAGAATTTTATTGACTGAAGGTTGTCCCAAGAAACATTCTTAAATTTTTTGATGTCTATAACATTTTTTTCTGAATTAAAAGCTAACAGTCCAGTTTGGATAAACACAAAATCACATAATCAAATATTTAGCTTTCTGTATTTGGATTTGTTGTTAGACAAAGAGTACTATGATTTTTGGAGTGCTCTCCTACCTGAAAAAAAATTGAGAACCTGTATCCTGAATTGAAACTTGGAAAAGTTACCAAAAAAGTATCTTTTCCAGCAAGTGGAGACTAAATCTATATGATTAAATTTTGTAAAATTACTTTTAAACTTTCCTTCTACCAAACTTCATTTTAAATGTGCCTCAAGTTTCATATTTTTGACTCTGGAGTAAAGACTATATTCTTGCTAATTTGGAGAATAATTCCACATTCCTTCTAACCCAAATTCAGTCACTTACCTTTCTCCAGCTTTCCCTGAATGTATTTTACTCTCCCTCTCTCTTATTTTCTTCCAAATATCTCTCACCCTTAAGTTGCTTTACGATATTCCAACTTTGACTTCTCAATGGAGAGAAAACAGATGGCTCGATGGCCAGTGCTTGGATTGGGGAAGGAGGAGGTCAAGCATCTGACTGTTTTGGAATTGCATCTTCTTTTGATTAATGTGAATGCAACCTAGACAAGCTTTAAGCTTTAACTAGCCTCATGGAGCCCATGCAGTCCATAGGTAACCAGCACCCCCATTTCCCATGGCAATGGCCAGTAGCTCTCATCCATGACAGCACTTGACGGCTGTCTGGGTAGACATTCCACTAGGTAAGAATTATATAGGAACAAAACTTTCATCATCTCTGATGTGCAGAGAAAGCCTTGGTCAACTACCCAACCCTAAACCTAAACCTATCATTCCTTGGACCACCTGGAATGGTATCAGGACCAGGGACATTGGTTTAAAAAAAAATTATTTGGGCTTCTACTCCTGTAAAGAGGACTAAAGGTTATCACTGTGCTGTCAGGAATGACCACTCCAAAATTTTGTGACTCTTAAGCTTTCAACCCAGCCACCTTTGCAATCATGTGCTCATGTATTCACTTACACTCAGTTGTGTAGAATGACAGGTAATCACTTAGCATGGTTGTATTATGTCATACCCAAATGAAGTCTTTTTGTGAACAGGGCTAGGCTCAACCAACCGCTGTCAATACCTTGACTGCCAATGGACTGATTTCGTCAGTATCTATAAGTCTACTCTAGGCTATTACAGTCTGGTAGTATTTTCTCCCTGCTCTTATGCTTCTCCATGGTCTGCTTTGCTTGATTTCTTTCTATGACCTCCCTGTACCTTCTTGTTTGCTGCAGGATCTTCCCCTCCCACTTTTCTACCTTCACATCTTCCCTGTGGTGTCCTCTGCAACTGACCACGGCAAGTCAATCAGTGGTCCGAAAGCCACTGCTAAGTTTGCCTTCGGGTAAAACCACCTGTCCAAAGAGGGTGTTTTGAGGTGCTTAACTTTTTTCACCTTGAAATTGTAAGGTTTTTTAGGCCAGGAACCTAAAATTTCTTCAGTAAACTTTGCATTGAGTGCTGATATAATCAGGTTCAGCCTTTAGAAAACCAACAGTGTTTTAGAATAGTATACAAGGAAGCAAATACTGACGAAATTTGAAAGCCTAGGATTTATGGAAGGTATTCCAAGACCTTCTACTGAGAATTTATCCAACTCTCTTCTGAAGAACTTGCTAATACTTGTTCTTATCAAGATGTGAATCAGCAATGTTAAAAAACCAGCTAGCATGACCTCAAATGGACCTAAAGACTTTTAATGTGTTTTTTACCTATTCCAGGACTGACTTATTTGGGGGTATATACGACATTTATAGACACGTCCCCTTTTTCCATATCTGCACCTAATTTCATATCAAGATTTAGATATTAATAAGAATGATTTTCTGTCTCAGTATTTACTACTTCCTTCTTAGTTACGTCAAACATTTCGATATGCTAAGCCAGAGTTGTATAAAATGTGATATCTGAACTCTGACCCCCCCCATCCCTAGCAGTGTCCTCTTCTTCCATTCTAGACCTTGTAGTTCCCCAGAACCTATTCCCGCAAGTACCTATCCTGATTGCCTGCAGGCTGACAAGTCCCTTAGGTGTTAATTGAGAATTAAGATGTTAACTGATAAAAGGTATAACCACTTGCATTAATATTTGCATTGCAAAAAGAGTCTTAATGGGAAAATAATTAAGCTTTAAAGTTTGATTTCTTTGAGGCAATTTATCCTGCCTGGCAACCTGTCAAATCTCTCCAGGCAGGCAGCCCCCGCTTTGCATCACCTAATCTGCCGGCCCTCATGCTGGCCACGTGTAATTTCAGTGTAACTCTGCAGGCAGACTGTTAGAATGTGAAAGGGGATAGCTCAGAATCCTATGTAACATGATCCAAAGAAATTTAATCTCTCATCTGTTTATAAATTAATTTACTCTTAGAGGATCTTCCAATACTTGAGGTCAGTAGCCATCCGTCATTCTGCAAGTTCACAGTTAGTTTATCCACTGATCAAAGAAGATTTTGTAACAAAATTCATGCATAATGGAGGTAGGAAAGGCAATTCGCAATTTCTTGCCCAACTTTGCATATAAATGACCTATTCTTGGTTACTTTTACAATTTGAAAATCTAGTGGCCATGCCCAGCAAAACACGGTGAATTGCAGGACAGAAAGGAAAGGACAGCAGACAGTTGGGAATTGGGACCCAGGTTTTGTTTAGAGTTCTAGGCAGGCCAGCAGGTAGTAAACATTGGCTTTTGTCAGGAAGCTAGTGTCTAGAACTGGTAGGTAAGATGGAGATTGGTACCAGGAAGAGAGCTGAAACTTTTAAAATATGGTATAATGGTTAAAACACTCTAGTCACATAGACATGGTGGCTTTGCCATTAACTATCAATGGGATGCTGGGAAAATTCTTTAACTTTCCTAAACATAAGCAACATCAGTTGTAAAGAAAGAAAAGAGAATATGCCTATAGGGATAAATGAACTAGCATATGTAAGCAGCTCTGTGTGACACAAAGTGATACCAACTAAACGGAAGTTTGAATTGTTAACTCAGGACAGGGAATGGAGTGTCACGTTCAATGCAGAATGTTGATTCTTCTGATGAGAACTTAGCTTTTCTTCTTCAGTCTCCCCTGACCTAAAAATTGGATTGATCCCTGATCACGGGTCAAGGTTAAACTTGTCAGCTAAAGTTAATTGAAGTCTCTTGAGAGAAGAAAAGGGTTGTGCCCCTGAATGGCAGACTACTAAAATCGGGTGGATGGTTCCCAAATGTAGGTGTGCCCGGGGATCACCTAGGGAGCTTTATTTGCACATGGATTTCTGGGCCTTACCTCTGCTGGTTCTGATTCAGTAAGTCTTTGAAAGGACCCAGTGGTCCACATATATAATAAGCTCCCAGTGGGATTCTTATATAGGTGGTCCACGGATCACAGTTTGAGAAACAATAGAGTAGATGCTGAGATAAGCTGATTACTATGACTGGACACAATATTTGCATAATGTTTCTAAAGTGAAAGCAAAAGAAAAAAATACATTGATTCACATAGCTACTGTTTTATTTTAAAAACAGTGACAAGAGTTTAAAAATCCATCTGAGGAAATATTTTCTGCAAATATCAGATGCATGGAGGGCATTTATAAAGAGTATCGAGTAATGTATTAGACAATGTATTTGACTGAAGTTTATGAAATACATAGAAAATGTGTTCAAAAGAGTAATTTTTTATAGTCTTTATAGAAAAACCTGTGGTCTCACTTCAGTGAAGGCATTTCTAAGAAGTGCATAAATAATCATAGTCCAACTGGCTTGCTTTCTAAATACGTGATCCTTGAATAGACTCCAGAGGCTCTTAAATAAATGGATGGGAGCGTGCTGGGTAGACACGCTGTCTCGTCAGTTCAGATTGCCATAACAAAGTACCAGAGACTGGGGACTTACACAACAAACATTTATTTCTCACAGTTCTGGAGGCTGAGAAGTCCAAGATCAAAGTGCCAGCAGGTTCGGTATCTGGTGAGAGCTCACTTCTTGGTTCATAGATGGGGTCTTCTTCCTATGTCCTCACATAGAAGAAGGGGCAAGAGAGCTTTCTGGAGTCCTTTTTTAAAGGGTACCACTCCCATTGATGAGAACTCCACCCTCACGCCTTAGTCTCTTCCCAAAGGCCCCACATCTTAATACTATCACTTCGGAAGTGGTATTTCAATACGCTTTGTGGTTATTGAGGGTCTTAAACAAGCATTTGACAGATCCTAGGTTGAAATCCATTAAAGCAGTTCAATCTCTGAATAGTTACTCTCTGCGGTTGCAGTGAGATCCTTATAAGGTAGGTGTGAGAAGTGAGGGGGGCAAACCTTTCAACGGAGTGATGATGAAACGACTTCAACACAAGGCTGGGAAGTTGTCAGTTACGAGCAAATGCTTGAGTACATTTCAGCACTTGGTTGAGATAGAAAGTCTGGGCTCTATAATGTGAAAAAAAAGGACTGAGCCTGATATATTTGTATGACAGGTATTTTGTTATCACATGCTCTGTCCACCCAGAAAGGTCTCCATATGGACCCTATAAATGTTATACTTTTAGGAAATAATTGTGTTATGTTTGCATGTTAGCTGCTGCAAGACCTAAACCACTAGCAAACTTAAAAGTTCCCAGTGAGAAAGGGCTATAGCTGAGTTTTGCTTGCTGAAGGAGTATAAAAGAAGAAACAAAACTAGGACAGAGGATGGTTTCTTTCTACCCTCATCTCAGACTCTTTTCCTTTCCTGGAGGACTTACAGTTCATATCATTAAGGAAACGCAGCTTGGGATCATTCTCAGACTATTCAGGTCCAAGGTCTATGACCATAGCGGGACACAGAGATTTATGGGTAATGGTGCTACATCTAGGCTGGCAGGCTATTAGTCAGTGACAGAAATACAATAAGAAGTGTCCAGTCTTGGAGGAAGGAGACATCGACAACTAGATTATGATGGGCCAAGTTCCTGGTTTGGCCCCACGTTAGCCCCAGCTGGGGACTGGAGTGCGATCTGAGCACCAGTGACAGGGACAGAAGACTCAAGCAAACTGGTGTGCAGAGTGGAGAATTGGTAGGGAAAAACTATCTGAGTGTGCATATAGGCATCTGCCGCCTTCAGGGTCAGCAGTGAGGTCCAAACCCCTCTCTATAGTGAGGAAAGAACTTCTAAGGAAGGCCAGGCCTAATCTCAGTGCTTCAGGGCAGAGCGGGCTGGGCCTGCCGGTCACAATTCCGTACTAGCACCAGTCCGACAGTACAGAGGGTAGGCTAGAACCGACAGTGCGTGCGCACGGTCACTAAAACTCTTTATTGTCCAGCTAATTAGAGGATTGTTCTGTTTTTCTATAAATCAACTTCCTTGCTGGTATTCCTCCTGTCATTTGGTATTGGTGTCTTATTTCCGTATTAATTCTTCTCTCCTTACGCCAGAAATAGAAAAAGCTCAGAGATTTTCTTTTTCATTATGAGAAACCTACCCTGAGGAGAGAGCCGAAAGGGTGAATATGTCTTTCCGCTATACTGGAATTATTAAATCCAATTCCATTTTTAAAAAACTTTTAATATAAAAGCAACATATGATTTATGTCAAAAATTCAAGCAATATAGGAGGGCATAAAAATGAAGGGAAATTCCCTGACTACACACTTCTGGCCCTCCCAACTCCATAATCCAGAAGACGGCCACCAATATTATGTAGACATTGTGTGTATACAAACACATGTGTTAAAAAGCATCTATATGAATGTGTGCATTTATGTGTGAATACAACTTTTCTAACACAAACGAGATAAACTGTAACTAGTATTCTATAATCAATATCTCTTAGGTAGCATTACATGAGTTAAATTTTCTTAATTAAGTGAAAACATTCATATAAAAAGCATGACACACAGTAAGCATTCAATAAATACCAGATAATGCAAAGATTTTGTGATAATCTTTTCTTCGCTTAGCTTTATAATTTTACAACTATACAGCATTCCGGAAAACTATAGATTAGTTTTGCTTGTCTGCCATTTTCATATGAGGAGATTTATGCTGTATTTATTGTTTTAGTTATTTCATATAACATTATGTTTGGGAGATGATCCATATTGCCACTTACAGCTGTCATCTATTCATTTTCTTTGTTGTGTGGTATTCTATTTCATGAATATGCAACAATTTATTTACCTTCCACACAATGTGGGCGTTTCCTGTGCTGCTGGGAACGCTGCTGAACGTGGCAGTGGCGTTACTGGGTCACGTGATGTACTCAGCTGTAGCAGATACTCTTCTACTCTCTCCAGAGAGTCAAACCAGCCTCCTGACTCCAGCATTCAACTTTGGAAAAAATGTGGCCCTTTTATGTCATTTTTATTATAAATGCATTTTTCATCTTTTCCTTTATGTATTTATTTCGTCGATGAAGGTTTTGTACTACGGAAAAATGTTTACTTTTTAGGTGGTGAAACTAATCTCTTTTTTTTATGGCTCTGTGTTTCATGACTTGCTTAGGGGGTATTCCCTCCTTCAATATTATCAAATAGTTGACTGTTGTATAGTTTAAGTTTTAATTTTTAATTATTTGGCAACTCTGAATTTGTTTTGGTGAATAATATGAGGAAACCTTTTTTTCTCAACAAGGGATAGCCTGTTGTTTCGACAGACACCGTTTAGCAACAATAAAAGAGAAAGCTCATTCATTAGGTAGTTAGTTACAGTATTGATATGTAAAACTATGTTTTTTTAAAATATGGCTAATACCAGTTAGCTAATAGCAAAAAAGGACCCTATCCACTAGAAATAAGAAAATATATATTTTGCAAATTCTCATGACTTAGGAAGAAAAAAAATTGATGGATGAATAAAAAAGACTTAACTGTGATATCTTATTCTTGGATAGACAGAATCAAGATTATAAGCCTAGGGGCGCCTGGGTGGCACAGCGGTTGGGTGTCTGCCTTCGGCTCAGGGCGTGATCCCAACGTTATGGGATCGAGCCCCACATCAGGCTCCTCCACTATGAGCCTGCTTCTTCCTCTCCCACTCCCCCTGCTTGTGTTCCCTCTCTCGCTGCCTGTCTATCTCTGTCGAATAAATAAATAAAATCTTTAAAAAAAAATAGAAGATAATTATAAAGTTCATCTGAGAAAGATATATGGAACCAATCATGAAAATTCAAAGAAATGACTATTCATATCTTAATTAAAATATATTAAAAGCTATGGTTGGGGGGTACCCAGGGTTCAGTTGGGAGAGCATGCAGTTCTTGATCTCAAGGTTGTGAGTTTGTGAGTTCGAGCCCCAGGTTGGACATAGAGTTTACTTTAAAAAAAAAAAAAAGCTATGATAATTCAACAGGTATAAATCCAACAGGTATAAAAACTCATTTTATTACCCACTCTCCCCCAACATAGACTAAAAATTAAAAAATAAAAATAGTAGGCGACTAGCCCAAGAATAGACAAAAAGAGTCAAGATACGACAGAGTCGAGAAATAAACCAAATTGTAAATAGGAGTGGCATTTCAAATCATTGACAAAAATATAATTAATAGTTGGGGTTCTTTTTTTTTTTTTTGGCAAGTTGCTTTCTTGCTCTGCTTACTTCTCTCTCTCTTTTTTTTTTCTTTTTTGAGAGAGAGAGAGAACAAATGGGGAGAAGGGTTAGAGGAGGAGAAGCAGACTCTCTACTGAGCAGGGAGCCCATGTGGGGCTCGATCCCAGGACCCTGAGATCGTGACCTGAGCTGAAGGCAGACACTTAACCAACTGAGCCACCCAGGTGGCTAATTAGGTGCCCCTAATTAATAGTTTTTAACAGAAACTGGTTCACATATAATTTCCAAAGCCTTTAATACATTTCCCGCTTTTGTGAAATAAAGTCAAGGCCTTCCAGAACTGTTTAATTGTATTTATCCCTGATGAGAATGTAAGTTCCATAAGAGTTAGAATGATATCTTTCTTCTACCTCCTATTTCTTATAATTACTGTTTATAATTGTACTTCAGAAGCCATGCTCTGCTAGTCAGACCACACCCCGCTTGCATATATGTTTTTAAGTATTTAGGTCTCTTATACTAAAAATTTATATTTTAAATAATTAATCTGACTCAGCATTTAAAGCACCCATCTCTAGCCCCTCTGCCCCCTAGATGGTTAGTTCCTTATTTTTATCTATAGTTGTCTTCCTTGGTTTATAAAGACCTCAGAAAATAAATGAAAAAAGACATGAAGTGTAAAAAAATAGGAAGTTTTATTCTTCATTTATATCTACTTGTTTTGACGGGATCGCCACTTGATTCCCTTTAAGGATTCAAATTCAACAGGTATAAAGACTAAATTTTAGGGGCGCCTGGGTGGCGCAGTCGTTAGGCGTCTGCCTTCGGCTCAGGGCGTGATCCCAGCGTTCCGGGATCGAGCCCCACATCGGGCTCCTCCACTGGGAGCCTGCTTCTTCCTCTCCCACTCCCCCTGCTGTGTTCCCTCTCTCGCTGGCTGTCTCTCTGTCACATAAATAAATAAAATCTTTAAAATAAATAAATATAAATAAAAATAAAAACTAAATTTTATTATCCATTTCCCCCCAACTTAAAAATGTCTTCCAGTCCACAGAGCAGTTAAACCAAGAAATTCTGGGTCACCCCTTTCCTTCGCTCGCCACTTCAATAAAGGGGAATTTGTGAAAGTAGCGCCTGCCCGTCAGATTAGGCCAGTCTGGTGGGCTTTCTTCATTTCATCCCTCCCAACCTCTGTGGTGGCCTTTTTCTCTGCCTTTGTTTTTATTTAAGAAGAAGTGGAGGCAACATCCTCATGCAGTGCTTTTTAAATGAAGTGACTTGTCAAGTCAGAGACTGTGGCAGTAATCTGAAAGGCAGTAAATTTAGCGACCCTCACTTGCACTGACAGCCTGTCACGCGCTTGAAACATAAATAGCAGTGGAGACAAATCGCTGCTGTTTTCCTATTAAGCTTTGGCCCGCTAGCCTCGTAGCATTCCAGGAGCGCGTGGGCCCGGCCTGCGTGAGCCACCCAGAGCAGCGCGGCCCGCTCCTGGTCTCTCGCCCTCCGCCTCGACGCCAGGCTCCCGGCACTGCAGCTGGGCCCCTCGGTCCCGCTGTCATCCATCTGCTTCACCGAAAGGCCAGAAAACCCGGGCCAGGATTGAGGGGTGCTGGTACACAGGGCTGCAACCCAAGCCGAGTGCTGGTGGGGGTAATTCCTAGTTCCTATGTTTTGGGCTAAAAGCAAGAAGCAAATTGCCAGATTCCTTAGGACTATTTGTGTGGAGCCTGGAGCTGCCCGACTTAGGTTAAATGGGAACATTCTAAGAACATCAATTTAGTTCATGCTTAAGCCATTTCCTTTTCCGACCTACCCCCACTTCTTACTCCACTTTTCTCTTCATTATTTATTTATTGACTTTAAGCAAGAACAGTTCTTTAAATTGGATCGAACAGCTCATTCAGCAGTGAGGCTAGCCGGAGAAGTGAGGAGAAGATTCGGGGGTGAGCCCAAATGAGGTCACTGCAACATGGGGGCCTACAGTGAAAGGGCAGAGGGCCAGATGGGGTTATTGCCTGCTTTGTTTTAATTACCTTTCAAAGGCTTCTGTGCAGTCACAAAACTGCGCCTAGCAGTCCTTCCACAGTGCAATCGCCCTGCTGAGTTTAACACATTCACTTACAAAATGCTGATTGATTTATGTGACTCTTGAAAACAGCAACCGCTGTTCCTCTTCTCTCTGGATACTTAATCCTCAGCCATGGCAGAGGCGCTCATGACAGGTCGCGTGACACCCCGACAGTTCTGATGTCAATGGTGAGAGATCTTGGTTCCTGCTGCCTCTGACCATGAGTTCTAATCTCTGAATGAAATCATCCAGAAAACAGACACTTGCTGGAATTTCTATTTTTGTTTTATTCCAAGGGACTCTCCTAAGTTTTGTTGTTTTTTTTCCCAGTTTTACCTCCTTGCCTCTTCTTCCCTACAGCCTTAGGAAAATAAAAATGAAGTAAGACAGTGAGTCCCTGCTTTATGACGTCATGCGATGTCATACAATGTTCTTCAGTCTCTGCTACAGTGGTCTGAATTCCCACCCATGTATATGTTACACATTTCATCCACATGTAGCCCCAGTCTCAGCAACTCCATGTTTCCAGATGCCTAAGGAACGTACTCTCTAGGATGTTCCAAGAAAACCTGTTACTAACCATGTGAAGAATGGACCTCATGACCTCCACTCCAGATTAAGCACTTCTTCCTAATTTCCCGAGTGGTGGCCATTGCATTTAAGCCCAGGAAGTCCTTAGCTTTCAACATACACACTGCATTAGAACACAGTTCCTCCTGAAGAGAACTCAGATGGGCTACAGGAGGCCCCAGGGCAAGCGAAGTCCAAGTATGTGGCACACATTCCCTTCTGCCCTCACAGACATTACCAACCTTTCCCACTGAGCCCACACTCTGCCTCGGAGTCCTTCTCAACATCATCCTCCAGGCAGCCCCTGCCAATTAGTCAGGATTGATGATGACTATTTGACATCCTTGAAGAACCATCTCCACTTTCAACAGCAGTCACAGGGCAGCTTAGCACGATACAATGTAGGATTCAGCACCAAGAAGCTGGTACTGAGTCTAACTGCTATTGATATAAAAAGGACTTCATTTTTTTTAAAGATTACTTATTTATGTATTTAGACAGAGAGAGAGAGAGAGCTGGAGCAAGGGGAGGAGCAGAGGGAGAGGGAGAAAAAGAATCTCAAGCAGACTCCACACTCAGTGCAGAGCCCAACATGGAATTTGATCTTACAACCCTGAGATAGAGACCTGAACCAAAATCAAAAGATGGACACTTAACCAACTGACCCACCGAGGTGCCCCAAAAGGACTTTAAACAAATAAAATTTCCATGGGATTCCATGCTTATACACTGTGTTTTTTCCAGAAATGAAAGAAAGAAGGAGTGGGAGGTAGAGAAGGAAGGAAAGAGGGGAGGGAGAGAGAGAGTGAAGAAGAAAGGGAGAGAGGGAGAGAGGGAGGGAGGAAGGAAGGAAGGAAGGAAGGAAGGAAGGAAGGAAGGAAGGAAGGAAGGAAGGAAGGAAAAAACAAATTATAAAAAATGCCATTTGACTCAGTACCTTGTGGGTGCTGGAAAGCTCCATTGTGCCTTCACTGAGATACAGAGGTAGGAAACACAGTAAATCCAGAGTCGTCAGACCACCCCTCACATCATGCTGCTCATTTCCCCTGCATGGAGAACTGTTTCAAACAGCCGAACCAGATTGCCACACCGTTTCACAAATTGCCAGCTGATTTTCTGCACTTGTGTTTTTCAACTTCCTGAAAACTCACTCTTCCCAGTAAGTCTTTCCTAATATAAGAAGTCCATTCTACACTGTTCCTGTAGCTCCTTTCCTGCCTGTTGGCCTATGTGTGCACCAGTGGCTTTGGTGGGGCCTCTATAAATAAGTAAATGATGCCAAACTTCTCAATTATCAGCTTTTTTCCCCTGATATATTGCTTCATTTGATTCTTTCAATAAGGAAGTTAAGCGGACAAACCTTATAAAAACTGAAGCCTGTCTTTTACTTTCTTTATAACTGAGCCGCGTTGCTTTCACATTGAGAACTGTTTCACATTCTCACACTCCCATTTTATACTCAGTAGACAGAAGTAGAGCAGATTCTGAGAGCTGAGACCAGCTAACTGTAGCATCTCATGGCACTGTCATGATAAAGGCAGACATGCCTAGTTGGGAGCCTGGGCTCCAGAAGCCCACAGACAGGTTCAAACCTCTGCTCTCCTAAATAGCACTATATACCTGGGCAAGTTCCTTTAGGGTCTTCTCTAAACCTGGATTCCCATGTTCCCTCTTCTGTAAGCACTCGAATGCAGTATTGTGCATTAAACGAGATCATATCTGAGTCACCTAGCACAGTGCCTAGTACGTGTTTCTTAAGTGGTTGCCCCGTCAACAGTCACTCTGCAATATTTCTGGAGCACCCCAGCATCCAGCATCGTGCTGCACACCCTGGTGGGGAGGGGTGCAATGATGAGCAAAACCAGATGTGGTCCCTGCAATGGAAGAATCGCTATAATCGATACAATTCCCCTTGTAAAGAAATGGAACATCAGGAATCCTGATTTCAAGCCTAGCATTTAGAAGGGCAGAACAGTTTCTAAAAAGGGACACCAAAGAGGAGGTAATGGTTAAGTACGAGTACAATAACAGAATGTCATGCCCCAGGAATAAAAAGGGTGTGTAGATGGCAGCTTCCGGTTGGATGCCGAGCTCAAGCTGTCAACTAGCTGATTTTTTGTATGTGAAAGCAAAAAATACAAACCATAATGAATTGGATCTCTCTGGATGCCAAGAAAAATAATGCCAGGGCGTTCTTCATTTGGCTCATGCTCATTCATAGAGCCAAAGCCAGTTGTGAATCTTTTCTGGCATTGTGTTTGCCTCTGGTTTCTGGATACTAACTACACCCTTTGGGGCTGCAGAAGGCATGGGGCCAATTTGCATAATCCACACCCTGTTGTGTCTTCCTATTCAAATGGGGAACATTTCTACAGGAGAGTAACCAACCTCTTCCCTTCCATGTAGCTCAAATATCTCAATAGTCAAATGCCTCATTCTCTAGAGAACTCTTTCTTTCATTTCCATCCGTTGAACTCTTCCTTAAAATCATCCCTATTGAATCACCATTGTATGTCTTCAATGCAGTGTTCCTCCCCGTGTCTCCTTATTCTCTTAATGATTGCTGCTTCTGACGACTGTGTCTGCCCCCACCCCTGTCTTCTTTCAGTCATGGATCATTTACCACCCCCCTCAACCCTCTCATGATGAGCGGTGAGAGGTGGGGATGAGAAGCGGTTTCAACCTTTGGACAGGAACACTGTCAAATGCTAAAGGATCTCTCAGCTGGGATGTGAAGCTGAGAAACAAAACTTCAAAGGATCTAGAGAGAGACATGGCTGGAAATATAAACAGAACCCCATGGCAGGCATATTTCTTTTTAGATTTCTTGTGGGTTTTTTTCCTCTCTTCCATTTTTTTTTAGCATGTTTGTGTAGAACGTGATGTGCAAAAAAAAAAAAGTAGGGAAGGAAGCAAAGACAGGAACAGGTGAGTATGTCCTTAGGGAAAAAAAGAAAACATGAAACGTACTATGAGAACAGAAACTTGTTACAGCATTTGAAGTTAGCACAGAAAACTTCAAATGGCATCACTGATTTGCAATCCTTTTTTCTTTTATTTTTAGAGGTAGAAGTTCATAGCTTGCTTTTGCTCACCCTGTTCACTCTTCTTTCCAACCACAGGCCCACACAAACCATGCATACGAGCACACGTACCTTGCAAGACAAACTCCATTCCTTTGCTTTTCATTAGTCTTTATGTGTGTTTGTGTTAAAGCTAATCTGTTTACATCCCCTTGTAAATATTCAAATTTAGGAGAGTAAAGAGAATGTCAACTCCATTTCAAACCCACCTTCCCTTCTGTGAAAGAATGATATGCAGAGACATTATACTAAGACTCTTCTCAGAAGAGGGGGAAAAAATGATTTCTCCCTGTCCTAACATGTTTGAATCCTTGGAATGCTACATTTTTAAAGTCCTAAGACGCTCAAATTTTAACAAGTTTTCTAAATGCTATTTCCTGTACCTCAAATAAAGAAAAAGAAAGATATCATAATGGTTAATAGGATAGTAGTCTTTTTTTTTTTAACTTCAAATAGGGCAATTGTCATCTTTGGGGAATTTTCAAGAATAGGCCTGTTCTGTTTAGTAAGCAAATATTTGGGTGTTAGTGAATTTGTGTGCCGTTTCCTAAAAGTTCAAGTGAATGGTTAAATGTAAATAATATAATAGCTGTTTGTCTGTATGCGCGTGTGTATGTGGAAAGGGGAACGACGGGGGTGGGGAGAGAACGTATTTGATTGCAAATGGCTGCTGGCTTCCAATTGCCCGGCTGACCCTGGAAACCTGAATCGGTCAGCATTTGGGAGGTGAACTCCACAAGTTTCACCAAAGCACAGGACTCGAAGCTGCTAAGTCAGTGGCAACTGGCATACTTGAAGTGCTCTGATTCCTGGCTGACTTGCCTCTACACTGGGGAACACAGAAGAGAACACTCTCGCCGTTAGCTCTAGGCCTTTCTTTCTGACTTATGAAGAAATATTAAAAGAACTAATATGTACAATTTGAGTAAACAGTGACTACGAGGGGATATGCTAATTATGTGCGAGAGTTTGAAAGGTGCACCCACTGAGGAGGACGAGAAGTTATTTAGCCTCGTAGCTGAAAATGGCCAGGAGACACGAAAGCACATTAAGCAAAGGGAGATTTAAACTAAACACCAGATCCCAGAATAAATATAACACTCGGCGACGTGAGCAGGCTTGTGGAAATAGGTTGAGATGTTTAAAATACCAAAATATTAAAATTTGCATTTCAAGTAAACATTTATGCCAGGGCAGAAAATAATAGAAAGGAACAAGAGAAAGGCCCACGTTGTAGCCAGAGGGCTTTATTCTGCCAGAGAATTCACAGCAGGTTAAGTGTCACGCTGTGGCCTGAGAGGTTGAAAGGTAGAGGGAAAAGGCAACAGGACCCTTGGGTTGAGAGCTGCTCGTCAGAGGGATCTGAAAGAATGGAGGGGGAAAGTGCCGAGGGGGACAGATACACAGGGGCAAAGGGAGGGGAGCAAGAGAAATTGAGCACATTTTAGAATTCTGACTCAAGTGAACAACGTGTCCTCGATGCTTTGAACAAAAAACTGCACTTGATCAGATAAAAGGTATATCACGGTGACTGTTTCCACCAGGGGCTCTGTTGGTATCGCCATACTTTTTTTTTTTTTTAAGATTTTATGTATTTATTTGAGAGAGACAGCACCTGAGAGAGAGAGCACAAGCAGGAGGGAGGGGTAGAGGGAGAAGCAGACTCTCTGCCAAGCAGGGAGCCCGATGCGGGGCTCGATCCCAGGACCCTGGGATCATGACCTAAGCTGAAGGCAGACGCTTAACTGACTGAGCCACCCAGGCGCCCTTGCCACGCCTTTTTTTGGAATGATAACTCCATACAGCAAATGCATCCTCAGGACACAGACAGAGATGCCCCGTCCAGCTTTTCAACAGCACAGGACTCAACATACCCTCTCTTCCCCAGTGAAAACGTGCTCTGTGAGGATCACAACGAGCGGACTGATACAGCAGCTTCTCTTACAGAATTACTGAGCCACCTTTCAATACTTCATTCTCTTAAGCTGTATGACGTCTTGAATCTGACTCTAGTTTCTACTTGTGTTTCTTAGGTTAGTTCAGCTAACTCAACAAACTCATCTCTGCCAAAGCCTATGCAACAGAAAAGCTCCCGTTTCCTCTCAGATCACTGTGGAGTATTAAGAAATGCTCAAGTGAGGTGGGCAGATAATGTGTTGTGGGCAAAGTCTTCTGTGGGTGTAAGAAAAATAGGCTAACAAGAAGTGCCTTGGGGCTCCTGGGTGGCTCAGTCGGTGAAGTGTGGGACTCCTGATTTCAGCTTAGATCACGATCTCAGGGTCGTGGGATGGAGCCCCAAATTGGGTTCTGCGCTGGATGTGGAGCCTGCTTAAACGTTTTTCTCTCCCTTTCCCTCTGCCCCTCCCCCTGCTCCTGCTCTCTCTTAATAGTAATAATAATAATTATTATTATATAATAATACATATTATTATATTTATATAATATAAATTATTATGTTTATATTATATAAGTTTATATAATATAAATTCTCATATTTATATTATATAATATTATTATTATTATTATTAAATTTAATTTAATTAAAAAGAAGTGCCAGGAAGTATGAGTTTAAACTGAAGGATCCAAGGGGTGAAAGAAGAATGACAAGAAGGGCCCAGAGGTGTTGTTTAATATTTTAAATTCTTATCAAGTTTGTTGGGTGGAGAAGACCATCTAGCTTCTCTTACCTGTATTTGTTTTGTAGACTGAGACTCCCCAGCCTACTGAAACAGCTCTGTACATGTGTGCTGGGGAACGAGGCAGTCATCGGAGAGAAGGAGAGCTGTCAAGGGAGAAGCAAAATGATCTTCCTGCCTTGTGGATGGGGCACATAAGAGAAACTCCCCTTCATCTTCAGTGGTATTGAGGGAGATTCTTCCTGGACATGTGGAATTGAAAATTCATCCCATGAGGCTCTGTTTTATTATCTGCTTACCGGGAAAAGTGGGATTAGTAAAACCTATATTAGAGTGTAAGAATCTAGATCCAAAACCCAATAAACACCAATTTATTTTCTCCAGTTCATCTTAATGTTTACCTTCATAGGCGCCATCTTCCCAAACTGGTTGGGCCTTAGTTGAACGGCTAAAAGTCATCTTTCCCTCTCCTGCAACAGGTTTCTATCTTTTAGAAATTCAAAATGCAAGGTAGGGATTCACTGCCCACCATTTCTAGGTATTTTATGTGAATTGAAAAGAATTCAGTGTTATTGGCTATCTCTAAGAAGACTGCCCTTGTTCCGTCTTTCACTGACAGCTCAGGACCTACCCAGGAACGAGGTTGATGGGTGTAGGGCCTGGCAGGGCAGAAATCTTACACCATTCAGAAATTATTGTGAACCCTTCTTTCTTTTTTTTTAAAAAGATGTTATTTATTTATTTTGGAGAGATAGAGTACACAAACGGGGAGGGACGGGGGGAAGGGCAGAGGGGTGCTCAGCGTGGAACCTGCTGTGGGGCTCTATCTCACGAACCTGAGATCATGACCTGAGCAGAAACCAAGAGTCAGACACTTAACTAACTTTAGAGACACCCAGGCACCCCATGCTCTTCTTTTACTACAATCTGCCATTATTCTCAAAATCAGTAATGTTGTCTTACTGTCAATTCCACCTCTGCTCTCCAGATTTTTAAAAAAGATTTTATTTATTTATTTTTGCGAGAGAGAGAGAAAGAGAAAGTGGTGCACAAGGCAGGGGAGGGGCAGAGGGAAAAGCAGGTTCCCCCCTGAGCAGGGATCCCAATTTTGACTCAATCCCAGGACCCCAGGATCATGACCTGAGCTGAAGGCAGATGCTTAACCAACGGAGCCACCCAGGTGGCTGTGAACCCTGGATTTTTTAAATGAGTTTACACTTATTTTGGCCTGTAGTTGTCAACATTGCCATTTGTCTTCAAGGTATTTGCTTTTAGCTACAATATTTTAGCATCACTTAGTTGACATGACTCTCAGTCCACAATTGCAAGTATGAAGGAAGGAATTCTTTTCCCTCCAAGCCCAAATTCTTCCCAGCTCATCCAATACGGTGGACTATTACCCTTCCTAAGATTTCTGTTTTCTTTCCTACTACATTCTACTTCTGTAGCATGTGAGTCAGGTCTGACTGCTTCCCTGAATGTGGAGAAGAAAAAAGGTGAAAACATAGACAGGGGAAAAAAATAATCTTTTATAGATAATCTGCAGCTATTTATGTAATAGACTAATCCTAAAACATTTTCAGTAGAAACGTGCTAGATGATGTGCAAGACTCCACAGCCAGATAATTCTACATAACTACTGCCTTTTATTTTGGGGATTGCATAGTTTCCTCAACACTAGTGATAGTGACAATTGACAGAAGACTTGAAGCTCAGAATAGTGCTGACAGTTGTGTTATAGGATGTTATCAAAGAGGCCCTATGTTCTATTGGGAGCCTAGTTAACAGGCTTGGCTGACATATTTAGACAGTGAATTTGTCTCTGTGCTGACTGTTATGTTGATTTGGCCATTGGGGAATTTCCGGAAAAGGAAAACAGCTTGTGGCATTTGAGCAAAGCTATTAATTGGTACCATTTAGTGCGGGATGACCAAGAGCAAGATTTCCTCACAGGGCAGGACTGTGTCCTTTTGCACCCTGCCCAGCTGCTTCATCCTAACCCAGCAGCAATGGGGTTTTGTAATTTGGTGTAAAGAGAGTTCAATTTAGCTGGAGTTAAAGTCCGTAGGCCTTTTTGGCCAAGCTCCTCCCCTGCTCAATCCCCTTTCCTCTTCACCTTCTTTTCCCTCCATTTCTTTTCCTCCCCTCCCACTTCCTATTCCTGCTCTTCCTATCCCCACCCCTGTCCAGGAAGAAAGTCATTTAATCAATTATACTCCACAGGAGAGGAAGTAAACAGGCCTACCTGTCTTGAAATTTCATTACTAAATGGACACATCCAAGTTTGTGGAACTTTCCAAAAAGGACCTCCAGACCCCTAATCCTAACTGATTAAGCCAATGATATTGAGCTCCCTACCACCCACCCCCATGTGCACAGTCTATCACAAAGCACAGCATCAACAGCATATCTTCATGGATCTGGTTCCTAGCCTGAAAGTCTCAATGATGAAGCAGTTTGACACCAAGCAAGGAAACCGTAACTGCAAGACAGGGTTTTGAACATGACCTTTGTAAACAGAATTCCACATAATTGAGGGAGAAGAGTGAGTTTCTCAAAAGGAAACCGCTTTTCCTAATAACAACTTTGGTTGGAAGCGTGCTTTGCCACATGGTGTAACTGATGGTAACAGAGCTTCAATGGTAGCCCCTCTGAGCCCTTACAACTCTGTGCCCATTTCCCACTGTGTTCTGAGCCATAACCAATGCCTAATGGTATAGATGCATAAACACTCTAGTTTCTTGACACTCAGTCCGAACAACTTGAAGTGGGACGTGTGTTTCCCCAGAGTTCCCTGACAGATTAAACCAAGTTACCTTCTGTGGGATGTGACCTGTACCCTCTCTTGGCTTCTTTCTCTTCCAGGTCCCATTTTCCTACTCACCTACTGGTTTTTCCTGAGAACACTCCTTCTGTAATCACATTCACTTGACTTTTTGTCTTAGGGTCTGCTTCCGTGGGACCTGACCTCAGACAAATGCATTGTCAAATTATTAAAAAGCCATATGCATTTACCGCTTCTGAAAAGAAAACATAGGTGTTCTACTGTGCATTGGAAACCTAAAAAACAATCACGCAAATCTCTGTTTTTCAGGGAGAGAGTTTGAAGGAGAAGAAGAATATCTGGAGATCCTTGGTATCACCAGGGAGCAGTCAGGCAAATATGAGTGCAAAGCTGCCAATGAAGTCTCCTCGGCGGATGTCAGACAAGTGAAGGTCACTGTGAACTGTGAGTACGGCAAAAGCCAGCAGGTGCTGTGTGCCCAGCGCCCACCTCCACCACGAGCAAGCGCTAAAGATCCCATTAGCAAAAGAACATTGCATTTCAAGCAGATGCTCCTGTAGTGAGGGATGCACATTTATACATTGGACACATCCAAGGGCAGGACTTGGCCTTTGAATTAGATAAATCAACTCTACCGACTCTAAATATAACCCATAATGCATTTAACAATACAGTCTGTCTTCTACTCAGACTACAGAATTAAGAAAACATGATCAGACCGCCCTAGCATTTCTGGCAGTCACTATTTTGGTTTTTGTGGAGAACAAGGTCACGCCACTTTGGAAAAAGAAACAATTCATATCTGCTTCAACTGGAATTTCTCTTATTGCATTGTTTATCAGAAGGCAATACCCCTTGCTCTGCTAGTGAACTAATTGGCCTTGAGAACAAATTCAAGTCACTGTGGTCAGGTATCACGTGTCCCTGATGGCTACCAGGATACCTGATAAATTAGGTTGGTTATCTATTTGTCCCAAAGTATGGGCATTAGAAACGAAGATTTCACTAAGATGCATAGGTAATGGGCATCCTTTGAACTTCGCAGATGAAAGGATCCTTAGATGTAGTTCAAAAGATGGGGGGCGGGGGTGGAGCCATATGATGTATGTCACCCAGCAAAGGAATAAAGAGAATTCGTTTACCCTGTTCAGTTAGGAGTGACTTTTCACATCATTCAAATTCGAGTTCCCACATCACACAATTGTGGCTAGTGACAGGGACAAAGGGACATCCTGACAGTTCTCCCTATGCATTGAGTGCACACACAAAGACATACAGATACATACCCTGCACACCATATATACATCTGTACATATAACACGCATACACGCATGTACATAGGCACACAGAGACACGTGCACAAGCACGTTAACCCGTATTTGAAAATATACTCTAGACCATGAAGAGTTACTTTCCATAATCTTAAGCCCTCCGTGCAGTTACCTGTGTACCAGCGAGTCTATATAAAGTCCCTGTCACGGTAGATAGAATTGATTCCATTTTAGGGTTTGAGACCCTGAAGCCCAAGGAAGTAAAATTGCTTTTCCAATGTGGAAGCAAATATCAGAAAAGGGATTCAGGCTCTGGCCCGTTTGATTCTAAAGCCCATGTTCTCAGGAGGAAGAGGACGAGAAGGCGTTTTCAATCCTTCGTTCCTACTATGTGCAGCACTGCACTAACGGAATTACATTTAACTCTCACAGTAAACTCATGAGATAAACATCATTAGTTCGACTTTACAGATTTGGAAAATGAGCCATAGAGAGCTGAGGAAACTTTGACCTGGTCGATGCCGGGCTACACCATTTCCCCTTGCCCTGCTTTAGCCTTGTGGCCTTCTGAGACGGACAGTGAAGTCTCCTTCACCCCATACCTAGAAGAATCCAGTACATAGGACTCTGCCGTACACACTTATGGCAATCATTTCCAAGAAGCAAGGGGTACATTTGATGAGCTCTGAAGTGCTTTTATCCTGTAGCTGTCTGCGATTTTCTTTTTTAGTAATAGAGTTTTGAAATGCCAGTATTACTATTCTTTTTCAGTGCTGGGTGTGTTTCAAAGACACATTAATGATCTCAATGTTATAAAATGCTTTAGGACCTTTTTTTCACATGAAAGGCGATTTCTCTGGGTGTTTATCTAAGTTTATAATTAGGTTAGTTAGGTTCTTTTATGTACACACAGCCATGCCATCATCGTCCACCTCTTCTCTGACTTTTAGAGTTCAGATTTCATTTTCTCTTAATTGACCTTCATCTTAATTAGATTTCTGAAAGTCCAATCATGGAGTACATAGAAAATATTTATGCTTCCATTGTGTGAAACATCAAAGTGGTCTGCATTGCAGATGGTTCCCAAGATCAAAGCCAGCCGCCTGGGCCCTATTATTATTAGCGCAATTAGTCTGACATTGCTCCTTCTTGACTGTCCCCATAGTGTAACTTAGAGCAGAAGAAAATACTGATAATTTTTAAGAAAAGGCTTCTATGAAGATGTGAGCTTTTCCTAGTGATGAATAAACCACGGAAGAGATAGACAGAACCTCAAGATTCTGAAAAGAAATCTAATAACAAATTACATGGAGTTTTATAATGAGCTTAGTTAAACATACAGAATGTATGTCCTAACCAGCAGGACCTAGCACATACCTAACCTTATAAAAATTGCTCAGTGAATGTTGACTGGTATGAGTAGGTAAAAATGAGTAGGTAAAAAACTCACAGGTAGAGTCTCCCCTCTTAACATTTCTCCAAACTTCGTAAATGAGATCAGTCACAAATCAGGAAATATATTCTAATACTAGTTTCCTTGGTAATCACTTTTTTTTACCAATACTTCGTAAGCTGTGTTTATATTACATTAAAACAACCAGCCATTGTACCTGTTGTACTGTTCATACACTTTGTCCTATTTAAATGTAGTTGTATTAAGTAGATGACATCTCCAGGATTGAATTACAGAACCAGGTCTGGCTAGCAAAACTTGTTCCTACCAAGAAATATCCAGTATTACCTGCACCACTTCATCTAAGCCTACGTACTGTGAAAGTGTCCCATTATTTAAACTGATTCCTCTTCCTTTTCAAAACACAGGGTTTGGAATTAGTTCGGGGGATCAGGATGGCTAAGATAAATAATGGCTAAATAGCTTATTGTAATGAAACAGACCCTGAGTACCACTGAAAAAACATCCCAATGCTGGTAATTTTCTCCTACGAGCATTTCATTGATTCATTTACTCAGTTGCCAAGAGATACTTGTTGCAGGACACTGAGAAGCTAGAGCAGTGAACGAAAGATGTAGACACAACAGTTACTCCTGTTTACCTCCTAAACTGGATTCTGCAGTCTCTCCTTTTTACTTCTCTTGGCTAATCCTTCTCCACAGTTGGTCTATAGCATTGCATCTAGCCATGTGACGTGCAAAATCTATTTTCTAAGTAGTGAGAAGTCCTGGAGTTTACAGAAGCTAAATTATTGACCTGAAATCTCTTCAACTAAATAAGCTTATTACCAGTACACTAGATAGGACTTCTGGTTTCTTGTATCTTACTTACAGTGCAGCTGCTCATTTCTTCCAGATACAATCCCTAGGGACAACTGTCCTTTTCTTACAGATTCCCCCAATTTCAGTTCTCACGGTGCATTAAAAGTAGCTGCTTATGGGTTTACCTCATCCTACTGCCCAGTATCCTGAGGATAATATCAAGTGCATAGTCAATGGTCAATGAATGCGGACTGTTAAGTTTATTCGAATTCTTCTTATACTGAACTCTTTTCCTATTTCTGCAGAAATACTTCTCCAAAGCTGCCCCCAACTCTCAAGCCTTTCCTCCACCCCATTTACCAGCTAATATTCCTACTTTCCATCTTCTCATAACGATGTCCCCAACTAGGTTCACACTACCATGCTCTAACTTCTTTTCCCTCTACTTGTCTCCCTTTAAACTCAGCTCTGCCTCCACGTTGGTGTCCAGAGCTAACCTGGCATTTCTAAAGCTCACCCTTACATTTGATAGCCATTTATTAGAGGAGGCAGAGGTTACTTATCATAGAATCTACAATTGGGACTGGAGACATCCACTGTCTCCAGATAATATATATGCATCTTAACTGAACTCTTCAAAGCTTTGATTCAAAAATCACTTGATGGTGAGACTTCAGGAAAATAACTGCTCATTATGCAACCAGACTGGCTACTTTCTCTGGATATTCGTAGCCACAGCTACACATTCTCCATGCCAACCTTTAGTTTATTCTTTTATTTGGCACGGTTTCAGTAGAGACGTGTCCTAATGCTTAGGACTCTATTAGGGTACCTTTAGAGGAAATATTCAGTAGGAATCCAGAGTATTGCAAACTTCTACCATAACTTTGCAATGTGAACAAGAACCATAATTTTCTGAATTCCTTCAGAGTACCGAAACTGTGCTAGACGTTTTGGTGATTCACTGCAGTCATCACATTGACAGTGGCTAACCAAGGAGGATGGTGTATTGGGCCTGAGTTGCCCCAGCGAGGAGGTATTTACTTTATCACTGACATTATTAAGTATGTTTAGTTTAGTATTGCTGGGACATGGGGATTAAAAAAAAACATTAAAACATGGTGAGTTAGTTCTATTATTGTATCTAAATTCTCTAGAGATAGTACCTTTCTTATTGCCTCCAATCTCTGCCCTTCCCCCATTGGTCCACCATTACATACTAGCCCTGAAAGATAATCAAATCATCCCTCTGCAGAGAGGACAAAAACAGAGCTCAGAGAATATAAGCATTCTTGGCCATAAAATCAAAGAACTTGTGAGTGGTAGCTAGAATTGGGATTCTAACCCAGTTGTAACTCCAAAGCCCTCTTTCCTTCCAAAACACCATGTGAATAATAGTAATACAAATAATAAATACAAAAAATAATAATAGTAATAAAAGTAATCACCTCAGGTGTTACATGTGCTCTCATATACATTTCATTTGATCTTTACATCAAACCTATGAGACAGATCACAGGGGTCATCCTCCCCATGCATAGATGGGGGGCCCCAGGAGGTCAACATGTCACCCCTAGGAGATGAAAACCTTAGTGGCACAGGCAGAAATTGATCCCTCAACTCCTGAATTCTAATGTGGATTTATACCCCCTATGTCACTGGATGCTGTGCCCTTTTTGGTACCCTTTAATAGCACAAATAGAACATTTACCTTTTAAGCTACCAACATGTTCCCCTAAATGGTATTTTTCCCTATTAGGAATTCATTTCTCTTTAAAGGAACTCATTCAAATGGAAGCCCAGAGAGGTTCAGAGCATGGGCTTCAAACATGGGTTCAGATCTAGACTCCATCAAATGCTGGCTATGTGAATTTGGACAAGTTATTAACCCTCCGTAGATTTGTCTTCTCATTCATAAACTAGGGTTAATAAGCCTTATCTCTGACAGCTATTATTTGGATGAAAAAAATACCTAAAGCCTAGTAGAGTGCTGATACATGGTCAATGTCCACAAATTGAGACCTTTATTAAGAATTTTGTTCTTTTATATTATTATTCCAAAAAATCAGGATGATTAAATGAATGATATTCTGTTTGCTAGGCCACGGTCATTGTTATCCTATTCATTCTAATTGAAAAACTCTTGTTATTGGTGATATAAGAAGAAGAAAGTCCTTATTAATACTTTTAGAACCCAGAATTTTGAAGTAATGAATACTGGAAGAGTCCTTTGAAAATTGTAGGCTATTCCAAAGTCACATAAAGAATAACAATGAACTCTGTGCCGCATTTTTATTAAGCCACATTTTTATTATAACGATATTTTGAGCATGGACATCTATTATTCTAACTATACTAGGCATGCTGCAATGTGATTTGTAATAATTTTCCTTAGCCTCACCTATACAAAATTCATTACAAATGAATTTTGAAATGTTCATTCCAATAAGCCATGAGTGAACAGACCTGCACCATTGTGTCATCTGAGAAATATTAGGAACAATGACTTCTTTGTACATTTATCATTATCTGCGAGTTTACCTTGGTAGGAGAAACTTCCTAGATTTTCAAGGAGAGAAGCAAGTGTTTGGCCTTTGTAATTGACCAGTGTCATCCTATCCCCAAATTAATGCACCTAAAAGTGTTCAGCCCTAATTCGCTGTCACTCTTCCCATACTGGCATCTCTGAGGAGCTAATAAATAACTTACTACATAGTTATTCAGGTTCTAAACAAATGGAGAAGTAAGTAAAGGAGATGTATGGGAGGCCCAGTTGCCCCCATTATTAGAGATGAAGATGGTTAGAGATAGTACTTAGTGTGGGTGACTTATCTCCTCAAGCATGGCAGCCCTGGAATGGGGCAGGCCTACTCACCGGAGAGCAGGAAGGAGAGAGCCCGAGTAAGACTTTAGTGTGGAGAAGCAGAGGAGAACCCATGTTCCCTGCCAGAAGGTTGGTCCCAAAAGGAAGCAAGGAAAGAGATTAGCCAAAAAAAACCTCATTTATTCTTCCCACATTTTTCAGTCAAAATCATTCTTTCCTTGTGGGTCTCTGAGCAAGGAGGTATACTAAATAAGCTCCCACCACATAGAAGGAAACATCCAGAGTAAGGAAGAACTCTCCCACAAAACTGTACAGGCGGGACCTGCATCCCTGGTCCCATGGTGGAGGGACTGGACACCCTGTACCATGGCATTATTATGTTGAGGTGCCACAGCCATGAGTTCCAGAAGTGGAGGTGATGGAAAGTGTGGAATCGGACCCAGGTTAGGGCTGGCTTAGCAAAAAGGTAGTCATCATTAAGGGTTTGTCACTCATAACCATGTGGCTCCAGAAACTCACAAACACTGGTTAAAACTCATTTTAAAAACTGAGAAATTAAACAAGTCAATAGAATCACAAGCAAGATTATCTCTCTGGCCAGCATGCTACAAATTGTGGAGTCATTGGCAGCTTCAGAATCGACTACAGTGAAGAGGTGAGGATGGGAAACTAGTATTTGTTCATGGTCATCATTTCTCTTCTTATGTATCTTTTCACAGTGGATGGTGTCACTTAGATGCCAAACCCAGAAACTTGGGTGTTACCTTTGACACTCCTCCTTTTTTCCCTCATCCTTCACATCTATTCTTGCCAATTCTGAGGCTTCATATCTGTCCATTTCAATTCTGTCCCTTCCCTTCCATCCCCTTTATCACAAACCTAGCGCAGGCTATTTTGGGTTTCTTCAGTACTCTCAAAGTGGACATCCCTTCCTCTGGTTCCAGCATTTTATAGATGACGAAGGTGAGGTGATGTGACCCTAGACAAAGCACTATCTTCTGTAATGAGGAAGGACAGTGAGGTATAGAGCCTGGATTTGAGCTCATGTCTATCAAACTTTAAATCCAAACACTTAACCTCTGTTCAGTGCTCCATCTCTATACAGACGCGTCCCCCACCAACACCACAACCACCAATTATTCCATTAACTTTGAAACTAATGTGCTCTAATGATCCATATAGCAAATCACCAAATGAAAGAATTTTAAGTGGAATCTTGGTGATCATTTTAAGCTAACTTGTTATTTTGAAAGAAAAGAAAGAAAAAGATCAAACTAGTGCAGCCAGTTGAGCAGGCCGTAGTTCTAGGTAAGAGAGGAGTCAAAATCAGACCTCAGGTTTCCTGTTTCTGTTAACCCTAACTTCTAACTCATGGAACAGATAAACAAGTTATAATTTTGAAAGTTAGTAATTTAAGGGTTAAATGAGTTATGGGTATGAACATACACTTGGGTCATAATGATACCAACTGCCCATTTGTGAAGGATGGGCAGTTTTGACTAGAATTGTTTGTTTGGGTTTTTTTTTTGTTTTTTTGTTTTTTAAAGCTGGAAGGGATACTAGAGGTCATTAAAGTGTAGTCCCCTCACTTTATAGGTAAGAAAACCAAGGCTCAGTATGATAAATTATGTGATGGGAGGTCCACACAACCAAACTGAAATTAAATTCCAGGACTCCTAGTTTCTTTTTTTTTTTTTAAAGATTTTATTTATTTATTTGACAGAGATAGAGACAGCCAGCGAGAGAGGGAACACAAGCAGGGGGAGTGGGAGAGGAAGAAGCAGGCTCCCAGCGGAGGAGCCTGATGTGGGGCTCGATCCCAGAACGCCGGGATCACGCCCTGAGCCGAAGGCAGACGCTTAACCGCTGTGCCACCCAGGCGCCCCAGGACTCCTAGTTTCTAATCCAGGGCTCTTTCCACTCATCTGGCTGCTTTTTTGTGTCTATACAAAAATGAGTAGATAGGTCTAAAATAAAACAGCCACCTCCACCACCCGCTTTGGCATATCTGTCTACACATGGGCTGGTGATGCTGATCCAAACGTGCTTTAACTCCTCCTCTCTCTGGCAGTGATTTCAAGATGTCCAAACTGATGTGAAAATGAAATGGGAGAGAAAACTGCAGACTAACTTCATGGTTTTGTGCATCATTTTAAGCTACGAAGATCAGAGTCTTCTATAGGCAGGCAACTTGGAAAATAGTTTTGAATATGAAGACAAAAATCAAAAATGAGTGAGCCGAACCAAGTGCTGAGGAGTAGAGATTTAACTGAATCTTGTGTCCTAGAGTTGACTTTGCTAATTTGCTAAATAAGCTTTCTCCTCTACAAAATCTAAACAGATTGTTTGGGTCTATTTTTGACTTATGCACAGAGCCAACCTGCCATTTTCTGGCAAATGGCCTTTGGGTGGAAACGTCTTTTTCTCCTTGAAGGTCCATAACCTGTACAAATACAGCATCATCAAGCCAGGAGCTTGAGTCTACCATCCCAGCTCACTCATGTGGACCCATAACGCGTGTTGCACCCTCTGTAGGATTGTTTGAAAGAATCATGGCAAATTAGAATATCACATGTGTTTCTGAGCTCATTCGAAGCCTGCTACAGCTTCGCAGGCCCAGTTCTAAGCAGAACATATCGAATGAACAACTGCCAATGAGCACAGAAAACTGACAGGCCAGGGAGGCTTCACTGCGGCAGGCAGACTTGCACTGCCCACTCACACACAAAAGCACGAGTTACTTAGGTCATAGCAATAAAGGAACACTTAGGAGAAAAAAGGTAAGCATCTAACACTAGTTTGTTTGTTTTTTCTGAATTCCTGCAACAATATCAGGCTGAGCTTATGTTGGGAGAACTTGAATCCTCTATCACTTTCACCAGACTCCTTACTACCATCTCAAACTATAACAATAATGATGATAATATGGATGATGAAAAGAAAAATGTTCAAATGAGACATTTAAAATCCCAAGTCCTTTAGTATCACCACTTAATTTATGAAAAGAAAACACTATGTAAATATTATAATCTATGGTTAAAATAATCGATGGTCTATTGGAGTAGGGAAAATGAAATCCTAGATTCCATTGCCATAAAACTCTGTTAAGTGTCCCATTTAAATAAAGCAAGTCTACAGTTTCATTAATCATCTCTTATTTTTATTTCATTTTCTAGTGATCAGTGCCATTCAGCTGATCACAAAATTCATGTAAATGAGGCTTGAAGACTATTCCTTTCGTGCAGCTCTCCGGTCAGATAGTCCTTTCTGAGTGCATGGAAATTCTGCAGCACCCTCTGACTCTCCCGTCAATCTGTGCCTGTCTTTTCTACAGATCCTCCCACTATCACAGAATCCAAGAGCAACGAAGCCACCACAGGGCGGAAAGCTTCACTCAAGTGTGAGGCCTCGGCAGTGCCTGCGCCTGACTTTGAGTGGTACCGGGATGACACCAGGTATGTGTCAAGTGTGCCGGGCCCCCTTTGCTCTACTAGGTGGTCCTGGGGACAGAACCAAGCCCTGCTGTCATGATGTGGGTTTACACTATTCAACTCTTTGTTTTCTAAATCTCTTTCTCAAGTGCTTTGGGGCCTGTAGCTCTTAACCCAAAGCCCCAAAGCATTCAGGTTACATGCAAAGAGGGAGGGAGTTGGCTTAATGGGTAGTTTCCACCAGCATGTCTTTCTTGCCGGTAGCAGAAACCAAAGCCCAATGAAACTCACCCATTCCTGAGTCTTCTCTGTCAATGGACATTGATTCTGATGATGTGGGGCTGCATGATTCAAATGAGGAATTGAGCAGGAACCACAAGCTCTAACTACTACATTTCTTTCCATGTCCTCCAATATCACGATGAAAAAAGGATTATTGCACCAAGTCTTCATGAGTGTCTTTTTACTCTTCTGTTTTTGAACTTGTAGGATAAACAGTGCTAATGGCCTTGAGATTAAGAGCACGGAGGGCCAGTCCTCCCTGACGGTGACCAACGTCACTGAGGAACACTATGGCAACTATACCTGCGTGGCTGCCAACAATCTGGGGGTCACCAATGCCAGCCTAGTCCTTTTCAGTAAGTATGCCAAAGCAGGGCCTGGCTCGGGGGAACTAAGTCAACTGAGTTCTCCAGTGGAAAACTTGAAAATCACTCCCTTACCTTATCATCTACCTACCTACTAAAGGTAAAGTTACACCAAAAATAGGAAGATAGTCACTGAAACAAGAACATAGGCCCTCAATCCCTATGCATAAGGCAGGATTTATAAATGAAGTGAACTCTCAATTTCCCGGCTTACTTTTGCTAACTACCTTTTTGTGTTTTTTTGTTGTTGCTGGGTTGTTTTTTCATTTTTGTTTTTTGTTTCATTTTGGGTTTTTTTTCCCTGGTTGATTTAACTGTAAGAATATTCAAACAACAGAAATCTCTTTAGGAACAGAGGTGATGTAAGATCCTGGAAAATGGATGGCAGTTTAAAAATGGCCCTAGTGAGAGTGATTGAGGAAGAAAAATTTCATGAGGATGGATAAGGTGCTGGGAGAAGGGAGAGGCTGGGAAAAGAAAGTGTATTTTTAACAACACAAGAGAAACGGTGGAGTGAATGATTAAAACATGATAGAAAATCTGAAGGAGGAAAAATGGTTGCAGAAAGGTTTCCATATGACAGCAGGAAACATTACTTATCTGACATATTTTTGGAAGAGATAAAATGGTAGGAGAGAGGAGCTTTTCCAAAGACCGGAGAAGATCCTAAGGCAGACTGAGGAGGCCTCGGTTGTTCTAGCTTCCTGGTGTTAATAGGAGAGCCCATCTCAGAGCCTGGCTCTGTAGCAGCTATTATGGTCAGCTCTCTGACCCCTTGCCTTGCTGGCCCTGAGGCTATGAGCGTAGACACAAATGCCCTCTGGGAAACAGAAGTATGACAGGTAAAATTAGGAGAAGATGATATATTTGGAATAAGAAAGCAAGTCTACAGTTTCATTAATCATCTCTTATTTTTATGTAGTTTTCTATTGATCAGTCCTGTTCAGCTGATCCCAAAACTCGGAATAAGAAAATGGAATTTGGAATAGGAAAACGTTGAACAGAATAAGTAAAACAAACAAAAGAGTTAGCACATGCTGAGCCAGAAAGTTCATTTGGACCAAAAGAGAAAGTCCAAAACCTTTACTCTTATTATTTTGAAATAACAAGCCACTAGGAATTTTTTTCTGCACATGTTCAGTTGGAAAAGCTAGAAATACTATGATGACCAGGAGAGATGTCTCCATCTTGCTTTATCCGATTTAGATGAGCCTACAAGAAAAAATATATATATTTTTTTTAGGAGAAAAATCAATTTAAGTGAGAGTTCTCTAGAGATGCAGTATTAAAGCCATTTTATAACTGCTCAAGATCCAGCTCTGCTTATAAAAAACAACCACCACAAACTATTCCAAATTTGGCCTTCAGTTTCTCATCCATAACTCCCATTGACTTCAACCTATAACAGTTTGAAGGGATACAGTCATACAAATGCTTGAAGTTTAAAATTCATATGAATTTTAATATGAAGTTTAAAATTCATATCCCTGTTTACTTGTCTCCAAAGACCAAACATCAGTGTTCTCTACTTCAGCTGGAGACACCAATATCTCAAGACACTTGAGAAGGTATTTATTAAGAAATGTAGTTACTTGTTTCATTCTTGACATCAGGGATTCCGTAAGTGGGGGAAAACAGCCTCAACTCTAAATTTGAGATTCTGACGTATCTAAAAACAACATACACTTAATAAGAGGTTCTATAGGAACAATAAGAGGTTTTATAGAAAAAAGTGGGACCATTGGGTTAGAGAAAGTGAGCCACTATAATTTGCATTAAAGTATCATTTTTTTGTATCCCTCCCAGAAGTGTGCTAATATATTTCAAATAATAAAGAAAATGACACCTATAGACTGAGAGATGAAGATGAAGGAGGATGGAAGGGTGGAATACTTGAGAAGGAGAAAGCAAGGGTGGGCTAGGTCAAAGATAGTGGAAATACTGCTAGAGTTGTGGTGGTGGTGAAGGCAATTGCCCTATTCATAAAAGTTCCCTTTAAGGACCCCCCACAGTAAAATTAAGAAATGCTAAGAATCTTACAAAATTTCTGTTTGTAAGCTGAGAATCACAGACTTGGGCAGGTGTATCATAATTGTATTGTCCCAATGACTTCACAGAAGTCACCTGCAATTATGCACTTGAGAAGTGCACAGCGCCATGATTAATGGTGCGCCATTTCCCCGTGGGTCCACACTGCCCTCTGCAGAACAGCCCTCCCAGGCACCCGCTCTGCATTTGGCAGCATGTGCATCAGCATTGGGTTTGGAACTGGTTTCCCACCTTATGGGGAAGTTTAGGAGGCATCACGATGAAAATTAGTGGAACTACTGCCCTCTTTCTTAGACCCAAGACCTAAATATGGACATTTTTAATGGAGAAGCTGTGCTTCTTACCTCACAGGAAGGGCACTTCCACCATGCCCACCCCACTGTGACCATTTAGGTTTAGGAGACCCCTTGTTACAGCCATCATAGCTGAATCCTTGGGAATACAGCTCTATGGAACCCTATTTCACACAGGCAAGAGAGAAAGAGAGAAGGAAAGGGAGGGAGGTGGTGGGGAAAGAGAAAGGGAAGAGAAGGGGGGGTGGAAAGGAAGTATCTGTGTGAACAGATTGCCCATTACTTGGACCCCAAGTAGCTGGGTTGAATGGGAAGAAGGAAGACACTGCTGGTGCTGGTACTTTTCCACAGAACAGGGTCAGGAGGGGAGAGACGCTTGGGAGGGGCGGCTGCAGCAGCCCTGATAGAGAGCACTGTGTGGGCAGCGGGGTGCCGTGCTGACCCAGCCAGTCCAGAGCAGACGAGGCAGCTGGTGAGCTGTTGCCAGCCAGAAAGAGGAAGCAAGGAGAACTGGAGAGCCAGAGCCCCTGAAGAGTTCGCGATTCTCCGTCTTCGCTGGGGTGTCAGCACATTTTCAGTGTCCACCTCAGTGACATGTGCTGACTTTTTACACAGTGTCAGTTTGCGGTCACTGATTCATCTTGTCCTCCTCCACATACATACATATATACACGTCTCCACTCTCTGTTCAAATACTGATCTCCAAAGGGGTCAAAGTAATTAAATGAAAGTGCAAGAATACACTGTATTCATAGTAATTTTTTCCTAAGCCAATGGAAGCACTCCTTTCTCATTTGTCTCCTTCTCCACACATTCCAGCATTGTCTGTCAAGAATCGGTACTACCTCAGGCTATAGTATATCCAAGTTTATATAT
The DNA here is from genome assembly GCF_024610735.1 of Ursus americanus. Lineage (NCBI taxonomy): Eukaryota > Metazoa > Chordata > Mammalia > Carnivora > Ursidae > Ursus > Ursus americanus. The sequence continues at coordinate 41,210,319 of NC_142130.1, forward strand.
TTTTCTCCATCTTGGGAAACGCATTACATTGGGCTATTTTTCTGAACACATTAACGCAATGGTACAGTGTGTACAGGCAAAGATTCGGCTCCATAGTCCTTGTCAGCTGTGGAGATACGCACCACATGGAGGAAGATTTCTGTGAATGCCAGGAGAAGGTCCGTCCTCAGCATATGGAACATCACAGATTCTGTGTTTGCACACTGATGACTACAGTGCACCCACAAAGGAAACCTATCTTGTTTCCATGCTTATGCTGAGTTACTTTTAAAACAATGGATAGGGAGGCAGGATAGGGTGATGATTTTAATGTGGTCACTTCTGACCAAGTGAATTCTTACAAGGGCCTCTGCACATGTACTAAACACTTACCATACATGATCTCATTTCATTGTCTAGACAACCCTAGTAGGGACTCCTACTTCTCCATTATACAAAGAGGTTAAGTAACTAGAGCAAGTAAGTAAAGCTGCTGGGATTTAAACTGGGGTAATCTGTTTCCAGAATCCAGGCTCTGGATCAATAAGTTATCTAGGTTTGTGCATGTGGAGAAAATGTTAGGAAATGTATCTTTTGTTGTTTGGCAGTGAGGAGACATATAATTTCTTTCTCCTTTCTTCACTTAGTGAGGTCTTTCCAGGACTAAAGACTGTTCTGTCCCTGCCCACCTGCGACACTGTGTCTGCCACCTCCCATTTCCATTTCCATTAACCCCCACCAACAAAGGTCCACTGGATTAGTTAGATCTTTGATTTATCTTTGGCACATTGAGATTCCTAACTAATATTCCAGCCCAGTGATCAGTGCTTGACCCCAGGAGGGGAATATCCCCACATGTTAAAGGACACTCCCCTAATCAGTCACCTTCCGCTTTAGAGCAATGTGTGCGTTGGGAAGGCATTTTGCAGCTATTAAGTACAAAAACATAAACATTCAAAGAAATCTACACTGAGCCATACCACATCAGTATGTAGGAGGTTTTCAAATTTTCTTTTTAATTTTAGAAGATCATTAACTTGTAAACCTATACTTGATTAAATTTCAAGTATTACCCAAGCAACCCAGCGCTGGAGAGAGCCCTTAAAATGAGGGCCTCCCCCACTTGTTTAGAAACCGTTTTAAGTTATTACCTTGGGGGCTCAGGGTTTAAATAGACACCACTTGATGATGCTAGTTAAGACTTGGCAAACCTCTCTACCAGCTACTTCTGGATGCCACATAATTAAACAGTGTGAGCGGCTTTTGGAACACTACCCACATGTAGTTTGGAAGACTGGCTGCAAACTTTTTACAAGGGCTCTCTGTGGCTACAATAAGAAATAGGTGGGCATTGGGACTTGATTTCATTTCAAGCATGGGTGTGGAATATGCTGACTTCCAGAAAGTTTACAGAACATCTGCAATACCCATTGAAAAATAAAAGAAAATCATATCTGAGTTAATAAATTACCTCCATATATACACCTTACCATCAGCTCTAGCCTTTGTCATTTAAGTGCTTTTAATTCAGAGGTTTTTCTTGTTAAGTGTTAATGCCCCATTTATCTCATGGTGTTCCAGCAGAATCAACCAATAACACACACACACACACACACACACACACACACACACACACACTTAGCAGATAAGAAACCGATGATCAGAGTTAAGGGTCTGACTAAGAGCCACAGCATATATTTCTGGGGTCAGCCTTAGGGCTCTGTTCCTAAAACCTTCCAGTCAGCTGCTAAGCTCCGCTGACTTCCCCAAATGTTAGCAACCAACAGACAAAGCACGTAGCAGCAAAGTTCCTGTCCTCCCCGACTTTTGAATTTCAAACGTTGAAGAATTTCTTTTTCATTTTAAGTGACATCATTTCACTTTACAGTCTTACAAGAGCCCACAAACGCTGGCATAAATTATAAAATGCAGCAGAGTGATGGTGGAGGAATAAGGATAAAGAGCTGGGATGGGGAAGCATCTAAGGAATAAGTCCGTAAGATGGAATTAGAGAATGAGAGTTACTAGTGGTGCATGATAGGGCTGCGACGATGAGAACAGGGTGGAGCTAAGATGATGAGAACAAGCCCGGAAATGGTTGAAAAGGCGATGAGAGGAGGGCGGGTGAAATGATTTTCGCAATATAAATGGTCTTGTGGAAACGAGGGCAGAGTGCATTTACCCAGCTGTGAACAGTGTGATGAGAAAATATTAAGCTGAGTCATTTAAACAGTCTGAATAATAATAGTAATAATAAAAATAAAATACAGTTGATAGAGTATCGTATGGGACAGTAGTCTCCAGCTGCTGCATAAACGCTGAAAGCAGTTTAGCTGTTTATTTTTGAAGCTGGAAACTTAATACCAAATAACCAGTGGAGGTTTAAACCATTTTTCTACTTGACGCTTGTGTAACTAAGACACAATTGTTCACTGCGCTATTATTGACCTGTTCCATCTTAATGCACTTAGGAAACTTTGGCATTTAAGCTACAACTTTCAGCCAAGCTAGAGAAAAGCTCACTCTGCAAGGAGACCGGGTTTTCTTGGCATCCAGATGTACTGAGTGCCCAAATTCCAGGCAAAATATACTCTTGCTAAACTTACGGTACCGTACGAGACGGCCGGCAGATCAAATTTGAATATGATCTTGATTTTTGTTTATTTCAATTTATCATGAGTACTTATGTAACCAAACGGCTAGGAGAAATATAAAGTGCGGGCTAATTCTATTGCACCGGGGTTTCCGGGCAGTAAGTAATGCGTCCTATCCCTAATACACCATTCTGCCTCTCTGGAAGAGCCTCAGAGGAGGATTTAGAGTTAAACCTGGGGTTTTGATAAGATAAATAGAGGCTTCCTTAAAGCCTGAGCTCCGCCTGCACATTCAATTTATGATCAGTAGCTTGGGGATGGGACCGTGAGGGACACGTAAGCTAAAACTCAAGTGTTCAAAAAAACACTTCATCTTACTCAACAGGATGTATCATCAAGTAAATTTGATTGGTTGATCAAATTTCAGGTGAGATTGTATTATCATTAGAGATTGTATTATCATTAGATTGTACAATCATTAGATTGTATTAAAGAAAAGACAAAATAAAATTATATCATGCCAGTTTACTTATTTCCTTGGCATTACTCTTGCACTGGTATTAGTAATATGGAAGTAAAAACCTGAGGGAAAAGTTGAATTAGTATTTTCCAAAATAAATTTTCCACATACTTGGCTAAAGCTGATATGAGCTGTAGGGCTCAGGGAGAGGAAAGGAGTCCTTAGCTATCATGGGTCCATCTGTCATGAGTTAAAGAGACCAGAACCAGGACGAAGTCGCATGACTGAATGTGATCACTACCAATTTAAATACCCTCCACCCAGCCCTCCAAAAAAATCTATAATTTTGGTGGTAAGTTTTTTCAGTGTAGGGTAAGATCCTGTTTGTAGGGTTACCACAATAAGATGTTGTTTCCTACTCTAGCTAATTTTTTTTTAAAAGGCTTTAGATTTAAAATTTTACTAATAGCTTTCTGATACTTTAGTGTTGGCAAGAAGAACAGACAAATGCTTTATGGGAGATATAATCCTATAAGCATGGAAATTCATCTGTTGTATAATTATCTGAGTAGCTAATATATACATATAGAAAGAGATACAGATATAGATATACATAAACTCTCCATGATGCTTACTATTTTTCCCCTTTAGAGCGTGTTTCACCCACAATCCCCCACCCCATTCAAGGTCAGTATGATTTTTATGACTGTAGTTCTGTTGCTGGGTCATTCTCCATCATCTGTAATATGCAAAACACACAACGGGGAATACATATTCACAAAATTCACATACAATGGAAATCTTTTCTTTCCTTTAAACCTTCAAAAGAAAGTCAATCAATTGTCCCCACACCAGTTGATAGGCACGTAACAGATCTGTCATCTGACTCAAGTTGGTCAGTTGTTGGCGAGATGATGCCAAGCTCAGAAAGCAATTTTCTCTTCAGTTAATATGTATGACAGGTAACTGTGAACTCACATATTTGGAACACAGCCCGTTCTGTTCTGCAGCTCGTAAAAATACGAACCCTCTAACTGACCACCCTCATATTTGGAGGCTTATACAATCTGCATCTGAAGTCCTTGGTATTGTGAAAATGAATTTATCTAGTGCGGTCAAAGTTTGAACTCAGCCAGATTACAAGGACCTTCATTTTTCTTAAAATCTTGGCCAATTTGAGGGCTTTTCCTTTTAAACATAACTATTTTAGAAAACACAAATGAAAAAATAAGGTAGTCATTCTGTATTCCTTTTCATAAAACTTTCCACACACTCAAATTAAATTTCACCTCCTACATTACATTTAGATGCAAGCTGCAGCCCCAGCCTTCTAGCTTAAGGCTATTTAAAGGCAAATTGGCAAATAAAATTAAAACAATACAAAAAATCTGAAATGAAACCAACCTACCATTGAAATTAAATTCCAGAAAAGTGATTTGCAAATAACACTCAAAGACCTGAGAAAAAATGGAGAGTAGGCCATGCGGGGCCTAGTGTGGAAAAAATAAATCCAATTAAACAAGATTATTGTATACACTGTGAAAGAGTGTGCTCAGAATTAAAGGTAGGAAACTGATGTTTTTTTAAGTTTGAAGACGGATCATGTATCATTAACACTCGTCCAAACTAAAAATTAGGCCAAAATTGGGTGAGGATATTCAGAGTATCAATAATGTGATGTTTTGCGTATGTATGTATTCACATATATGCAAACTTATTTTAATTATATTTGCAATGAGGATTTCAAGGTTTTAAGGATCAACTAGACAGCTTAATAAAAAAGTTATTCTTAAATATTAAGAAGGGTCCAAACTATTTTTAGAAGAACTGTTGAATAAAAGTGTTCCCTAAAACATTAATGAAATCTGTTTCTTATCCCAGCTACTAAAAATAAGGCTTAAAATGTGCCTGTTTTTTAGACTTGACATGAAACTTAGTGTTCATGGAAAATATCCCATTTTGAATTTCTGACATGCCACAATTATTTTAAGACATTTGTCTTCTAGTGTTGCTGCAGAGATTGACACCATTTTATCATGTTGCCATCTTGCAAATATCTTGATGTGACAAACATATACATACGCATTTGTCCCAACGGATTACATTTTCAAAGAGGTCATGCTCCATCCAAGATGAGCTTTGAACGTTGTCACTACGCCTCTCTGTGTATCCTTTGTGAGAGCAGTTCTGCAGCCACAAACTCAAATATTTATCTGATCATGCTTTATGATGTATATAACATGGGACAAAATGAAGTCAGTCACGATTCACAAAGGACAGCTGTTGGATATTGAAAAACAGTCTGGACCAGGAATGGAGCATGTTGGGTTTTGTTGAACTTGGTATTTTCCTGCAAACTGAATTGTTGATTGGAGAATGACCCTAGTTTGATTTTACGTTGTAGATAGACTGTAGATAGCTTCTTTAGATCCAATAGTTCTAGAGAATATAGTTTGTCTCACTACTAATACTTTGGGCTTCTGCTGGTAGAAATTGAAAAGCTGTTCATGGAGACTTGGCATAGCTGATGTGCGAGGCCAATAGAGAAAGATAATGCCCTCTTAAGTTCCCTGTGTCTTACAAGGACTTTAACTTGTAAAAAAAAAAAAATCCTTTTTTTTCTCTTCGGTCCAGTCAAGATGACAGCCCATGTGAAATGCAATTTTCCGTGGAAACAACTATTAACATATAGGATCCTTAACTCTTTTTACAGTGCCACTGGAGTACCAGAGTATCTGTGAAAAGCATGTCTGCCTCACTTTGGTCATATCTACAGCACAAAACACCTTCATTTAAATACCGTATATTATTATTTGGTAGAATCCTACGTCTCAATCCTGAAGTGCTTAAGGTGTCTATAAGCAGTCGGTTGATGCAAAGGTCCTTTTCCATCCGCCCATCATAAAAAAAGGGAACCTTCCCCTCTTATGTTCCAGTAACAGAAATTCATGTTTAATTTCAACTGCTTCATTGTAATATCTTTCATTGGAGGGTCTCCCGCACCCCCACCCCCACCCCCACTCTCTACAAGGCTCATCAAGCTGACTGGGGATAAACATCAGAGTCGCAGCAGGAATGCAGTCCTAAACCCCTTCAAGCTGTGATTAAACAAAAACAAGGCTCAATAAATCAAATGTATTTCTCCCGGGTTTCCTTCATCATATTGCTTGATTTTCTGCAGTGATAATAATAATACTGGAATTACACCAAAGGGTAATTTGTATTGTCTGTGGCCAATCAGAAATTTTCAAATGTCCTTTCCTATTCAGCCAAAAACAAGACCAAAAAAAAAAAAAAAAAAATCAGTGTGCTTCCCTGCTTAATTTAAAAGATATACATAAATAAATAAAATAGTGTTCCATCCTTGATCTGTTTCTGATAGGTGTTTTTTCCCATTAATTTTAATTTAGGTTTATTTATTCTGAAATGAGTCCTGAATTGCATATATTTGCATAACTACCTCTGACTATATCGCTGCAGAAAAGCCACTGAATTGTAAAATGAGGAGTCAGCTGTAAGTGACTGAGGGAACTTTTCTCACTTTGTGAGGCTCATTTCCTGAGGCCTCTGAATCCTGGGAGGTGATGGTACTGCTCTCGTCTCCTCCCCATAAGCTCGTTTGTGCACAGCCTTTCACGATGGAAGTGCACCTAGAGATGCCTTCACATTTAGAAGGACCGTTGAGTTCAAAAGGAGGTGACAAAACCAGCTGCAGAAAGTTAAAACGAAGTGAAAGAAGAGAAAGGACAAGGACAAATTACCATTGTGTTGTTTTTATCACCTGCAGGTGAGGAATCCCCTTGAGTGTGGGACTCTCTGGGCTCCATCAGCCCATCCTCCTTCCACCACTGCAACTTTAAAAAAAATCAATAACCCTGGAATGTGTCTCACTTGCTTGCCTCCCATCTGATTATTTATCCCAAGTGAACAGCCTTTCCATTCACTAACCCCGCGTGGCGAGTGGGTTTGGGAAATGTTGAGATTATCTTCCAGGCTCAGGCTTTGCACTGGGTTTGTTCACAGCTGCTTGCCATTCAGTTCCTGTTTTTCCATTGATAAAACACATTGCACATGGCTGGGTTTGCATGATTAATACAGCTGTCTAAAGCTTTCTCAGAAAACAAAACAAAACCCCCCAAAATTAAAGTTTAAAAAAAAATTAAAATCCAACCCACAAACAAACCAGGCATGCAGAAATCTGAGGTCCACCTGGTGTGTTTCCTCCCAAAGGGAGCCTGGTGTTGTTACGGGCGGGCCTGGCATCAGAACAGCCAGATCCATCTCCAGTAAAAGGAGGCCATATACCTGCCCTCACCTGGCACTCCTAGACCAGACTCCACTGGGATGAAAGGAAACTGGGAGAAAAATCCTAAAATCAATACATGCTGTAAAGATAACAAGACAAGCCCTACAGCTTCATTTATTTTCTATAGGATGTTATCCCAGGTATCAATGAGAAAATGCCTCTTTTCAGCTCCTTATTATAACAGCAGTGCATTCTCCTATAATAATAACAATCACAATAATAACAATAGCTAACATAGAGGGTGGGTGTCTCCTGTACGAATAGAGTTCTGAGGGTTTTTGCATGTTTAACTCAATCCCCACAATCCTAAGAAACTAACATTCACCTTCTCCCACACTTCTTAATGATCAAAGTACACCCAGATCCCAGTCTACACCTAGGGGCATCCAGGCACATATGTAAATCTATAGCGCATTATAAATAACCATTATGTATGCATTTGCATTCATTAGATATGTATCTGTCTAATGAATTTTAAACACTCATCTAACTTATTTTGTGTATTATAATAGTTATAATACACAATACTTTTACCTTAATATCCATACACTCTTACAAAGTCTATTTCCAGACATACTCAACACAGAGACTTATGCCCAAATCACACAGAGTTTTATATGAAAGCATTCATCTTTAAAAAACATGAGAGAGCTATCTGGCATCAGCACATCTAATTTCACACACTTATTCAGGCTGATTTACATACACACCTCTATTAATCATGGATAATTACTAGCATTGTTCTCTTTAATTCAGTTTTTCCAACTGTGAAATGGGAAAGAAATTATATTTTTCATGCCTACAAGCTCAGAGTGTTTATTAAGTAATACACGAAAGAGAGCTTCACGTTCCTAGAAAGAAAGCATATTGAACTTAAAATAATCATGCTCAGATACACATACTTCTTATAATATTTAAAAGTACTGATATTTAAAGACACACTTGTATCAGATCGCCTGGATGTTAGCTAGCTATAGGTTCAGTGTGGCTTCATTTTAGTTTGTGTATTACGGATTCTAGGAACGTCTGAAATGCCCACTGCTAGCAGGTTTAAATACGGAAATATCCCAAGGCCAAATAAAAAACATTGTTTATTATTTTTCACCAATATGATAATAGTACACTTAGAGAAGCTTCACATTGCACCATTCTCTGTTGTGTGGTACGCGCGCACACACACACGCATTCATACTTTCAGTGAGGACTCGTCAGGCACATTACCACCTGTCAGACTGAGCCCAAGTCATCACTCTTACAGAATCTGCCCTTTTTTCTGGTCAGAGGTGTAAAGCACATCCCAGGGAAGGTTTTAGTTTTCAAATACGTCTCTCCTTTCCCACTAGCTGGTGGGAAGAAAAGGGGCCTTGCTTTTACGAATAGTAGTTGGAAAGTAGGGTTAACACAAATTCACAGCAAAATCACGGGCCCTGACTAACTCACATGAAGATCATTAAGAGCTGACATTAGTACCTGATGCCCATCTCTGATTCCCTTACTGGGAGCAACGGGCTGACTTCCCCCTGATTTTCTTCAGTGTCTGGGAACCAAGTGGGATAGTTGTGCCAATACTTCACCGAGAATCAATACTTCACCTGCCAACACAGTGATTCCAACCCAACTGTAAAACAGGCACTTCTCAATGTTGAATCCATTTCTGTGCCTTACTCTTCTCAGCTCTGCATTCTTCCTACTGCTGTGTTCCCTAAACGTTTCCAGTCCTCTCCCTGTTCAAATTTGCCAGCAAGAATAAACCTGAAATGTATTCACACTATTATTTAAATGTCCAACAGCAGCCTGGAAGCGTTACCTCTCTCAGAATTTACATTTAGCCTCAAGCTAAATGGCTAGAAATCCTAGAGCGTCAATTTAAAGGTAGGAAATTTTTTGTACAGGGACTCTTCTCTAACGCCTTTTCCTATTTTCCTGGTCTGCTTCTGCCTTCACCAGTCAGACTTTCCCGGTGATCTTCCTGTACGTAGGCTTTGCTGTGCTATGTAGATTTCGAGAGCCAGTAGGGATTTGAAGATGAATATTTTTTTGAAAATCCCAGCTCCCACTAAATTTTAATTTGATGGAAATATTTCTCTTCTATGAGCTTTATGGGGAAAAAATCTTTCAAAGTAACAATTACATTTGGGGATTAAGTTTAAGTAATTGACAGTCTTGTCTTTTTAATTAAAAGGAATAAAGCTGCCTGAGAAGAGCTCAGTGAGATTTGCAGCAGGAAATGTTGGCATGATGCCCCAAAGGGCGAGAAGACCAGGATCTGGAATGGACAGAAAATGCTGATGCATGTCTCTCTGGTATTTCCAGTGCACCCCCAGCAGAGCTGGCCCCGGTGTTTGCATCAGTGTGCCATTTAGGGGGAGGGTAGCATGGTGCTATGAGAAGCATTGCTGGATGTAGCCAGGAAGGAGGTCCTTTCTTTGGGAGCTTTGCTCTACGTTCAGAGACATTGTGTGGAGCAAGAATCTTGAAGGAAATGGCACTACTTAGAGTCAAAAAGAAAGAATACATACTGTTCCAGGAACTCAAACATCAACAGTCTCAGCTTCTGACAAATGCCCTAGTATAGCCCCCCCCCAAAGTATAAACTTGAATTTTAGTCTGCCCCTTGGCTCTCTCTTTCTTTTTACCTGAAATTTGTATTCCTGCTTTCTGTACTTCTTGATTTTCTTTTTCTCTATATTTTTCACCATATTCACCTCACCTTACATATATACTTTTTCTTTGACATCCTTCAAATAAAACCAAAGAAAAAGTTTTGATAGTAATAGCATTCACTTCTAAACACTGGTTAGCAGCCATGCAAGCAAAGCCATTATCCCATCTATCTGGAGGACACATCTACTTCTGAAGAGGCAAGATACAAATTAACCTTAGTAACAACTTCCCTTATACAGTCACTCTATCCTCACAGTGGTCTTTCATCATCACAAGTCATTTGTAGGTATTAAATTAAACGAGCACCTCCGCAAGGGGGGAAAAAATCAGCTTAAGTGGTCCCACCTTACATCTCCCCTTGTATACTGCTGTGAAGAAACACACCTGCCAAGTAAGAACACAGCATGACATAATGAGTTTGGAATTCCAATTTAAGGTGTTCATATGTACCCAGATGTATGATGGGAGTAGGCAGACCACTCACTAGGACTCCACTGAGAATTGTCAGCTTATATCCACCGCAAGTCAATGGGGGGAGAGACTTTACAAGTCATTTATCATGCTTCCTAATTGGACCCTGGGGAGCCAAGCATCGCCATAGTTTACTACACTGTTTTGCTTATTACTATGCTGATTGTAGAAGAAAACGCTTCCCACATCTCTGTAACACATATGTATGTTTTAACCCTTAGACATTACCACTAACAGAGTATCTTTACTATAAATGATAGCTGTCAGTCCATTTTACTTTAACTGTCCCATGCTTGTGACAATGGTTCTAAATTAACCACTCACTTTGCAAACCTTGCAGTTCCAGCATGATTTTTTAAACTGCCTAAAAGACACTGTTTGGGGCAACAGTAGCATCTTATGGGTTTAAAAAAAAAAATAGGAAATAGCTGTGTCTTGGCTAACTGTCCATTCTGTGTACCATCCCATCCGCTTTAGCCCACAAAGCACCAAGCATTCCCAGCCATGTTCTATGTTGGAAAGCTGCTTGGCCATCCTAAAATGTTTTCTCGATTATACATGTAGAGTTTGTATGACTTGGAAGCAGGGAATGTTTGAAAAACAGAAACAACTATAGAAAGAAAGGGAAGAAAGAAGGAGGAAGGAAGGGAGGGAGGAAGGAAGGAAGAAAAGGGAGGGAGGGAAGGAGGGAGGAAGAGAAAAGGAAAGAGAAGAGAAGAGAAGAGAAGAGAAGAGAAGAGAAGAGAAGAGAAGAAAGAAAGAAAAGATAAGAAAGGGAAGGAAGGGAAAAAGAAAGAAAAGAAAGAAAAGGAAGGGAGGAAGGAGAGATGGAAGGAAGAAATCAAACGGTATCTTGTGTGTTGAATTGCAAGTTAGAAAGTAACTTGGGAAATTTGTTCTGTTTTCCTCCCTGGAGTTCCAGAACACAGGTAAGTTCATCATTGAAAGCTGCTCATTGTTGCAATGCTGAAAAAGAGCAATCTCATTCATTAGAGGTTGGTCTTCCCTTAGAGAATCAACCCTCCCCTGCTAAGTTGGTTCAATTAATAGTGTGACTTGTTCTGTATTTACGTGTACTCTCCACTTGCTTTTGCTTTGTAGAGTTTCTTTTGGAGTCCACGTTTTCTTTTTCTTGAGATTTCTAACCCTTAGGAACACAAGAAAGAGACTGCATTCTTGATGGGCAGTGCAGGTAATTTCTGGCCCAGCTTACCTGACAATGTACCATATGTTGATTACACCATTCATTGGCTCAAAAAAATAAGTATCCTAGTACTTTCTATGGGCCAAACTCTGAGCGCCGTCTTGGGAACGACTGTGGAGAACAAGCCAGACACAACCTCTGCCCTAATAGAGCCTGCAGACCAGAGGGGGCAGTGGATGATGTGTTCAGCAGTCGCAAAAAAGTTTGCTACATTTAGGATACCTGTGTCGTATTCGGGGAGCACAGAAGAGAGACACCTTAGCTAGCCTGGACTGATCGGGGCAGGCTTCCAGGTAAAAGGGAAGTTTAAAAGGTAGAAAGGAGGCCGGTGGTGGGTATTAAGGAGGGCACATATTACATGGTGCACTGGGCATTATACGCAAGTAATGGATCATGGAACAATACATCAAAAACTAAGGATATATTGTATGGTGACTAACATAACATAATAAAAAATTATTATTAAAAAAAATAAAGAAATAAAAGGTAGAAAGTAGAAAAGAGAGAAGCAAACATTCCAGTACATACCAAAGTCTAGAATTCAGAGAGAGTTGAACAATATTAAGTCTAATTAATTTTCAAAATCTGAAAAAATATAATTTTTCCCAAATAGTTTCTTACTTCTCCTATTTTGCCTCTGGGCTGTTTTAAAAAGAAAAAACATGTGGCAAACCAGTGGGGTTAAAGGTAAGGGAATCCACATTCCCACCTCTGTTACCCTCTCAGGACAAGAAAGCATCTGTTGGCTTCATTGTACAGACGTGTAGGGATACTGCATACTGTGTGGCAGGTAGCGCTGTGCTGGACGAGTTTTCTGGAAAAGTGCCGAGCGCCTATTATCTGGCAGAACATCTAGAGAAAACTTTCAGCCTCTCAACAGGGAGATTGGATGGTAAATTTTAATTTTCGTTGTAGGAATGGTCAGGTTGTAAAGAGCCATCAGGATTTTCAGAACCTGGTGGTGATGTTAATTTGGAGTCAGTGACACAGCAGGAGTATGAATCACGGAGACTTCCTGGCATTCTGAGTAATAAAGTCACTTGGGAAAGGTCCAAAGCAGAACCGCCTTTACCAGGTTCTGGACTGGGGTGGTTAGTGCCATAGACGTAGGTCCAAGGGTAGCTCAGAGCATACCACCATTTTTAATCCCTTATCTTCTAACTTCCAAGAGCTTTAAAAGCCCTAGGAAATCTCATACATTCGTTATCTCTGCATTCAAATTCTGCAGGCCAGTTACCTTGTTTTATGGTACTTGGACACTTTTTCTTTATTTTGAAAAACAGAAACAAATGAAAACACACATTACATGGATTAAAGACAGTCTTGAATCCCTTAGAATTTAAAGCTAAAATGTATTCTAAAACGGATCTGCAATTCACAATTTAGGGCTGGGAAATGAAAAGAGGAAGAAAACCGGAAAGGATGAAAATCTCTAGAGACCTACCCAAACCTGTGCTTTTAATCCTTTTTAGCAAGTCAAATAAATGAAGGCACAAACGGCTTTAAAATATACATAAAATGTATGTTTTTAAACATGGAAAATATAATCTACTTTGTACCAACAGCAAAGTAGATTTGGGGCTAGGAGGTAGTTCTTCATTAAATGAGAAGACAGGTCTTTAATTCCACAAGGTCAAAAGGCTAGAATCGTACCTACAGGTGCAAAGGGCATATTCTAGATGCAAGGGCAGAAGTCCTTGCTTCTTTCCTAAGACAGAAACCGCGCAGGTCTGGCCCTAATACCTTACTGACTGACAGCTGATTCAAATAAATTTACTTCTGGAGTTTTTCTAATCTTATATGTATTTTTAGGTGGAGTGGCCCAGGGAAACCCCTTTATTAAACTTAGACCCTTGGGCATTCTCTAACATTTTAATTCATTGATTATTAAAAATTAAATTTCTCAGGCTAAATAAGAAATCCATAGGATTTGAGAAAGCTGACTTGCTGTAAGAGACTTAATGAAGCCCTCTCTTTATGGTGGGGGTGCCCAGTGAGTCTACACTTTCTGTAACAACCCGTATCACCACTGGGCAGAGCCCATAGCGGTTAGTCAAGTCACACACCTGTACTTACTGTACAGTGCAATTGTATCAAGCCTACAGTCAGAAGGACCTCATAAGCCCGTATAATACGTTTTTTATTGCATTGTCGTTTCATGTCGTTAAGACTATGTTCCTTATAGAAACTCGGCCTTACGTACTTTAGCTTCTGTTTGGTTTTTCTCTGTGATACCAGCCAGCTAAAAAAGAGAAAAAAATTCAATCTCCTTGTAACGATGTCAACCCAAAACCAAATATTATTTTCTTTTCCCCAGATTTAGAGAGTTTTTAAAAATACATTGATTTGTTTTTATAAATACTTCTCAATTCTGATAATAAATGTTATGCATTCTCATTATGGAAGAATTTGAAAAGATGTGAAACTATAGAGAAGAAAATAAAAATCATATACAATCTCTCTCCTCAGAGATAACATCATTAATATGACATAAACAAATGTTTCGTCTGAAGGTTTGAGCTTAAAATATTTTAGTTAAGAGGCGCCTGGGTGGCTCAGTCGTTAAGCGTCTGCCTTCGGCTCAGGGCGTGATCCCAGGGTCCTGGGCTCCCTGCTCCGCTGGAAGCCTGCTTCTTCCTCTCTCACTCCCCCTGCTTGTGTTCCCTCTCTCGCTGTATCTCCCTCTGTCAAATAAATAAATAAAATCTTTAAATATATATATTTTTTAGTTAAAAGACCTAAGCCATTCTGACTTTCTGCCCTTTCTGAGGCCGGGCGTGTTTCTGTGACTTGCCCAAGCTCACAGCCCAGGCAGGCCCAGGAGCGGCCCTCCTGCCCCGGATCAGGGCTGTCTCCACAGCTACGCACACACCCGCAGCTCTTCCAGATTCCAGTCAAACCTGACTCATCCTACCAGAGGTTTCCCTTGTGTCCCCTCCAGGATTTCCAGTGAGAGTTCCCCCTTTCAGATGTGGGAGTGCCTACATCCTGTCTCTAAATTGGTGTATTAGTATTTCCCCTTTTATAAGTTTGTCTCTTTTTAATGAAATGAGCATTAAAAACATTTTTTTCCTGATGCTCTTTACTGTAGAACACTTGGTTTGTAGGGGATTGGTCCATAAATTCATAAGAATAAACAGTGAGTCTCAAATATTTTTTTAAAGACTTTAGTTATTTATTTGAGAGAGAGCACGAGCAGGGAGAGGGGCAGAGGGAGAAGCAGACTCCCTGCTGAGCAGGGAGCCCAAAGTGGGACTCAATCCGAAGACCCTGGGATCATGAACTGAGCTGAAGGCAGACGCTTAACCAACTGAGCCACCCAAGGGTCCCCGTGAGTCTCAAATATTTTATTCACATTATACAGTAAGAAATTATGTCAGCATTAATTTTGGTTTGGGCTTATTCTTCATTCAACAAGAAGTTATCACCATATGCCCAGAGTGACAAATATTTGCCTAAATAATTCATGGCTCCAGCACACTCCTACATAGCATCGAACACGTGAAGTCCATTTTAAGGCAACTGTTAAGGGGAAAAGCCCTCAGAAGCATTTGAAAGTAAGTATAAGATTCCTTTCATGACCTAAAGTTAGGTAAGGGAAGCCAACTTCCTTTCTCAAATATGGATAACATACTAAGACTTCTTAGTTTCCTCCAGCCAGTTTGAGATATTCTCTTAGTAATTAGGATAATAGTCCTCCTATGGACTAACTAAGAAAATAGAAATCAGGGTACCTAACTGGCTCTCTCCACAAAGCATGAGACTCTTGATCTCGGGGTTGTTAGTTCAAGCCCCACGCTGGGTATAGAGCTTACTTAAAAAAAAAAAAAAAAAAAAAAAAAAAAGCAACAATAGAAAAAACAAAATAGGAATAGCCTTAAGATTAAAGTTTAGGGGCGCCTGGGTGGCTCAGTTGTTAAGCGTCTGCCTTCTGCTCAGGGCGTGATCCCGGTGTTCCAGGATCAAGCCCCACATCGGGCTCCTCCGCTGGGATCCTGCTTCTTCCTCTCCCACTCCCCCTGCTTGTGTTCCCTCTCTCGCTAGCTGTCTCTCTGTCAAATAAATAAATAAAATCTTTTAAAAAAAAAGTTTAGACCTACTTCTCTATTTCAGCTTTTCCCCCCTGAACTATGCCCAGAATGGTTACTGTGATTCTCAGAGAACATTACTCCAGAGGTAGTAGGCATTAGGGTTTGTATAACATGAATACAATAAGTGGGAGAAAATAAAAAACTCCAACAATCTAAAGAGAAATCACAGGCATATTTTTTTCTATGTCCAAAAAACCAATAATAATAATACTTGTAAGTAGAAGTTGCTGTTGCCTAAAGCCTCTGAGTGGAGAAACCTGCGAGAAAGAAATTAATAACTTTCTAAGCTTGAAAGCAGTTTTGAAAATTGAATTAATAAATGTCCTGCTTTTAAGCCACTATAATAATAAGGGTTTTGTTTTTCAAAACTGTGACAAAAATAAATAAATAAATGTCAGAGCACATAAAACATAAATTCCCATCAAGGAACCTTACAAACGTTAGCTTCAGGTCTTCATCATCAGTGAAGGAGGAAGAGGCTGCATGTAGAAGCTTCTTCATTTCCATTATTAAATTTCTTAAGGATTTTAGCCCCATGCCTCTCTCACTTGTTCCAGGGAACTGGAGGGTAAAATCCCCAATTGAATTGGGACCTTTCCTCTCTTCTGAACATATAGTCTTAGTAGATCTCCCAGAAGGGGGGAGAAAAACAGTGCAATTAATCACTTGAAGTCCTCCAACTAACATGTCATTTTCAAAACCTAAGGCGCATCAGCTGACCAGCCTCATACAAAGAGTTGTGCCATACACAACGGAAGAGAGCATGTTCCCTTGTTCAGATGGCTGTGGCAGATTAGGTGTTCAAGTAAACATGGAACTAGAACAACCACACAAACAGTACAGACCCCAAAGCTCTGTACATCCTCCCCGGGGCTGGGAATGAGCGCTTAGAAGCAGGGAGTTCGAGGTAAGTGGTTAAGAGTCAAGAGTCAAAGCACTGAAAATCAATTCTTCTCTTTACGGATTTGTTGTACCCTCATCTCCTCTACCAGATAGAACTCAAAGAAGGCAAAATGCCAAAATTGTTCAGAAACATAGACTTAAACATTCCCTAGGGCAATAAGGGATTTTCCAGACTGTAATGTCTATAGAGTTTCCAGGGACGCATCTCTCTCTCTTTCATACCACTCACTTCAGTTTCTGGGCAGAGAAAGAGAGAATAAATCACACCACATCATGGAAGATGAGAGGTAAGAGGTCTTCTGGTCTTTGAACAATAAAAGAAGCTTGGGTTTCTATCTTCTAAGGTTTCAATTTTCATTAGTTAAGAGGATATTCTTTTTTTTTTCTTTTTCCTTTTTTCTTTTTTTCTCTTTTTTCTTTTTTCTTTTTTTCTGAGAGAGAAGGATGGGGGTAAGGGGCAGAGGGAAAGGGAGAGAATCTTAAGCATGTTTTATGCCCAGCACAGAGCCCAACTTAGGCCTCAATCTCACGACCCATGACTGAGCTGAAATCAAGTCAGACCCTCAACCAACTGAAACACCCAGGCAACCTCAGTCCAGAGGATATTCTTAAGTAAAGCTCAACCACCCAGAAAATTTTCTACCTGAGCAAATTTGGGGACTGATGAAAGGACTTCCTCATCCCATTTGGCCCTTCAAATGCCTGATTTCCCAGCCGTAATTTTGCCTTTCCACTAGGGCATGATGGTTCCAAAAGAAGAATAGAATCTTCTCCTACCTAGAATCCTAGCTAAGATAGGTCTTGGTACTAAATGATTCAGTCACTCTTTCGTTTGTTCATTCCTTCATCCACTTATCTATGCACGGGCATTTATTCAGCAAATCTATAGGATACCTACTCCATGCTAGAGAAATAGTGAGCTGAGACTACAGTAGTGAACAAGGAGACATGCTGTATACCAACTGAGAGAATCTGAATGTTGAAAGTCAAAGGCAGATTAGTATAAATGTGTCATGACACTTGCCTTTTCTAGTATTAAATTATTTCCCCCATTGCTTCCTTATAGCCCATCAGCAGGAACTAAAGTCTAAGCATATGACAATATTGCTTCCAGAGCATTCTAGAACTTTCTCTGTACTAAACTCCCCAAAAGTTTTGTTCATTGTATGCTATAGTGGATATATCTTTTTATTCTTTGGACCTGCACTGCCATGCTTACTTTTTAAATGTATTTGCTAAAACATATACTTTTTATACATTTATACCTAAAAGGTATAAAAATCATAGGTTTCAAGTGTATTCTAATGAGTGTGTCCAGAAAATCCGTACAGAAATAATATCCTTGGCAAGTCAGTTTTACTCAAGAATTTGGAATCACCTTAGCACTACAGAAGGAAGAATAATTCTCAGTAGCTTAAGGACAATTTTTTTTTTCTTTTCTGTAAGAATAGGAAAGACTCCTTTTGGAAATGTAACGTTTCTTGCTGGCTCTGGCTGGAAAAAAAGTTTTTATTTTCCCCACTATTGCCACCTCGTGGACAAAGGCAATTCCTTTAGACAGCACATAGGAACATGTCTTTGTAGTACCACAAGATGGCAGCACACAACCATGTTTTCAAAATGCCAGGCTCAAACCATTCAGGGTTTCACTTCTCAAAACAGAATGTTCTATTCCAACAGAAGAGGATGAATAGGAAATAAAGTACAAAATAAGTTCTCTGTTTTGTTTTCCTAAAGATAAATGGAATTCCAAGTCTTAAGATCATTAATTAGTGTTTCACTCAAAAAGAATGACATCTTGCCATTTTCAACAACATGGATGGAACTAGATGGTATTATGCTAAGTGTAGGAAGTCAGTCAAAGAAGGACAAATATATGATTTCACTCACATGTGGAATTTAAGAAACAAAACTGATGAACACAGGGAAAGGGAAGGAAAAATAAAATAAGATAAAAACAGAGAGGGAGGCAAACCATAAGACACTCTTAAGTATAGAGAACAAACTGAGGGTCGCTAGAGGAGAGGGGGGTGGGAGGATAAGCTGGATGGGTCATGGGCATTAAGGGGCACACTTGTTGGGAGGAGCACTGGGTGTGGTATGTGGGTGATGAATCACTGGTTCTGCTCTGAAACCCCAGTGCTGTACTGTATATTAACTAACCTGAAATTTTTTTAAAAAAAAAAGGAAAAAAAAAAAGATCATTAGTGTTTCACAAACTTGTTTAGTTATTTCAATAGGAGAGCTTCCTAAAATTTAACTCATAACCTAGTTTGCTTTTTAAGGGTATTTCAAGCAAATGCATATGTTTTTATCTGATGTTTTGTGAGATTTTCTTCATAGAGTCTAATATTTGGACAATGTTTTTAAAATCCTTCTTTTAATGAACTCTTATAAATTAATTAGTAGGGGAGTTTCTGTTCCCTAAGAAAAATATTTAGCCAGGTAGACTCTTATCCAAGCCCGTCACTGACTGGTTAACCCAGGCGTATTGCTGGCTTTCTCCTGACCAAAATGCTGTCTGGTCAGTCTGCCTCCCGATCACTTCAGTGTGTTAGCCTCCCTTAATGTTTCGTTCATCCTTACTGCCGCAGTAGATTTTTTAATTATTATTATTACTCTTTGGATCTGCACTGCCATAGCTTACTTGTTAAGATATATTTTTCTCTTTTCCACCAAACTTTCACTGAAAGTCCTCTCTAGAGGGGATTTTACCACAAACCTGATAATAATGACTCTTATTCACTGAGTACTTACTATGTATCTAGCAGCATTCTAACTACAGTGTGATAATTAACTTATCTAACCCATAGCACAAATTTATAAGGAGCACATTGATTAAATTCATTTTACGAATAATGAAACTGAGGCCAAGAGAGGTTAAGTGATATTTTCTAGCTTAAGCAGAACCATTGGTCTTCCTGCCTGCCCAGGGTCCCGAACAGTTGCTTGGAATTGTTCCCATGAGGCCTGTGGATCAGGGATGGAGCATGAGAAGCCAAGTGTTCTTTGAATAAAGATGGTCCCATTAGGGATCTAAGCCTCTTTGGGTGAAAAGCAGTCACTCCATGACCTTGCAGCACCCTTATAAATTTCAAAGAATGATAAACTAAAAGGCTTGACCAAAGAAAGAAGGGAAGTTGCCCTTTGCACAAGAGCAGAGCCAAGCTGTCCCCAGTCGATACTGAATCATTGAAATATCCCAGCAAGAACCCTAGAGTTATAGAGGCTATAGTTACATAGCCTTGCTTTCATAAAAATACCAGAAGGGTATTGTAGGATAGTGGGCAGGGTTCTAGTTGGAGAAGCAAGAGCCCTCAATTTCAGTCTCAGCTTTACTCTGTGTGACCGTGGGTAACTGATTAGCCTCTCTGGGCTTCAGTTTTCTCACACTATGCTGAGTACATTCTCTATAGTGCCTTGTCAACAATGTTTAAGGCAGCGTGTTTATTTCAAAGAAAAGTAGTCAGAGTAGGTGTTATGAAAGAAAATAAGTGGCAGTGTGTTTAATATACAGTTGAAACATCAGTGGTCAGATGATCAGCGTAGTCAACGGGTAGAGTTGTTTTATAGGAGAGGAGCAGAATTCTCTGTACATCCTTCTGTATAGAGGACTTCTACACAGAGGACTTCAAGTACCTGTGCAAGGAATAGACTAACTCTTCAAAGACAGAAGGACGGGTGCCAGTGACTTTGAGCCTCTTGGAAAGTGCATGTGGAGGCCCACCAGCAGTCACTATGCAAAAGAACATTCACACTAGTATCCCCCCAGCCCACATCTGACCAGTTTAGGCAGACTGTCCTTACCTGTAGATACAGCTTGCTGGTAGGAACAGCTTGGCTTACACTAGTTTTGCTGATGCCGAATTGTAGCCAAACATTTTCAAAACTTCAGACACTAGGAAAATTGTGCCCTTCTTATAGCCATCATAAGAATCCCGGAAAATAGCATGCTGTTTGAGGGCTTCTCCTTGTGACCTCCTACGGATAGACAAATGGAAGATCTGTGAAGGAAATAGATTGCCCTGAACCTCAGAAATTTTGCAGACCTGATTCTGAAGGTCTGACCCCTTTGTGCTAAATCAGATCATAAGTTATCTACTCAGGCTCTCTGTTGTTTTAACAGGCTCAGGCTCAGGCTCTGTGAGGAGGAGGCTTGCCCTATATTTATTTTTCTCGTATATCAGTGATTCTGCATCTGCTCTGGCCCATTGTGCATCCAGAGTGCCTTCATGCATTGGCTGTACTACAAGAGGGAACAGGAGCAGAGACAGCCCCTGCTTCCACGGAACTCACAGTCAGGTAGTGAAGACAGGCATTAACCAAAACCTCAGACAAAGGTATTTAAATTAAAACTGAGATGAGTGTCATGAAGGAGAGCAGAGCTTATAACAAAGGGGCTTAATTTTACTAAGGAGACTAAGGAAGACTTCCCTAACTTCTGGAGGATGAGTGGGATTTCTCATGGTGATAACATTGGGCCATTGGCCCTACAACCACAACAAAAAACATGATCCCATGGAGGATGAAGGAAGGCTTGTGGCCTGGGATGCAGAGATGAAACCCTGATGAGGCTGGAGAGATGAGGGAGTAGAGCCATGGATGCCATGCTAAGGATTTGGGTCCTTATCCTGGAAGATACACGAAAACATGAACAAGTTTCAAGCAGGACAATGTGGTAACCAGATGTCCAATTCAAAAAGCTCTCTTTAGCTTCACAGTTCAATCACTTTACTTCCTTAGTTGAAGTGTGTTATTGGGGGGTGCAAGGTCATGTCCTGATCATAGAGAAGACAATCCATATCCCATAGCCATGGTTTGGGCTCCTATATCTAACCAACCATTCAGATGGTCCTGAAAGTCAAAGTGGTATCCTATGGAAGTTTTCCACATTTACTTCTAAAGATCTAACGGTATCGTTGTTAAGTTGATAAAGATACTCAAAAGAGAATTCAGGTATTTGACCAGTGTGAGCTCTTCCAACCCTGAAATTTATACATTCAACAAGTATTTATTGAACACATACTGCATGTCAGACTCTCATCTAGGCACAGGAATACAAGGTTGAGAGATAGACGTTGGTGCTGCCCTCATGGAACATATATTTTAGTGAAGGAGGTAAACTTTAACCAAGCAAATAAGTAAATTTATAAAATGGTACCAAGTAGTGATAAATGCTAATAGTATTAATAAATCAGGGTAAAGGAATAGAAAGTGACCCAGGGTACCATTTTGATAAGGTGATGGGAGAAGTACTTCCTGAGTTGGTGTCCTTTCAGTAGAAATCTGGATGGAGTGACTGTGTGGGACAGCAGAGATGTGGGGAAGAAACATTGCAAGCGCATAAAACAACAGGTGCACAACTTGTAAAGCTGGAAGGGATTTAGTGTGTTAGGAGAAAAGCAAGGTTGACTGGCTTGAATGGAGTAAACCAAGGGCAAAATGGCAGGAGGGGGTTGGAGGCCAGACACACTCCATCATTCCATTAAATTGCAGTCAAGAGTACGTCTACATGCCATTCTCAGAGTTCTTGTGCTTGTCTATACACATAACATGTAACATCAAGTGTTTGTAGTTGGAAATTTTTGCCACCTCCAACTGCAAAACATTTGTTCCAACAAAACAATCTCTTTCCGTGTGCCTTTCTTTCAATCTCTACAAGTACGTGTTTCTATTAGAATGTGCTTTCCACCTTTTGTCCCATTCTCCTTTCAGTGGAGAGTACCAGATACCTTTGTGCTTATTCTCAATTGATAAAAAAATTTTTACCTGTTTTTTGTTTTGCTAAATGTTTCTTTTTTAGAAATTGGCACCACCGTGCACTTCAAGCAAAAAGGTATGGTTCTTATTTCTGATTACCTACTGTATGATAAAATTAAGTTTTCTTAGCCATATATTGGAGTCTTATATGCTTGACTTTATTTCATCTCAATAATTTGTGATAATAATTTCCATAACATATTTGTCACTATGTTTTCCAGATTGTGAACTTTCTTAGTCACAAAAAGTCCTGATCCAACCCATGACCCCTATATCGCTTTTGAGAGCTATTCATTTTTAAATCTCGAACTGAATGAATTATTCCCCCTCCCACTTTCCTATTCTAAGTGGCCATGGTTAATTCTTGTAGAGTTGTGCTTTTGGCAATGTTCACTGCCCAGTGACCAGGCTCTCAAAAGAGATGGAGAGCCTACTTATGGTCCCTTTTTGACTGTTAAAGTAGATACATTGCTAAAGGAAATAGAGCAGCATCTCCTAAAATGAAGCATTTGAACAGTTAATATTCTCCCTGCCTCAGTAACCTCCCCCTTCTGCAGTATACCCAGGCTGCTGGGGTCTCCCAGGAACACCACCACATGACTCCATCAGCCACGTGACACAGTAATCACCCACATCTCCCTACAAAGACAATGCAATCAGACAAAAGCTTCATAAACTGGAACCTACAATGCAATTGCTAGTTCTGAGTTGCCCTCTCTACAGCTCCCACAGAAATCCTTAACAGTGTCTGTCCCCAGACCAAATTTATGGAGGAACCTGCATGGCCAGACAGCAGCCTCCTTAAATCCTCATGGCCACTCACTTGGATTGGTAATTGTCTCAGATGAAGATGTTTTCTTCTGTGGGTCTCAAAGGGGATGAGACAACCAAGGTCATTCTCAACAGTGAAAACCTATTCTTGTGGGACTTAGACCATACCAGTGACCAGCAACCACAGAGATCATGGACACTTCTTACTCTCAGGAAAGGGTCAGCACCTTGTTTATGGCCAGCTCTAGCAAATCTTCACAGAAGGCAGCAGAGACAAAGCCATCAGAAATATATACATTGAACCAAGATCATTTGGGACAAGAAGGTATAAACTCCTGTCCCTTTCAGCCCTTCTTCTCTCCCCAATGCCATGATTATCAATTACATGTGAATTTTAAGAGGCTAGTGTTAGTGGAACATATGATACCTTAGGGTTTTGGAGAAATAGGGCATAGGGTTTTATTTCAAAGACCACCGAAATAAATTCCTAGTATCACCTAGTGTCAAAGAATTCTAAGTATTGGCCTAAAATTTCAAAATTTTGTATGACAAAATATTTGATGCTGTTTTGATGGAGAAGATGTCATGGACTTTACCATGAGAATACTTTAGGCTTATCCAAGACTCACTTTATAGAGAGGGGGTTCAAACATATGGAATTATATAGGAGGAGCCCAAACTTAATTCTAAGACACATTGCTCAAATTAAACATCAATATATCCCCTCTTCTATGCTCCAGCCTCGAGATGAGGCTTTAATCCCCAATTCATTCCAGCAGAGGAAGCTGTACTGGCTGAACATAGAGAGCAGGTGGCGCCAAAGTCAATCTTATCGGGCTTCCCTTTAAACATGGCTTCCCAGGATCGGGAAGCGCCTTAGCGTGCACATCTAGGTATCTAAGACAGATTTTAGGAGATTGCTTTTCTCCTTTGCTTAACAACTGTTTTGTATTTGAGGGTTTTTTGTTTTATTTTCAGTCTCTTGGTCAGCCCTTAATAATTCTAAGAAGAATTCAAACCTAAACTCACCTGGCTTCTTTTCTTGTATGGCTCAACTACGTGCGGGAATAAGATTATTATTGACCTTGATTCCCTAGAGGCTGAAAGGAATGCCCACTGAAGCTGTGATTAATGTTTTGGGTTTTTTGGGGTTTTTTTAAGAATGATTATTTTGAATGAATCTAGTCCTAAATCTAGGATATGAGCCCTAAGTACTCAGGAAAGGCACAGAAATGGATTAGCTAGATTTGAATGAATTGCAAAGTGTCTCCAAGTGCATGCTCTCTAAAGCAGGTGTTGGAAAATCGCCTTGTAGTTTCTTTGAGCTTTTACTGAAAGACAATCAATTGGCTGAGCAGCCTGCATCAAATTCGTGTAGAGACTTGCCGAAAATTCTCGTATCCCACAATTCCGGGATGTTTTTATCAACCTTGTCCTTAATCACAGACTCCCTTGTAAAAGCGTTGTTGTGGCAAAGTGCAGTCCAGCATTCCCCTTGATACAGAGGCTCACTTATCATCCTGTCCTGAGGTTGAGAAGCTTGACCTGGTGTGTTGACTCAAGATTCTGAATCTTGCTACAGCTGAATTTTGCCCCTTCGGGTCAAACTTTAAAAGCCTTGACCCAATTCACAAGCCGATGCCTTTGTTTCGGGGGTATTTCATGTCTTTCTGTAATCCAAGCTTCTGCAGTTAATAGCAATGATGATGATGCTACCATTTATTGAATGTTTACTAGATACCACACATACAAGTGTGTGCACACACACATAAACACATATAGAATGTGGCTAAATGCCAAGATATGATTTTTGTCTGTTGTATGAAAAACATGTAGCAATTTTTGAATTGTGGTTTTATTTGCCCATCTATTCTTAAGGCTAATTTATGTTTACAGACTCTTGCTTTCATTATATCTGTCAGTATATAAAAGCACTTGCTGAGCCTGGCCATCTGGTGTGGGAAATAAGATTTATCATTTGCATTTCCACAAATAAGCAGAAATTTCATAACTATGAACTAAAATGTAATTAATGATTTTGCTGATTATTCTTCCCTGAAATAGCCATTAACTGAAGTAGTCTCCTATGCAGTCATATATATCTATAATTGCATCCACACTTGTGATGATTCTCCAACCATCATTCATTTACCCTTGCATTTTTTCAAGCTATTTATTTACTCTCAAAACCAATTATGAAAAGAGCAAGTCATATAAGCACATCAAATAGCTATATGAGAGCACTTAATAAATAATAATTGATAGAAATGAAGATATCCTTAACAGATCCATGAAATGCATTTCAAATATATAATAATAATTCTACTAAGGATAAAATTAATATTATTAGCACAGTCATATTGGGATTCCCTGTATGTATCATAGACTAGCATGTGAAAGTAACTGTTAATTCTCAGTTATGTCTATTAAAAGACCAATAGTATGTGTGTACGGTATATCATATGTGTATATATAAGTATGCGTATAGCATATATACTTCTCGTTGTATCTGCGAATATATGTGTGTACATACATTAGCAAGATTGGTATCTGTGAACATATTTATTTAGGTTCATATATGTGTATATTGTATTTTTCAGTGGTGGAATTTTTGCTTTCTCGAGTATTTACTGCCCTTCAAATAAAATGATAAGACTAGGCCTTTTAGACTTCCCCAGGTACCAGTCAACTCCAAGACATCTGAAAGATAATCTAGCCTGTCCCAGCACTAAAAGTGAGATTAAGGACATAGGCAAAATTAGACTCTTTCTAAAACCCTTCTGTTTCACACTATCCTTAGGGCAAAACAAAAATCATTTTTGCTTGGTCCTGTAAGGCCTCAATTTGTGTGTAGTCTTTCTCTGTTTTAGAAGCTGTCCTGACCCACTAAGCCAAATAAATGTGCCACAGAGTTCATGCCATTTAAAGCACATAGAGGAATGAAACTGATAGGCACACGCATTACCATCTGGCCAGAAGCCCCAGGGAGTTGCCATTGAGAGAGCTTGAAGGTCACAAAGGCCAAAAAGGATAGCAGTGAAGGGCGAGGAGGGCAGGCTACGAAAGGCATGGAGCCGAGCCTCTGAACACGTGTATTCTAGTGCTCGGCCCACAATTCCCAGCAGATGCTTTATGCAGGATACATGATCTTCTCGAACCTAAATTCCTCACGAAAGGCGTGAACCTGAAGTTAGAAAAGTGTCTTTTATTAATACAACCCTACAGCCATTCAGAAACTTAAAGAATTGACTGATTAATATTTAACTTGTCTACTCTGTATCTCTGTAGTTTTCCAGAAAATAAAAACTCATTTTCTACTATAACTATACTGTTCAAAGTTTGTATAAATTCCTATTTTTAGAGTAAGTGGTATTTTTATTATTCTCAAGAAGACATTCTAGTAAAACATATTCTATTGAACATCATCTTTTTCAAAGATAACAGTTGCCTCCATGTCGTGTTTTGTTTGTCCTGGCTATTATTTTAAACACATCCAAAATTCATCTGCTGAACATTCCACTCCTTCACTGTGTCACTTCACCGCGTAGGGGTGACAGCAAAGACTGGAGCCAGCCGCCTGGGCCAAAACCCCAGCACCTCTGCATACTAGCCGTGTATTGTGTGCAATGCCTCTTACTATCTCACCGTAAAAACGGTTCGTTCCAATGCCTGTCTCATAGCATGGTTATATGCTTAGATGCTTAAAGCATCTGTAACAGCTCCTTATAGTAAGTGCTGCGTAAGTGTTGGTTTTATTTGGTTGTTTTGCCATTATTTATATAAAACACAGATTAGGACAACATTCTTGAATTCAGCATTTTCCCTGTTATTTGATCTCTGATCTTATTTGTTTGTACACATTTTTGGAAACATTAGCCTGCCAGAGGACGCTTCCGTTGCACATGCAAACCGTCATGGGTTTAAACACTCATGCACACACACACACACACACACACTCACATGCACATTCATTCCCACACACTGATCTGCGTATGCGCCCTCAAAACTGCAAAGTGGCCCGTAATTAGTCACATTGATTTCTCTTTCAAACATCATTGTCTAAACATACAGTCTTAAATCTAAAAATCTTTTTTGTGAAAAATACTAACATTTTCTTCTTGTAATGGATATGAACAGAACTTACAGGAGAAAATGGAGTAAGCAAAGCATCGGAAACAAGCTCTTGGGGCTTACATTTTCTGCCCCAATTCTCTCCTTTATCAACACACATATGCCTTCTCCACTTTCCTCTCCATTCCAGTCTCCCGCTTAGATCCAAACCCACACACCCGAAATTGTGTCCACATTGGGAAAACCAAGATGGCAGTAGGAAACGCAGAGGCTGCCGCTCGGGGTGGGAGGGGCAGGTTCTGGGCAAGTTTCAGTCTCAGTTCTGCTTCTGGTTTGGACCAGCTCCTCACCTCTCTAGGTTTGGTTGTCGTTGTTGTTGTTCCTGCTGCTTTTGCTTTTGATCTTTAAAGTGTCACATGAAGAGTTTAGGCCAGATGATTCCCTGCTGCCTCTTAAGACTCTACAAGGAGTTGACTTATTTTCTACCTTGCAGCTAAGGTGCCATTCAGCCATAAATGTTCCTGGGAAACAGTTCCCCTTCCCATTAACAAATACATCATTACCGCTTCCCCCCGAGAAATGAGAGTTGCAGACTGGTCCCATGTTTTATTGATGGAGATACTGTGATGAACCAGCTGTAGGAGCCCATGGCTGGCTGCTGAAGGACCCTCACCAATGCTTGGAATCTTAGCAAGGGCTGGCATCACAGTGCTATGCAGAGCAGAGCGTGCGAGAGGAGCCTGGGTGAAGAGGACCCCGCTGCACCAGCAGACACATCAGTGATAGCCCTCCCCAGCAAGAGCATTTTATATTCAAAAGTGTTCAACTACTGATACCCCTTGAGATACTTACAGCTCAAGGAGAAGGATTTAGGAGAGATTGGGAGCCCTTCTTGGGCCATACATATGTGCACTGACATTGAGGTGCTGGTTCCTGGCCCATTCTTACCTCTGATACTGTCAGCTGTCAGCTGTAACATACAGTGAGGCTGGATGTAACTATTCTCTTTTCTTTCTCTTTTGCGTTGCAGGGCCTGGCTCGGTGAGAGGAATAAACGGATCCATCAGTCTGGCCGTACCACTGTGGCTGCTGGCAGCATCTCTGCTCTGCCTGCTCAGCAAATGCTAATAGAATAAAAATTTAAAAATAATTTAAAAAAAACACACAAAAATGCGTCACACAGGATACAGAGAGAGAGAGAGCGAGATGGGGGGAGACTGTTTATTTTACAACTTTGTGTGTTTATAAATGAAGGGGGAAATAAGAAAACGAAGAAGAAAATATACTTAAAACCATTTTAAAGTCCATCAATAAAAATTTAACTATAAATCAGGGTGGGAAAAGTTCTACAAGGATATGTGTATATCGAAGCAAACGTGTACTCTATAAAGACTACATCATGCTAAGGACACCCGGATGTTGTAAAAATAAGACAAGCGAAGAATTATCAGATGTATATTAACCCCCCACACACACTTTATCCTTCCTTCATTCTTTTTCATCTGTGGGAAAAGAAAAAATAAGGTCTTGCCTTTGGTGTTTCTATTTCCATCATCTTTTTATTTTGTTTTCCATTTGAGCTGACTCATAGCCATTTCAGACTATCAGTGGAATCCATGCTGGAATCCTGTGTTGAGCCTTTACCTGGCTTTCCTGCCTCCACTATCTCTCCAACTTTTAAGACCATCACCTCCCTCCCCCCCTTCCCCAGCCTCCAGTGTGTTCTTTCTCTCCCACATCCATCCCAGAGACTCCCTTTATACCTCCCCACCCCCTGGCTGCTGCTTCTCTTCACTCCCCTACCACACCCCCCAGCACTAGTCATGCCGCAAATGCTAGAAAGTGCCATTTTAATTTTCTCCACTGTGCGTGCGTGCTCAAGTCTCTCGCTCTCACGTGGGTGTACATGTGTGTGAGCGTGTGTGTGTCTCTCTCCAAAGCATGCCAAGGGAATGGTCCATGTGTACATAGACTCATTGTGCTGTAGATACTGTCCCGCATTGTAATCGTGAGATGCGGCTGCGACAAGTTGCTGGGGGACATGGTGGGGAAGGAGGCATGGAGCAGAGGCCCCCACCTTCTCCCATGGCTGTCACATGACATCAGTGTGTATCCACACCAAGCTGTGCCCCTTCTAAGGGCAGAACCTCATATTCCTCCTAGTCCAATCATCAGAACCCAGTCGAGAGTCACTCAGAATATCACTGTAAATGAAAGTGCCTACTATTGATGGGGTGAGCAAACAGTAGAAAGAATCAGTGACGTCAATGAGGTGACCTAGGAGAGAAGGTTTCTGATTTCACTCTTGTTTCATGATCTGAGGAATTCACGTATTTCCTGGCTTTTTGCAGGCTTGGACCTGCTCTGCTGCAGGAGTGAGTAGCGCGTGTTGAGTAAATCCCAAGAATCAGGAAGGTCTCCAAGTGTTAACTCCTAATGAAAGAATGATGAGCCACATGGAGATCCTAAGCAGCCCTGTTGTGCCCCTTCCCTGATCTTCAAATAGCACTGCATTTGGCCCATGGATTCCCTTGAGCAGAGATTGTTTCCTATTTCAGATAAAATAAAGTGAGAGTGAGCCAGGCAGGAAAAGTAGACAGATGCGCGGGTCCCTATGCATCCTGTAGAGATGTTGGCAGAGCTCTATACAAAGCATTGACCGTAACAAGAAGGGATCAATTCCTTGTGCTCCTTTGCAGATTTTTGTCCTGGTGTTGTAAGCTAATACTTTATTCGGTGGCCTGCACAATCTTCTTTTTTGCTCCACTGGTAATGTTTGCAGCACCATTGTTCATAGTAGTCCATCATTATCCTAGGCCAGGCCGCTGGAATATATTCCACCTTCCCTGCTCACTTTTGGCTTCTGGTTCCTGAAAAAGATACTGTGGGGGATATAATGCCTAAGTTTACATTGGCAAGAGTCATCTGAAATGTGAGTTAGGTTCTTAATCAAAAGAACTGGGAAACTTGTAATAATTTAGGCAGAAGTTGTATGCATACCACAAAGCTTGATATCACCACAGCACCAGGATTTTCTTAGGAAAGGTCTTGCAGAGAGAGCTGGCTCTCTGTCCGTAGATATCTTTGTCAGGAAACCGACCATTGCTTTCACTTAAACTGTAGGAGGCATTGGAAGTGACTCAGTTTATGAAAAGACGGAGGATTATTATTGAGGTCATCATTGAATGCATTTCAGAAGAGCGAAATATGGTACCACAAAAGTAGCTATCACAGAATATAAAACAGGAAACTTCCTAACTTCAAATAGAAAAAGGAAGGAAAACAGGAAGAGAGGAAACGAAGGAAAAAGAGGAAAAGAGGGAAGGAAGGAGAAGAGGGAGGGAGGAAGGAAGGAAAGAAGGAAGGAAGGAAGCAAGCAAGCAAGGGAGGAAGGACCTGAAATTTCTACTGATAGAGTTTATTGATTGAAGGCTCTTTGCGACGAGCCTGGTCTTTGAAGGTAATGATCTCTTCGATAAGCAACATTTTAAATCTGTTCTAAGGGATTCTATTGTTTGTTTTAGAAAGCTTATTAACAGCCTCCTTTTATGATTTTACAGTTTAGACATGAAACAGAAGGGCAAATTGGGCTTGAGGATGGATAAGAATATTTGTGGCAGATCCTCACATAGGACAGAAATTCTTATCCCAGAAAGTAGCTACTAAAATATAGGGAAGGTGAGCCATATTCTTATCCAGCATCAATTTATTGACAATCGGGGTTTCTCTAACATTTTGGTCTTAGTACAGGAATAGAAGTTTATCATCATTGATGGTAAATGTTCCCCACATATTGAAGAGCCAGTCACATCCTTAGGTGGAAGCTTTAGAGGAATGCATGCTAATTTAAAGATATATAAGAAAAGAAAAGTAGCAGGAGTAATTTGGTTTAGTATCAGTTTCAGGAACAGATCCTTGTGGCATGTGACATATTTTAATCATACGCCTACACTTTGTATTGCCCCCACCCTATCGTAGTGACAAGGTCTTGATATTATGGAAGGAGATTCTCCACTGAAGGGAATGTCCACCTTGTCGGCGCCATTTGTTCCCTGAGTTTCAATATAATGGACCATATATTAAACATAGTTAAACATATATTGAATATTGTGGTGTTTGCATATATCTCTGGCAGGATCTGGGAATTAAAAATGTCCTGGCTCCTGCTTCAGAGCAAACATTGGCCCCAGAAATCTCCTAGGTTTGAGAATGTCTCTAAGCAATGTGAAGAATGGAGGAGAACATAATTTGGAGAAAGGTCAGGAAAAAGGTAGCAGCCAGAGGACTGACACCAAGAAATTGAGTCTGAACATGGAACTTCTTGGAATTTAGTTCATCATATTGCTATAAATCCCTTCAAGAATCTTATCCATTGGTAATCAAAACTTGAAATCCTGCACTGAAAAGAACCAGCTGATGGGAAATAATATCCTGAGAGGAGTGAAATTCATCAATCTGAATGGCTAATATATTTAATGTCCTCTGTATGCAAAACGAAACTCCACCACTCATAAAACAAAATCCTTAGAACCGACCTTCAGTTAACGAAAACAGAAATGACTAAGGGCACTTCCTGAAGAACGAGAACTATCCTAGGTTTTACAACTGCAGAATTATATCCTCTGTGCAATTGTTCATCAGAAGGTGTTGCCTTGTTGGAGGAACAGTCTTACTTGTTTTGAGACATAAAATCCCTGTGCCCTAGAAGAACTAAGGCTTAGGGAAAAATTGTGTTTTCTGTTGGGGAACAATTGTCCTATTGACCTTTGCCTTCTCTTCCAAGTCAGACAGACTTCTCCCTTGCCATGGGCATTTTTTTTACTACATATTCAGTCAACTGGGGCTATTCATAGAGACCTTGTAAAAGTACTCGTGATTTTCATGTTCTTGGAGACAGAAACACAAATCTGTTTCTCCTCCAAAAATGGACTTACCTCCTTTGCACACAAAAACTAAACTCCTCAGCATGAAATTATTTCTGAGTTATTACCTACCAAGTTGTTAGCTTCTTAACTACTCCAGAGTCACAGCTTCCATCCCCGGGTTGGTTGCGGTTTGACTGTTTCTATTGGCTTGTCTCCCGGAATTTCTCCTTTTGTTTTTTGCAGGCCTTGAATTATTTGTGGAAAAATAATATATATGTGTATGTAGTTTTTTTAATCTTATCTTTACAGATGCTATATTTACAATATTGTATGTATTTTAAGACAAATCTAGAATAATGGTTGAAACTTAAAGAAAAGTATTGAATTTGGTTTAAAAAAAAAAAAGAGCTATGCTTCACTTAGAAAGATACGGAGCCCCATTTTTTCCACTTCGTAATTATTTGTTTAAGAGGAATCTGTTTGTGGACCAAGTTCCATGGGATTAACCATGGCTTTATTTTTCACTTCATCTTCATAACTTTTAAGCCTGAATTTAGTCTTGGTTACCAGTAACTATCATTTTTTATAGAAATATAAGTGCAGTGCTATATCTGACCTATAAAAACTATTAATATTTTGAAGACAAATGTTAAACATACCACAAAAATAGTGAGATAGGACCCTAAATTAAGAAACGCAAATTCAGTTCAGGAAGCCTTCTTCTTTCTTACGTACTTAAAATATTTCTCTTCCAAAGACTACATTTGCCCCAGTGATGTAAATTTTCCATCATGGTTGGCATAATATCTGTAAACATCTCACTAAATGCAAAATGGAGTTTACATTTATGTGCATACTAGTGGAAGAGAAGTAAACTATTCTCATTTGCATGTAGCTGTGTTGTCAAATGAGGCCAACTGAAATTCAAGAGAGAATTTGTTTTCACCCAGCGATGTACATCACTTTCCTGCTGGCAAGGAAGCTGGTGTTAACGTTAGGTCTAGGTTTAACATTTACACCAGCGCAAATGTTTATGGATATTATGGAAAACTTATTTTAAAATCTTGATTTCCTTTCAGTGCATTTACATACTGTGTGTTGATTAATAAATTAGGCACCAATCATGTGTAAATCAATGTAAATCACTAGTTTATGTACATAATATAAACTATGTAAACTTCATTTTTCATGCAGTGCCCAGGTTCAGCTAAATCTATGAATCTTAAAGAAAAAAAAATCAAATAAAAGTAAATAAAAACTAAAGCACTTCCCAGGTCAGAATGGGAAGGAGTATGACTAATGTCCTGAACAAGAAGGTTGCCTCAGCAAAAGGAAGCAGACCCACAGAAACTACTAAAAGTCAACATCCTGCTCAAGTCCCAGGAGGCCACCTCTTTGTTCCTGAGGGACCAAAGTGGAGTTTCTCCCAACTGTTGCCACAGTTGTCTCACCTGACCCCAAAGCAAGGGAAATGAGACGGAGGAAGGAGTTTTAAGGGCTCATGTGTCTGTTGCATCAACTCCCAGTGTCTTCTTGTTACTTCTTACCTACCATCTAAGATGGCTTATTTAAATAGATCCAAGGTAGTCACCTACAGCTTGGTGGCAAAATATTACTCAGTTTTTATTTTCCATCAGACAAAGACATTGGGAAAGCTTCTTTGTCATCTAGATTCTAAGAAATTGTAAGATATAAGAAATATGTTATATCCTTGAGAAATATCTTGGCAAGTCACCCTAGGAAATGATTACTTTTATTTAATCTGATAGACCTATATTTCTACATATCTATCCTGACTATTGCAAATGAGGACAGAACTACTCTAATTGGGAGTATCTCTCTCAGGCACCTTCTCTTCGAGTCTTTTTGAAGGGTCCGATGTGTTTAAGAGAGTGACATATATGTATTTTCTACAATCTGAACAGCCACAAAGAGCCACCAAAGAGATAACTTTGGGAATCATATGAACTTTCTGCATGGACTGTTACAGAAAGAAATTTAGATCAAATTAACATGACACTTAAAGTACACTCCGCCACCCAAGTTAAATGGCAACTTTAAGGTGAAGCAGAAAGTCAAGAGAATTGGATTCTGGCTAGGGTCTGGCCACAAACAAGCTAGGTGACCTTCAGCAAGTCATTTAAGCTTCCTGAGACCTGGTTTTCTCATCCTGAAAGTAAGGGATTTCGATGACATCTCTAAGATCTCTGTCAGCTCTAAACTCTGATTCTGGAATAAGAATTTCACGCTCATGTAGCATGTGGCCAGCTGATCATTCCAAGCAGCTGTTTGTCTCCTCCAGTTTGGCCTCTGTACCACTTTCCTTTCTCAGAACCATCATTCCATCATCTCCGTTTCAAAAGCCAAAACTTCTAGATTACAGCGGCCCTGGACTGGTTCTAAAATTCTCTTCTTATCAAAACTTCTTAGCAGTGTAGACAAGGGACACATTCGGATGATACTGAAGGCATTGAAATAGCTGGAGTTGTTTCCTTATAATAAAAAATCTAACTGTTGAACTTTATTCTAATAACCTTTCATAGGAAGGAAAGTAGCCAGATTGCGTATTATGCATGTTGTGCATATGAAAGGAAACATCAGTTGTTGTTGTGTTGTTGTTGTTTTTTTTCTCATCCTGGGCCAAGTGCCTCATTTCAGTAAATGTGTGTCCTTGAAAACTCTGCTTGTGCTGATGGCAGTTAAGCATGTGGTCCCAGGCAAGTTCAAAAGGCTGTCCCGTGAGAAACAAGCAAGACAATACATTTTGTTTTATACGGAGTTTCTCATGGCATGAGTTTTCTTAAACTTGACTTAGAGGCTGTGAGGTCAAGCAAGTGGACAGAGAGAAAACAAGCCTCATATTCAAAAAGTACAGGTCGATATCATTTAAAGAAGACAAGTTAAAAATAGGACAAAAAGAAACACATTTCAGGAGGTGACAGAGTCGAATACAGTAAGAGTTGTTGTGAAGGCCAAGATCAAATATGGCGGTTCAGTGCTCTGAGAAGAGGGTACGCAGGAATGGTGCTTCTCAGGCAGTTAATGAGGAACCACTTTCTTGTACCATGTTCTGAATGGATTGAGCAGAGGCCCACTTGTTTTAACCCATCAAAGTGTAGCCCCACACTGTCCTGGAGGCTCAACTTAGCTTTTCATTCAGTGCCTAAGAGAACAGAAACAATCTGAGTCTCCTGTGTACTGAAGAGCAGGGATTATCCATGACTTCCCAGCATTAGTATCACTTGATGCAGATGAGGATGTGGGATGGGCTTAGAGCGCTTACCAAGCTCTCTGTAAGTGGGACAATGACTGCCCAGAGGATGACTCCCCATTTAATGGTTATTTCAGAGGTGTCTTTTTGAGTGGTGCTCCTGGATCTACTCCTACGGCTACATTTTCCTCTGCACAAGCCTTCTCTATGTAAAGCCAGGCACAGAGTTAAAATCTGCTTCTTGCAAATGAAGAAAATACGTGGAACTACTAGCTTCATGGCACGCGGCAGTAATTCTAAGCTATCTGTGGCCTTTTTTGGACCCACTTCCCTAAGTCTTTGCTCTTCACCAGAGAATGTAAATGGTTCATTCTGGTGATTATGGCCAAGTCCTGCTCCCTAAGTATTTGCTGGGATTGGGGGAAGGTTAAAGGGAAAAAGATGCAGGGGGAGAGAAGCATGGGACAAAACCTCCACCTTCTTTCCCTCCACCCTGCCTCACCCCTTCCTTCTCACTACTCTACTGAAGGTTGTATAAATCCTGCTCTTGGTTAGAATTCTCCTTATTAACAGTGTTATATACATATAAATATATATATATATATAAATATATTCCTTTTTTTTCAGCCCTGTAGACATAAACAGAACTTTTCCTTGATGATACAAACACATGGCCATTTTTTATTTGGGTTTTTTGTTGTTCAAAGTTTATTTTTGTTTATTGGATGGATTTTTTTTCCCTGGATACTAGCTCTGTGAAGGAAAATAAAAAGCGCAATGTGTGTTAAAAAAAAATTCAAATTAAAAAAAGCTTTTTTTCTTTTCTTTTAAAATGTATTTAAATTCTGTTCCTCTCTTCTGTTACTTTACACGTATGAATGCTCTGCTCTTCTGTGATCTTAAAACAAAATGAAATAAACGTGAAAAGGAGATGTGTCTTCATTGACCTGAGTCAGTGATCTTGTGGTTGACTGCACTGCCTCTTGGAGGTTTTCATGAATCAGATAGGAAATAAAGCCAGTGATAAAAATAATGTGAGGAAGGGGTGGACAGAACACCAAAGAATCACTTGAAAGCTCCATCAGTATCTTTCCTATCACAGAAAGAAATGTGGTATTTACAATAATTGTCTTCATCTAAGCAAAGAGGTTCTTTGCGAGTTTTTCTTTTTCTCTCATAAGGGATCATAAGACAGAGCATTAATTACCATTGGGAAGCTACAGATAAAGCATTAAGAAGTTCGAGATTGTTAGATTTGAGTGAGACGTTAGGACATGATCCCAAAAAAACATTAGGGAGTACACTCTTCCTTTAAAGTCTCCATAGTAGGGGTATCTTTAAGGATTGGTTTTAATAACATCCTACCTGATAGCAGTAGAAGGAACGAAATTACTTTCTAAAGCCACCTATTTTTTTTCTACTTATGAAAAGGAAAGTTTGTTTTCTATTCTTACGGAGAGCCATTACCTTCACAAAATGTGTCCAGAATCTCTATAGAAGTTCTATAGCATTGCACAGGACAGACAGGAGATCCCAAAAGAAAATGAGAAATAAGCAAATCACAATCCAAAGAGGTGAAGTTGGTTCATTGTATATCAGAAGTGATTGGGAGGGTCTGAAGTTTGACTCTTACTAGCCAAAGTAGGTCAGGAAAACACAAGAGAACTAATCCTGCATCAGAGTGGGTGGCTGGGGGAGAGGGTGAGGAAGTAAGCACTCATCAGCTCCAATAATCAGCAGTCTCAGACAGACGCAAAACCCCTGGTCCCTTCTGGTTTAAAGAGACCGTTTAAGGCCCAATTTCCCCAAATTTGAATTTTATATAAAATTCTGAAAATGCCTTTCTTCAATGAGTTCGCCAAACTCAAAGTTGAAGACACAGTTCTCAAACAAAACAACCCTCACATCAGAAATGAGGGTGGCCTGAGGTCCCTGAAATAGTGGCTCATGTCTGAGCCATGATTTCAGAGTTCCCACTATCCTCTCAGATGTAATAATTTCTAGAATGTCACAGAACGCAGGAAAGTGTTATCCTTATAATTACAGTTTTATTACAGCAAAAAGATGCAAATCAGAACAGTTAGAGAGAGACATAGGGCAAAGTCTGAGAGAATCCCAAACATGAAGTTTCCTTTGTCCTCATCCCAAATCAGGGCACACTACCTTCCCAGCACATTGATGTGTGACAATGCCCAGAGTGTGGCCAACCAGGGAAGCTCACCCAGTCTTTGGTGCACAGAGTTTTTATTAGTTTTGTCCCTTAGGCATGACTGATTGAATCACTGGCAGAACAGCTGAACTCCATCTCCAGGTTAGACTGATATCACTAACACGAGACCCAAACCCCTACTACTCTAATCACATGGCTGGTCTTTCTGGCATGGCCAGCCCCCATCCCGAGTCATCTTGTTGTCATAAACTCTCTAGGGGCCCACCAGAAGTTATTTTATTAGCATGAACTACCAGGTGTGATCGAAGGGGCCCAACATGAATAACAAAGAAACTCCTACCACTTGAAAAATTCCAAGGATCTAAAAGTTACCTCCCAAGAACCTGGGGCAAAGGGTAGCCAGTCTTTATTATATACCTTCCTTTTCCAGTCTTATCTAAAAAAAACAAAAAACAAAAACAAACAAACAAAACCACTTGGGAGTCTCTAATAGCATTGTCCCCAGGTGGCTTGAGATTTTATTTCCTTTTAGCCACAAAAGCTACAGGGTTAGAAAGTTAACGCCACCTTAAGCCTTTGCCTTCTGAGTGCCTCAGAAGAAATTCCTTGTTGTATACCCACTTTCTACTCCCTTTATATCCATGTACTTAAAAGTATGTTCAAAACAGCAACAGAGAGCTGGGAAGAAGGTCAGTCTATGAATCTAACCTCTTAATGAAAGGGCCATGTCTTTTTCACCTTTGTGATCCTTTCAGACCTAGCATGGTGAATGGCTAATAATCTAGCAAACATTTGTCAAAGTAGAGTTGAGTTGTGTTCAATGCAACCAACACATGTACTGCATGTGGAATTCTTTTCTACCAATCACTGCAACCTCACCACAGTGGCAGAAGACTTCTAAATTCAAGTCTATGGAACAAAAGGCAGATCCCTCCCTCACACACATACAAAATTGTTACACAAACATGGAATATTTGGCTGCCTATAAGCCCAAGAATGGAGACTTCACGGTCTTTGTGTGAAGAGAAAAAGGCCCTTCCTCCACCCCCCTGCCTAGTTCATTCTCTTCTACTCCCTAGATTGGCCCATTGGAGTAACCTTTCATCAGCCAAACTACTTCCTGGCCCCAAAATCTCAGACTGTTGAGGATCTTTAGCAAACCCTGGGAATTGTGTTTGAGAACACTGGGGACGGGAGGTCTTCTAACTTAATCACCTCGTACAGACCCAACCATTCTCAATGAGAAGGTGCTGGCTGACTTGTCATGTGCTTTTAAAACAAGATAGCTTTTACTACATAAGGTCGTAAAATTGGGACTAGCCGCGTTACCTCTACTTTGTGTCATTCTACCTGCTCACCGTGCCCCTGTCTGGCTTCCCAGATCAAATGCGAGATCCATTGATCCAAGGAACTTCTACCTTGGGTCTGTCCGCATGGAGAAGACGCTCCTACTAGCGGGCCCAGGTACCAGAGGTGGACCTAAAAACAGAAGGAGTTAGCGGTTCCCAGAAAAAGAAAGACAAGACAGCTTTCAGGACACAAGAGAGTCATTTTAGCCCCCCAGCTATTTTTGTAATCTATGCCCTACGAGCTCTTCTTGCCCAAGCACACTTCCAGCAGAATTTCCTAGGAAGTGTTAGAATGACAAACAAACGCAAAAACCTCAGTAGTTCAAGATTTAAGGGGACAGATGGGAGGCAAAAACTAACAGACTCTATCAAGCCAGGAAATCGCGTAACCCTACCAGAGACAATAAATCAATGGTAAAACTCCCAGTGCTGTTCCAAAAGTAAAGATTGATCCAAAGTACATTCTTGAATTGTTTTTGCAGGATCGAAACCATGCCCCATAGGGTTAATGAAGTTAAAAATAGCAGAAAACGTACACCTTATTTTTTTCAGAGGACTGTTTCTCCCCTAATCAGGTATTGTGTCTTTTCAGAACCTACTCACAAATCCATTGGCTGTTTTTAGAGAAGCCTGAACTCAAGGTCAACTGAAATGATTCCAGCCTCCCAGCAAGCAAAATCCTGCATTCCTTACCCCGAGATAATAAGTCCAAGAGCCCATCCAGTTTATATGGGGCTCCCTGGGATCAGGCTCATAGCTCCATCTTATCAGGCAGTCGTCTCTGCTTCATTATAATGTCAAAGTCTCCGTTAGGAGGGGCACAAGCTTCGTTAACATAACATAGGGTGCCTGTCCCGGCAAACTTTCTAAATATGCCTGAGCGACCTTACACCTGACAAAGCTCCTCTTTGTGACTCTCTGTCCCAAACCCTAAATAAAAAGAACCTACGTGATCACCCCTGCTCAGGGAGCCAATGTTTGGAAGTTATTCTCCATGATCTCCTTATTTGCTGCAAGTAAAGATTACTTTGTGTGACGACCCCTGTCCCCCAGGTATAGTGTCTTCCTGTAACTCCGGAGGAGGGAACTTGGGTCCCAGACCCTGATCAAAAGATCAGGAATGGGGAAGGACACTGGTCAGGTCAAGAGAAATGGTGCAGTTATGGTCCCAAGCAGCTTCAGCTGAAGAGTCTAGAAGCTCCCAGGCAGTTGTCGATGCAAAAGGGCCGATAGTAAGGTCTCTACTACAGCAGCTGCAGGCTCCATCCACAGACTTCTAATGCACCAACATTTTGACTCCAAATCCTTGGATTTTGAACATACCTCTCTGTCCTTTTATTCTTTCCTGGCTGCTAGATAATTAGTGTAACCTGCACTGCTGAATTTTTGCCTTGTTCTTAATATGTAAATTACCAGGCTCTATACCAGCAGTCATGAGATGGAATAGCTTCAAGTAGCATCGATTCACCCAGATATGTTAATATTTCAGCAAATTCTGAAACAAAACAAAACAAAACCTCCCAGAACCAAGAGGATTCACCAAAGAAAGGATTGAGAACCCTCTGGAACAGAGACACTTCCCACTTGCAAGACAGTTGGGCTGTATACTTGAAAAAGCTCCTCATAAACATGGCCCCCGGGTCTGGCCAATCCTTGTCCACTTCGCCTCTCACCAGCCCGGACCAGCTACAATACGCTGCCCTGAGCTGGCTTCACCTGTCCTGGAGAGTTATGTAGCCGGGCCAAGAAAGAAATGAGCCACGAGGAAGCCTGGGTCATAGCCATTAGATATACATGGGCTTTCCCAAGACCCCTACACTCACTCATCATGCAGCCACATTCTAGGACTTGGAGAATCTGTCTCAGGGCACGCATGACCAGTGGTAAAATGTGAAAAGATCCTCTGCATCTACTAATCTTTGTTTTACAAACTACATCTTTCAATGAAAAAAGCCTGGCTTAAGCTTTCTCTTCTAGAAGGATCGTATCCTTATTCCTAAGTAACAACATTCTGGTATTTTCCCCTCTTTAATCCTAATTTGTGATAAAATAATGGTACTTTCAGGATGACAAGATATTTGGATATTAAGTAGTTGGACTAGCAAGGACGCCAATTACCTAATTCTGCCTCACATTCTAATTTTTTTCTTTTTTTACGAATTCTTTTAAATTAATATTTATGAAATGTAGTAATATGTACCTGCATTTTTTCTGTATGAAAATAAAACCCGGGGCGCCTGGGTGGCACAGCGGTTAAGCGTCTGCCTTCGGCTCAGGGCGTGATCCCGGCGTTATGGGATCGAGCCCCACATCAGGCTCCTCCGCTATGAGCCTGCTTCTTCCTCTCCCACTCCCCCTGCTTGTGTTCCCTCTCTCGCTGGCTGTCTCTATCCTGTCAAATAAATAAATAAAATCTTAAAAAAAAAAAGAAAAGAAAAGAAAACCCATACAGTTTTGGTATTATGTCTCTCCACTTTTTTGATAATATAATCATGCAATATTTATGTATAATATGTTTGTAGTCACTGTTCAGATTACTGTTTTGCATTGATTCACGTTGTAAATTAATACTGAGAAGAAACAAGAGATGAAAACGCAGGAGAGTTAGTTTCCCGGTGTGGTTAGTGTTAGTGACACAGGCCTGCAGCCCCGGGGCCACTGTGAAGTGTCACGCCAGATCTTAATTGGAATGAGCTTTTCTTTGTTTCTCTCTCTCTCTTTTCTGTTTAAAGTACCCTAAATAGGCACTAAGGTTTTCATCTTTCCAAAGTCCCTTTGAAAATAAAGAAGTAATAAAGCAGAGGTTAAAACAAAAATTCCTGGTGGATACAGTCACTGTTTTCATTAACATTTTAAATGGTTATTTTTAATGGTACATTTAACTAAAGCTAACTTATCCATGGGAAGAGAATGTGGCCATTAAGATTGGCATCTGTTGAGCAAACTGAGGCCCGTGTTCGGTGATGCATGATTACAACACCAAGAATATTACATGCTAACAGCAGCCTCATTAGCATTAATTGCTGCATTTTGTCTCACTTAAAACCTCCTGTCTATAGAACATTTGCTAAATACGTTGTTTTTGAAATAAATACACCCTAAAATATTATCACATCAATAACAACGGAACTAATCCAAGATCGGCATGGGTGATGTACTGATGAGAAGAAAAGAGAGCTAATGCTACCTCAGTGACCTGACAGTGGTGACATGGCCTCACGATGTCCACCTGAAAAGGGTTCACACAGAGGGACGTGGCACTGCAAATAGAAGGTCACTTCTCACTGTTTAACAAGTTGTCCAAGGGGAGTGGTAGGAAAAACCTCTGGAGAGGTGTGAATACACGGATGCCAATTCCTGTGCATTCATTCATTTGCTCGTTTGTTCACTCCCAAGTCTCCATGAAGGGACTGTGGGCCAGGCCCCATGCTGAATTATTCACCTGCTCCCCGAGGACAAGCTCTTGTCCTCCGGACTTTATGTCTGTCTGGGGAGATAGACTTTTTTCGGGTTTAAAGATTTATTTATTTGTTTATTTTAGAGAGAAAGCGCACGCGAGAGAGACAGAGACAGCGGTGGGGGGAGGTGCAGAGGGAAAGGGGAGAGAGAATCCTCAAGCAGACTCCCCGCTGAGCGCTGAGCCTGACTCGAAGCTCAATGCAGGGCTCGATCCAAGGGCCTGAGGTCATGACTGAGCTGAAATCAAAAGTTAACTGACTGAGCCACCCAAGTGACCTGGGTTTTGTTTGTTTGTTTGTTTTTTGTTTTGTTTTTTTAAAAGATTTTTGATTTTTTTAAAGATTTTTAAGTACTCGCTACATCCAATGTGGGGCTGGAATGCACAACCCCAAGATCAAGAGTCACATGCTCTACCGACCAAGCCAGCCAGGTGCCCCGGAAGACAGACGTTTAACGAAGATTTATAAGTCAATCATTTCATGATGCAAATAAGGTTTTTTTTTTTAAAGATTTTATTTATTTATTTGACACGGATAGAGACAGCAAGAGAGGGAACACAAACGGGGAGAGGGAGAGGGAGAAGCAGGCTTCCCGCTGAGCAGGGAGCCCGATGCGGGGCTCGATCCCAGAACTCTGGGATCATGACCTGAGCTAAAGGCAGATTCTTAAATGACTGAACCACCCAGGCGACCCGCAAATAAGGTATTTTAACAACCCTTTCATAGTCCTGCCATTTGGTCAAACAGACTATGTGCACCTAGAGCCGTGTGTAGGTGAAATTGGTGATGAGGGAGCAGGAGGCTGGCTGAGGACAAAGCATAAGCTGACACCCTGCAACCTCCCCTCACCCCCCACTCTGGGGTGGGACTTGAGTGACATT
Source organism: Ursus americanus (assembly GCF_024610735.1). Lineage (NCBI taxonomy): Eukaryota > Metazoa > Chordata > Mammalia > Carnivora > Ursidae > Ursus > Ursus americanus. Next base: position 41,253,527 of record NC_142130.1, read on the forward strand.
CTTCCAGGAAGCCCCCAACCATCTTAATGTTAATGCCTTGCTAGAGGGAAAAACAACCTTACCTTGACAAAGGCAAGGCCTCCAGTATCTTGTAAGTCCTCTTTAGCATATGAAACCCCTTTTGAAACCTCCCTTTTTCCTTACCTCCCCCAACCTCATAGTGTATAATCAGCCACCCCTCACAACCCCGGAGCAGCAGCTCTTTCTGCCCACGGGTCCTGTCGCCGTGCTTTAATAAACCATTTTGCACCAAAGACATCTCAAGAATTCTTTCTTGGTCATCGACTCCAAACTCCACCCCACTGAACTTCACCTATATTCCAGAACTACATCATTGGGATCACTAAAAATGGGGCTGTGAACACTCTTTACAAATGAAGAGGGCAGCATTTCAGAACTCTTCCACATGCAGTGTCCTAATTCCTCCTTTGCCTTTTAAACTGTTTGTTTCTGAAGGTACTTCTGCTGTTCTCTCAAAATATGTCACACACACACACACCCCTACGTCCATAGCAATGTTTCCTCAACTTTTAAGTTTCACAGCTGTCCTTCGTCATTATTGATGAGGTTATGGAATACACATGAGGTTCAGTGGGGTGGAGTCCGGAGCCAACGACCAAGAAAGAATTCTTGAGGCGTCTTCGGTGCAAAAATGGTGGTTTATTAAAGCACAGGACAGGACCCAAGGGCAGAAAGAGCTGCTGCCCCAGGGTTGTGAGGGGTGGCTGATTATATACCATGGGGCTGGGGGAGGTAAGGAAAAAGGAGGTTGAGAAAATACTTTCAAATGTTAAAGAAGATTCCAAGATACCAGAGGCCTTGCCATTGTCAAGTTAAGATTGTTTTTCCCTCTAGTAAGGCATTAACATTAAGATGGTTGGGAACTTCCTGGAGGCTGCAGATTATAAGGACATTTAATTGTATCTACATTCCCTTCCAAAAGCTAGGTTATTGATAGAAATGCTTCATTCTTGTAAACTGCTAAAGACATTTGTAAACGGAGGGATTGTGGTATCTATAGGTTAACTATTTCTTTGTCCTTGAGGGCAGCCCGGAGTGCCTGAGGAATGTCACATACATCCCTTGGGGGGGGGGGGTCGCGGGGTGACAGTTGCTGCTTTGTCCTCGGCTTGCCTTCTGTTTGCTCATCAGTTATTCCCTCTGGAATTTCCCCCATTTATGATCTGTCACTGAAAACAGGTTCAGTGTTTTGGCTACACCCTTGTCAACACACCATTCATTACCCAGTTATTTGTGGGTCCTTATCTTTGCCGGGCTCTGTGCTAGGGCTGGGATGCCCTTGCAAGTGAATCGATCCTGTCTCTACCTGCTTACTCAAGCTTCTGGCTGAGAATGTTGTTGAAAGAGCAGAAAGTGAGGAGCAATTGTGGCAGTGAGTCAGCATCGCACATCGAAAGTAATGGCCGTGACGCTCATGTGGGTGACTTCGAGGGCTTGCTGCCCGGAGTGGAGACGATGGGAATATGTGAGTGCGGTGTGGAGGTGCACACCACTGAAAGCTGGCTTGGGGAGAGGAGGAAGGGGAAAGAGAACCTCCTGGAGAGTAAATGGTCATGAGCACAAAGGACTGTTGCAAAGATTCAGCAAGGAACCCAGATCGGGAGTAGGTTAAGGTCGTGTGGAGAAGGACAAGGGGAAGACTTCACAGGAATACACTATTGATGATGATGATGATGATGATGATAAACTATTTTCATGTCCTCAAATTTTTATATGTATTATTTTCGTTAAGCTTCACATGAATTTGGGCGGTCGCCAATATTATTAGTCCCATTTTACGTAAGAAGAAACTGAATTTTTCAAAGTTAAATGATGGCCCAAAGGAAATCAATAGACTGGAATCCAAATTCAGATCTATAGGCTTCCACAGGCATTGCTCTTAACCACGTCACTATCTTCTAGCACGAAGAAGAACTACCAGTCTGAATACTACATATTAAAGCATCACGCATGCAGTAATAATGATGGAGAACTAGCAGGCCATGTTTCATAGACAAGGAAACTGAGCCTCAGAAAATTAACTGTCTGTCCCTGTCACATAGCCAGTGGGACCTGGGCACCCCATCTCTGGGCCTTCTGGTCTATTGTTACTGTGGTTTCCACCACAGACCTCTTTCTCTGTGGGACCCAAAAGAGGATTCTCAGTTGTCAGCTTCAGTAGCCCATGTGAATACGCCGAGAGAGGGTAATGGGCTGAATTGCGTTCCTTCAAAATTCACAGTTGAAGCTCTAAGCCCCTAGTATCTTAGAATGTGACCGAATTTGGAGATGGAGCCTATAAAGAGATAATTAAGGCTAAATGAAGTCATAAAGGTGGGGCCCTAGGCCAATGTGACTGGCAATCCTTATAGGACGGGGAAGAGACACCAGAGGGGCTCTTGCACAGAGGAAAGGCCACGTGAGGACACAGCAAGAAGGTCGCTGTGATATTGTGATTTATTAGAAATATGTATTTGCTCACTCAGATGACTAAAATATATTTCTTATACAAATACATTTGGTCTAAATTCATGGTTCTTTTTTCTCAAGATGTGGCTCTCGTAGCTCTCAAAACTCGTAGCTCTTGGAATTTACTGAGTGATAAGAGAAATAGGCACATCTTTTGTCATGACATTTGGTTTCTTGTCCTCAGTTCTTAAAATGGCTTTATGGCTTCGGGGCCATAAAGGTGAAATGGGTGTCACGTTATTCATTAACAAGTCCCTTTACACCACAACTGGGTTTATTTGAATAAGGTGACTTTCGTAAAGCACCTAAGGATGGGGGCTGATTGCCTGGAAGGGATCAACCATGAACAGAGGGTTGTAAGTTTCAGTCACATCCCCCAATTTCTGGGCATGGGGAGAGGGGCTGGAGGTTGAACTGATCACCGATGGCCACTGATTTAATCAATTATGCCTGTGTAATGAGGCCTCCAGAAAAACCCTGAAGGACTGGGTTCAGAGAGCTTTTGGGTTGCTGAGCGTACGGAGGTCTGTGTTCTCTGAGAGCGTGTGGAAGTTCTCTGCCCTTCTCCCCACACCTTGCCCTGTGCACCTCCTCCTGAGCTATGCCCTTTCATAATAAACTGGCGATCTAGTAAGTCAAATGTTTCTCTGAGTTCTGTGAGCTGCTCTAGCAAATTAATTGAACCCAAAGACGGGGGTTGCTCCTAAGAGCTTCCAATCTATAGCTTGTTGCTCAGAAGCCGGTGTAACAACCTGGGCTTGGGATTGGCATCTGAAGGGGAGGAGCCGTTGTGTGGACCTGTGCATTTAACCTGTGGGAACTGACACTGTCTCCAGGTAGATGGTGTTGGAATTGAATTGTAAGACACCCAGCTGGTGTGCGAGAATTGCTTGTCAGTGTGGGAACCCCCTACACACTCACACACACACACACACACACACACACACACACACTGGAAATCCGTCTCAGAATCCCATTTAGTGGTCATTTGTAAGACAAAGAGAGAGCTCAGGAGAAACCTACCCGGCCAGCCTTGTGATCTTGCACCTCCAGAACTGTGAGAAAATAAATTTCTATTAACTGAGCCACCAGTGTGTGCTGCTTTATGGCAGTCGCAGCAAGCTAATAGAGAGAGCAAATTCATTGGTCCATGTGAAGTTTTGCTAAATGTTTTTACTTTTCAACCTTAGGGTGAAGTTACTATTTAGGGACATGTATTTCTACTCTCACTCCAAATCTAAAGGCAAACCACTGAGTCCCATAAAATAATAAGTTGTGTAGGGGTGTAGTAGGAGTGACAAACAAAAGTTAGATGGTGTATGTGTGTGGGGGGGAGAGTAATGTGTATAAAATATTAGACTAGAGAGAGAGAGAGATGCATTTCAACTGATTTCTACCAATAGAAAAGACATTTAGAGAGGTTCCCACCCCATTCCATAATATAAATATAAAATTCATCTGAATTCTTTGCCACGAGCTCTCTTTGTGGCACAGAAGCCGAGCATGGAACTGAGCAGCTCACTGACCACTATGGGAAACTAACCTTGCCACAGCTTCAAAAAACCCCAATTACAGTATGGGTTCTTTGGCTGAACCCTGACAGAGGATCATAAGAAAATATACTAAACAGATCCAAGCAGAAAGAGATATGAAGGAAGAGTGAATAGGAAACAGGAAATAAAACGTAAATGTTTGAATGTTAGGGGATTAATTAAACAATCATTTAATGATTTGGAGATCCAGTGTTAATTGGTTTTGAAAAATGGTGGCAACCATGTTTTTCCCCCAAGCATTGTTTCGCCCTGGCTCTGGGGAGCATCTTCTGACTTTACAAAGCATGTCCACATCCATTATCTTTTTAACCTCACAACAGCTTACTGAGACAAGAATAACGTAACTCTCCGTAATTGATAATAACCATGTTACAGAAAGGTTTTGCATTTTGAGGGACCAACGCATTTTTCTCTATTAAGAACTTATCTGCATCACAGTCCGTTGACCGCAATGAGAAATGGTTTCTCTCCAAACTGCATTCCTTGAATGTCCCAGGCAGGTCCCAGAATAAGGGTTGAACACCAAGGATGTCCACTCTCTGGAGAGCTCCCTCTGAGTGACCCATCAGATGTCCATCCCCTCCATTCAATCATACAGATAGGTAACCACTTCTCATATGGCAAAAATCTCATATTGGCCAAAACATTTTCATAAAACCATTTGTTGTGGTAAGTGAGTTTGGGCAATACTGCCCACGCCCATATGCATTGATTCATCTCCTGCCAAAATAGTTTTTATCATCTTGTCCAGGCTTTCTAAATGTGACCCCCCTCCCTCAAATTTGGAACAAGATTGGGTAATGTTGGCAAAATAGTAGCTGAGACTGAGATATGGAAAAATCCCTTTCAACCTCTTCACCGCTTGTACCCAGCTAGAGCTAGCACAGACCTTGCAAAATCTCTTCTGTCTTTTGTTCCTCCAGAGAGGAGAGCGATTAGGTCAGGAGCTACCAATGGGATTCAAAAGAACCCATTTTCGAGGCTATATGTTGCCGCGGGGCTTTGCTTTGTTTGTTTGTTGATAGGTAGGTAGCAGAAGCCTTTGTGAGCGTGCTCGTCACACACATTTGGATTCTGAGCAGCTACGAGTGTGTTTCCCAAAGGACAAGCCAGCCCGTAGAGGTCAGTGGAGAGAGAGACCCTGTAAAACCTGGATCAGATAAGGAAAGCAGATGCGGCTGATGGCGCCGCGCGAGGGGGAGGTAATCCGCCTGCGCGCCCAGGCTCTGTCACACGCTCGGAATGTACGGCGTAATTGTTTCTGCCTCTGATGATCTAGTGATGTGCGAGACACGAGAATATTAAAACAAGACAGAAGAATGGAAACTCATTTCTAGCAGCTGCCAAACAAAATGGGATGTAAAATAGGAGAGAGGGATATTGAAATGTTCACAAGGTTCACTTCACCAAAATGAAACTTTACCTCTCACGGATGTCAAGTCCTCCCTTCTCTTTCATGCATAAGTCCCCTCCCATTTCCCTTCAAACTGTTGCTCCCTGCCTTCTTTCTGCATCCTTTGCTGTCACTCTATTCCCTCATCACTGTCATTTTGCCTCTCTTGCTTCTTAATTTCCTTCATTTTTCCTATTCCTTTCTCTCCTCTCCATTATCCTGTCACAAACATGCTTTTATAGCTGTTCTCCCCCTTTCTCTCTCTCTGGAGCTCTCCTCTCTCTCTCACACATACACAACGCACAGGTACAGGCACACACACACACACACACACACACACACACACACCCCTCATTGATTAGTAATTAACCTGAGAACCACATCTACCCCACCAGTTGAATGGAGCTGTAAAAACGCCCCGTTTGAAAAACACTCAAAGTGACGCCGCGGGGGCTGAGGGTGGGCGGTGGCGTGGGCGCCGCTGCGATGCCCTCACCCGCCGCGAGGGGGCAGAGGTGAGCGCTGGCGGGCGAGCGCCGCAGCTAAGCGCAGCCCGGAGCGCTCGGAGGGCGGGCTCGCCAGGTTGCTGGTTGGGTGTCACCCATCACAGCGGCTGACAGCCCGCGTAAAGATTCTGCCCGCGTCCCGGGCTGGCGCGGAGGGGCGCCGCGAATAAGCAAGCGATTTCTGATGAGTGCGGGAGGGTGAATTCCGCCTCGGGCTAGTTCAGATATATCTCTTCCAGAAACAAAGGAGTGAGTCATGCTGCCTCTGATTAAGGAAGGAAAAGAGGCAAAGCGGGGCGAGCCCGCTGGGTCCCCCGCAGCCGTGCGTCTTTCCAACGCTCCAGCTCGCTGCCCCCAGTCTTGGCCCCCATGGTCCGGACAGCCCAGTGCGGCACCGGTCCCCGCGCCCGCTGGAGCTCATCGTCGTCCCCCTCCCTGGGAGCTGAACCAGTCACCCTGCCAGGTCAGGAGGAATCTAAAAGGCAGCGTTGTTTGGCCACTTGGGGGACCGGCAGTTGTGGAGCCGGTCCGCAGACTGTGTGCAAAATGCAATGCGTTTGGGGGAGAAGGTTGATTTGCAGCCCAGAAGGGGGAGCCCGGCGAGCAGCCCTCCCCAGCGGGTGCGACCGTGAGCAGTGTCAGTTTGGCGGACTGGGCGGCAGGTGGCGGTAACGCGACCCGTCAACCTGCAACCTGTCAACCTGCACTCTCTCCATAGCTGGAATCGGAGCTCTGCGAAATGTGTTTGTCATAGGTCAGCCCCCTTGAGGCCCCAACACCATCTACACACCGTGTGCACGCACACAAGGGGTCCTGGTGTCCCTCTAGGGTTCCACTTTTTCTAACATATTCCAAAATAGGGTGAAGAGGGATAATAACACTAATAAAATAGTAATAAACGTTTGTTGAGTGCTATGTGCTAGGCATGTACTGTTTTTACATGATAAATAGTAGAATTATAGTAAGAGTAAAATTATAATTAATAGCAATATGCCAAAGTAACGTTGCTTAAGAAATTAACTGTATCTTATTTCTTTGGTTTCAGGTTGAGAGCATGAGAGGTATTTTTCCTTTCCAAGAAGGTAGCTAGGTCTGGGGAAGGGGGGGGGTCCCTTCTCCTTCAGATGGGCAAGAAGCCTTACTCATTTCTTTATTTTTAGGAAAGGTAGGATTGTTTGGCTACCTTTAGACAGGATTCAGCCTCCAGATTGTATTCCCCCACAATGTCTTTTTTATAGGAATTTTCTTGTAACTGTCCAGACTTATAACTTCCCTTGAACAAGCAGAACATCTGGAGACACCGGACCTAAAAGGCAACTGTGGGTAGAAGCTGAGGAGCTGTTACTACCATTAGAAGGGAGGCATTCTCCACAGTACCCACTTCACCTTATTGTCTTTCAGCTCTTTCTACTGTATGCCCTTGTGAGGCATGTGAGCATGCGATTCCTGGGTACTAGGGGCTTGTGGAGATGGAGGAGTGAACTATCAGAGAAGAAGGATTCTCCATGGGTTGAAGGGGAAGGGACCGGCTGATCTGAGGAAAGAGTTGAATTCAGGAGCCTGGCAAGAATAGCCTGATAAGGGTGTCACCAATAGACCTGGTCCCTGCTTACACATGGTGCCCCTGAGGTGGGGGGTGTCCAAAACTAGAGAGAGAAGAGTGTTGTGCTATCTGGAACCCCAGGCCTGGGAGCTGTGGTGAAGGTCTCTTGTGATAGCACTGGAAGGGGCAGCACCAGCAAAGCCTCCTGCCTTGGGACAAGCCTGTGGGCTTGATCAAGGAGACAAACAGGGATCACCCACAAGAACTTGTTTAGAGATGCTCCTGAGTTCCTGGGATTCTTACATGATCCCAAGGGAGGTGGAAGGGACCCCCCGCCACACACACACACCCTGCCCCTTACCATGACTAAGTTTACCTGCCAATCCTGATAAGCGGGAGCTGGACCATCATTCACTTTGCTTTAGACAAATAAAGAAATGCAATTTTTTTTTAAGTATCCAAATATTTGTAACACTAATATTTATGGAGAGCTTCTCAAGCTAGAAAATGGACACCATTGTTACCTGCACTCCATATCTGAGGAAAATAAGACTTAGGTAAAATGCTCATAATCATACAATAGCAAATGACGGAGCCAGGGCTCAAATGCAAGTATGTGTGTGACTCCAGTTCAGGGATCAGCCAACTTTTTCTGGAAAGGGCCAAACAGTAAATCGGTTTTCAGCTTTGTTGGCCATACAGTCTCTGTTGAACCCACTCAACTCTGTGTTATTATATAACGTGATACATAAATAAATGAGCATATCTGTGTCTAAATAAAACTTTATTTATGAATACCCCAAGGTGAAATTTTTGTAATCTCTACTTGTCACAAAGTATTATTCTTTAAATTTTTTTTCAACAATTAAAAAATATAAACCCCATTCTTTACTTGGCTTTCAGACTGTACAAAAACAGGCAGGAAAAAAAAAACCCACAACTACACGTGGTGGACTAGATTTGACTTGTGGACTGTAGTTTGCCAACTCCTGCTCTAGTGTCTACACTACTCTGTATAGTTTGTAGGTACGTTCTGCCTCTGGACCTAAATGAGCCAGCCCTGGTAGAGAAAAATCAAAGACACTTTGCCTACTCACATTTCAAGAGCTTTAAACTTCCTAAAGAAGTAGCTTGTTGACTCCAAGCCATGATTACATCAAGGTTATATTCCATAAGGGAGGATGACGTATTAGAAAGGGGAGTGAGCTTGACGTTAGAAAAAGTGGCTTCAAATTCCAAACTGTGTAACTTTGAGCAAATGACCCAGATTGTCAGAGGTTCGGTGTCTTCATTTATCAATCACAACGCTTACCTCAAAGGTTAACTATGGCATTAGATCAGACAAAGCACATAAACTATATAGTACAGACAGGGAAGTTCAGGATTTGAGATCCTTAAACCTTATTCAACCTAGGGGACTTTACCTAAGAAAAAGAATATAAAATGTTTATTAAAGAACTAACCTCTACAAGTAAATATTTATTCAAAATGAGAAAAAAAAAACTCCCAACAAATATTGGAGCTTTAGAGATGCAGGTAGTTTTCTTATGATATTTCTCCAGGGAATTTACCAAAAATGCCTACATGCAGAATTGCCCTGTTTATGACCTGGCTTTTCCTCCTCATCAAGGACATGCTAAAACCCCCAGCAATGCACAGCAGTCATGGGGGTCCATGCAAGTCAGGGTCCTGAAGCTTAGTGCAACACTGTGGTAGCAGCAGTGGGAATTGATCAAATAAATACACATATTAAAGAAAATGGGAGCTAAGTTTCTCATTGTCAGAGAAGGGAGGTGGAAATATTGAAATCAGAATGAACTCTATAGTGTTGGGATAAAATCAGAGGTATTGGTGTGAACTCATGATTTTCAGTACACAAATAGAAATGATAGACAGATGCTAGTGGGTATATGTAGAGGTCAATGTATGCACGTATGTGTGTGTGCGCATACATAACCTCGCACTATCCACTAAGAGCAGCAACAACCCACAAGTATTGAGCTCAGTTCCCAGGCCTTGTTTTCTAAATACTTAACTTGTTTTATTTCCTCTAAAAAAAAGGAACCAGGGTCCTTGGATAAATGGCTGATTCCAGGACCGGAAACAAGAAAATATAAATAAACCTCGAACATTTTATTGTGTCAAAAAGTTAAAAAAAAAAAAAAGGAAAAGAAAAAAGAAAAAAGAAAAAGCTCAGAGAATGAGAGAGACACGTGAAAAGGACACAGAAGCCTGCTTAAAAGGGCTTTCACTGGCCGAATCTGGGATAATTTGAACATTAAGCTAAATCATAATAGCAACAGAATACCAATTGTTGAATAAAATAGGTGAGTCCATACTGATATAAATGAATGAATGAATGGATGGTTAATGAAGAAAGTGATATTTACATAGTTTCAGAATAACCCTCAGCCCACCCCTACCACACACACACACACACACACACACACACACACACACAGTGAATGCTCATCAGATATAGAGGGAAGAGAGGAATGTGCAGTGGAGAAATCTGGGAGACACTATTTTAATCAAGGGATCAAAGTGAACATCATAAGAAATGGCACAAATCAAAATCATAGGCACCTGATAGGATGCAGAGCGGAAGCACAGCATCACCTCCGTAATGAACTATTCCAGATGGAAGGAAACTTGAAGGGCCGTGATCACTAAATGCAACTCATGTTCTGAACTAAATCTTTTTGCTATAAAAACCATTATTGGGATAATTGGCGAAATGATGGAAGTCAGGAAACAATAAGAGTAAATTATCAATGTGAATTCCTGATTTTGATGATTGTTGTGACTTTTTTTTGAAATACAGTACACAATAAAGCACTCAGGGATGATGAAGCAATTGTGTTGGTAACTTATTCTCAAATGGCTCAGGGGAAAAAAATATCTCTATAAGAAACCCTGAAATTTTCTAGAACCTTAAATTTTTAAAAAATTGAACACGAATAAAAAGAAAAGAAATAGATTATAAATTTCATAAGAACAGGAATCATGCCTTATATTTTTTTTGAAGCCCTCATAGAAATTCATAGATCCAGACCTATGTACGTATTTGACAAATACTGTTGAATGGAAACTTATTGAGTGAAATGGGCAATGGGATAATACTTCAAGTGTCAGACTACCACAAAGATTGTCTCTATTAATTTTTTAAGATCTAGGAAAACATTTATACAAGGCATACATCTCTGCTATGCATGCATGCATGTATTAACAGAATCTGATGTTGAAAGCAAATAAAACATACAACAAAAATAATGTATGTGCCCTTAATTATAAAATAAATATTTTCTTCCTTGGTAATCAGACATAGTAACAATCTGAGAAATACTGAAAAGTAATGAAATACCCTTTTTATAATTATTTCAATCCATAGAAAATTTTAGGCCTGACCATAGAGCTAAAAGAGATGTGATCTGATATAGAAATCAAAATGGTAGTGAAAAAAATTAATATTCTTTTTTACTGTATAGAAACCCTAGCTACCATACTGCTTTGCATATTTATAAGTTACAGTTGTATCGGAGAAGCAGAACCACTGTGAATAATACAGAATCAGGAAGTTATTTTAGGGGTGATTGTTATTTCTCCCATATATGCAATCATGGGAATGGGTTAAGCAGTCTACATAAGGCCACTGCCTCTGCGTGTGCTCTTGGGCCTGAGTCAGCAGGGCTAATAGTCAAGAAGGGATGATGAAATGGGTAGAGGCTGTGAAATGAGTAGAGCAAGAACAAATTGGGACCCTCGCCTGTTTCTTATGGCCTCCATAGAAGAGACTTACAGGATAAGCTGATCTGCCCACACACTTAGCCTCAGAGAAGCTGGCAGGAGCTGACGGAGCTCTAGGCCAGCAAGGTGAGCCAGCAGATCGGCAACCCGAAGAAGCTGCAGCCACATCCGGTTCCACACCCAGCTTCAAAGCATCAAGATGGCTGGTGCTTCTCTTCTGCTTTCCAAATCTCATACACGTTTCTCGGTGACCAGCCCTAGCCTGGAAACAAAGGGAATTCTTGGAATGTGGTTCTAGCTCAGCCAAGTAGACATAGCACAGAGGTCCTACAAGGTAAATAGAAAAGCAGCTTCAGGAGTTACAAAGAAAAATAAGACACGAAGAAAAGCTGCCTATTCCCATCTGTCTGGCATAAGTAGCAAATACAGAAAAGGCCAGCCACCAACAGTGATGCTGGATGATGCTTACCATGTTGAAAACTGTACTTTCAGTTCTGACCTTCACAGCCTGCCCCTCCTCAGGACTTCTCTACTTCTAAGACTGACCCACCATCTACCCAATTTATTAAGGCAAAAATCTAGGAGTCAACCCTGACTCCTTTCTTTCCCTCAACCCATCAACTAGCTTTGTCAACTCTATCACCAAAATTCATTGTGAATATTTTCAACTCTACGGCCACCACCATAACACAAGGCTGATATACTATAACTTTCTAAATAGTTTCCTGCTTATATTTTTTTCTTTTCTAATCCATTCTCCATATTACATCCAAAATGCTAATAAAAAAGATGAATCAGGGGTGCCTGGGTGGCTCAGTTGATTAAGTGACTCTTGATTTTGGCTTAGCTCATGATCTCAAGGTCATGAGATCAAGCCCTGTGTCAGCTCCATGCTGGGCGTGGAGCCTGCTTGAGATTCTCTTTCTCCTTCTCTCTCTGCCTCTCCGCTCATGCTCCACAAAAAAAGATGAATCATACTACATGTTAAATTTATAATATCTATATTTATTATATTTATTATCCTGGATGTCAACATGAGATTTTGGGGGCAGAGCTAAATTATCAGAGAGAAAAGGTGCTATAGTGGAAAGTGCATGGGCTTTGCAGTCAGAGTCCTGGGTTCAAATCTTAACTCTACACCTACCTGCAAAGTGACCTTATAGAGACAAAAAATCTGCAGCTCTTAGAGAAGGGCGACGTCTAGTGTGGACAATAATACCAATCTTACAGGATTTTTGTAAGAATAAAATGCAAAGTGCTCACCTAAATCTCATTGCCTTTCCCTTCCCATACCCACTGTTCTCTACCTTCCATCCCCTCACTAATCAGGGGAAGAGTCATCCTTGAGTCCTCTTTGTCCAGCCCCATCCAGTTCAGCAATCATTGACCACCTTCATATTAGGAATTGCAGTGCACGTGGAGGACCTGTATGCTACAGGGCATGTGATACATACTATCTAACGGAGCGGTCCTAACCAACAGATGCCTGCGTTTCTGGTTCCCCGGTCAAAACTTCACTGTTTTGACAAGGATCCCAGAGAACTCTAAGCTGATATAAGCTGATGCTCACCCTGTGGTGATCACGGACTTGTTGTTTCAAACTTGCTGATTCAAAATTAAACCCATAAATAAAATACGATAATCCAATCTGTCTCCTAGGTTTCATACTAAATAAATAATTAAATAACGAGTGAGTGGCTTGAAAGCATAACATGCTGAATAATGTAATGTGTTAGGGGACCAGGTCCTCATGAGGAGGTTAGAGTCAGAATTGGCCACAGGCCCAAAATGGGAATTGTTAATCTTTATATGGGTATAAAAACTAATTCAATGACCATTTATTGAAACTTCAATACCAATGGGCTCCAAACTTGAGATCATGTACTCAATCTTGCAAAAGCATGTACCCTCAAATGTGTATATTTATTTATAAAGTATGTACTTGCATTTCTGTATGAATGTGTTACATATAATTAAAACCATACACAAATAATAAATATTTTAGAGGGTGAAATAAAAACATATAAATAGAAATCTAATATTTTCTTTTTGTACTCTGTTGGATCAGCTTACACATGGCCTACTTTAGAGCCCACTGATTAAATGAACAGACCTATTTATTTTTCAAATATTTTAGCAGATAAAAAGGTTAATCCCACATGTTACAAAATATGCAATGAAACAAGTAAATTATCTTGGATTTTGGTATGACCAAGGAGGAAGGATGGGAAAGGAACAGTGGATGTGTGACCTTTCACCCCATCCCCGCCCCTATTAGCAACCCCAGTTAATGTGGGGGGGTGGGGGGGGTTGGGAGGAAGCCCTGCAAAAAGGTAAGATAAGCAATGACTGCACACAAATTCCCTTTGGATATAAGCCACTTCCACTTTATATAACCAGACAATGAAAAGGGATTCTAAGTTTGGAAAATTGGGCTAAGGACTGAGTTATGATAAAGTCTGCATCAGTTAGGACTGTGGCTACTCCAACTGCTTCTGGACTTAACCTGAAGCTACAGAGTATGGGGTCTGGCCTCTAGCAGCTGCTAAGCACCTGGATAATACTACCCAGGAAGTAGTATATTGGAAGTGTGGGGTAATCAATACTCTATGGGGCTAATTTCGACCAAGGACAGACAAAAGATGGAAGTCGCCAGCAGATAAATCTTTCTTCTTACCCCCAAGAGACTATACTAAATTAGTTTGGACCAAGCTGCCCTATCTAGAAGACATCCCACATGTCTAAGCCACAGGCTATTTTCTTAAGAACTGTGGCTAGCTTAGTAACATGTCAATTTGGAGCAATGATCTGGTCACATTTGGAACTTCCCCTCACTTACAGCTCTTATGCTGAAATATCCCACCTACGATCTGTATCAAGTGTCCCCACAACTCTAGCCATACTCTTTGGACCAAAGGACACCACTTTAACAAAAACAAAAACAAAAAAGATTTCATTTATTTATTTATTTTAGAAAGACACGAGACTGAGAGCATGGGGTGGGGGGCAGGGGGGGGGGAGACAGAGGGGAGGGAGAGGGAGAGAAAGAATCAAGCATTCTCCCTTCTGAGCACAGAGCCTGACACGGGCAGGCCTGATTTCATGATCCCGAGACTGTGACCCCTGCCAAAACCAAGAGTTGGACCTTCAACCAACTGAGCCACCCAGGCAACCCCCCAAAGGACACTTTTGATTCTTCCTCCAACATTGGCCAGGTGGCTGCCTGTGGTAGGTCAAAAAGAAAAGCTGGGTCAGGTATTTTGCTGAGAATTCGGGTTTGGGCAATGTGAACTACCCAAAGTGAATGATGTTTATTATCTGTGTGTGCGGAGTTGTTAGTCCTGAGGGCCAAAGTGGATGCCATGGTGGCAAAGCCTCCCTAGTGGGAAGAAAATAGCAGACACAAAGTGACAGAGGTGCAGAGATGCCAGAGTGAGGCCAGAGAGAGTCATAAATCAGCCGCCTTTGCCTCTTTGCAGTTCCTAGACACATTTCCCCCAAAGCCCAGCTAGTCTTTATTTCTCATGTTTAAATTATGGGAGTCCTCTCTGTACATCTTTTCCTTTTACCAATATATGTGGTTCTCTGTTCCCTCCAACGAACAACAACGTCCCTGACTAAAGCATGACTGCTATACAGTATCTGTCATAAGCTTAGCTCAGAGAGCAAGTGAAGCCTGATAGGTCTGCAATACATCCAGTTCTCCAGAAACTATAAAAATCTGCCTCTGGATTCAGTCCAGCCAGCAGAGAGCTGCTAACCGGATGAATTTTGTATTGCCAAACATTTTCCAAGCCCTATAGGATAGCGTTTTCTGAATTGTGTCTAGTGTGATACCACCAGTCTTTTTTTGAGGGGCTCTTTAAGAAACAGCCCTGTGAAATACCTTACTTCAAATGTAAGAATGTTGTTGAGGAATTTGTTTATGATTGTGTATCCTTTTTATAAAACCCTCAGGAAAAATGTCTTTATAGTCTAAGAAATAAACTTATTCCTTCCTGAGAAAAAAACTTGTTTGCTAAGATCTTCTAGTCTTACAATTTATATAAATTGATGCTGGAAAGCTTGGAATAGGAATCTATTTTTGCATTAGTTTCATTTCTGATTCTAATTTATGTCTTGACCCACTGCTTAACTTTTTTCTTTCTCATTTGCTTCTAATTTATGTTATCTTGATGTATGGCATGCATCCATGAAGCCATCTTAAATCTTCTTTGGAGTAATGCAGATATAAAATAAAATATCCCCAACCGATCACCCAGAAAGCAAACCCTGTGATATTATTTATGATAATGCACTTGAAAAAATTAGAATGGTTAACATCACACAAACTGTTAGATAAGTCTTAATATGAGATGAGCATTCTAAGGTAACAAGTCCCATGAGTTGGCTAGGTTTCAAAATTGTACGTTTCTCCATCAGGGAGCTATCAAAGGCACCATCCAGTACACAGAGACTCATTACGGAATAAGCTCATGGAGAACATCAAGAAACCAGCGACATCCATCACAGTTTGTGTCTCATTGATCTGCAATTTTAACAATGGTCTGGGACTCCCTTCAAAAGCATGGTGGCATTCAGTAACAAAAAGAAGACAATGTAAAATTAACTTTATCAATATGGTCTGCTACAAAGCTATGTTTGCTAATACAATTGAGTGAATTTAGGAAGTCTTGTTAACCCCTAATGTGAGCACCCTTTTATTTTTCTTTCCAATGCCTAAAGCAAGGATCAAGGTGACCTTTCTGAAGGCTCTGTAAATTCATGGCAGAACCAATGCTTTTTATATTGCCTATCAATTTGTTAAAATCCTCCTGTGCTGTTCCAATTTTCCTCTCTGAATTTTTCTTTTTTCTGTCTACAACTATTTTTGAGTTATTCTAATTCATGGTACAAGGGAAAGGAAGCTGTTCCTGGCCTCTAGCTTTATTTGCCACCTACCCATGGCAGACTGTACAATAAAGTGATGGATCTTGACTAATCCCATGTTTTGCATCTGATTAAAGAACAAACCCTGCTGTCCTTTCAATGCAGCTATGTCCAAATTTGAACCCATAATTTTCCCTGATAAACCAACCCCCTTCCTTCTCTTCCCCTATTTTTGATCTGAGACAATGGGGTCGGGAGAGGGAGAATTTGGTTAGTAAGTTCCTGCATCTTCTTCAGTGAAGGAAACTCAGATTATGAGTACGATTTCACAAGAGGAAAAGAGAAAGTGGCCTCACGGGGTAGAGTTTTAAAAACCATTAAGCTGTGAACGTTGAAGTCTTCTATGTACAGGGCATGGAGAGAATCTATATATTACCAATTCACAGACTTGTAAAGCTTCCTGAGGGAGAGGGACATTAGAGACTACCTAATTTCCTTTTAGGGATAGAGACACAGACTCTAAGAAGTATGACAATCCCTCCCTGTATGGCAATTTGTTGGAAACAGGATTATGAGCCATGTGAGCAAAGGTCCAAGCACTTGGGCAGTGAATTCAAGGCACGGATGATCTATGCTCCCATATCTTCTAAGACTCACTTCTCACCTCCCCACACACAGTCTCTTAGAATGCAACATGCAGATCCAGACTTCTGAGGCTTTGTTGATTCTGTTCCTTCAGCTGGGAACATTCTTTCCCCTCATTTCTGCCTATTAAAATCTAGCTTTTGATTCAGATGAAATGCCTTTTTTTCTATGAACATGTTCCTGATTCCCCAATAAGATTATTCAGATTAGGAAAAATACAGAATGGTAGTTAAGAGCAGATCCTTAGTTGAGCGGAAACAGGATATTTGTACAGTCTCGAAGTATATGTCCCAAGATATTAATTAACTAATTGTAAAGGAAAAAATCGTAATTTTATGACACAGAAATTTAGCCGACACCACCTTAACCAAGTGTTCAAAATGCAAGTGTTCACTAGTAATAAGACATGTTGGCATCGCGTACTCCCTGAAATGAGTCTCTAAGAAGGACACACCATCTCCTACATGATATTCATGTCCAAAATGCATACCTTCCATCTAATTGTGAGAAAACATCAGCTAGGCCAAAATCGAGAGGCGTTTTACAAAATGACTGACCAGTGCTCTTCAAAAGTGTCAAGTTCATGACAGAAAAGAAGGAGAATCTGTCACAAACTGGGAGAGACTACGGAAACACAAAAACTAAATGCAATATGTGATCCTAGACTCAATCCTGGAGCAGAAAAAGGACATTAGGTTAAAATAGAAGAAAGTCTAATAAAGTCTGCAGGTCAGCTAATAATATTGCACCAACATTCGTGTCCTGGTTTCTCCTAAGGGCACTGTCGTTATGCAAGACGTTAACATCAGAGTAACCCGAGTGAGGTGAATATGGGCACTCTTTGTACTATTTTTGCATCTTTTCTGTAAGTCTAAAATTATTTATAAGTGAAATGCTTTTTAAAAAAAATTTAAGAAAAAAAAAAAGCACATCCCCTGAAGCCAGCTGGCCTGGATCTAAATCCTGTTTACCATGTATTAGTTGCATGACTTTGGGCAAGTTATATTTCTACGTCTTGATTTTCTCACCCTTAAAACAGAGGTAGTAACAGTATTTACCTTATTGAATGGCTATGAGGATTAAATGAGTTAAAACATATTAGTGCCTTAAGACAGTGCCTGGCACTTTATAAACTCAATAAGCATTGGTTATTTTTATCATTTTCCCTGTATTATATCTGCTTTCCTCCATGCTTCCATAATACTCTCTGTCATTATCAGATCACTTAACACATAGTTGGCCTTACATTGCAGACTATTCATAGTTTTTAGAAACAAGCTTACCTGAGTTCAAATTTATGCTTGAACATGGGTTTAGGCAAGTTACATATAAAAATTGATATGAATATAATGTCCAATAGGTTTTGTGAGATTGTGATATAATGTATGTGAACTGTCTAGCAAAGCCCACTGACTCACAGAAGCCATTTAATACACATTAGCTATGTTTCCATTTCGCTTCCTCTAATAAACTATAAATATATCTTATACCTCTTGACAGGCTTCACTCACCCTAGAACCTTCACTGCCACTACACACAGAAATACACAAACATACCATACACACATCATATAAATAATACACACATAGACACCCCCACACATGGACTAGCACAACAGTATGCACATAGTAAATGCTAAATTCGTGCTTTTTAAAATGACTAAGTGTACCAGTAGATGGATTTGCTCCCTAACCCTATGCTCTTTTTTTTTCTAGGAACATGGCCCACATTTAGTCTCAGAGGTTTCAGTCCTACTGACAATATGATTTCCACCTCCCTCCAAACTATGGTTCTACATTAATAGAGAGGAAGGCAATGCCAGGACTAAGATGGGGCCATCAGACAAGCTCCTGCAATAATTTACAATATGGAAACAGACAGATTAGGTCAATTAACTCTAGAAGCTGGATCAGGAGTATACTGTTACTCAGACTGAAAGCCCCTTTTTAGAACAGTGATTATAAATTATAAGTGGAGCAGAGAAGTGCCAGTTTGCAGGGAACAGAAGAGTGCAGTAGAAGTGAGAGACTGAGTCCCTAGAAAGAAAGAGAAAGAGAATGAGAAAGAGAAAGAAGGGAGGGAGAGAATGAGAGAGAGAGAGAGAGAGAAAAGCTTCTTTGGACCCTGAGAGCTTGTAGTTCTTGCTACATATCCACGGGAAAGCCTGGTTGCACATCCTGCCCTTGTTAGGATGTGGGGACATATAAGGAAATCCAATACATTCCCTCCTTTTGCTTAAGCTAGTTTGAGTGAGCTTCGATTCTTTCTAACATAATATCCCCGACTAAGATAAAAGTAAAAGTAATAGCTTTCCCTAAATATCCAACTTTCAGTTTGGTGTAAAAATGCATTTATTTATTTGTAGACCTGTTTCACCTTTACTTCATTGCAGGAAGATCATAAACTATTTCTGTAAAAATCATATAAAGATTGACAAATTCCAATTTTAAAATGTCACAGTAAATGCTTTTATAATCCACATATGAATCAGGGCCCCAAACAGTCCAGCCTTATGTGGTGTGGTATTCAAAGGAACCATAAATCTAACTCTACGAGTCTTGGAAAATGATGTAGATTTTATTGTGGGTTTTCATATAGGGCCCAGTGAAGGGGTTTTATGTAAACTACTCTCCAAACTGGAATGCTTTTGAAAGAGAGAAAGTTCCCTTAAAAATTATGCTGGGTCAACAGGCAAAAACCAAGATGAACTCAAGCAAATCTAGATAGATGGTCATCCTAGCATTATGCCATCTAACACAGAGATCCCTTCTCAAATATTTCATTTAGTTATGTTTTTCTTTCCCTGCATCTGCAAACTCACAGCAGCCTCTACATCACTCCCTCTTACTCCAGTTCAGGTGCCTCTCCCCATGCTCCTCGTTTTACCCTCTTTCTTTGTCCCCTGAACCCTGCTGCCCCAGCTCCCTGTGGGAAGTTGGTGTGTCGTCCCCCCTCCCGCCCCCGTCGAGGCCTTCTGACCTGTACCAAGCCAGCCTAGAGAGTCTGGAGGACACAGTCACTGCACGTACCCATTCCTCCCTTGCTTCCTGACAAGAAAGGCAACCAGTACCCTTGATACATTTAGTTTCTCTGGATGATATTTTACAAGAAATATCTAGTGAATACAATTCTCAACTTCATTACATTTTTCTTCTACTTAACATTTACACTTCTCTGCAAAGAGGAAGATCAAATATTGGATGTTCAAAGAGTCTTTTCTTGACTATCCTTTGACTAGCAAATCAACCTGTTTATTTACTTCATCGTTTTTAATATTATCTGAAAATGTTAAAATTTGGTATGCTTATTTATTTCCAATTTCCCTCCACTAAAATGTAAGCCCTCTGAGGGCAAATATCTTGCCTACCATATTCTCCTCTGGGACCTTGGAACAGAAGCTGTGCCCCAGGTCTGAGACCAAGTCCTCCCCAGCCTTTTCCCCACATCATTAAAGGGGGAGGACAGATTCATGCTCTTGATATTGCACTCAGCTTCCACAGTACTCCTTCAGTCTATCAACAGGGTTCATGATCGGCCATGTACACTCAGAGAAAAATAATCTCTCCGCCAAAATGGATCAAAAGTGAATCTAAGCAGTGGGTCTACAATTAGAACTTTCCTAAGCCATCCATACCAGCATCTGGAGTCAAGAGAAATGTGAATTGAGACCAAACTCATGACACTTATAGGTCTTATAGGGGAAGAGTGGACCCTAGAAACATATTCTTCCCTACTCCACACACTCAGAGCCTTGTCACCCCTGGGATTAATCTTAGCAGGGCTTTCATGTCTCCTTATGTCTGTGAGAACAAGAAATTTCCAGATATTCTGGTCACTTCTCATCTCCTGAACACTAATCCATATTAGACTCTGTATATACCCTATTCAGTCCCCTTTCCCCTGACTCCCAGGTTTCTTCAGAGAAACAGAACTAATAGGAGATAGATTAGATATATATATATATACATATGTATATATATGTATATATATATATATATATATATATATATATGGAATTTACTTTAAGGAAGTGGTTCATACAATTATGGAGGCTGATAAGTCCATAATCTGCAGTGTAGGCTCCCAGACAAGAAACCCAAAAGTGCCAATAGGGCAAATGAAGACTGAAGGCAGTCTGCCAGATAGTTCCCTCTTGCTGGAGAAAGTCAGTCTTTGTGTTCTATTCAGGCCATCAGCTGATTGGATGAGGCCCACCCATATAATGGAGGGCAATCTGTTTTACTCAAAGTTCACTAACATAAATGTTAATGTCATCCAAAACACCCTCCAAATTGACACAAAATTAATCATTACACCGCTCCTCCAACTTCTGAAATCCTTTCTCAGGTCTTCTGGAATTGGCGGTTATTGTTCACAAAAGTCCCCTTACCATAATCCTGCTCTGTGAATGCCCCCTTCCCTTTCTCCTCTGATGTAAACTTTACCCTCTCTTGAGGATTCGGCTTTGTCTGCTGCACTCTCAAGTGGTGAATGTTCCTTCCCGCACAAGGCTGGTGCCACTGAGCCAAGTCTGAGTAGCTGTTCCCCATGGCCACTTGTAGACCATTCTCCCTTTCTTCTCCCTGAAACCTCCCCCAACTTTGAATCACATGACAGTAGTTATATCCCCTTAAGCCATTTACCCTCATTTCTCAATGATTTTTACTTTTGACTCACTGTAATTCTTTCTAATAATATGTTGCCTTTATTCTTTCATAATTTCTATACACACTAGATGATCCTTTTAAAACGCTCACCTCTCAGTTTTTTTAACTCTTTGAAGACCAGCTTGTTCGTCCCCAACCTCAGTCACTCACTCCTACATTATCTTTTATTACCAGTAACTGCCGACCCTCTATAATCTTACCTGCTTGCTTCTTATGCTCTATCATTTTCTTAATTTCTGCCTCATTCTCTCTAGTATCCCAATCTGCACTAATAAAAGACAAAAAAAAATTAGCACAGCTAATTTCTGTGGTCAGTCACTAAAATCACTCTCTTAATCTCCACTTTTTTTGCTTCCTTGTACATTCTTAGCTAAATTCTATGCTGGACTCTAACTCTGCCTACTCCAAACTACACCTGTGCCATTGAACATACTCGGAGAAAAATACAGAAACTCATTAACTTGAAATTTATGATCTTGAACCCCGAGTGGATCCCTACTACTGGTAAGCAATCAAACTGTATGATTCACTTCCTCTCCCAATGCATGTACATCTATTCAGATTTTTTCTTCTCTTTCAACATCTCCTTATGCATTCTTACCCTCAGCTGATGACTTAGTTTCCCATTTTCCTGAAAAATTGAATCAACAGAGAAATGTCCAAACATTCCCATCACACCATACTCCCATCTACCAGCATCTGTACCTGCATACACCACTTCCCTTCCTGTTACAATGGATGGCATGTCCATACTCTTATACAAAGCTAAATTCTCCTTTTTGTGGACTGTATTCTATTCATGCTTGTCTACTCAAGGACTTTGATCTAGCAAGTCCTCTTTTCTCTCCTAATTCTCCAAATATTTGCTCACTGCTGAACTGTTCCCATAGCCACATAAAGATGATGCCCCTACTCCTGTAACCCTCAGTTTAAATCCCCAAAGAACAAAGACAAATGGTTGAGCTTGGGTTGATGTCCAGCTATGGTGAAGGGAACAAGGTCGCAGAATAGAAATCTGGCTTCCAGAAGACTAGAAGAAAAAAAAGTCTGCTTCGATGCCATTAATATACATATTATGTGACTATTTTTCAGAAAGGACTCGGCATAACAAAGTGTGGTAAGTTCAGGAACAGAATGAATAGGAGGAAGCAGAAGGAGATAAAGAGAAGGGCACCACAGGGCTAAAAAGGTAGGTTCCCAAGTCCAGGGAGCCAAAGAGAAGTATTTAAGAACAACATATCAACTCTAGACCAATTGGCAAGGGTTAGGATCTGTGAGAATCAGGAACAGCCCTTAAGCAGAACAAGAGGTAGAATCATTTTTATAGAATCAAAGACTTATCTGGAAGAGAAAGATAAAAAAATAAAACCTGAATTAACAAATACATAAGTGATTTTTCTTTTTTTTTTTTGCATTTTTAAAAAGGTTTTATTTATTTATCTGACAGAGAGAGAGCACGAGCAGGTGTAGCAGCAGGCAGAGGGAGGGGGAGAAGCAGACTGAGTGGGGAGTCCAACGCAGGTTCAATCCCAGGACCCTGGGATCATGACCTGAGCCAAAGGCAGACGCTTAACTGACGGAGCCACCCAGGCATGCCTATAAGTGATTTTTAAAAGTAACTTCTAAACATAGTGTATGTTAGAATAATGTTTGCTATCAAATGAGATTTCTTCAATGGAATCACCCAATAAAGGAGAATTACTACCACAACCAGTTTCAAAACTGGTCCAGATTATAACTGCAAAGCTGTCAGGGCAAAGCTAGGGCCAAAACCTTCAAGCACACAAGTCAGTAGTCTTCTCTAACACACAAAATAAAAGATACAAAAGAGGATCTGTGAAAATAGGAGGAAAATGAGTTTCAGTTTGAATCAATCCTAACGAGATCATCTGGGGAAATATCCAAAGTACCATATAGTGGGTGATCAGAAGCACGTGTAACAGTGATGTTAATGAAAGAAAGCTCGAGGGGTCAGTGTGAGGTGGCAGTCAGAAGTGGCCAGTTTGGCCTACATAACTCCAGAGGAGAGGAAATTGGGTGCCCTTTCCAGTCTTCCCAGGGAGGTTGGGTTTGGGAATGTGTGTTCTCTCCAGACCTTTAGCACCACTGAAGTGAGATGGAATTACATCATTAAAATAAGCTGAAGGACTCCTGGGTGGCTCAGCCGGTTAAGCATCCGCCTTTGGCTCAGGTCATGATTCCAGAGTCCTGGGATCCAGCCCTGCATCGAGTTCCTTGCTCAGCGGGGAGTCTGCTTCTCCCTCTGCCTACTGCTCCCCCTGCTTGTGCGCATGCTCTCTCTCTCTCTCTCTCTCTCTCTGGCAAATAAATAAATAAAATCTTAAAAAAATATAAAATAAAACTGTGTTTTGATTGAGAGGCAGTGGGTAAAGGCAAGGCATCAGCAACTGGGGACTAAAGACTGAAGATTTGGTTCAATGCCCCCAAACTCTTTTCATTTCTTAAATTGGTCTGTCCCTCAGTATGAATTTGAGAGGATATTTAATTTCTTCTTCTGAAACAGAATGGAGGATTATCCTCGTTTTTTCTCTCCTGAACAATTTATGTAAAGATCCGTTCGATCAGAAGTCAATTCCTGAAATTCTGTTGGCCCTTTCAGATTGCAGAATTGCTGAAAGTTGTTTTACCTTTGCGAGGTGGCTGGTTATGGAAGTTGGATAAAAGAAATGGCATTGAAGCAAATGCTGAAGAATGTGAGGAAATGAAGTCGAGGGCCTTTCTGACGGATGGTACCAGAATGGGCGAGATGTATTTCAGGCCTGGCAAGAAGGCTGATCTGGCTGACCCTAAAGCATATTTATTAGCCTGGGGCTTCTTAGTTGCAAGAAACAGAAATTCACCCAAACTAGCTTAAGTTAATGGGGATTTCTTCAAAGAACTGGAGTACTTCATGGAATCCAAGGGCAGGAAGACTGGCTAAGCTTCCTGTCTGTGTACAACTAAGAAAAGAGCAATGGATAAAGAACGAAGGCATCTAATGTTTTGTTTTTTGTTTTGTTTTGTTTTGTTTTAAGAGAAAAGGAGACTGTGCATGGGTGGGAGCAGGGAGTGGGGAAGCAGAGGAAAAGGGGGAGAGAGAGAATCTTAAGCAGACTCCATGCCCAGCGGGAACCTGTGGCAGGGCTCAATCCCACGACCCTGAGATCATGAACTGAGCCACAATCGAGAGTCCGAGGCTCAACCGATTGAGCCACCCAAGAGCCCCAAGTCATCTACTTTTCAGCTCTCTCTTTCTGGGTGGTTCTCTCATTTTCATACATAACTGCATTTTGGTTCCATTTACCCGCTTCTCTCTGCGGAGTGCTCTTTTCCTTCAGCACTCAACACCTATAGGCCCTGAATAGCTGAGGTGAAATGACAGCCACACACCCCTGGATCAACATTACCATCAAGGCCCGGTAGTAGCCCATAACCAACTGAGTTGTTGCTACCAAATCCAGATTCCTTGAACTGAGGGTGTGATTGGTCCAGTCCAGTCAGTTTCTGCCCCTTGTCCAATCATCTGTGGTCATGGGTGGGGCCACGGAGCTAATCCGGAAGACCCTGCACAGAGCTTTTACAGAAGGAAATATAGAGGAAGGTAGGAAATCGTGAACAAAATGAAAGTTTAAAAAAAAAAAGTAACTTGGGCCTTTTTCAATTTAGCCTTGAATGCTAGGCTGGAGGGCTTTAATTTTTGTATGGCAAATCATTTAATCCATTTATTTGAGCCATAATTTAAGCCGTTTAAGCAAAGAGAATCAAACAAAGGATTGCTGTTATACAATTACTTCAGCAGCAGGAGAAACTGAAGACGGGGATGACTGAAGCCACAAAGACCAGAGTGAAGATGGCAATAACCTTAGCTTGGCATAATAAGATTTTAAACTGACTGATGACAGTAAGAATAGAAACAGAAAGAGGGATTTGAGAGATTCCTGATAGAATTTGTTGCACCCTCGTTGTGGGAACCAAGATAATGTATATGGATGCATGTTAAGAACAGAAAGGAACTGTATAAATGTAGCAATAAACACGTCTGAAAATAAAGAATGAGAAGCATGCAGATGCTATGTTGATACCAGACATACATTTGAAGGAAATCCATATGATAAAGTCTGACAAACTATTGGAAAAGCAGGTCTGGAGCTGAGGGGAGAGTGCAGGTGGATGACAGGGACAAATCCTCCATGACTTGACTTGATCGTGAGAAAAGGGAGTGAGTTTCCTTTAAAATGGCTGGTAGGGAACACAGGAGTGTCTAAGGCAAGTAAAATGATTTTCACCTATTTATTTAAAAATTGTAAGATTCCTGCCTCTTACTTTCTTTTTCAAAAGAGCATAGGGTATCTTTACTGGCCTGATCATGAGAATTTGGCTAGGGCTGGGAAAAAGAACTCGGTCTTGCTGGCCTTAAAATGATTCCTCTCCTCTGCACAAAAGGGGAAGGAATGGGCATGACCTCACATAGCTGCCTTTCATGGTTCCTCGCTAAATTTTTGATTGTGTAATTTCCCTATTGCCAGATGATTATGCATGGCAGGCTGATTCAGAGGCCATTGTCTGTTTTGAAATGAACCCCTAGAGTGCACTAATGGGATTTTATGCCATTAATGCTGAATAGAGTGGGATGAGAAATCACTTTTCTGATCTGTCTGCTTCTCGCTCTCGGGGCTCAATGAGAACACAAGTGGCTACCGTGAGAAAGAGAATTCATGGAGACCTTGGCCGCTTCTGGCCTCTCCCTAAGCTCCTGCAGTGAATTAACGTGGCCTCACCTGTCCCATCTTTTTACCTTTTCTGGTTTACTTCAGGATATCAAATCATCAGCTCCAGTTTGTCAGGGTGGCGACTCATCCATCACCTTCTCTAGAGCCCACTTTATCCAGAATAAAAAGCCTTGCGCCACGAGGATATTTTAAACCAGGGACAATCAGCTTTGTACGTCTGGCCCTATACCAGCTCCTTTTTGAAGACTTTCCTTAGCAGATTTTCCTTCTCTGGTCCTTCTAACTCCTCGAAGAATCTGTTTTTGTGCCTTGTGGGCAAAGAGGAGAGATGAGCTAAGCCATAAACTGAGCTCTTCATACTTCCTCTGTCTTGCTCCCATATAAATCACCCTCCAACTCTACCTGACAAGAGCAAAACCTGAGAGAAGGGGCGCCTGGGTGGCACAGCGGTTAAGCGTCTGCCTTCGGCTCAGGGCGTGATCCCGGCGTTCTGGGATCGAGCCCCACATCAGGCTCCTCCGCTATGAGCCTGCTTCTTCCTCTCCCGCTCCCCCTGCTTGTGTTCCCTCTCTCGCTGGCTGTCTCTCTCTGTCAAATAAATAAATAAAATCTTTAAAAAAACAAACAAACCTGAGAGAAGTGACTATCTTTCCCTCTTTTCTTACTATTGTCTAGAAGCGTGTTTGCTTTCAATGTGACCACGTTAACAGAATTCTTTTGCAACAAAACAGTCCCACTGCTTTGAAGAGTTTCTTACAAATTGGTTTCATCTGTATCATCACACCCTTTTGGTGTGGGGGATGAAGAAAGCAAAGAGGTGATTCTGCACTACCATCCAGAGCCATTTGTAAAAATTAGTCCTCTGCTGGGATGAAGGAGGATTTGGGAACTGCAAGGCCAGAGGGTCAGCTCAGGTGAGAGTTTCAGAGATTAGCAAAGGAGAGATTCGGAGCCTAGCTAGGACCTGAAGAACCAAGGATGAAGCCCATGGCTGTTACTGTTACTAGCAGAGCTCCTGCTGCATGGGCACAAACACTATCTCTGTCCCTCAGCTGTCAGTTCCTGCCTCCTAACATCCATTCCCGCCATGCACAACAGGATGAAGATTCCCTTCACCCTTTCTCCCAAGTCCCGGGGAAGGTGAGGGGCTCCCAGCTAACCTCTAGAAGGTGTTTAATGTAATCCTAGAAACAATCTGAGATGTAGGCATTGTTATTACCAATTTACAGACAGGTAAATAAAGCTAAAAGGTGGAAAGTAACTTGGCCAAGGTCACACAGGTCCTAAATGAGGAAGAAGTTTAAAATCCAAGTATTTTGCATGACTCATACCCTTTCTACTACGCTACACTGATTTCAAGCTCTTAAAATTAATGTAAAATTTTATATGTAAAAATTGAAAACCTGATGAAGAGATACGTTTTAATTATATACATATAACAAATGCTAATTCATGGAGATATTTAATTATAGAATTTATACATGCAGTTTTCTGAATTTTATAAAATAATAGTGCTAATTAAGCACTCAATTGTATAGGCAATGATCCATGTTCAGGGGGAATTTGAAATAATACTAATATTAAGACAATTCTATTTTAGGGTGGGATGGTTGGTTGATAAATTGAGGTGGGAGTAGAAATAAAACTTGTCTCACTTCTCTGTATGTTTTTTCGTATCCAGAGTATGGCAAAACTAAGGTAATATATTTTGTGCCTACTGGAAATTGAATTTAGGAATATGCATCACCACAGAAAACCTAACTCAGAAATAATACCCTCGTAAGATATGTACCAAATGCCACCTAGAAGTGGCCATTTCCGTCCCTGTGGACTGAGGCACCGCAGCAGCGGTGGGAGTTTATGCTGGTCTTCACCGGGAAGGTGCATCCTTCTGCCCGATTTTCAGTTCACCTGGATAACTGCTGAAATGATTTGGCTTCTAGTTGGCTCTGTGAATGTGGCAGGCAAGCGGACAGAAACAAAACACCTCATCAATGACATGCCCCTGTAGAAAGATCTGTGGGAAGCATATGAATACCTGGTAATTGGGATGATTCTGGGCACACTAGGACGATTTCATGGCAGCATGGCACAATCTGTGAACACTTTGATAAACATGTCACTCCTGGAGAGTGTGAGGCAGTCGGATGAATATTTTCATGCTATGAATAAATGTGTGAGTGCTATGGCCTCTGCCCCCATCCCACCCCACTACCTTTTAACCATGCTGTGAGAAAGGGAAGGGAAAATATATATGTTCGTATATATGTATGCTTATATACGCATATAAATGTATATATGTATATATAGGTACACATGTGAACATATACACACACTTCCACATAAATATATAGTTGTGTCTACAAAAAAAAAATGGAAGAAAAAAAAAAGGCTTTTATCCTAAAATAGAGGCTTTGAGATAGATCTTTGAAATGGTGAGTTCTGAACTCTGCAAACAGGGCAGGCTAACCCACTGGACATCTCTGCAGATTTGAATTAGTCTGCTTTTGCTGATAAATGTCATGGAGTGATCTGTTTCAGACAACTGGGTGGGAACTTTAGTTGTCCCAAGCAAGTATCTGCCACCACCACCATCCCCTCGAATGTTCTGGCGTTGAGTCATATTGTCCCTAAATGTCTGAGAAGACAACATCTAGGTATGTAGTAGGCAGTTTAAGCTACAGGATTGTAGCTCAGGAGAGATATCTAACCTCAAGACACAGTTTTTGAACTCACTGGCACACAGGAAGTGAATGAAGCAATATAAAAAGAGCAGACTGCCCAGGGAGGACGTACAGACCAGGAAGGAGTGAGAATTGCAGACAAAATCTGGAAACATTAGCACTGAAGAACAGGTAAAGGGAAAGAATACTTGAAGAATAATGAAATGATCTTTTCAGGGGTAAAATATAATCAGGAGAAACCAAAAAGAGAGAAGGTTTTAAGAGGGTGTGTGGTAGAGATCAAATATATTTTTTATTCTTCTAAATAATTAATAAAGAGAGAAAGCATCTCAGTAAAAATGCCAAGGGAGATACTAATACTACTAATACCCCCTGTGTACCAGCCCCTGAGATAATCATTTTGCATATGTGTTGGAACATGAAAACATTTCCTGAACTTGGGTTTTATGGATAATGATTCAAGATTTAAGAACTTTTTAGAAATGTAGAGCTATATGTATATTTCCTGAGGAATCGTGGATCCTAATTTTTTTGCTGCCAGAAACTTGCAAAATGACCTGGAACAAATCACTTCACCTTTCTGGGATTTTGTTTTGTCATCCATAAAATAAGACAGAGGGTTTGGAAATATCTCTAAGTCTCCACCCAACTTTACGTACATTGATTCTGGTAAGTGCCATTATAGAACATTGCATGCTACATACAGAAGTATAGTCTAGTGGTTAATGAGTTCATCAGCTAAAGATCCAATCCAGACTCCAGTGCATTTATTTACTTATTTGTTGAAGGACCTTATGGAGATTATTAAACTTTTCTGTGCTTTAGTTTCTTCATGCGTAAAATGTGGATAATAATAATAGCTCCTGCCTTGCAAGGCAATTGGAAGAATTAAATTAAATAAGCTAATGCTTATAAGGGCCTTAGCATAGTTCCTAGAACACAGTAAGTGCTCAATAATTGTTTTGTATTTGTTGGCAGTGATATTGTCATAATCATCACAGATAAGGTAATTAGGAGCATTGATATCTTTAAATTCCTATTTTGCAATCAGGACTCAGCAGGAAAGAACCAGACCAGTAGGAGAAGAGCTGCTTTAGACTATGCTTGATTGAGTAATTAAAATCATAGCTTTAAAAGTGCTCAGTTAACAGCCAATGAGTAGGCAAAAATTTTAAGCATTAACTTTTGTGCCATGTTCTTTCTTTCCCTATCCTTGCTTATGTTGAGAAATCAATCTGGATTTCAAGTAACAAGGAAAGAGGGTAGTAAAGGCCTGTGCATTGCATCAACACCCTGTATTAGTGATACAATGGACAATTTAATCAAGGCTTCTACTCATGATGATGTTTGTAAAGTTGGGCCACAACCCACGCTAAAACCACTCAAGGCTATGGCAAGGTTGCTCTTTGTTCAATCAAAGATTTGTCATCAAATATGTGCTCCAGTCAGTTCCTGACAGTAAGCTTAACAGTGAGCACCTGTACTGTGAAAAATACTTCCAGCATAAGTGCATATTTTTAAAAAAATATGTGTAGAATATCCAACGGCCAAATCATTCAACCTTGTGGGAGAATTTAATGTGTTTGCAATTTAAGAAGGATCTGCCCAGATTTCTATGTCCCATGATTCCTTCCATTCTAAATCTATATTAGGATAAAGACAGGCTGCTGATAAATGATGTCAGCTGAGCTACAAGGCCTCCTGAAGAGTAGGTAATTTGGACCATCACAGGGAATCTTAATGACCACACCATATACACCTGTTTTGTTTGATTTATTTTTATGTTTTTTCTCGTTTAACTGGAAGTGGTACTGCACAGCACAATTTAGAGTTGTGGTTCTCAAAATTGGTTGTACATTAGGATCATCTGGGGATTTTTTAAAATATGATGTGCCCAGGCTATGCTATATACCAATTAAATAAGAGTTTCTGGAGCTTGGACTCAAGCTCAATAGTTTTTAAGGCCACCCAAGTGATATAATGAGCAGCCAAGCTTTAGAACCAGGGTCTTTGAACACTGCTGCTCAGCCTTACAAAAATCTGATTCATTAATTTTCATATGTAAAGACATATGTTTGTAGGGGTGCCTGGGTGGCTCAGTTGGTTAAGCATGGGACTCTTGATTTCAGCTCAGGTCATGATCTCAGGGTTGTGAGATCAATCCCCTTGTTGGGCTCTGTGCCGGACATGGAGCCTGCTTAAGATTCTCCCTCTCCCTCTGCCTCTGCCCCCACTTCTAAAAAAAAAATCATTTGAGGAGCTTGTTAAACAGGCCAATCCCAAGTTCTTCTACCCCTAATTTCTGATTCTTGCCTGGGACAGATCCTAGAAATATAAACTTTTTAAAAAAGATTTATTGATTTTTTAGGCAGGGATGGGGCAGAGAGAGAGAGAGAGACAATCCTGAAGCAGACTCCCCGCTGAGCACGGAGCCCAACATGGGGCTCAATGCCAGGACCCTGAGATCATGACCTGACCTGCACCACCCAAGGCACCCCTAGAAATGTACATTTTTTAACCAACATCACAGGCTTGGGGTTGGGATATTATAAAGTTACAGAAGCGTGGGCTCCCTCCCTGGGTTTTCTGATCCAGAGAATCAAGGTAAGGCTTAATACGTCAGTAAACTCTTGCTTCATAATGAATCACCTCGAAATGTAATGACTTGAAACAGCAGCCAGTTGTTATTGCTCAGAGGTATAGGGTGCTTCCTCTGGTCACAGCTGGCTTCACCCATGCCTGTGCCTCTGCAGTCATCTGGGTTTTGACTTTGCTGAAGTTGGCTGGAGTCTCTCACGTGTTGGGGCTGGCTATCTATTTGCTGTCTGTCATTTGGTTTGGGATAGCCTTGGTTCTTCCCCATGTTTCCCCTAAATCCCTCTGCGAGGCTGGCCCAGCTTTTACATGGCAAAGAAGGCAGAGCAATAGAGAAAGCAGAAGCCTGACAGATGTAGTCTCTATGCCATAGTCTATGCTTGCAGTCAAAGCAAGGACAAGGCCAGTCCAGATGCCCAGATTGAAAAACAGACTCTATCTCTTAAGGTGAGCAGGTCTAAAGTCATATCACAAAGAACATGGACACAAGGAGAGATCAGGAGCTGCAGCCATTTTTGCAATAGACAGACCAAATACAGGCATCTATTTATCACTATTCCATGTTCTTTCATGAAATTGTCACAATAATCTGATGAAGTATGTAGTATGGGCCTTGTTTTACTGAAAACAAGGGATTGCAGGCATCCCAGAGAACAGTAAAACCATTGCTAATGATGTGTCGGGACACATTTCAGGTACAATTTGCAGATAAATATTTTAACTTAAACGGAAAGCAGAAGAGGAGATCATTACCAGTTTGGCAGGGAGACCAGATTAAAGTGTAAATGTGCTGATTTTGTGAGATGGAGCTATTTTATAAAAGAAGTGGTTGCATTCCAGATGCTGGTTCATTTAGATCTCACAGCCCTCTTTTGAACCCTAATCCTGATTTATTTGATCAGGTTCTGACACAGCGGTGCATACGCAGTTGATGCAGCCATGATCTGGCGCATATACTCGGCTCCGTCTCGGGCCTCAGCAATGGGAAACTGGAGGATTATACTCGTTTGACCTTTGGGGAGAAACCGCCTGGTGATCTAGTTAATTGAGGTTGCAAGGAAGACTGTCAAGCCTCTAACCCCGCTGGGATGATTATATAATATCATTTTGTGTTTTAAAGCCTCTGAAAGAAAAGTTAACTTTTATAAAGGGAAAAGAATACATAGCAATGAGGGACAAGAGCTATGCTTCTGGCCCTGCACCAGCCCCATTTAACCTGCTGTGCCATTTCCCATCTCTGCCTCTCTTATCTCGGTAGTTAAAGCAGGAGCCTACCCCCTCCTTACAGAACCGAGGGGAAAAGCTCTATTTTTATATGGCCAAGCAGAACTGCCTTTTCAGCACATCAGGGCAAGTGAGCCAAATGGTTTCTCAGATAAAATCACAGCTCATTTTTAGACCTAATGTCATTTTTTACTTTTCTACCTTAAAGGTGTGTTATAGGACAATGATATAAAATGATTTAATGCTCTTTTGTATTTATTTGACATTTCTTACACAATTAATTTGGTGGCAACTCCACGTTTGTCTCTTATCGGGAAATGAACTTATTTTTTTCTGGTCTCTGGGCCTATTTTCACTGAGGTATCAACAGAGCACTGGATATTTGGGGGGCTTGGGTGAGAGGCTGGTCCAGCCTTTATTTCCTGTGAGACTGTGAGATCCTTAGAAGAGTGCCACGTGTCCTTTCATCGTCTCGTGGCCTAGTTCAGTGCCTGATACTTAGGCAAGGAGTGTAGGACATTGGATCAGAGATTGTAATCTGGAAACAGACTTCCCAGTTTTGGTTTCTGTGAATGCCACATGCTGGGGACTTCGAGAAAGTTACATTACCTTTCTGTGCCTTTCAATGTTCGTCTCTAAATGGCAATAAAAGTAATGTCTACTTCGTATTATTATGAGGATTAAACTTGGCAATATATATAAAATACTTAAATGAGTGCCTAGAATGTAAGTACTCAATAAATACTAGTTATCATTGCTCAATAAATATATATTCCGTATATAGAAAGAAATGTTATAATAGTATATCATCTGACTATAGATTATATTAAATGGAAGAATTCCTCAGGGAAGGGAGGACAATTTTTAGAACCTACAGAAACAGTGTTAATAAATAGTCTAGGGCTTTTTTTTTCTCTAAATGCTGTTTTGCTATCTTGCCTGCTATTCCATCTTTAAGTTTTATGTAGTTTTTCCTTTGTGCACATAAATGCAATTTCCTAGTTTCTTCCCACAGGAATTCTCCCATATCACACGATTTATAGTCTGATTTCATGATATTTATAGAAGCTTACAATGAGCAATTATTATGGTTTTTACTTAATTTATGCTCTTAATTTATTTTTAACATTCATTTAATTGAGGCTATTCATGGATTCTCCAAGCTTAACATTAGAGTATCTATATTCTGCTTGCAAAACACTGTTTTTGGTTTACTTTTAAAATGATATTAAAGGATGGAAGTCTCAAACCGCCTTTAGCAAGAGAGGCAGAAAAATAAAAAGAGCTTGGGCTTTGGAATCAGAGTGGGGTTCAAATCTCAGCTCTTCCAAGAGAGGCTTAAAGTTCTTTTTTTTCTCTGAGTCTCTATTTCTCCATTCCCTTCTGTCTCAGAGAAGATTGTATTTACTTGACATTCTCAAGATTGTTAGGGTACTTGGCACATAATAGGTACTCTGTAAAGGACAGTACTAAAAGGGTTAGGCTTTATTCTAGAAAGAGATCCATGTTTGATAGATAGGCAGTAGCTTTTAAGTGAAAGCACTATATATAAATTGATCAGTCTATTGATTGATTTATTGATCGATTGATTTTCTGTTTCCACCTCAGTAAACCGGGATCACAACCCCTGGGGGCCCTGCTATGCTCCTGTGTGATTGCTATGTCACTCCTACGATTGGGAGGGGCACATGGATGGTGGCAGGAAGGGAGCTGGGGGAGTGGGTGTGTACGTAGAGCAGGGGCCCAGAGGCTACACCCGAAGCTGCTATTTTGAGAAGTGTGAGGTCAATTCATGCTTTATTCTTGTTTGCTGACCCTTCACCAAGCCCATTCCGTGGAGGCAATCGCTCAATATCCTTTGAGCCTCGGAAAACGCTTATCTAGTGGAGAGAGCAGACACTGGCAGAGAAAGGACAGTCACATCCCTTGTCCCAGAATGGGCCATTCCTACACTCTGTTTCTTTCAGATCTGGGGACAGCAGGCATGGTTCCTGGGGAGACGAGCACTTCCCCTCCCCTCCTGGAGCCGGGAGTAAGCACCTGGCACACCCACCAACCCACATCTTCTGCACCTGCTTCCCCTTCTTGCCTCCTCAAGGTCTCTTCCCTAATGGGGAAAAGGTGAGCATGGAAGAGACTGCTAAAGGCCCATGCATATTTCAAAGGGAAAAGCCGAGGGACTCCATTAAACCTCATACACTCTTCTGTAAGCGCGGCAAGAGACTGAATAATGAAACGCTCAGAGCTGCTAAGGCGATTTCAGAGCAAGATAGGCAGATATAAAATAAAATGCTTCTCACCATGACAAAACCTCCATTTCCTCTCCAGCTTTCTCTCTCAGGCGGTTCTTTTCAGACTTCCGACATTCGTGTGCCTATCACCACAAAATGGCATGGGAGGCCATATAGCAAAGTGGTTAAGGACAGACCTTTCCAGGCCAAGAGTCCCGGCTGGAATCTGGTTTCTCACATTGACTGGCTGCATTACCTCAGAAGGTACTCCACCTGCACGGCAAGATGAAAAAATTCAGGATCCGGGGGATAGTGACAAGGACGCCCGCGTTGGAGTAGTGTGAGGAGAATGAAGTACGGCAAAGCACGTAAATCTCAGAGCACAGGTACTGTCTGGGAAATGATTTTTCTTTGTATCATGTATTCCTCCTCCACATTCTTTTCCTACGTGTGTAGAAACTATCGTGTTCTCCCAACTTCTTACCAAACTACGGCTGCGCAAGGCCTCTGCCCGTCGGTCGGGTCAGCAGCCAGGCCTGGCGTTTCCGGCACCAGCAGCCTGTCTCCCTGACAGACGCAGTTGCCGAAGACCCAGTCCTCTGTCTAATGGCCCTAGGGAGACAGGGCTTTTAAGCCCACATTTGCATGCAACAGGCTGGAAAGCCTTCATTAATGGCCTCTGCACTGTCAGGACTAGTTAAGTCAGTAGGTGTGGAACAGGCGAACTTCTGCTTTCTGGTCTGGCGGGAAAATAGGTCTCTTTTCTTCTTCTTTCTTTAGCTACCTCCACACGATGTAAAAATCACTTTCGAAGTGTCCAACCATCCATATTTGTCATTATCGACTCAGAGCCCAAGCGGGTATCTCTTTTGAATGCCGGCATTGCTAGAGTAGAAGAATCGAACTATTTTCCCAGGAGTGAGCTCTGTGTAAACTCCCTAAAGGCAGAGATGGTGCGGACACCGACCGAGTTGTTCTGGAATCAGCTCATGAGTAAAGCAGCCTCCAGATTACAGTATTTTCTCTGAGCCATTGTGAGTTCCTACTCATAAACCGTCTTCATTCAGTTCACTCTACCAGAATACCGTAGACTGGGTGGCTTATGAACAACACAAATTTATTTCTCACAGGTCCCAAGTTCAAGGCACCAGCATGGTCAGGTCCTAGAAGATGCTCTTCTCGGTTGCAGACTGTTGACATCTCACTGTGTCCCCACGTGGCAGGAGGGAACTCTGCAGGGCCTCTTTTGTAATCGCACTGTTCCCACTCATGACCTAAGCAACTCCCAAAGGCACCACCTCCTAATTCCAGGGGCACAACACAAACATTATTACAAGACTACTTCATAGCCTTGGTCCTGGAAGCTGGCAATGCAAAGAACATTTTAGTGATCCCTGCCCTTAGTGTCTTGGAGTCTAATAGACAACTGAATTCAGCATCTAATGGGCAACTCACCGGGCAGACAACGGAACGGGGGATTATAATGCAGTGGGGAGCTAGCACGGAAGTTAAGTGCCATGGCAAGACACATGTGGGAGGCCCACTAAAAGCAGATGGGCATCAGGGAAGGCCTCCCAGAAGTAGCGGTGGCTGAACTGAGTCCTGAAATGTGCAAATTAACCGATGGTTTGGTATAAGATACAAGTTTCTAGTTTCATCAGAGAAAATTCTTCCAAATAAAAGGCTACATATTGATCTCATATCTCATCTTTTTATGAAGACTCCCCCCAGCTCTTCTATCAAAAATTAATCTCCCCTGTTTTTGATCTTCTATGGCTGATTCACATGTGTCTATAATTTAGAGCTAAACCTGGTCTGCAACTATTTCAGGTCTTTTCACTCCCAGCGAAGTTGTAGTCTTCTTAAAAGTAGAGGCTTTAGCAATGTGAATTTTACATTTCTAATATTTTCTGCGAGGTTTTGTCAAAGGTCGCCTATCTAGAAGACAAAAACCATGGATTCTACTTCTGGCTCTGAAAGTGTTGGCATGACTTGCTGAAAATCTTGTGAATAACAATTGCCAATTTCAGCTGCCCCATCTATAAAATGGGGATAATATCCCTCTTTCAGCCACCACATAGGATTGTGTAATGTTAATGACAGAATACTTCTATGCTTCTTAAATAGTAAAATACTGTAAAATTGGTTTACTAGACATGCCTCCTAATAATTGCCTTTTATTTAATATAATGCTAGACATTCTGTGCATTGCTGTCTGCATCAGTCAGCATAGGTGAGATTAGGCTGTAGTAATGAACATCTCCAAAATCTCAGTGACTGAAACCAACTAAGGTATATTCTTATTTAACTTGTCCCCCAGTCATGTGTGGAAGAGGGGAGCTCTGCTCTTATACTCAGGGACACAAGTGATTGGCCTTCCTGAGTGCTACCATTTGCAGAGACAGAAAGAAGGAATTTGAGAGGCGCACATGGGCATACACTTGTGTCTGCCAAGAAGTCACTACTACTTACAACTCAGTGGCCAGAGCTAGACATATGATCCACACACAGCCACAAGAAGTACAATCCTAATACGTAGCCCGAAGGCAGAGAGCCATGGGGACTTGGTGAACAGCAGGAGTGTTCTGATGTACTGGGTGTTAATGGTCCACTGCCTTTGAGTGCTCACAGTGTAGTGAAGAAGATGGACAAGCAAAGACTGCACAGTGACTATAGAAGAAGAGGTGACTTCATGGAGCTAAGGGGCACAGATAGTGGATCCATTCATTCATTCAAGAAACATTTATTGAACACCTACACTGTGCTTGGAACCAGGGGTCCCAAGAACCCAATTCTTGCCTTCAAAGATCACATGGTCTTGACAAGATAAAGAAAGAGACAAGAACATGAATTTAGTGCCACTTTTGTGCCAAGCTCAGCAGTATATTTCTGATTTAATCCTCACTGCAATCCTACAAAATTGCTAGTGTCCCCAAATTTCGTGAAACCCAGTCATCTCCAAGGTCCCTGTGTTATGATAACAGCTGGAATCACAATGAGATCCATCTATTCCAAAGCAGTGCTCTTTCCCCACGGCATGCAGACTCACTGGTCAGAGAGAAAAAATGTGTAAGCAAAAAATTACAGCATGGGAAATAGAACAGCAGGAACAGTGTATGCAGTGTGTACTCTGTGGGCCCTGGAGAGGCAACTAAATGCCTGGGGAGTGTCTGAAAGGTTTCTCCATGGAGGTGACATTTTAGCTGGGGCTTTTGAAAGATGAGTCAATATTTGCCATGCAGAAATCAATTCAGTCTAAGTAGTAATAAATGGGGCTTAAAGAGGCAAACAGCCAAGTTGTTTATCTAATGTCAAATGTCCCCGCGATCACACATTTCCATCTGTCTTCCTTGCCACCATCCTTCTAAATTATCAGATTCATGACCCTACAGCCACCCTCCATTTCTCTCTCTCTTTCACCCTTTCCATCCCATTGGCAATCTATCACCAACTTCGGATAAATTCTTCCTTGTGTTATTTCTCAAGAGCGCACTAAATAACCAAATCTCGAAGAGGGTGGCTGTCCAGAGGACAGGAGCATTGCCTGGTGTAATCATGGACCTCCTATCTGCTTCCATGGCTGAAACAGACCTGTTTCCTCATCCTCGGCAGAGCCTAAGCCAATGTTGTGTGAACAGCGCAAAGCCGTTTTCCTCACCCAGCTTCAGCAACTGCCAGTTTCGCTCTGTCGGGTGCCAGCAAAGGGAGAAGGAAGAATGAAATGTGATTGTTTCTGAAGGTGTAAGCTAAAGCTGGAATAACAGTAAAGGGAGCCCTACTCATAATAATGATGCTTTAGCATTTCCCTGCACAGGCTTCTGTCTTGTAGCTCCTTATAAAAATGTAAGGGAAGATTTTTCTCTCTTTTTTTAAAATTCCATTTTCTTTTACTAAATGAGCCAATCTAATGTAGAAGAGATGGAGAAAGAATAAGTACAGAATATTAATATATATTTTGAGGACTCTGGATTTATGTTCTACTCAGTCTCTTAACTATTCCACCTGGTTATACCAATCGGAACATCTCTTTTCTTTTTTCCTGGTGGTCAGCATTATAAATTTTATCATCAGCAGAAAACCCGGCTATTGTTTCTTTTACTTGTGATGAAATATGAAACAGAGACCAAGCAGCTAGAAATGATCTGAAAATTTTGTCAATGATGCATGATTTAGCTTGCTAGTACTTTGTACGACTTGAGAATCTCTTGGGTAAGGGCTCACCACCGCCCGCCCCCTTAAGGAAGATTTAGCCAGCAGGAGGCCAAAGATGGGGAGGGAGGTGCTATTCGGCAGGTAGCATTGTATTTCCTCACATTTTCTAAGCAATTTCATTTTAACTGAATGTAAAGTAGTCATAATAAACCTGAAAGATGTCCTCTAAACTGGTTTGGAGATGTTTGAAAAGATTCTCCAATATGAGATTTGGAGGAGTCTTAAATAAGGGGAGGAACAGTATTAGTTCTGAATCTACATAGCTAATGAGGAAAAAAGGTACTAATATATTCTTAAAAGATTTGTGGAGAAACTAAGGATCAGGGCTCCTTGAGTAATAGGACAGTGATCATCGGGGGGTAGACAATTTGGCAGGAACATAATATGTGTTTCCTGATTCTGAAAACATGGATATTTCGTATGTTAATTTTTCTAAAATGAGATTCATCTTCAAGGATGTACATACCTAATGTGATAAAGTTCCTGATTTTAATTTTTTTGTTGTTGTTAAAGAAGCAGTTATTTAGAACTATTTTAGTGGCCATTTGTGTGAAATGTCTGTTCAAATCTTTTGGCCAGTGCTTAATTGAATCATATATATATTAAATTCATATTACATATTATATAATATTATATAATATATTTATAATATATATTATTTATATATATTATTAATATATTTATAATATATAATATTATATAACATATTATATAATATTATATATACATATATATAATTCTAACTGTTGATTGTAAGAATTTTTGATATATTCTGGATACAGTCCTTTTTCAGGTTATATTTGTATGTATCCAGAGTATATCAAAGAATTCTTATAACTCAATAGTAAGAATAGTAAGAATACACATGAAATATATAAAAATATATATAATATATAAAAAGTTTTCTCTCTCTAGCTTGTCTATTCATTTTCTCTATACTATCTTTCAAAGATCAGATGTTTTGATTGCATTCATTTATCATTTTTTTCTCTTATAAATCATACTTTTTGTGTCCCGTATAAGAAATCTTTGCCTATTCTAGAATTACAAAGATTTTCTCCTACATTTTTAGGCATTTTACAGTTTTTACCTTGAAGTCTGTGATGCAGTTTGAATTAAAGTTTGTATACGATTTCATGTAAAAGCTGAGGTTTATTCTATACAGATATCTATTGGTCTACTGCCCTTTTTTGAAACAACTATCTTTCCCCATTGAATTACCTTAGCTTTTTATAAAAAATCAGTTGAATATATAGGTGAGGGTCTATTTCTGAACTCTATTATTTTCCTATGAGATATGGCTACACCATACTGTCTTAGTTACTGTAGCTTTATAGTGAATTTTAAAATCATGCAGTACGAGCTAGTTCTTTTTCAAAATTGCATTGCCTATTTTAGGTCCTTTGCCTTTCCAAATAAATTTTAAAATCAGCTTGCCAATCTTTCCTGAAAAAAAGAAAAAACTTTCTGGGATTTTGATCTTTAATCATCCATGAAAGGCAAACTAAAAGTACAGTGAGATACTTCTACACATCCAATACAATGGCTAAAATTATAAGGACTGACAACATCCAGTGTTGGTGAGGGAGGATCTGGAACAAATGGAATTCTGCTGGCATTGCTGATTAGAACGAAAATGGTATAACCACTTCAGAAGACAGGTCATCAGCTTCTTAAGAAATGAAATGTTCACTTACTATGTGGTCCAATAATTTCACTCTTATTTACTCAAGAGAAATGAGAACACATGTTAACACAAAGACCTGTACATAAATGTTAATAGCAATTTAATTAATAATAACCTCAAACGGGGAACAACCCAAATGTCTAACAACAGGTGAAGGGATAAACAAATTATACTGTATGCATATAGTAGAACAATATTCAGCAACAGAAAAGTCTGAATTACTGGTACATCTAGTACAGTAAACAATGTGGATGAATTTCAAAAAGATGCTGCTTGAAAGAAACCAGACACCATGCGATTCAGTTTATATGAAAATCTGGAAAAGGTAATTCAAATATATAGTGATAGAAGGAGGACTCAGTGATGCTGGGGAGTTGGGGTAGGGTTGGAAATGGACTGGGAAAATGCAAAAAAGGAAGCTTTTGGGGAATAATGGAAATGTTCTATATCTTGTGGTAAGGATTACAGATTACACAGGTGTATACATTTTTCAAAGCCTATTGAACAGTACAGTTAAAATCTGTGCATTTAATTTTATGTATATTATACATCAATGAAATCACTTTTAGAGTTAATACTATTGACTCCTATTTCCTTCTTGAAACACTCTTCTTTCTCAAGAATTTTACACTTTCATGGTCTTTCTCCTGCCTTTCTGGTTGTTGCCTCTTGGTTTCCTTTATTGGTTCCTAACTATGAATGCCCTTGGGCTTGGTCCTGAGCATTTTCTCTCTTCCCTGGCCAGGTCAGTTGAAATACTCTCTATAATATTTAACTTTTATAGCTCCAGCTTAGCTCTCTCTTCTATGTTAGAGACTCATAAATCCATCTTTGTATTCAGCACCTCCAATTAATGTATCATAGGCATCTCAAAATTAACATATGCAAACTAAACTCATTTAATCTTTCAAACCTCTTTCTCCCTCCCTCTTTGCTTTCCCAGAAAATGGCACCATTGTATGCAGTTGCTCATGACAAGAGTTTGAGAAATATCTTTTATACCTCCCTTTTCCTCACTCTCCAGATAGTCTGTCAGCAAGCTTTGTTGAATTAACCCTTAACCATATCATATATATTAGTCACCATTCTCCAGAGAAACAGAGTCATTACAGCATGTATATAGAGAGAACGAGATTGATTATAAAGAATTGCCTTGCATGACTATGGAGGCTGACTAGTCCAAAATCTGCAGGGTGGACTGGCAGGCTGGAAACTCTGAAAGGCCAGTATTCTAGTTTGAGTCTGAAAGCCATCAGGCTGGGGAAACAGGAATAGCCAATTTTCTGGTTTGAGTCAGTCTGTCTGCTGGAAAATTCTGTCTTACTTGGGGAATGGTTAAACTTTTTATTTGTTCAGACCTTCAACTGATTGGATGAGGCCTAACTACATTATTCAGAGGTATCTACTTTACTCAAAGTCTTCCAATTTATGTGTTAATCTAATCCAAAAACACCCTCACAGAAACCCTAGAATAATGTTCAATCAGTTCTCTGGATACCATGGCCCAGCCAAGTTGACACATTGAATTAAACCACCACACCATGTTTAACTTCTTCCCGCCTCCACCACTCTTTCCCCCATCCCAGCCACCGTCCTCTCTCACTGGTTTCTCATTTCCATTCTTTTTTGCCCTCCAGCCTCATTTTTCAGAAAATCAATCCCCTTTTCATAAGATATGGAATCACATTGACTCTCTTGCTTGAAGTTCTTAAATGGCTTCTCCTTCTACGTCGGGTACAATGTCCTTATCAAGGCGACAGTGACCTAACAGC
The DNA here is from genome assembly GCF_024610735.1 of Ursus americanus. Lineage (NCBI taxonomy): Eukaryota > Metazoa > Chordata > Mammalia > Carnivora > Ursidae > Ursus > Ursus americanus. Next base: position 41,296,054 of record NC_142130.1, read on the forward strand.
GTGGCTCCTCTACCTCATAGTCTCAAGCTGTCCCACTTTCCCTTACGTGCCACCTCCCAGCCATACTGCTCTGCATATGTTTGCTAGAATACAGCCAGATCGTGCCCACTTCAGGGCCTGAACTTACTGTTTCTGAAGCCTCATTTTTTCCTCCTCCCTTCTTCCCACAGCTTCCTTCTCCTCAACTCTTATTTCTGGTGTTTCTGCTTATTCCCCAACATCTCCCATCTAAGCAATAACTTTGGCCTCCTGACTAATCTTCCTCTTCACAAATTCTTTGTACCCTGCAGTATTGCCAGTTTTCTTCTTAAACCACAAATCCAGTCTCTAAAATTTCTGTAGTGTAAGGTTCATAATCTTTTTTGTTCTTTAGATCCTTTGGCAGCTGGCTAAGCATATGTACCTATTATCCTCTTTCTCAGAATATTGTCTGAAAATAATAATATGTGTACAATTATAGCACAAATCTATTGTGAAATAGTTACTGATTTTTTTTCCAAAATGTGTGATATGGTTATTAATGTACTTCTTTGGTAATAACAGGATGTAGCAGTAGATCTCATTACCAAAATTTCAAAGAGGTGATTAGCATAAACATCTTTTCAAGGTATCTGCAACAACTGTAATATGAAAAGAAAATAACTGATTTCTTTTGGCGACAAAGTCACAGGTACTGTTGGTACCACTATATTTCGTTAGCTACATTCATAATTGAAAATGTTATGCTGAGGTTCTAAACCTCAACATTATGGTAATGGGAGGAAGGAGGCTTGAGAAGCAAATAGATTCAGATGAGGTCATGAATGTGGAGCCCCCATAATAGGATCAGTGCCCTCATAAGAAGAGGAAGAGACAGCAGAGCTCCCTTTCTCACTGCCAAGTGAGGATACAGCAAGAAGGTGGCCATCTAAAAGCAAAGAAGAGAACGCTTACTAAGAATCAAATAATCTGCTGTCACCTTGATCTTGGACTTCCCAACCTTCAGACTAAGAGTAATAAATGTCAGTTGTTTAAGCCCTACGGTTTATGGTATTTTGTTATAGCAGGCCAAGCAGACTGAGACAGAACGAGACACTATGTTTCACATAATAAAGATTTATTTCACTTTTCATCTGAGTGTACAAAGCCATTTAATTCTACCCCAGATGGATTCTAGTAGTTGAGTCCCTGTATACCACTGTTTATACAGTAGAGTCCAAACTCTTTAGTTTTCTAAACTCTTTCCAAGTATCTCCAACACTTTTTTTTACAGCCTCTTACGTGTATAAAACCATGTATCCCTTTGTATTCTCATTTATGGTCATACAGACCTCTTGCCTTTTCCAGTCATTTCAAGCTCTCTTGTATGTTGAGGTCTGTAAAGGTGGTCAGTCTAGGCTGGATTTCTTTCTCCTACTTCTTCACCAACAAACTTCCACATCACTGAAGATTAAATGTCTCTAAATTCTCCCCCTCCTCCAGGAAGTCTTCCTTATTGTCTGCACAGTTTGTGTGCATCTCTCCCTGGTTCTCACATCACTATTCCTCTACAGTAGTCATCACAAACTTGCACTGTCCTTGTTTTACTTTGGCACCCTTTAATTTTATGGACCACATCTTATTTCTTGTGGTATCTCCTTTGTTTGGGCAGTACAAATGTATAACACATTTCTGTGGAATCAACTCATGATGACCTGAACCTGGAGTAACTTCTAGGCTGAGCATGGACACGTAGAAGTGATTCCATGTGAGTTGCACTGGTAATAGCTTCAAAGTAGCAGACGAACACTTGCTTAATAATATACAACATGATGTGGTAGGTCCAACTTAGGCCTCTCAAAGACTATTTGAAGAAAGTCAAGCTAAAAGAGGAAAGAAAAAACCTGACTTAGTCTTTTCAAAAATACAATAAAGCATTTTCCGGTCAGGCTTTGGGTGCTGGCTAATCGTCCCTATTTTAAAGGGCAAAACGAGCTCTTCCTCAGTCCTAATTCCTTTGGAAGAGATCCAGGATAGACACTAGTGACAACTGATTCTGTATTATAGCTGTTAAAGTGAGCCTTCTGTGTTTTTGTTTTATTTTTGTTTTCAATTTTTGGTTTCTCACTTTCTGCATCTTATCAAATTATCATATACATGTGTGTATATATGTATGCACATACGTACATATTATATTTGTGTTATGTAGGCATATACACATATGCACATATATGCAGTGTTTTCTAGTCTGGGCAAGAAAACTATACTAATTTTTATTTCATTCAACACCCACTCTATTTCAGTATAACTGTAATATACCCAGAGTAAATATTTTAAAATATTTGTTCAGCATAGTTTGCTAATAGCAAAGGATTCATGCTCATTAAGATGTGTAATTACTTTCATACCATATGCTGTTCTGATATAAATTAAGGTTTGATATTTGAGAAAGACACCTATGATTTCAAGACTAGATCACACTTGATATCCTGTTCTTCTAAGCATATAACATGTGTTATGACTTTCAGTCAGAGTTTGGGGCTGGAAAAAGTACCATTGGCATCACTGAACCTCACTTCCAACCTCAGCTCTATATTATCCTGTTTTCCTCCTCTGTAGACATAATGGTTTTAACTCTCAGCATTTTCAGTTTATGCATTAAATCTTGAAAATATGTGATCAACATGTGAGGGGGGAGGGATATGTTATATACTTGGAGAACAAATCACCATGCTTATGCCACAGATGTGAAAATGTCCAGGGGCCAAGAGAAACAAGGACCAGCTGGTGGGAGCATCACTCAGGGGGTTACTTATATGTAGGAGGTTATTGGGACTGGGGCAAGCATAGAGGGGTTGATATATCAGGAGTCTTCTAAGTTGTACATGGCAGAAATACAATTCAAACTCACTTAAGCACAAAAGGGTATTAACCCTTATAACTGAAAAGTCCACGAATACTACTTGCTTCAGGCATTGTTAGAACTAGGTGACTAGACAATGTTACCAGGGCTCTGTCTTTTTGCCATTTCTCGGGCAAGCTCTCTCCACATGGTGAACAAACAGCCATTATAAGAGAAAATTCCAGGGGAGGACTTGGTTAAGTTACATGCTGGTGCCTAAGCTAATTGCCGAAACAGAAGATGTGATGGGCTGACTGGCCAGGCCTGGTTCTAATATCTATTCTATATTGAGAAGAAGGAAAAAATCCAGAGTCAGCTTCATTCAAATTAAGTGGGCATAGATTCAATATAAGAAAAAGGTGGTCTATTACCGGAAGAGTGTGAAAAGGTGAGATGAACAGATGTCCATTGCTAAGTAATGTTGTGAGAAAGTGGTCCATGGATGAAGCTATAGTCAGGAGAAACCAGTTTTATAAAAGTGAGAAGGTCAAAAAGTATGTGCTAAATTCAGGGAGCAAATAAAAAACTTAAGTGTGTGGTTGCAGTTTTGAGAGAGATTCACTCATTTGCTGTTTACTGAGATTCTGCTCAATGCCAGCGGTGTCTTCAGAGCTAAAGACAGAAACAAACAGCTGAAGTTCTTAACTTCATGAAGCTTACATTGTAACGATGCAAAACAGGTGAATAAAACAATTGAGTAAAGGGTATAGTATTTATTATTATTATTTATCAATTTATTTATTTTAGAGAGAGAAAGCGTGAGCGTGAGCAGTGGCGGGGAGGGAAGGGGAAGAGGGAGAGGGAGAGAGAGAATCTTAAGCAGGCTCCACACCCAGCACAGAGCCCGATACCGGGCTCGATCACACAACCCTGAGACCATGACCTGAGCCAAAATCAAGAGTCCCACACTTAACTGACTGAGTCATCCAGACACCCCAAGGAAATAGTATTTTAAATAGAGACAAGATTGTCTCTACCTGAAATACTTTCACAGGAAAGGGTGATACAAAATATTGAGTGAGTTGATCATGCAAGGCTTTGGTTGATGCTATTTGAGAAAAGACCCGAAAGAGGCAGCTAGGGGAAGAGCATTCCAAGCAGAAGGGGACAGCAAGTGCAAAGGCAATGATGAAGCAACGGAGGGCCAAGACGCAAAGTCAGGTGTGGAGCAAGCAGGGACAATGAGGAGGTTGTTGCTGGAATCTCTCAGCCATCTGCTATTTAGTGACTGAATTGCAACTTGTAAGATTGACAGGGCCATTGCTGCTCCAACTTCATCGCTGGTGTGCTGTGAGAGTGCTGAAATCTCAGGCAAGTAGTTCTTCCTCTTCTTAGGAGCCTTAGCTGCAACTTGGAGCTCTGGCTCCTGTGGGACGTTTACAAAACCAAAGGAAGGGAAAAGGAGGTAGAGACTGACAGGCAAGCATCAAAGTCCATCCATTCATTTATTCATTCACCCATTCATGTGTTCCGGAAGTATTTACTTGATACCCACTTGCTATTTTCAGACACTCAGGTAACCATAGTATAAAACTGAGTAGGACAAGAATTACACACCTAAGTGGTTTATAGTCTGGCAGGAGTCGTCTGCACAGACAGGGTGGGCTACATTGGCAGGGGGTGGGGGGAGGAAGGCAGGATTCATAGGGCCAGGCTGGTAGGAGGTCAGAGAGTCAGCAAGGGCAGCACTGCAGGGCAGTGTTGGTGACCTCGCATGGAAAGGGCAGAGGCTGCCCAGCCTCCTGGGGTGGAGGTGACTCAGTGCGCAGGTGCTGCCTCCTCCGGCTGCCGCTCGGCTTTCCCCGCGCTCACTGAACACCCCAGCGTCTCCGGGCTCTTCACCACCTCCACTTACTCAAGGTCAAGGGAAGGGCTCTGGGGGTAAGAAATCAAGGACAGATGGATGCAAATTTCCTCTTTTTGTTTCTACCCTGCATCTTCTTTCTCCAACATGGTGGAAAGGAAATTTTTTAAAAAGCAGAATTCTACCACTGTGGAAGGAGCCAAGACGCCCTTCAACAGACGAAAGGATAAAGAAGATGTGGTCCGTACATACAATTAAATATTACTCAGCCATCAGAAAGGATGAATACCTACCATTTGCATAGAAATGGATGGAACTGGAGGGGATTATGCTAAGTGAAATAAGTCAAGCAGAGAAAGACAATGATCATATGGTTTCACTTATATGTGGAACTTAAGGAATAGCAGGGAGGACATTAGGAGAAGGAAGGGAAAAATGAAGGGGGGAATCAGAGGGGGAGACGAACCATGAGAGACTATGGTTACGGGGAAACAAACTCAGGGTTTCAGAGGGAAGGGGGGTGGGGGGATGGGCTAGCCCAGTGATGAGTATTAAGGAGGGCACGTATTGCATGGAGCACTGGGTGTTATACGCAAACAATGAATCATGGAACACTATCAAAAACTAATGAAGTATTGTATGGTGACTAACATAATATAATAAAAAATAAATTAAATAAATTAAATAAATAAAATAAAAATAAATATAAAAAATTCCGAACAAGAGGGATACCTTCTTTATTATCCCTAAGTATAAAGTGAAATAGTCATCTTCTTATCTACAGTTTAAACATAAGTTTGCACTCATGGTGAGTTAATAAAGGAGCACTTAGTTCTCGCAACACTTAGTAATCATTAGCTCCAGGTTCTAAGAGGCCCTGGTTGATCAGCTTCTTCACCAACACCAGTTTTGAAGTGACCAAGTCTAGTTGCACGGCCTCACGCTTCCCAAGCCAATGCAGCTGTGAGGGGTGGTGAAGCCCCCCGGGCATCACAAACTGGTGGTTTGGTTTGGCAGGCCAGTGTTCTTCTTCTTTACTTTTTTAGTTTATTTCCAGAGTGTTTAAGTAGGGCATGAATTCTTCATTTTGCCACAGCCCCAACCAACTCCATATTGCCTATATCCACGTGTTTCACCATCTCTACCTTCACTTGAAAGCAAGGAAATTTCTTAAAGTAATTCTATTTACTTCCTAGGAATATTAGACATTTAATTCTGAAGTCCTCATCTGCCCACCAGCTCTCAAGCCCTACAGTCCCTGCGTGTCCCTAAAGAGCCCACGTAGTCACAGCTGCCAGTCGGCAGAAAAAGTCTGTTTAGAAAATGACAATTCTAGCATTCCCTTTGGGAGCCTCAAGGCCAGGATTAGGGTGGGGCAAGTGAGGTGCTTGCCCTGAGTGAACTTTAAGGTCACATCAAAAAAATCCGTAACTAAGATAAATAATATTTTAATGCACTGTTTGAAAATCGAAACGAACGCAATGATAAATGCAGTAGGGTAAACAAAATGCCAACATTTCAGATAAAGACAAGTTTCTGTTTGTATGTCTGCAACCCTGCATTTTTGCACGATGACATCAGTTCTTTTCAATCACCCCTCGTTCCCTGGCCTGATGAGGGAGAGCAACCCATGGCCACCCGTAGGCGGGTTTATGAGGGGTGACAACGGTGTGCCAGCAGGTTGGGCAACCGATGTTAGGCTTTGTATGGAGTCATGTCTTTGTAGAGATTTATCAGCCTTCCCAGCTGGTTCAAAATATAGGATAATGTTCTAATAAGCGTATATGTATATGTTCTAATAAGTTGCACATTTTCCTCTTTACCTCGGGCGTCCATAAAGCGCTGGGAAGCAGCAACGGGAACTATGAATTTTAAAGTCCCCTGTCCGTCATTTAGCAATCTGTATGAAAATGTCTGTCTCGTGTGGAACAGTTTACACAATATGTGCATTATGAACCCATTTTAAACACACATCTACATATACATAGAGGTATAGATAAATAAATAAGTAGATGGTGTATAGAAAGGGAAGAAGGCAGGGAAGCAGACAGACTATATAAAGCTGTACCTCTAAACGTTAAAGTCCTCAACTGTAGGTAGAAAACTTGGAGCATTTTTATCTTCCTTTTCTTGTTTATATTTTTTACCTCTCTACAATGAAACAGTATTATTTGGGTAATTAAACAATAAAATTATTTTAAGATTCTTTTGACAACCCCATGTGCTTTCATAGTCTCATCACACGTGATATAATGTTAACCAGAAATGTTTTTCTTGGTATGGAAGCCTCTCACCTCAACAGAAAGGTACTTATTAAGGTACCATCTGCAACACTAAATATGCTGTAATTACCAACAATGACACATACCTGTAAAATAACAAATCAAGTAATCAATCTGCTGGAAAATGTACACTCAAAATATGTTTGCCACTTTAATAGAATTCTCCAAGAGCATTTAGTAACTCGTCATTCTCATAGCTATAATCTCGCCCTCACTGCTGCTGCTGCTGAATTTCTTTCCAGGGAAACAGGACAAAATTGCAATTATATCAGAGTAAATATGTGACTGAAAGAGGTGGTGGTGTGGATGCAGGCCTTACCTACATGATAGGCAGGAATGAGTTTTAATCCCCTAGGAAAAAAGTTAGGTGAACGTTTTCGGGGGGGAGGGGTGGATTATTTTGTTTCGTTTTTTTGAAATAAAGAAAGCCCACATTTCTAATGCTTATTAGCTAATATTTAGCTAGAAGGGTCACCAGTCATTAAATTATTTTTATAGGCAGCTTAGCAGAAGCTGTGTTTCCATGACAACAGACAATGTATGGAAAGGTTAAAAACAAGTTAATGGGATTTGTGGTGATCTCAATAATGCTCTATGGAAATCATTAATCTGATTTTCCTATTTCTCAGGCTTCCATGCCAACTGCAAAACTGGATTTTCTGGGGCTGGCTGATGTTGGAAATAATGCATTTTCGAAAGCTCCAACGTGACTATTTCCTTAGGCGTTGAGACAGAGAGTTTGAGAATTCTTCCCTGATGTCTCTATGAGCTGAATATGGGCAGGGACCACAGTAAAAGACCTCCGGAGCACCTAAAACTGACCAAGCAAAATGAAGTTTTGGTCAGAGCAGCAGGCACAGTTTTATCTCATAATTTGCTCATAATTAAATATTATATGAGGAAAAGAGATACCAGCCTGCTTTCCAAATTCCTGAGCTAAGTCACTGGATGGATGATGGTGGAAAAAGATTGAAGGATGGGCAAAGTGTGAGTAGAGTGATAAGAATTGTATTACATCATGACTGAACATTTTAGACCCAAATAATACAGCTCAATCAAAAGACTACTTCATGTAGACACGGCCATAGTTTTGCTATCAGTAGAATATTGGGAATAGTGCCTAGAATATGGTTTTATTACTATTTGAAAGATGCAACTGTTGATGCTGAGGCCTTTTTTACTTGTCCTCAACCTAGCTTTAATTCTTTAAAAAGATTTATTTATTTATTTATTTATTTATTTATTTATGAGATTGGGGGGGAGAGAGGGGGAGAGAGAGAGCACACAAGCTGGGGGAGGGGCAGAGGAAGAAGAGTCTCCAGTAGACTCCCAGTTGAGCATGGAGCCCAACTCAGGGCTCAATCTCAAGACCCTGAGATCATGACCTGAGTGGAAATCGAGAGCTGGACGCTTAACTGACTGAGCCACCCAGGTGTCCCTATTTTTTTTTTAACAAAAATATAAGAGAACAAATCTATACCTTAATTTATTTACTTTTCAGTGAGTTTAAATCCTTGAAAGGTACAGCATCACACGGATTCTGTGGCCAGTAGCTTTAGCAGGAAGGTGGCTTTCGAATTTGGCACGAACCTTGCCACTGTTTCCATGAGCACGAGTTACTTTTCCCCAGATTGCTCTGGTTTTGTTTGATTTGCCACCAGGAGTCACTGTGCTGTTCTTTGCTTTGTACCCATAAGCACAGCTCTTGCCTAGATAGAATTCAGTTTCACCTTGAGCATAAACACCTTCCATTTTAAGAAGAGCTGTGTGCTCCCCTGGTTCCACAGACCTGCTTATATCCAGCAAAAATAGCCTTGGATCAGGCTTCCAGACATATTTGTCATTTTAGGAGTCCTGTTCCCAGCAAGCCTCCACAGGTTCCAAGATGGGGGAAAGAGAAAGTCCAGCCTAGTTTTAATTTTTATTGAAGTACTCCAGATAGATATTTTAGAATGAACAAATTATGTTGCTTTCTGACCAGAATTTAGAATCTATTTCTGTATCTTGAATGGTCTATACGAGCCAGTATCACCCTGAATTTGTGTGTGTTATGTATAAGTTTGAATCACATTGTTTTGTGTCAGTGTCAGTCAGAGGACTGCAATTATCCTTGGTATATCTTTTAGGATTATTACAAGCTTCTCTGATGTGTCCTCCCCCATCTTGAAAATTCTATTAAGGAACCAAGAGTTCATAAAACAAAAAATAAATATTCACACGTAAAAAAACAAAATCCCAACTTTGACACAACCGGTAAGACCACTAAATGGTGTCTATTAGCATAGACTTAAAATGCTATTGTTTTCAGTGTGACCATGGATCCATTGGAAAAAGTTTAGAATTATACTTTGAAAAAGAAGTTGAACCATGCTAAGTCACAAGAATGTTACTTTTTAGTATAGATTTGGGAGAGAAATGAAAGCATTTATCCTACCAAAAAAACTTCAGGATAAAAGAGAATGCCTAAACAGTATACTGCCAGTATGACTCCAACCCATGGAAGACCTGCAACACCTTATCTCACACCTGTTGAGACCTTCATCAGATTATGATTGAGTCCCAGATCCTTGCTCCAGAGTCTTCTGTGGAAATCACATCAACTCAGAATGAAGTAAAAAAAAAAAAAAAAAAAAAGCTCTTAAATTGTCCAGGTGTCACTGATACTTTCTGACCTTTTTCTGTGTGGCTGTTTCTCCCAATGAAAATTTCACTCAGTATCAGTGATGAGGAAAGACCCCTTGATCCAGTGAGGACTCAACCCTTATGTGACATCAGCTTTCTTCAAATTATTAAGTAGGCACTAGCTCCACACAGAGCTGAGTAGAGTTACCAGGGCGTAGGTTGGTCCTCCTAAAAACACTTACTTCCATGCTCTTCATTATTGTGAAGGCTTTGACACAATTTTCTTTTCCTTACCAGGCAATTTTATGTGAAGATGAGTGTAAGAAGCTGAAGGGAGTCCACTGGCCATGTCTGTCTATGAGAGGACTCAGGGTCAAGGCAGAGTAGGACTTGTTAGGAATTTGCTAGGGATTGATTTAGGAAATTTAGAGGGAAAAGAACAGCAACAGACACGTCAAGATTTAGGAACATTACTGTTTCTCATGGGAACTATTTACCTTCTGACAGAGAGTGCTCAGAAAATGGGAACTAGGAGGAAACTTGAAAAGGATGGATGTGCTCAATGTACACCTTTTCTTTATATAGTATCACCACTGCAGGAACAATGATTATAAACAATCGAGAATATGGCAGCTGCCTTGCGTGGGGATAAGTCCAATAGGAGTATTAACTTATTGAAGCTGAAAGAGATATAATGTATTATGTCAATATTTGGATTAAAATAAAGCATCTAAACAAAAGCCAGGGGTTTTCTAAGAGTTATGTCTCTATAATATTCCATTTAGCAAAACCTTGAATAACTTTCCACTGCATAATTCTCCAGAGTCATGAAAATAAGGTGATTTGAGTAAAAGCAAGTCTTAGTGTCTGTCATGAGCTGAATTGTGCCCCTCCTCCCGAAATCCATATGCGACCTTATTTGGAGATAGGGTCTTGACAGAGGTAATAAAGTTAAGATGAAGTCATTAAGGTGGGGTCTAATCCAATAAGGCTGGTGTCCTTGCACAAAGGGTGAATGTGGACATACAGATACCCACTAGTTATGTGAAGAGACACAGGAAGAAGGGATGGCCATGTATACTTTGAGGAGAGAGGCCTGAAACACATCCTTCCCTCTTGGCCCTCAGAAGGAATCCATCCTACCAACACCTTGATTTTGGACTTCGAGTCTCCAAAACTGTGAGAAAATAAATCCATGTTGGTTAAGCTACCCAGGCTGGGGTACTTTGCTACAGTGCCCCAGCAAACTAATACAGTCCCCAACAATCCCATCAAAGACCAAAGCGATGGGTCCTGACCAGAGTCTTAGGCTTCATCCATCTTTTCCTTATCAGGGTCATTGATATCAGACTGGGAGGCCAGAAAGAAGATGAAATGTGAGACCCCGATATGTCAAATCAACTAATGAGAAGGTGGAACAGAAACACAAAGCCACTGGAATTTGATTACTCTCATGATTTATTAATATTCAGATTGAAAAAGGAGCCTTAGAGCCGCAAGTTACGCTAATTGGCACATTTGCTTTATTTATTTATTTGTTTATTTATTTATTTTCAAAACAAACTGGGTTTTTGATTTTTTTCTTTTTTGTTCATTCCATCACATTAAAAGGAGGAAAAGAAAAATGGTTTTGAATTCACTCGATATTTTGGACTCCTCAGATGAACGGAACATTGCACACACACTTGGAACAGAGAGAGATAGAGAGGAAAGTGGACTCCCACAGGGCCACACGCACCAGATCAAAAAACTTGGATACAGTGCAAGAATTTCCCAAAATGATTGGATCATCATTACCAAAAACTCGCCATAACAACACCAAGAAACAAAAAATGTTTAAGCCACACTGTTTGACTTGGGATCTTTCCTGCTTTTTTTTTTTTTTAAATGTTTGCCACACAGAGAGAAAGAGGGCTAGTGGGTAGGAGAGGACAGACTCACGGACGTGAGCAGGACAGGAAGGGAAACTTCAGAGTGGAGTTGAGAAGAGGGTGGGGAGAGACAGGGTTCAGGAGAGGGGAGGGTGGGGACGTGGAAAGCCATTTCTTAAAGTTCAGGCATGTTCTTGGTCCGCCTCACGTTCTTCTCCTTTACCCTCATCCTGCCGGGCACTTTCCTTAGGTTTGGTTTCATCTACAGCTTCTGAGGAAGAAAACAAGGTGGGAAGGGGGGAGAGGGGGTTAGTATTTTATCTCATCTGTTCATATGATAATGCAATGCATTTCTACTTTTCATACCATTTCATAAAAGATTTAAGATAAAAAGAGATTTTGCTACCCCAGTAATATAATTTCCAAGTTCAGAAGATGTTACCTCCAGGAGGCTGTTCAGTGACAGGTATGGACGAGCACAGGAACAAAGCTATATATTGGGGGAAGGAGCCACTAAACAGAAATTACCATGGTCTTTAATCTCTCAGCCTTGCAATTAAGATATCCATTCTTAGGCTCTTCAAATAAAGAATCAACAACAATCTTGTATCTCTTTTCCATCAATGTCAGGCTAATTGTGACATAGTTTTCGTGGATCATTGAATAGCCATTCCAACTCTCTCACCTTTTATTTGTGGTGTTATAAAGGCTGAAAGTAAAATACTTGAATTTCCAGATCCCCTTGAAGCTAGGGGTGTCCATGTAACACAGTGACGGCCAATTAGATAGAGACAGAATTCCCTGAGGAGGATCCCAGAGGAGGTGGTTGCCCTTGACTTTCTGCTATTCCTGATCCCTGAGACATGGATCAGCACTTGTTAGTGTAGCAGCCATCTCGTGACCATGCAGACAAAAACTATACACCAAGGATGGTGGGGCAGGAAGATAGGGGAAAAACTATCATTGAGTGACCTACCACTCCTACACATCTTTTCCTCAGAATGTTTTTTTTTTTTTTAATGATACAAATAGCTAACCTCTAAACTAAACTATAGTAGTTCTTAGTTTCTTGCAGTCAAGGAACATTCCAACTGAATATACTTATCCATAAGGCAATGTGCTTTGCTTAGCAAGGAAGACTGCATCTTTTTAAAGGACAATTTTTCCCGAGGAAGTTGGCAAATTTTCTAAGTCTTCTGCCTGGTTTCCTGATAGACTCAGTCAACTGATTTCATGTTACAGGCAGTTTACTAATATGCCAGATAGTGGAAAGAGAATTCCTTTGCCCTATAACACCTGTGTTGGTAACCTAATCTCCCTGTGTTGGGTGTCCCTCAGACTACCCCCAGGCTCAATAATTTGCTAGGGGGACTCACAAGACTCTGAATATAGTCCTATTCATGGCTATGCTTTACTACAGTGAAAGGATATAAAACAAAATCAGCAAAGGGAAAAGTTGCATGGGGTGAAGTTTGGAGGAAACTATGCTCAAGCTTCCAAGAGTCTTTTCCCTATAGAGTCATACAGGATGTGCTTAATTCCTCCAGCAATGAACTGTGACATGTATGAGATGTTGTCCACTAGGGAAGCTCACCTGAGCTTACAAATACCGAGTTCTTACTGGAGGCTGGTCATATGGGCACCCTCCACGTAGCATGTACCAAATCCAGACTCCCAGAAGGAAAACAGATGTCCAGCATAAACCACATTGTTTGCAAAAAGAGTTTGGGCACACTAAAGACTCTTAGGGAATGGTGAGAACCCTCTCAAAATCCAAGTTGCTAGATGCCAGCCAAGGATCAACTTCACAAGTAGCCTTTCTAAGAATTGAGAAATGTTGAGACTAGAGAAATCGGGGCCTTATAGGAGACCATTAGAAGAGTTCATATAAACGTATGTCTCTTTTAAATCATTCAGCTATATATTTATATTCAGATAAAGCCCAATGTGCACATCCAAATAAGACCACCACTGGAAATACATTTTTGGAATTCTTTCTTTGGAACAAGCGTCTAATAATATTCTTTTAAATCTTTTAGTAGCAGAAAATGCTTATCTCCTTGAAAATAGATTTGATTTTTAGAATCAAATGAGGCTGGCCTGGTAAATAAGGTAGCAGCTATGATGGATAATTTTAATACTATGATGACTCATTTTTTAAAGATTTATTTATTTATTTGAGAGACAGAGAGAATGCAACTGGGGGAGGGGCAGAGGGAGAGAGAGACAAGCAAACTCCCCACTGAGTGGGGAGCCCAATGTGGGGCTCTATCCCAGGACCCTGAGATCATACCTGAGCCGAAATCAAGAGTTGGATGCTCAACAGACTGAGTCACCCAGGTACCCCTAAAATGACTCATTTTTGACCAAAGTTTTTAAGTCTGATTTATTTTGGGGATTTGTCATTGACCGTAAGTTATTTCCAAAATGTAATTATAGCCGTAAGGCTACCTACCATTACTCATAAAGATATTTTAAGGCTATAACCTTCTAAGTTGACCATTATCGGCATACCAATCATATTTTCCGGGAAAAATTCTTGTATGAAAAGACTCAGTTCTGATCACTGTAATACTCAATGTACCAGCATTGTTCCTCATGGATTATAGAACTTTGGTGCATTAATGAATCAGCTGATTTTCTGCCAGAAGAAAGTTCTCAGATTTATTTCAGTGAGGTTCATTTATAGTGATTTGGAATTCTTTTAGAGAATTTACTTTGTTCCCCAGCCCTGCCCAAAGCTTTGGATACCACAGGTATGCCCAAGGTTTACTATCCTTACCACCCAGAGAACAATGTATTTAGTGCCCTCTTCGAACCACAAAAGAAACAGAACATTGATTTAAAGAGGCCAGAAGCATATAGAAGTTTCAGTTGTAGGAATAAGACAAGACTTCAAGCGTTTCTTTCTAAAATAAAAACTTGGAAGCTATGAGGTAGTTTTTGAGGGAGATTAGGGAACTTGAGAGAAAAGGTAGAAGCAGGATAGGGAAGGTGAGAAGAACTGTCTGTTTGTGGAATAAGAGAACAACATTCCAAAAGGGAAAACAAAAGAACAAAGATTCAAGGAATCCTGAGAAGCAGCCACACTTTCTGTCCTCCCTTTGAAGTGGAATCAGGTTAAATTCTCCCAAATTCCCATACTTGCTTTTGTTACCCTTCACCTGCGCCCCGGGAGAAAGGGTGATACTGGCATACATCTGTTTATTGTGACAGGAAGTGCTGCTATCCACTCCCTATTAAAAGAGCTTCAATATCTACACATTCTTTCCTTTAAGAGCTTCAAAGTATTTGAAATATAATTATTTACTCATTTATTGTTCAATAAGTTGTTATTGAACACCTGCAATGTGTCAGACATTCTAGATATTAAGAAGAAGAGGTGAAAAAAACAGTAAATATTCTTGCTCTCACTTAAGCCTTTCAACAATATACCTTTAACAGACAATGAAATCCATAATCATTAGAATGTTGGCAGAGAGAGGGCCTCAAAGAACATCTAGTCACTTGACATAACTCTTCAAGGGTAACAACAATATCATTTTGCGCAACTTTGAACTCCCCTGTGTCTAGCACAGAACCTAGTGCAGAAAGGGCCCTCAGTAAACATTTGTTGAATGGAAGAATGAATGGATATTCTCACTTTATAGGTGAGGAAACAGAAGTCCAGGTATTTCCCTAAATCATATGCTTTTCTCATGACCTAGCCAGGACTAAAACCTAGAAGTTCTAATAATCTTGGTTTCCCCATTATATCAGGTGGCCAAACTTAACCAGAGGAGGTCAAGATCAAATCAGTTTTATCAATTCAGCATTAGAAGCAAGTAGCTAGGGTCCACAGGTTTTTAGTGACCTACAAAACTTCTACAATTAAAAACAAATCGTTGGCTCCAAAATTTAAAATAAAAACCATAAAATTAAAACTGATTAAGTTCAATTAGTTGACTACAAAAGGGAACAGGTCAGTCAGTTTGCTGGAACTCAATTTAACTGAATACATACAATTATATATGCATTCTATTTTATATGAGATGAGAGGAGTTTTTTAAAAATTTTATTTACATTCTATTACTGAATAATGAAAAAAGGGGTCATATTTGTGTTAGAAGAACGGATGATTAGCTGGTAGAAATAAAATGTGCCAAGTCAGTGGATTCAGCAAAATTTTTATAGGCCACCAGGAAATTATGGGGAGAAAAAATATGAAGGAAGGAACCAATCTAAAGTGAGAATCTTCTACAGCCACCAAAGTAAAGCAAGCTAAGAACTCATAATAATATTTTTTAGGACCTACACAAAAACAGAAACAAACAAACCAAAATAAACTTACATGCAAATGAAGGAAACAGTAATCGGATGTGGAGCACACACCTGCTCTGGCTAGATTCACTTTGAGGGGAGACTGTGCAGGCGTTTCGGCAAGGTTCTAACCTTCGACAAAGGGGAAGTTATTGGAAACAGAACCCGAGCTATGTGTACATGGGTCCATTTGAGCCTGAATGCCAGAGAGAACTTCTGGATATTGCAAACTTGTTCCTTCTCCTTCTGATGTCAACTCTAGACAAATCATTGTAATTGTTAAGCCATGTTGACCAGATACTTGTGTATCTACAGTTTCTTACGTGTTCCATTCAGCAGCCTCACTGCCTGGAAAGAACCACGAATTATGACTTTCCTGACCCGCTGTAGAAATCGTTCAGCTGTAGCTAACATAGCTGGGCACTTACTCTATGCTCACTCAGAGCAGTTCTACACGTACTTGGGCCACGTCATTGAATCACTGCAGCTCTTTAATCATCCCATCTTATAGCTAGGGAAGCTGAGGTACAGCGAGATGAAGCAGCTCCCCTAAGGCTGAACTGTTTGTCAATAGCAGCAGTCAATTGCATCCTAGGACAGAGACATCTAGGCAGCTTCTATTTTAGATTACCCCTCCTCCCCCTGCCACGGCCCTGCCGCCATTATCTTTGCCCAAGCAGGATGGGAAGGCCCAGAGTGGGAACTAGAGTGGGGGGGGTCCATGGGCACCTATACCTGCAGCCTACAAAGCCCCAAAAGTGGCCTTAATAAAAGCAGCTCAGAATGGAAGGAAGAATCTTGATTAGTCTTGAATAATATGAAATCTGGTCTTGGCACTCTCTGGTACTAATTACATAATTGTAAATGCTAGAGATGAGTTAATATGTAATCTTTAGTAGTTTGTGCAAGAACTTTGATCACCATGGTGAGTGTCAGAGATAGATGAATGGCTGAGGCCAGCTGGTCACTCCAATTATCATGATCCAATTAGGGTAAATAGTCACATTCCCCATCTAGAGGATCAACCTCCCTCTGAGACAGTTACTGCTTAAGAAGAGGCTGTGGAAGCTAAAGATTGAATGGGGTTTTTAGTACCCAGTAACACAGAACGGCAAGTAGAAGTAAATGGGCCCAGAGCTAGCAAACAAGGAAAGCCTGGAGTTGCTCATGGGATTGTTGAAATCCAGCAAGTTCAAGGGCAGAAAATGCTTTCTCTTCTTTGGGTTAGCTCTGAAGAGCATTTTGCTCATATTAAACATGGGAACCTCGTATTATGGTTAAGACATTATAGTAAAAGCAAGATTAAAAGAATCACAGGTTATTCACAGGAATCACAGGTATTTCAGGTGACCAGTGAACTTATTCTCATTAATAGACATTACTATTCGCTACCTAGCAATGGGTCTCCCCCAAATCAGTCTTCACCAAGGGAAATCAACTTCATAAACTCAGTTTTATTATGAGGCAGAATGTATTCCCCCAAAACAAACAAACAAAACACCAAACCAAAAACTGAAAATGCATTTTAGCAGTCTGGTCTAAAGGGGGAAAAAGTTGTTGTTTGAAAAAAAAAATGAAATTGGGCAATTGTTTATAATCATTGATATTAAATACATTAAATATTTAAATTCTCAAAAATTATATGTAGTCAATTTGAACAGATGACGGATGATGTTCGCATCTGGTAAAGAACTGTAAACTTCTCTGGCATTGGCGTTTTAGCCTTGACAAAACCATTACTTTTTTCAGACCCAAAGACTTCTTAGAAATGATCATGTTCATTGGGGGTCCCCATGAATTTTACCATGTCTGTGTTAAGAAGAAAATTAACATCACAGACAGTAAAGTCATATATTCTTAATGTTCTAGAGCTGAAGACACTAAAAAAAGGAAGAAAAAACGTGTTCATTCATTCATTCATTCATTCAGTGAAAGGTCCCGAGCCTCACTGTGAGCCACACACCATTCCACACATTGCAAACACAGCAGTGGCGCTACAGCAATGCAAAGACCAAGTAAGAATCTCTACTTTCCTGGAATTTATATGCCAGTAATCACTAGCATATTTATATGACGGTAATTACTGTCATGTGTTTTGTTTGTGGGAGAAGGAGCAGTAAAGGAAAAAGTCACAGCTCGACAGGAAGAACGCAGCCCAAAGGGCATCATTTCTCCTGGATCTGCAAAGTCGAGTATCTTTAATAAGCCACATAAGTTTCAAAATATGGAAAACCCGGGTAGTTTTCACATTCTTGATCCACAACCACCATTCCTAGGAAAGAGTAAGCCCGCATTAAAACAGCAAGAAAGATGGAAGTCATTTCTGTATGCACTTGAAACAGCGTGGCGGTGGCCTTAAAAGAGTAAGGGGACCCAGGCGGATGATGTCACAGTGGTCCTTGAAAGACGCATGCCAAACTGGCTTTCTGATCTTTATCGAAATCGAGTCTGGAAGCAGCTCTTGACTTTACGCATCCCATTCATTTCCTCGAAAGGGTGAGAACAGCACGTCTGCGCATCCTGTTGGTGAGCAAATAGCAGGAGCATATGCAGCAGCGGCTGCTCGCGCGCTCAGTCGGCGGCCGGCTGCAGGCTGCAGTGCGGCTGGAGGGATGGCGGTGTTCCCAGCTGCCATCGCCTACCCTCAGCTCTAATGGCCCTGTTTACTGGCTCCGCTCCAGGCCCCTCCACAGCCCTACATTACTGAAATTAGGTTGAGTGGATTTCCGAGTAAAACATTATCTCTTGGGACCTGCCCAGCTCTCCCCAGCCTTGTCAACATTGATTAAATAGAAGCTGCTATCATCCTGGGGCCATGCCCACAATTACTCTACCAATCACACTGGGCCGCGGTGTTTGCTTTCCCTTTTTATTTTAACTTTTCTTGAATATTAAACATTATCACCTCAAAGGCTCAAAGGAAAGTAATTAAAAAAACATTCTGTAGCTAACTCACATACATCCCTTTGTCGCTTACGTGGTCTTCCTCTGGAGCTGTGGACTAGATGTCAATCTGGAGCCTGGATGGTGGCTTTTGATGGTCACCGGGATCCACATTTTGAATGCCCTTTTTTAAACTACGTTTTACATTTTAAATTCCTTTGAAAGCACTGAGCCAGTTACACCATTTTGATGTCAGCAGAATGGTGCAAATATTACCTATGCCCCCACCTCTGGCTGAGCCTTTGGAAGAGAGGATAATTCTATTGCTTACAACACTATTTACTTGAGGATTTCAAAGAGTAACAAACAAAAATCACCAAGGAGAAAACTCAAAGGCAGCATGGTGGCAGGGTCCCAGTGATATCTGACACATACATACACATGTTTACTTCTCTCAAAAGTTTAGGCCTAGGACCAAGCTGATTTGTATTCCAACCCTGACCTCGCCACCAATCAGTCAAATGATCTCAGAGAAGTTACTTTTCCTTTCTTTGTTTCCTAATCTATAAAAAATATAAATAATATTGACTGTCCCACCTTATTGCAGGTTGTTTAGAAGTTGAAAGAAAGTATTTGAGAGGACTTCATAAAATTTAAAGTGTAGAATGTAGTATGTTGAGACTTTCATCCAAGCTGTGAGATTCAGGTGAAAAACACCCATCAAGTTTAACATTCTCATCCCGGGGTGGGGGGGGGGGATTCCCAGGGGGATAAAAAACTTCTTTCCCAGATAAATGATTAAGAGGACTTCTCCCCTAGAATGTTCCTGTAGTCTGACTCTGATTAACAAATTAGGATACAAGTGATTTATTAATTAAATAACTATTCAGTTACAGAGCTTGGGAAAGAATCTAAGATCTCTAACATTTGGAGCAAAAGTTGGTGTTTTTTTGGTCCTCCCTTCCCTCCATTTCTCCTTTCCTTTCCCTCCCTTTCCTTCCTTCCTTCCTTCCTTCCTTCCTTCCTTCCTTCCTTCCTTCCTTCCTTCCTTCTCTTCCTCCCTTCCTCCCTTCTCTTCCTCCCTTACTTCCTTCTTTCCTGAAAGAAAAATGACCCAGAGATTTTTGTTTTGAAAAAACTTAAAACAAAATTCAAAGAACATGCAAGTTGACTGGCCTTGAAAACTTCTTAAAGATTCTCTCTATAAAATGTCTGCCAAACCATCAAAATTAGTGTTCTATCTTCTTCCCCCATTAGAAACATGCAGAAAGATTTTAAAAAAATTGCAATTTATGTGGCTCACATTGTTGCCCTAAATAATTCTGAGACAAGATGGAATAAATATATAAAATTAAACTGTTAAAATTATTTCTGACCATTCTCACAATGAATGAGTCAACTTTTAAAGGTTAAAAATAAACACAAAAATTGGGGGGATTTTCAGTCAAGTAGATTCACCCCTTCATACTTCCCCTTAGCTCAACGATGTGCTGAGCTGGCAGTTGAATCTGGAGATCTAGTGAGACACTGCTTTCTGTTAGACCCGTTAGTCTGTGGGAGGAGTGGAAGATGGGAGTCAGCAGAAATAATAATGGTTCCTAGGACACTGAGAAATTTGGAGAAGGGCCATGTTAGGGATGGAAAATTGATGTTGTGACATTGAGTGTTGCTAATACTGATGATCAGAAACAGTTTAGCCTAGAAATTGAGTTTGTTTTCCTCTTTTCTGTAGAATTGTATATTTTTAAAATAGTTCAAAACTCCATCTGATAGGAGTTCAACTCTCCATTGCCCCTTTTCACTTCACGGTACCCAGGTGAGGAGAATCCTAGCTGGAGAAAGGCTTAGCTGCGTGTCTCTAGCCTTTACAAACTCAATCGTCTTAGAGGCCAGGCAGACAACATTATGAAAAATCTGGCCACTGGTAAAACCAGCAGTAGGGTCAAAAGGAATTCAAAAATTTCAAAACACTCTACTAGAAAAATAAAAGGAGCCAGGGTGTCTGGCGTAAGACTTTTTAATTGTACGAAGAAGATACATTTGTGGACTCTGATTTCAAAATGAAAGAGGTGCCCTTTAATCAGAATAAAACTCATATTTGTCTTCAAGAACCAACTTTAAATCAGGAGACCTGAAGAATAATGCCTCTTCCATTTTGCTAATTTTAAATTACAGATCTTCGACTTCCAATGGGGTTATGTGCCCCCAAACCCCATTGTAATTTGAAAGTATCATAAGTCAGGGGTGCTTGGGTGGCTCAGTCAGTTAGGCAGCCAGCTCTTGATTTCGGCTCAGGTCATGATCAGGGTTCTGGGATCAGGGGAGTCTGCTCACTAGGGATCTGCTTGAGGATTCTCTCCCTCTCCCTCTGCCCTTCCTCCTGCTCACTCACACACATGCTTGCTCTCTCTCTCTCTAAAATAAATAAATAAATCTAAAAAAAAAGAATCATAAGTCAAAAATGCATTTAATACACCTAACCTATTGAACATCATTAATTAGCCTTGCCTATCTAAAACAGGCTCAGAACATTTACATTAGCCTACAGCTGGGTAAAATCACCTCACGAAAAGCCTACTTTATAATAGAGTGTTAGATATCTCAAGTAATTTACTGAATGCTGTGCTGAAAGTGAAAAACAGAATGGCTGTGTGGGTGCAGAATGGTGGTAGGTATATCTGTTGTTAACCCTTGTGATTGCCTGACTGACTGGGAGCTTCAGATCACTGCCACTGCCCAGCGTCACGAGAGAGGATCGTACCACATACTGCCAGCCTGAGGAAAGATCAAACTTCAAAGTACGTTTTCTACCGAATGCGTATCACTTTCACACCATTATAAAGTCAAAAATCGTAAGCCAAATCATCGTAAGTCGGGGACCATCTGTATTCATATTTCAAGATTTTTTTAGTGAATGAAGTAAAAAATAAGCAATGCCTATTTCAGATTTTCTAAATGGCCTACCAAAGCAAAAAGAGGTAGCAGAAAATTAATTCACAATATTATCTCTCCCTTTGCTTGCCATTCAAGTTTTTGCTACATCTCTACATCCCTACTTAGGCCTTTCGGATGTCCTATGTTCTTTGTCACAGATGCTGTTGGTACCCTCTCAGAGGCCCTCCCTTTGTCATCTCCCAGCTGCTGCAGGTGTTGGCTGCCAATGGCCCACTCTTGCCCCTTGAGTGAATCACCTCAACTTGGAGTGCCAGAAAGTTGATGCCTCGTTTGTCCCCTGTGACTCTAGTGGCCTTGTTTTTGGGCAGAACAGTCTGCTGTGCTTGTACTTCCAGGCTCTCGGTGGGGTCAGGCTGAGACTTCACTTTTCCTGAACCCACATTGTTGACTGTCTTCTTCCCCTGGTCTGTCCTCTTTCTTGCTCCCCTTCCAGATGTCCACCAATAAAGTATTCACACAAGAGTCCCGTCTCAGGCTCAGATTTTAGAGAATGGGACCAAAGTTATTCCTTCAACTAAAAATTAAGGACTGGAGTTGGGAGGCAGGCCAGACAATGACCTTAGTGAATGTGTGTAGCCAGTCTTCAAGGTTTGAATCATTTGGGTTTGCGGCGTAATGGTCCCTCATGACATAGCTCAAATGTTGTTTCCTCACCTTCAAAACTATCCTAGGCATAATTAGTCAGTTCCTTCTCTTTATTTATATGGAAATTTTATCCCTTGCATTATACATCAGTTTGCGGTATCCTTTTGAGCCTTCTTGACTGAATGTGAACTAACTTTTCAAAGGAAAAGGATACATTTGCTAGAATTTAAACTTCATAAAGGCAGAGGTTTTTTTTTTTTAAGTCGGTCTACCTTTTATTAAAACCATGTTCTGACAATTATAAACAAAGTAAATAATAAAGCACTTCCCTTCAGCAGGGAAGACCACTCCCACCAACCCACACCACTCTTGGTATGACACTGCTTTTAGGTTTTAGCATTCAGGCTAACTTCTCAAGAAAGCCATCCATAATCCTTTTTTTTTTTTTTTTTTTTTTTTTGACAGAGAGAGACAGCCAGCGAGAGAGGGAACACAAGCAGGGGGAGTGGGAGAGGAAGAAGCAGGCTCCTAGCGGAGAAGCCCGATGTGGGGCTCGATCCCGGAATGGCAGGATCACGCCCTGAGCCAAAGGCAGACGCTTAACGACTGCGCTACCCAGGCGCCCCCATCCATGATCCTTTAGACCAGTTCCTCTGTTACGATCCTCAGGCAGAGATTTCTTTTTTTTTTTAATTAATTTTGTTCACTAATAAATCCCAAATGCCTAGAAAAGTGCCTGACACATATATATATGTTTTAGTGAATCAATTCATTTACATTAACCCCAACTCTCAGTATCATACTTATAGGGGAAAGAAAATATGGAAAAGGAAAATCCCAAGAATGCTTTGTGACATGTAGATAAAACCTGTATTGCCTCAAGCAGAAAAACTGTGGATCTGTAATGTTTGAATAGCAGGGGTCTGTCTGAATTTCAAAATGTTGGATTATAAAAAGGAATCTCAACATTATCCTGGTTCATAGCCATGGAAAGCATTATCTAATCCTTCAGCTCCTCCTCCTTTTTTTTTTTTTTTTTTTGGTTAACTTTAATTTTATGTCTATCTTCTAATTTTATGACAAATTACTCAGATAAAAAAAATCCAAATGTAAAAAATAGATATGTACTAAAAGCATAACTATTTTTAGATGATGGCATATAGTAGTGAATAAGAAAGCTGGTTCTAGAGTCAGACTATTTGCATTTAAATTCTATCTCTGACACTTACCATGACTTTGAGTGAGTTTACTTAACTTCTTAACGCTCATTTTCCTTATCTGTAATTGGTGCTAGTATTGTTACCCACGGGTTGCTGTAAGATTTAAGTATGTTAATTATTTAAGGTATTTAAAAACAAATGGCATATTTCAGTAAGTGCTCAATAAGTGTTGGCTATTATTACTAGTGACTGAACAAGAACTAATGTTGGCTTAATGTTTACTATGTGTCAAGCAGTGCATTAAGGGGTTTCACATATAAGTATTCAATATGCAAATCCCTGGCTTTTCTATTTCCTCTTCGGTGGGAATAATAGTAATACATATCTCATAGACTTGTGCCGAGCATTAAGTGAGAGCAAACGAGACTGCCACTACCTTGCTTACCTATGTGCCTAAGAAATGAGTTATCATCTCCCTCTCTCCACTAATTCATGCTTATCCAATCTTAGTGCACAGCCCCAGTTTTTTTTTTTTTTCCAAATAGCCCAAGGAAGGGAGGGAAAAGTCTGTGACTTAAGAAGTTTTTTGCTTGTAGAGTGAAAAAAAAAATCATTCTTTGAAAAAAGGCTTCGAAGTCAAGGGCCAAAGTCCAGAAATGATTACAACAGCAAAGATGACAACTGACCAAACTAGAAGGGCATGATTCTATGATGTATGATGCAAGAATCAAGGCTGCTGAACAGTTATGTTTCAAAAGGCAGGAACTTCTCTGCTATTGCCTCTGCTTAAGAACAGAATAATCTCTTCTACGTCATACCCAAAGAACAGCAGCTAATTGATTTCAAAAGGAAATAACCTTATCTTTGGCTTTAGCTCCGTTTGATTCCATAAGTTTTGTAGCAAAAGTTTACCACACTGAATGAGCAAGAACTAAGTCACCCCCATCCCCAGATGTGTAGCACATCTTGATTCCAGTAAGCAACTTACAGAGAGGATGGCAATTCTCCAGGCACAAGACATCATTCCAGTTTTAAGAAAAATCTCCTTATTTGATAATAATGACCGAATCTAAGACTTGAAAGGGACCTAAGACTTCTTGTCCTTTAACCTTAAGGAAAATGATTAGATACAGTGAAATTTTTCAACTCGATTATGAGAAAGATCTTTTCATTTCTAAGAAGGCTTGTAGTCATCTGGGGACAGGGCCTATGTTGGGGGATAGGTCCTTAGGGGCTGTGTTGAGACTGCTCTGATGGGTTTTTCTTCCTACTTATGCACAACACTCTCATTTCTGGAACTTCTAAAGCAAGGAATTATAGCAGACTTTGAAGGATAGAATAAAGATGGAGTAGGAAAGACTGTTCTCTTTTTAAAATTCTAGGCAAGGAAATACCATACTTTTCGGAATCTTATTAAAATATGGTTAACTTAGCATTCCTCCCACCAAGGCTTATCTATAATTTCTTCTGCTGCATTCTGGAGAAAGTTAATAATTTTCAAAAAATCAGACGTTCAGGTATTTGATATTAATTATTTAGGTCCTTACTTAGGAGATGGGAAAAATTAAACAGGCTTATTATTTGTTGGTCATTTTCACTGAGTCTATTCTCAGCTTTTCTTTCTCACAGTTTTTCATTTTCATTCAAACAAGCTGCTTCAATATTATACCAGCCTTTTCAAGTTTGTTTCTCCTTAGGTATTTCTATTATAGTCACCATAGATCTCATGTAGTGATCAGTTATGCAAGTGTAGTCATTTGTGTCTGTCAGACCTAAAGAAATTTAATGAGCAATCTTCTGGGCTATACTGGTTTTCATTTAAAAGTTGAACTAATCAGGGGCGCTTGGCTAGCTCAGTTAGAAGAGCATGCAACTCTTGATCTTGGGATTGTGAGTTCGAGCCCCATGTTGGGTGTAGAGAATTCTTAAATAAATAAAACTTTAAAAAAATAAAAATTCAACTAATCATTTGTAATGTTCTAACATAGACTAAGTTAATATGCCTATTATAAAGATTATGTTTGCAACATTAGTTTTTAAAAACAAAAACAGATCCTAGGTTGCCAAATCCCAAGATCTGATATTTGATTAAATGATTTGATTATCTGACTCCAGGGTTAAAATACAGAAACCAAAACTAGACATAATTGTAACTCTGTCAGAGTCACTCCAGCAATGACTGTAGTAGCTGCCTAAAAATTTTTCCTACTTGTGAATATCTGTTGCTTAGGGAACATTTAGATTTTTAAATAAAAGCACTACATCTATGAGTCATATTCGGCTTGTGTCTTGCTGTGACTTGCTATGATGTGTTTGGGTGGTACTTGAGATTAGCCAGACCATTATTTAACTTTGTTGCTTAATTTTCCCTTATGGCTGTATCTATATAGTACAAAAGAAAACTAAAGACGTGGCAGTTGCTAATTTTATCAATGCAAGTGGATAAACCACATACTTCAGTACAAAAATACAAAATCTATATATATTGTCATAGAGTTGGCTTGTAACTGTTCATAAAATTACAGAATAGTGGAAGCTGAAGGAGGTCTTAGAGATTACCTGATCTCAACCCCTCACTCCCTCTGGAAAAATACTGATGATGGAGAGTCTCTGTGACTTGCCCAAAGTCACATAGCTAATTAGAATTCAGATCCTGCCATAATACCATAATACCTCTCACAGCCTTTGGGGATGAGTGGATTCCACTGCTTGATTTTAACTTGCATCTCTCCCCAGTGGTCCTAAATGCACTCCATACATTTTCCCAACTCCATTCCTTACCCCCTTTCACCAACTCCGTTCCTCCCCCCTTTCCCCTTTCTCTCTCACCTCCCTTCTCCACTCCCTCCCTCCATTCCTTTTCTCCTTTGTGAAATGAAAGGTAAACTCAATATAATTTTGCTTTGAGGGTTACCAGAAGTACTTTTAGATACTCTGGATGTTTTCAGAACCAGGACTAAGGATCACTGTCGTATCAAACTTCGATATATTGTGTACAGATTGTGAGGAATGAAGCAGATATTCTATGCAGTGAGGAAAAACACGGGGACCTTTAAAATTAGTAACTTGGGCTCAAAAGTTATCATCAACTACGGTAGGTTTCAAAAACTAAATGACTAAAGAGTTACCAGATAATAAAAGTCCAGAATTGCTAAAATTACTATAAATGCTGTCATATCTAGGAATCTGTAAAAGACTATTACTATGTCCTGAAGTAGAGGAAATAAAAATGCATGTCATCCCCTCACCTACCACCCCCTTCACTTCCCAATGGAAGCTGAGTGTTAAAAACCAACTGAGAAGGTTTAACTCAATTTTGAAAGTAATTTAAAAAGTATTACTGTAACAAGAAAGCCCTATAAAAGGTGTTTGTGTGATATGCTTCCATGTGGATAAATAAATGCAGTCCCATCTTACTGGGACAATTTATGTTGCACTCATTGTGTGTTTTGGCTTCCTGGGGCCTGTCAAATTATGGCACTGCCTTTGATTGAAAAATTGCTTTAAAAATCAATAGCACTCACTGGAACACAACCAGAACCATATTGAAAAAGTAATATTTGTATTTGTACTGATTTTTCTCTCTTTAAGAGTCAAAGAGCTGAAAGTTCTTTACTTAGTGGCAAAGAACGTAATAGCTTTGGCTATTTGAGGACATTGGGACAATAAGCAGTTAAAGAATAAAGATTCACAATGAGCCTGGGTTTGCCTGGGATATAAAATCATACGTGTTCTGCCCATCATATAATACTCCCATTTGAAAGCTCATCCCACTGAAGGCTTTCACTCTTTTCTCCACCCAGTGTTTTTCTCTAAGAAAGCCATTTTCCAAGGCACATCTTATGTCTAAAATCTACCTTCTACTCTCTTCCTTCTTTCAAAACCCTATTTATTTGAAAGTAATCAGACTATGTACATATAGAAACTGTAGAGTAGAAAGAGGCGTTGGAGACCTGCCAGCAATGCCTCACCTTAAATACAGGAATCCCCTAGAACACTCCTAGCAGATGGACAGCCTCTGCTTCAACAGGCCATTCCAACTTTAACAGTAACTTATTCCTGATACCCAGCTAAAATCTACCTTCCTTAAACCTTCATGGAGCACTTCTTTCTAGAATAACATGTGAAAAAATATAGCATATATATATATATATATATATATATATATATATATATATATAGTACATATATGTATATATATATATCTTGTACAAGACAGTCCAAAAACACAAAGATAACAGCCTCCTTGATTGAGAAGCTTACAAACCTGTTCTTTTCCCCTTTGATCAAACTGCATGAAAAGCCAGTTGTAGTTATACTTTCATTTCTTCACATCATCTTTTATTACTCTATAAGCTGACTTGAACTTTACCATTTTTCTGACAGTACTCTCCTCAAATTCACACATATATATTCCAAGTCATAAGGTGTTTTGTCATTTACTGTTGTTCTAGATCTTTTTTTGACAACTACTCCTCTGACAGCGTTGACCTTTAATTGAGGTCCATGTTCCAGAATACAGTGACAGTTAAGGATTTCCCCAACTTTTTGTTTTCTGAAGTCTCCCCACCCTTTTGTGCTCCAGAAAATGGCTTATTGCAAAACACCCTTCTCCCCAAATATGGCTGTACACATTTTCTCATGATTCCCAGAAGACTTGTGGGTAACTCCCTTGTCACCCAAGGCCAAAGATGGCTCTTCCCCCCTTCTTCCCGCATCTGCTGACAAAGCCAGACACAGACCCTCCAACTGCTCCTTCTTTGTCTTATGAGTAGCTGAGATTAGAACTGTTTGTCCCTTTGAAACAAGCTAGACACAGAGATAAACAAATCCTGTTCAGCTAACCGACTATATTTCCTCTGACTGTACAACAACCTCAGTTGTAAATCACCCCACCTGTAACTTGACTAGACTACTCCTCCCTATAAGTCTAAGGGAAAGCCAGCCCCTACCAAGCCACTATGATCTTGGGAGTTGGAGTCTCTATTGCAATAGCTTAAATAAAATAATCTCTTTAATTGGTACATTTTTGTTTCTTAAAACATTCCTTTTTTCTTAACTTTAATGAAGACTGTGTTCTAGATTTATTTCTGCTGTTTCCTAGGTTTGCTCTTGCCATTATGGGTCTAGTTTCTATTCCCTGTCCTCTAACATGACAGCAATTCAAGAATCAATTCTACATTTTTTTGTAGTCTCTGCAACAGAAAACATTCTAATGACTTCAACCCTGACCTCATAACCAAGTAACTGCCCAATTTATATCATCACCATCATATTATTAATCCTTATACATCATTGAAAACATATTACTTTCTTTATCACAAAATTTTAATGACTCCTGGCCTCATATACATTAAGTTCCAATTTCTACTGCCAAATATTTCTCCATATCCTTGGATCTACTCCTGGTTCCAACCCTATATCTCAATCTATACTGGACATCACACAATCACTATTACTACAGATATAACCAGTTTAGCCTTATCATTCCTTAAAATCTTCTCTTTATATGCACATATTTGTATCTGTTGATTCTTCTTTCTCAGCAACCTATCTCTCTACTTGAGACCATGAAATGGAAAGAAAAAATAAGAATAAGAACTGTATTGATACTTTTGTTGGAAAACTGTGCCAAACTCAAAGGGAACAGAGACTAGCCATATTACTACTGCTTGTGTATACTGCCCTTTAATTCTGTCTAGGAAGGGGGCAGTGGAGACATTAAAGTCTGAACCAAAGCAGTCATCTCTTAATGTGTCTTTCTGTTTCCAGGGTGGCCCTCTTGAAAGTGTTTTCCCTACCACTGACGGTGGTAGCTAAAATAGTTAATTAAAGCCAGCAAATGATAATGTGAAAGGGAGAAGAGATGGTTACTGCCTGAACAAATTCTCTGACATCATAACAGTTTGAAACAGGGGAAATGTCTTTCCTCTTGTTTTAAATGAGAATGTACTAAATCAAAAATTTTTTGGTCATAGTCTCACTATAATTTTGCTTAGACATGTTTGATGTTTGCACTCTGTTTGACCCGTGTCTTTGCCATCACTGCTGATTTGGGTTACAAAATTTCCAAAGAGTAGTAGAGAAGCTTTTTAAACTTTTTTAAATTTAAATTCCATTTAGTTAACATATAGTATACTATTAGTTTTGGGGATAGAATTTAGTGATTCATTAGTTGCATATAACACCCAGTGCTCATTATAACAAGTGCCCTCCTTAATGTCCATCACCCAATTACCCCATCCCTCCACTGACTTCCCCTCCAGCAACCCTCAGTTTGTTTCTTATAGTTAACAGTCTCTTATGGTTTGTCTCCCTCGCTGTTTTTATCTTTTATTTTTCCTTCCCTTCCCCTAAGTTCATCTGTTTTGTTTCTTAAATTCCACATGAGTGAAATCGTATGGTATTTGTCTTTCTTTGAATGACTTATTTCACTTAGCATAAACCCTCTAATTCCATCCATGTCATTGCAAATGGCAAGGTTTCATTCTTTTTGATGGCTGAGAAATATCCTATTCTATATATACACCACATCTTTATCCATTCATCTGTCGATGGACATCTGGGCTCTTTCCATAGTTTGGCTATTGTGGACATTGCTGCTATAAACAATGGGGGACACATGCCCCTTCAAATCACTATTTTTGTGTCTTTTAGATAAATACCTAGTAGTGCAATTGCTGGGTCGTAGGGTAATTCTATTTTTAACTTTTTGAGGAAACTCCATACTGTTTTCCAGAATGGCTGCACCAGTTTGCATTCCCACCAACAGTGTGAGAGGGTTCCCCTTCCTCTGCATTCTCACCAACATCTGTTGTTTCCCGAGTTGTTAATTTTAGCCATTCTGACAGGTGTGAGGCGGTACTCATCATGGTTTTGATTTGTATTTCCCTGATGCTGAGTGATGTGGAGCATTTTTTCATGTGAGTAGAGAGGCTTTTAAACTTATCCAGGGGCCTGGGTCATCTTGTCTCATGTTGAGACCAAAAGCAAGAAAATACTAGGGATAGGAAAGATAAATTAGGAGTTAATTTTGTTTTCTAAGTTAGATTTTTATGAGATCTTAGAAGGAGAATTGGTAAAATCAGGGAGATGTAGTAATAAATTTGGGGATAAAGATAGCATTGAAAATAGAAGATGTGGGAGAAAATGAGAAAAAGATTTTTGACTGAAGTAATTTAACTATAAATTATAATACAGAAAGAAAGTCTATGGATTATCAATCCTTCCAGCCAAGGACTACCAAGAACACCTGCAGTTGAACAAAGTCGGGTTTACTGACATTATACTCCTAGAGAACATAGACAGTGGGAAATCATGAGGCATCACAGTAAGACAGGGTTAGAAAGGACTTATCTGGACTTGTGCTAGGGGATTTGGAGTTGGATTCAAGGAAGCAGAGCTTTGGTCTGAATTGGATGCTACCATGAAACAGGGGTCATTTTATGATTGGGCATCCCAACAAACATTATCTAGAAGGAAGGAGGAATGAGGTGAGTGTGAGCACTCACATTAGCCAGCTAGGGAAATATCTGGCTATTTTCTGGTTTAGACAATGCCCATAATTAGTCTGTGTTCAGATATGATTATGGTGGTCTTGAGCCATCACACGAAGTCAGATACTGGCATTCTATAAAATTGGTTATGTCAACAGGAGAATACCAAGGCCGATCGGTGAGTGCCAGGCCAGCTCCTAGTTATCAGGAGCTGCTTTTCTCTTTCTCAGAAGAAATAGGGGAGATTAAACTTGACTCTTCCAGATCTGATGTGTCGCTGTTAAAGCCCTTCCTTGTATGTGCCTGTATCCCACTCCAGAGTTTTCCATCTGGTAATACTTAGGGATGTATGATTCCCCCGAGCATTGGAGAAAGAGAAATTACATTGATTGTCCAGAGACGGTGAAAGGTTCTACCTCAATTCAGTGCCATCAGTTGAAGCCTATCCTGAAATGCTTTTACTGGCTCTTAAAGATGTTTATGGCTCCCAATGGACTAGTGGCGCTGTTTTCTAATTTAAAATATTTTAATTAAATAAAATCCTTTGTGAAGAAGAAAGAGAAGCCAGATCGGGGTCTGTCACCTCAGTTGTTTTCGCACTTCACCGATATGACAAGACAGCAAGGTTGGCTTTTCTACCCTCTCTCTCTTCCCCTCCTTCCTTTAATGGCCTGTCAAAAGGAACTTCCATCCTGTGTTGGCATTAATGCCTACTGTAAATAAAGAGGAAATGGGAGGAAAGAGGAGGAGGGGAGAGAGGGGTGTGTATTATAGAAGCTAGATTTGCAGCTCAATTGCAAGGCATCTCTCGGTGTCTAGACACCAGCTGCCTGGTAACCATGGAAACCCACTAACTTTGGCTGATGGGCTGAGGAGTAACGACTCTCAGGAGATCCGGTGGGAACATGGTGCTGGGGGTGGAGGAAGGAAGGTGGGAGTAATGGCAGAGAGTGTTAGAGTAGTATCAGAGAAAGAGAGAGCAAACAAAACTCTCTTTGTGAAAGGGTGGCATTAACTTTGTTACTGGTTTTCTCATGCACATTAGACACATGGTGACAAGGTACAAATCTGCCATACCCAGCAGGTGTCAGGACACAGGTTGCTAAAGATGAAAAGCTGAGCTGGAATGATTATATTCCCATCAACCTCCTGCCAGCGCCAAAGTACTTCCTCAGTAAACTAAACCTTTCCACAGCAAACAGACATGATCAACAATTGTCTCTGGAAGTCTCGGGAGTAGGAAATTCCAATCCCCAAGACTGGCTGCCATTTTTACAAGCCTCAGCGATGAAGATTAATCACAGCCCTTTAGACCTGAAGTGTCTTCCCTGCCTTCTGCTCCCATTTTCCCTTGTTATATGCAAGGTTTGGGCTGCTGTTCAGATAAAGGATGGTGGTGGGAATCTTGAGGGGATGAGTAAGAAATGAAGAGTTACCAATCTCGAACAAAATCATCAATCATACTAAGTATTCATAAACAGGTTCCTATCATCAGAGGTTTCCAATCCATAGATTTTAAAGCTTTCCAGTTGTGTGCTATACTCTTGGTTCCTTCCACCACCCATTCCTTCTGGATTGGGATTTTCAGGCAGCACTACCCCCACCCTCTTATCACCTAATTTTGTCCCCAGCCCCACTTCCTACCTACATGTCTCCATTCCACCTCACCACAAACAAACATACCCCAGGGACCTTCAGGTTCTTTGCTCCTGCAGAACAGTCCTTTCTCACCAAAGTTCACCACAACTATACAGACTCGATTTTCTTGTCTCCCAGTGTTTTGCCTTTACTCAGGCAACCTTGCCCATGTAATAGACTCTAATAGAAGACCTGCGGGCTTCATTAGAGGTATCTGGGTCACAAAACTGCTTTCCAGTTGTGCGAAGCTTATAGATGGCATGAAAGTTAATCTTTGCCACTCTGACTAATCAAAACCAACAGAGATGCCTGAATATATACATATACACATATAGTCTGCAGATCTGTATGCAGCGGTTTCCTCCTGAAATGCTCCTGAGTGGGGAAAAAAATGCCCCAATCATTATCATATCGAGCTATAATCAACATTAGGCAAATTCAACATACTTGAAAAAGGGCTACTAAGAGGTAAATGCTGACTTCACTGTAATTTATGATAAATAGAACATTTCAATCCACCAGGGACTCTTTATTAGACATAAAAGCTTCCATGACTTTGACTGGATGATTTCACATGAGAGAAAGGCAGCTCACTCCTAAGCGAAGGTGTGTTTTTGTCAGCTATTTCCAGTCAGGGCAGAATTGCTAAATTCTGAATTGCTAAAATGATTCTCTGCTTTTAGAGATGTGTCTTTGTATGGGGAGATGAAACCGATTTCAACCCTCTGACCTGTGCTCCATGTAGGGAATGACTGTGAAGCGGTGGGACTAGGACACAGAGCTGGTCCCCTGGTGCCACCAACACAGCCCAGGTATAGTCATTGTCCAGCTGCCAACATCTCTGGTCAATAGGAGGGACAGCATCACCCGTGAGAACCATATGAGCCACCAAGGAATTTGCAGGGCCAAAGGAAGATCGGGGAACATCTGTCCAGGTGGCACAGGAGAAGTTTCTTTAGTGGCAATAAGGAGTGAACCAACTGAATGTGAGAGCGATTTGGGGTCACCTTTGCCACCTAAGCATTGACCATCGGGATGACTCAGTTACTCTGTTTGACTAAGTAGGTATCTTCTTCCTCACCTGTTGAATCACGCATGCTTACTGAGCACTCACTACCTGTTCCAGTTGCTGGGGATACAGCAGTATACAAATCAATAATGAAACAAACAATCCCCTCTCCTCGTGGAGCCTATATTATACTATAAATAGATAAGTGGAACGTATAGCATGTCAGATGGTGCAACAGAGAGATAATAATGGGGGGAAGAGAATAGAGAACGCTGGGATGAGGGTGGGGTGACAAGATCGAACTAGGAAAGTCTCTCTGAGGAGGTGACGTGTGAAGAGAAGCTGAGGAGAGTTAGGGGCTGGATGATATGAGCCTCCAGAGGAGGAAGATTTCCGGGCAGAGGGCACAGAAAGTGCACACACCCTGGCTGCTGGAGATGTAGCAAGGGCATTAGTATTGCTGGAATAGAGCAAGAAAGGGAAAGTAAAAGAAGATGAAATCCCAGCAGGGACCTAGGGGGATGTTAACTGTGGAAGGCTTTCAGGCCATTGTAAGACTGTGGCTTTTGTTGAAGCCAAATTGATGTTAGAGAAATTGAGATGGGCTCAGGTTCTACATGTATTTTGAAGGTGGAGCCAACAAGATTTGCTGACAGATTTAATGTCATAAAAAAAAAAAGGGATAATTCAAAGATATATGGCCTGAGCGTCAGGAAGAGATGGGCTTGCTATTTCCTGAGATGGGAAAGACTCGAGAAGGCACAGGTTCAGGGAGAAAAGGCAGGAGTTTGGTTTTAAAAATATTTAGTGTTGGATATTTATTAGATATACAAGTTGAGATGTAGAGTAAGCAGTTGTCTGGAGTGGGGACAGAGGTCTGGGCTGCAGATGGAACACTGGGACTTATCAGATTGTAATCAATAATTACAGCCATGAACCGGGAGAGATCACCGAAGGACTAGACGTGAATGGAGAAAAGGAGGTCCAAGACTGAGCTGTGGGGTACCCAACATTTAGAAGCCAGGGGATGGAGAAGGAAGGGCAAAGGAAACTGGAAAGGAATAGACAACATGTGAGAAAAATCAGGAAGAGGTAATATGCTGGAAGAGGAGTAACGAAAGCATTTCAAAGAGTAGAAAGTGATCAACTATCAAATGCTGTTGGTAGGCCAAAGATGAGGTCTTAGAATTGACCACTGGATTTTAGCAAAGTAGAGGTCATTTGTGACTTCGGCAAAAGTTGTTTCAGTGCAGGGTGGGAGGGTAGGTGTGATTGTTGTACATTCAAGAGAGATTAAGAAGAAAATTGTAGACAGTGAGTATAGACAACTCTGGTTAGGAACATAGACTAAAGGGCTAGACAGCCTGAGTCTGAATCTGGAAACTACCACTTCCCAACACATTTGTTTTTTGTTTTTGGTTGGTTTTGCTTTGTTTTGTTTTGTTTTGAGAGGGGGGAGGGGCAGAGGGAGAGAGAATCCCATGCAGTCTCCATGTTCAGTGGCACAGAGCCCAGTGCAGGGCTCTATCTCATGACCCTGAGATCATGACCTGAACCGAAATCAAGAGTCCCACACTTAACCAACTGAGCCACCCAGGTGCCCCTCCCAACAAGTTATTTAACCTTTCTGTACCTTGATTTCTCTATCTATGCAATGAGGATACAGTACCTACCTCACAGGGTTGTTGTATTGGACATAAAATGCACAGATGATAATGCTAAGTATTAACTAAAACAGTCCTTATCATGGCTTTTCTCAATCCTCAATAAGATAAGGTCCTTGTGAACGAGTTCTATTACCAGTTCTGGAGATTAAAATCATAAAAATTATTGTTTGAGCAACTGTGATGAAAATTCTGCTAATCTTGATCACTCATAGTGCTTTATGACAGATTTGGATGGAACTACCTCAAGGGAATGTCATATTTCATTTTCCACATAGTGTAACATTCTGGTTTAGTAAAAACAGTTTAATAAAATACACAGTGATCCAGAATATTTAATGAGTGTGAGCTTTTCCAAGCACTAATATTCTTTAACTCTGAAAGATCCCAAAGATTTTTTCCCCGATCACATTAAGCTTCCGTGGTGGTTCACATAAAGTACTTTATGTGAATATATAACACTCAAAAGTGTTATGGCATTGATACGTCTCTGCTACAAAAACAGTTCATCTGGCATTCTGTCAAACAGTCATCTGTATCAACTAGCACTTCTGCATTACAATAAAAATTGACATTTGTATAATGATCCTGAAGTATTTTATGACTATGATTACTATACTTCTAATGTTGTGTATATTTTATGATGTCCCAAACCTTTCCCAAATGGAAATCCAATTATAACTCAGATGGCAATTATTAATCAAAACATTTGATTAATCAGAACGTTCCATTCCCCAATCACATTGAGGAACATAGAATTTACTGTAAATGTGTTGCTCCTTTTCTATCTTGAGGATTCCCGAGTTAAGTAAAATGGGAAGAATAAAAGTAAAAGTAATAAGAGAGGGAGCAGAAATGAGACCCTGATGTACCGACACTCGCTAGCCTTGTGGCCTAAGAGAAGTTGTTTCGGTTCTCTTACTTCCGTAAAAGTAACAATGATGCCGCTCATCAAGGGTCAGAGCAGAGAGCCTGGTACAAGACAAGTCAATGTTCCCTATGTTGTTACCAACAGCACTTTAATTGTTGCTGCTGCGGTTGTTCTAGGGTGAGGACCTAATAAGCGAGCACCAGACCAAAGACTGAGCAATTCAGAGCTATCAAATATGCATTAGATGCAAATATGCATTGGCTTCACATGTTAATTAAGGCTTGAGTTAATATTAGAACTATAGAGTCGCCATTGTCTTTGTGAGGAAGCCCCAATTAATTATAGGAGCTCAATAAACATACGGGGTATGTGATATATTCGTATGGATTTACTCCAGATGGATGGCTTTTAGGGTGGGGCTGGACTGTCTCCACTCTGATTTCTGGGCTGCCTGCAAAGGCAGCCACAGCCACTCAAGGCGTCAGGGATGCTCACACAGGCTCCTGAATGACTGCACTCCCCTAAGTGACAGGGGGACAAATGGCTGCTGTCTTACCACACATCTCCCCTTCCCATCTCCTCCACCCTCCCGCTAGCCCACCAGGCACGTGCCAGCAATGAGCTGCCTGCCTCACTGGGATCCTCAGCTCCATTAATAAGCCCTGCAAGGCTGATAATTGGGGATTTGTGGAGCCCGCAGTCTTTCAATAAGCCAGGTTGTTATGGAAACCAGAGGCAGACCTCCATGTCCATGCTATTGATCCTAAAAAAAATAAAATAAAAGTGGAGTGTTGGAAATGATCATTTCATCCACTCCCCCCATCGTTTATTTCAGAAGTTCACCTCCAGTTTGCACACAGGAGAATTCACAACTCTTCTCTCTTCAGCTTTCCTTCCCAGCACTCCCCCACCCCTTTCCTAATTACAACTGAATGTGTTTTTCACCTCTAGCAAAAAATCAGCTGAGCAGGGTACCACAGGAACACCAGAGTAGATGCTCTAAATTTAATTTAACACCATGGCATTAATTCTGATTATCTGAGCCAAGAAATCAGTGATGAATATCAATGTGCTTTACCCACCGTTAAAAAAAAAAAAAACCAATAAAAAAACATGGCCTTAGAGTTTCTCAGTGGCCTCTCAAGAGGTATTGTTCTGTAGCAAGATGGCCACCTCCCACAATGAGTCATGGTATTGTGTTCAATGAAAGGAGAGTCCAGCTCTCAAACCGTCGGGTAAAAGGGGACAGTTTTCTTGCACTACTTTTAAAAATTAGCTGACAGCCTCCTTACAATAAAAATCCGATTATTGCTTTTGGTTAATGAATTCAGGCATGATGCCTGAGCATACCTGACTGGACCGGCTGTAAAGAGTACTAAATGGATCCACCCCGGAGGCTGCTGAGGCCTCAGAATCAGGGAATCAGCCCTTAAACCAGAGACCAGGACACCATTGTTTCCTGCTGAACGTCCCATCTCTGACCAGCAGAGGGCACCAGCGTAATTCCGTTCCCAGCCGCGGAGCTTGGGTGGAACGCTGTCAGGAATTACTCTCCAGGAAGAAATGACTCCAGGCAAAGTGACAGAGCAGATGCGATCAGTAGGGTTGGCACAACCTATTGTGAGTGGGTCCTACTTTTATGCCATCCTGAAATTAATTTTTATTTTTCAGTCCTTCGGAAATGATTAAATAGTCTAACTACTGTTCATTTAAACTGCTTTAAGGAATAAACTGAAATTATTAGTCTTTGAAGTGAATTAGTAAGTGTAGATTGTGCTTTGTATAGATCTTATAGACACATCAGAGTCCTTGTTGGAGAAAAATAATATAATGAGGCAAAACCTTCAACCACCCTCTGCGCACCCTCAATTCATTTGCACTGTCAAGTCCTTTGACGACTTTAAGGCTTTTTAATAAGCAGGTCGACCAGATCCACCTTCCCCACGTGGACACAAACTACCAGGGCCAGTATGCTTACCCATACTCTATAGTGACGCTCATTTCTTTCCTTTGGACACTACCCACCATCCTGACCTCTGAATTCCTTCTCTGCAATTACAGACTGCAGCTGGCAAGTAGGCACACTGTTTTTTACTGGTTCTGCGTTTCTTTTTTCTTTAAAGACCCTTATTTTGTTTTTTTCTCTCTCAACCAGACTGCAACTTTCTTGACAGCAGATATTTACTTTTATACATCTATATCCCTCATCGTACCTAGTGCAGTATGGAAATTATGCATAGTAAAAAATAAAAGTCAATTGAATG
This sequence comes from Ursus americanus, assembly GCF_024610735.1. Taxonomy (NCBI): domain Eukaryota; kingdom Metazoa; phylum Chordata; class Mammalia; order Carnivora; family Ursidae; genus Ursus; species Ursus americanus. The sequence continues at coordinate 41,334,317 of NC_142130.1, forward strand.
ATAGGAAAATTCAGTTATTGGGACATCTGGATTTACTGCCTCTATTCTGACACACATTGTGTGACCATGGGCAGACCATGCAGCTTGAATCCCTGAGCATGTTTCATCTTTCATGAAAACCTACATCTCCTGAAGGTTGTTTGAGTACAATGGATCTTAATCTTTGTGTGTCATGGTCCCAGCTGAGTATCTGATGAAAGACAAGGACACAAGAATGTCATCCATATACACTCATAATATAACACATTGCAAATGATTTTCGGGGATTAAAGGACCCTCTTGAAGCCCACCCATTTTGCAGGTCTAGGTGATATTTAAGTTTCCTTTTAGGTCTAAGAGTGTAAGACTGAAATCCAAGATGTTATAGTTTATAAGCCGGTATCTACCTAGAAAGAGTATATTAGCAATTTCCCTTAAGGGACCTCAACAGTTTCTGTTGAATCCCTAGATCACAGTTTCCGAGGGACCAATTATAGGGGGCCTAAATTAATCCTAACATCACTACCTGTGGCCTTGGCTGACTTCCAGGCTCAATCATTACTGATAATGTAAGGACTTGGTAATCTTGCTGAGCTACAAGGTAGGCCAAATAGAAGAGTCTCCGACTCCCAAAAGAGACTGCAAATCATTATGTGTCTCTCTTGCTGGCCATAAAACATGTCCTATTTGCCCATTAATTTCCTTTATAAAATCAGAGGTGTAATGCCATGGGAAAAAAAGTTTCCTGATAGCTTTAGCTGAAAGGAACCAGAAGCAATGGTACTTTCCATTGGGCACTTACTATGTGTTCAATAAAATACCACAGTAGGCACTTTACATGTCATCTACGGGATGCTAACGACCACCGAGTTCCGCAATGAGGACATACGTTATTTCAGAGACAAAACTCATGTTGAGCTAGGGGCATAAAGCTGGTTAGAGACAAGGCCTTTCATTCGAACACAGGTCCAGTTCTAACACCTGTGACCTTCCCCTTGCACTGCAAGTCTCTAAGGAAGAAAGGTGGCTAAATCCACGGCTGCTGCAATTCTCTGCCTACTGTTGCAGTATCCACTAAGCAACACATTTTTCTTTTGTAGTACTTACATGGTCTTTGAGATACTTTACTTTGAATTGTCCACCCCCCCCAAAAAAAAATTCTCTTTATTTACTGGATGAAAGAATCTCTTCCACTCTTTTACCTATGGATAGATGACAGACAATCCTTGCTTCTCTCACCTCCAATCTGAAGATCTGCCCAGGGGATTGCCATATGGGGAGAGAGGAGCACTGAGAACTATTTATTTCAGATTATCAGAAGAGAGGGAAGGCAAAATGATGTTCACTAAGGACCTACCTGTACCAGGTTCTCTAAATATGTTACATTACTAAATCCTCACAACAACTGTTTGAGTGTCACATTATTACCTCCCTCTTAGGAATGAAGAGATTGGGGGTTAAAACAATCATGACAGCCACACAGTAAGAAACCTGGAGATGATCCCAGGACCCAGTACTGTCTGACTATGGGGTGTTTTATGTAAAAAAAAAAAAAAAAATCTGAAACATGCCTTGGAATCCATAACGAATTTGTATGAAAGGAGCCATCCATTAAAACTTGTGGGGAATGAAGCTCAACTCTTTTTTGCTCTGCTGCCTGGAAGCCTGGCAGAGGCCGCACTGGCTGGGGACTGATGCTGGAGAGGGCTCTAACGACAGTGATCCCAGGCCGGGGGATTTGGTGGGGGGGCTCTCCTTGGGGAGTGGCCCCATCTGCCACTTAGATCTGCTCAGAGATAGAAAATCCATTTGCTAGGGAGATCTTCAGGCCTGCTATTTGTGAAGTCAAGAACAGAGAGCACTAGAGGTGGAAGACACTTCCAAAACCATATCCTTTTATCCGAGAGAAAGGTAAATGTGTCCTGCCCACTCCAGAGAGCATGTTTCATCTAAAGCTACAGGAACCCCATCTCCTGGTGCCTAGCTCCTGCCTTTCTTCTGCTCTTCCCTGCCCCTCCCATGCTTCATGCTTTCCTCTCTTCCTCTTTTCTACCTTCTCTTCTTTCTCTATTTCCTTTATTATTCTTTCTGGTCCCCTGATAACTTTTTATTTCTGGTCCTCATCTACTTTTCTACTCCTTTTTTCCAGCCTCTCTTATTCTTCTTCCCTTCTACTTCCTCTCTCCTCTTTGTTCACTGAAGGGTCCCCACCTACACCCTACCTGGTTTTTCTAGGGGCCCCAACTTCTTTTCATACTTCAACCAATTTCCCTTCTGAACCAAACATCCAGATGCAAAGTGTCAGGGTGCCTAGGCCATCAAAAGGATTTTTCTGATTTATAAAGTCTAAACAAGTTGGGCTGTAAGCAATAAAATTGGTTTCTTGCCTTAAAAACTCTTAATTTTTATTGTGGGTCTTCAAATTTGAAAACTGAAATAATTCTGTCCCTTTCTCAAGCTGCTTATGAAGCGAAATCTCTCCATAGGTGAAATTCATGTTATTAGTCCATCAGTGATGTCCATCAAGGGTTATCTATGTGCCAGGGGTTGGGACATCCTGAGGACTGGGGCTACAGGGTTGAAAAACGCCAAGTCCCTGCCTTTGAGGAATGGGAAGTCTAGCGAGAGATAGAGAAATAAGTCATTTTACTTTATTTTAAAGATTTTATTTATTTTTGTGAGAGAGAGAGGGAGGGAGAGAGAGCACAAGCAGGGGGAGCAGCAGGCTGAGAGAGAAGCAGACTTCCCTGCTGAACAGGGAGCCTGATGCGGGGCTCCATCCCAGGACCCTGGGGTCATGACCTGAGCCAAAGGCAGGTGCTTAACCAACTGAGCCACCCAGGCACCTGAAATAAGTCATTTTAGATAGGTAAATATAGTCTTTTTAGACACTGAAAGTGACATGGAGAAAACAAATTGGGTATGTGGTAGAATTAAGGGGGCTGACCAGGATGGTAACGTTCTGGTCAAATGGTCAGGAAAGTCTTCTCTGAGCAAGCAACTGCAAATGGAGATCTAAGTGCTAAGAGCCAGCTAGGGAAGATCAAAGGAGAAAGCAAGTGCAAAGTCCCTGACATAGGAACAATCGGAGTGTGTTCTAGAGGCATTAAAAATGTAGTGTGGCTCAAGAAGAGTGAAGAAGGGCAGAGTAGAAAGACATTAGATCAGAGAGGTAAGCAGAAGTCAGATCACACGGGGCCTTATAGGCCATGGTAACCCTTCAGATTTCATTCTAAAGGTAAGTACTGGAAGGCTTTATACAGGGCATTCATATGGATAGGTATACATTTGTAGCTTTGTTTGAGTGGTCTGCAGAATAACCTATTAGACTGGGACACCTGGGTGGCTTAGTCCATTAAGCATCAGGCTCTTGGTTTCAGCTCACGTCACAATCTTATGGATCATGGGATCAAGCCTTATGTCTGCCCCACACTCAGTGCTGAGTGAGATTCTCTCCCTCTCCTTCTGCCCCTCCCCCCACCAAATAAATAAGTAAATCTTAAAAAAAAAAAAAAGGATAACTATTAGAAATTGTAAGAAGAAATCAAAGCCTCTCAAACCCTAAGCCTAAGGTTATCATGGCATGATTGAATCTACTCCTTTTACCCAACTGGGTTGTTTCACATTGTGATTTTCATCATTCAAGTGACATTTAGGATGTTAATCTTTGGAGTAAAATAAGATTTGGCCCCATTGCCCATGGGTATTTCCCTTTCAGGCATCCTTTTAGACAGAGGTACAAGCAGTTATTATCCACCATGGCTGAGGAGTAGAAGAAAGAAAGTGGCAGACTTTTTTTGAAATTTTTGAGACAGATTTTGGACTTAGTTTTCTAGAAATCTTTTTTCTTTCTTTCTTTCTTTCTTTCTTTCTTTCTTTCTTTCTTTCTTTCTTTCTTTTTTTCTTTTTTTTTTTTTTTGGTAGATATTTCGAAACCACATGGATGAATTCCTTAAATGGTACCGCATCACAGAGGATGTTTTGTTTATACAATTATGTTGAAAATTGTAGAACTAAAAAATACTATTGCATTATTTATCTGTTTCTTTTTCTCAAAGACCCAGAAGCTACAGATGCAGTAATTTTATTTAGCCTTGGTTAGTAACCCTGGATGAGTCCCTAACTTTCATTTGTTTACAGTTTGCAATATGAGCAAATTCTTATAGATTTCAACAATTTGAACAACTCCTCTTCAAATGTGAACAATTAGAATTTTAACAATTCCTATAATATATCTGGGAAGATCATCTGTTGGTAAAATAAACAATTCAGGCTATGTATAGAGCGGATGCTTGAATGAAAAGAGGAGCTCTGAATTATGCTCAGTTGAGTCTGAATCATGCCAACATTCAATGACTTGAAATTGCCCTTAAGTTTAGAACAGCAATTTTCAGTTATTATTAGTCAGAATGTCAAAATTCTATCACGATCCAGCAACAGTTAATGGAGGAAAAGGGGATTACGGGATAGTGGAGGACCCGGATCTTTGCCAACCTGCCTCTGCAAGACAACCCACTTTCCAGAAACCACTTCTGAGGTGCTACCCCCTGGAATTTCAGGGCTCCAAGGAACACAGTTCAAAATTCACTAATATTTTAAAACAAGGTTTTAGAAAATAAAACCTTGTGTTTGTGATTTATAAAATAAATTTTGCATCACTTCCATACTGTTTAGAATCAAAATAAAATAGAACATTGTGTACCGTACCCAACACCATGCTGAGAGGTTACTCAGACCAATTCTATCTGTGTCTAAACAACTGGACTGTAATGAGGAGGAAGAGTGTTATGTTGACCTTCTAAATAATACACAGAATCTACTACTAACTCAACATGGCTCCAGGTATCCATACGCATGGTGAAGACCAGCTGCAGTGAGTGAGATCGACAGGTTTGGACCTGACGTTGACCATCTTACTGGCCATGTGTAGAAAGTCAGTAAGAAAGAGACTTCTTAATGTATTTCCCATTTAGAGGGGAAGGATAGCCCCAGAGTAAAAGGAGCCTTGGGCCTCATTTCCCCCTACCATTCCCAATCAGATCAGCTCGGTTTGGGGGTTTTGTGTACATATATTTGAAACTCATTTGAACAAATGGTACCCTGGCTAAAAATTTTTTAAAACTTATGTCCTCAATAATGACTCACTAATCTGATCCTACCTTCTGTGGCTTCGTGGTGTCACAATGCTTTGCCTAGGATTAAAAGCACCATGCTCACTAAAAATTAGTATGAAGAAAGGAAAGAGGCAACCCTCCCTTTCCATTAAACGTTGGAAAAGTCAGCATGGCCATGATTCAATCTGAACCCTGAATTCGCCTCTGAAAAGATAAAAAGCCTTTCAACTAATTAAAAAGATGCAGCTGAGATCACACTTTTGAGGGCGATAAATAGGGCAACAAATGTATCCATTCCTTCTGCAGCAACTATTTCCCTAGTTGTACAGCAGGTACGATTCTGAACTTCACCCGTTTCCTTAACCTTTGATAAGTGTATAATGCATAACAGAAATCACTGCACAGGTTAAAACTAGTTCTCAAGGCATATGTTACACGTATATATGTAAGTTTGTGAGTGTTGTAGATAGTTATTTATGTGCTTCCATACCGACACACTGGGAGCTGATAACTACTATTCCAGTATTTTAGTCACCAAAAGTAAAGTTCATTAACTTCTAGAATATATGCATTTGGGATATGATGGAGCTGGCTCACACTGGCTACTGAAAATAAGTTGTTAGCATCACTTCCCATCTGTGTGTTCTCTGACAACACATTGGTAGCCTGAAATCAGCTACGATGGGAGTATTTATACCACAGAAACTGGCAAATACTACAAATCGGGGCTTTTTCAATTTGGGTTTTTGTTTTGTTTTGTTTTGTTTTGTTTTGGAGAGCCAGTTTACTAGTCCATCACTGCAGATATCTGATAAACCATCAATCATGAACGATTTATGTTTTGGGTTTGTTTGCTTGTTTGTTTGTTACACTGTAACTATATCCATGTGCAATCATCAGGAAACTCAGGGCAAATGGCCAGACAATGACTACAATGAAGATAGGGAGAGAGTGGGAAAGAGAAACATTATTCTACAATACCTGAAAATGTGATAAATGCTCCTTCTAATCATCTTTCAAACTAATCCTCTGCTGGACACTTTTGATGTGATGCAGCCAGAGTTTTCAGATTAATTGGAACGCGAAAAACTATTCATTTATTGTGTGATACTCTTGCAAAAGCCTGCTTTATCAGGATGTTAGGAAAGTAGAGAAGGGTTTCCGCTTATAGATGTTCAAGAGCAATATGTAATTTGACAACTGCACCCACCTTGTATCCAGACCACACTCAATGTAGCACAAAGACAGTGTTACATCTTAAAGGTCTACCTTTCTGCTGGGGTGAGAAACATGCATAAATAGCTAATCAGAGAGTGACAAGGTTTTGCTTCATTTTTACCGTCTGCCTTTCCTTTTTTAAAAACTGGCAAGAAAGAGGAAAATGACCTGTATTTTCCAAGAGAAGCCACGTTCTCTCCACCTAATATAGTTAAACCCTCCAGGTTCAAGGAGAAGGAAGAAGGGAAACAAATATCTTCCAACGGCTGCTTTTCCTTCTAAAATGATCTGATTACACCGGTGGGAAAATGCTGCAAACACATGGCTAAACTCTGGGTTTGCTCAGCCTTTTCGACTGGACAAGACAGTTTCACAGAGTGGGGCCCTGTCTTTCTTTTTATCGAATCCATGAGAGTGGCTTCAAGTTAGATTTATATGTGGGAAGAAATCTATTCAACCTTCCACTCCAACGTTCCTTATGGTCTGTAGCCCTAACGGCTCACAAGCTGTAGACAAATTATGTTTATACCACTGTGGGGAAGGAGAATAGGCAACAGGAGTGGGAAAGCCTGTTTTCTGGTCTCTGTCCCAACACTGTGGGCTTGGGAACATATTAACAATTCATCCTATAGTGGGGCACAGCGGGTTCAGGAGACTCTTAACACCCTGTGAAGATTACTTAAACATGTCAGATGAGGAAAAGGAGCCAAGGAACCTGGCAGATCATCCCTTCTCCGGGTGTACCTGTCACACACTGGCACAAGCCTCACACAGGTCACTCATGGGGCTGGAATGAAATTAATCACCTGCTTTCAGAGGGAGCAGCTTTGGTTTCCTCTAGTTTTCAATATGTTTCTGAACATGATGCAAAATGCTCACTTTGGTTTCCGAATGGCTGGAAATATAGCTACCTCAGGGATGACGTATGCCTCTGAGTAACAGCAAAATTTCCAGCAAGCTCTGTATTCAGCCTCCAAAATAGCAGAGAGGTTGACAGCAGCACAGCTTTCTGGTTAAGCACTTAGAATCTGCATAGAGGTTGGCGCGGGTCATAAATGGGCACTGTCGCACTATTTTAGAAACAGTGGTGATCCTGAGATCCTCTGTCCGACATTTTTGTTCCACGAAAGGGTAAACTCACTCCCAGAGAATGCAAGGAATTTGCCTGCCCCAAGTGTTCAGGTTAGAATCCAGTCTCTTAGGTCAGTTTAGGACTTTCCCTATTATAATACCATTGTTCGCTCATCCTTAATTCATTAATCAAATACTTACTGGCTGCCTTCCATTTCCCAGTCATTGTTACAGGTGCCGGGGACTCAACAACAAACAGGACATGTCATGGAGCTACTTTTTCCACTATGGATTCATCTTCAAAAGCTGCTGCTAAATTATGACTTGAATTAAGTTATTTTTTATTTTTGTGTTAGTTCAAATGGAAGGTAGTTTCTCGAGATTTGTTTTTTTTTGTTTTTTTTTTTTAATAAAGATACCCCTTTTTTAGTAGATACATCTTGTCCTTCAAGACTCAGCAGAGGTAACAAACTGAGGGTTCTAGAGGGGAGGGCTGGGGGGGCTAGCCCGGTGATGGGTATTAAGGAGGGCACATACTACATGGAGAGCTGGGTGTTATACACAAACAATGAATCATGGAACACGACATCAAGAACTAATGATGTATTGTATGGTGACTAACATATCATAAGAAAAGAAAGAAAGAAAGAAAGAGAGAGAGAGAGAGAGAGAGAGAGAAAGGAAGAAAGAAAGGAAGAAAGAAAGAAAGAAAGAAAGAAAGAAAGAAAGAAAGAAAGAAAGAGAGGAAGAAAGGAAGAAAGACACAAAGACTCAGCAGAGGTAACCTCTACACCAAGAAGTCTGCCTGGACTCTTTTCCCCTATTTAGCTTACACAGAAGTCTCATTTTCACACACTATAAATTTCATCACAAACAAGTACAGTTCTGACTCCTAGACCCCCCCCCCCATTTCACCATACACTCACAGACACATTCCAGTGACACATCCAGCAGAAGAAGGAGGGGTGCCCTCTACACAGATCCTCTGAGAGACCCGCAGGTGTCCTGGAGCCATCCGCCCCTCCCCCCACTCATGTTTCCTTGATGGCCTTAAGAGTGGAAAAACATGTAGTTCATCATTCTTCCAGATTTTCTCTGACAGCCTGAACCCACGGGCAGGCCTTTCCCTATATGTCAGGATCTCTGTGTGTGTGTGTGTGTGTGTGTGTGTGTGTGTGTATGTGTGTATGTGTGTGTGTGTTGTGTACATATGTGCTAGTGAGTTGGCAGAAGAGTGTGCTACAGGCATAGACACACCCTGTACACAGATATGCTTAAGCATATCTAAATTATATTTTTTACCTTCTCATATCCCAAAGAGAAGATTCTTGCAAGGCTATAAAAATGTTCATCTCTACTCTCTCTGAAAAATACACACACTCACCATGTACCAGCGAGAAGGGACTATTTTAGGGGAATGGTTTCTGATTTCTATTACAAAATCCAAAAGTTTCTACTAATACTGGAAAAAAGTAAAAACAAAAAACTAGCCTCAGAACTTACTTGGCTATATATATATATAAATATATGCCTCCAGGAAAGAACATTAATACTGAACATGATTTATAAGAAAAAGCAACTAGCCTTCCTAGGGTACTTCTTTTCCCTTGAAGACATCTTAAGAATGGTATTCTATTCCAAACAGAATAGTATGAGGTGATCAAATGAAATATTTTATCTTCTACATTCCCCTAATTTGTCATTTGAAGATTGAAAATCTGCGTGAAAATTGCTAAGTATTCACAACTTACCTGTGCCTTGCTTACACCATCTCTTCTGGGAATGTTTGTTAGCCCCATTCCAACCACCTAGGCCTGTTAGCTAACTTCACTCATGTCTAAGATCCAGTTTCTATGACCGCAGAATGAATAAAAGAATTGGAGGAACACTGTACTGGGCCTGTCCATACAATTTTTACGTTTTAGTGACACTCTACTGACAAAAATTTTAAAGTGTTTATCAACCACAATTGTCTGTCAGATGCAGCCATTGTTCTACACAGGAATCCAAGCTTCCATGTACTCTTGGAGCTGCTTTAATTATTTTAATAAATTAGATGGGTATAAAAATAAAAAGTAAATTAAGTCTAAGATGAAAATGAAACTATTAACAGCAGATTATGGCCACTGGAGCTATAGCTTTTCATCTCAGAGACAGGGTTAGGAGAGATATAAGCAAGAGTCTAACCATATCAGAAAACATCATTGTCAACTCCTCATTTTCAGTCTCAAATATAAGGTAGGTTAGAAAATTTCATTGAGTTGGGTTTTTTTGTTTTGTTTTTTCGCAGTCTCCTGAGCCTCCAGTGTAACCATAAACTTTCTTAAAGCTGACTCTTCCTGGATTCTTTGCCCCTTTATTTCAACATACTTATTATCTGTCCTGTCCCCTAAACCCATTTTCTAATAGTTTAGAAAAGTAAGGGACTGCAGGAAAGCAAGGACGGTTGAATAAGAGACCATGCGGCCACACCTGAAAGATTCCTCTTCAGTCTGTCATTGCATACTTGCCTTTGGAAGCTAGAAGGCACAGCAGACCTAGTTGAACACACTTACTTTGCAGGTGTTGGACCTAAGCCCAGAGGGTAGAAGGGCTGGCCTAGAATCACAGCAGGACCTGAATGAGGACCCAACTCTCTTGACTGTAGGTGACTGTATGCTGAAAATACAGAGCCCTTGCACCAAATACGGTCTCTAGGATATTGGATCAATTAAAAACATGGATTCTATTCGTCACGCTCATGAAAACAACTTATGGGCAATTCTTTGAAATAAGCCCAGAAATAAATTATTTGCTTGGAGCACCAAGCTTTATTGCTGTGAGACCAATAACTGGCAAAAGCTGTTTTGAAGAAGGCAGAGACTCAGATTTTCTTGATTGTAAGAATTGGTCTGAGGTTCAGCACCTGGTTCCGTCATTTTCTCATGACACAAAATTCACACATGACTAAGAGGGTTGGCAAAACTTACACATCCTCTCAACCCCCCCCTCCTCTTTATGCAGTCTGTAAACCATATCATCTTGGGAGATCTTCAAGGGATCAGGTTCTGTAGCTTGAAGCAGCACCATTGGTTTCCTTCTTCCCCTCCTTTTATGTCTGGTTATAGCAAGCTTTCCATTCTTTATTTAATGAAGCTATGATTGTGAAAAGAAAATACGAGTAATGACCACTCAGTGCTTTCTAGTCCATTAAATTGAGTGCTCTGCTCTCTCTCCGTGTTTAGCCAAATGGACTGTGTAACCATTGCTGCTCTTAGTTCTGTCTCCTCCTCTTCCTTTTAATCCTTCTGGGATGCTGTGTGCATGTGTATGTGTGTAGAGAAAACGAGTAAATATATTGGATGAATATATATTAGCATCTGAAAGTATTCTTTATTTTAAGAAATACTCTTTCATTTTCAGTTCCAAATATAGTTCTGCACTTTAAAATTAGCAGTTACTTACATGCCTTTCTGATTATTAACTTTTTTTATGAGGCAACAGTAATTATGTAATATGAGCTATGAAAGAATAGATAAAAGGCTTCACAATATGAATTTCTTGACTCTAAAACATCTCTTCTTTTCTTGCTTACATTTTTTAAATTGAAGAGAGAGTGATTGCTCTCCAACCTGCCCTCTCTATTAAGTCCTTCATATTATTTTAGTTACAAATATAAAGGTATCGGGGTCCTTTAGAAATGTACTTGCCAAAAGGGAGGAAAAAGATATAAACAAGAATTTTAAAAGATACTAATTTTGATAAGCCAAATTCAGGGTAGGGATCACTTAGAACACATAAAATTACTGTCATCTGATTGAGATCTGAAAATTTCACTTTCTAATGTTCAGCTCTCCCAGCATATTCAGTGGATTCAGTAGTACTTCTATTAAGAACAACCAATTTCAACTGATCTTTATTGTTCTCCTAGGCTTAATAAAACAGTACTTGAAGGATTTTCAAACTAGGAACCCAAGATTCAGAAGTAGTTTAATATTTCCAATAATTTTGGGGTGCTGGAGCTGTGAGGGAATTATGTCCAGGAGTATGCATAACTAGTTACTCATCTGTAAAAGTGATCACTCATGATTCCTGGACAAGAGCCTAGAGGACCCAATTATACAAATGAGAGGGATGTTCTTAGGTTAAGATACAATGTTGGGGTTCTTAGATCTCCCCCTTGTCTTTGTTTCTTTTGGAATAGTACTCGTAGGGGTGTCAGGGTTCAATGTAAGGCTCTGCACCTGGTGCGGCTTCTTGCTAGCTGTCGACAATACTTGGGTGCTGCAACCTCTCTGAACCTCAGACTCCTCCTCTGTCGAAGTACTTACACCACAGAGTGTTTGTGATGACTACATGGGGTAATCCCCATTTAGCAGTCAGCACAGGGTCAGACACTTGATAAATGCTCCTTAAGTGCTCTCCATTATAAAAACTATGCATTTTAAACCTTGAAAAGAACCTTAAAAGCCAATTCTCCTAGCCCCTCCTCTTAAAACTGAAATCTAGAGAGAAGCAATGACTTGCCTAAAATCTCACAGCTGGTTAACAGAAATATTGAGATAGAACCCTAGTCTCCTTATTCTCGTCCAGTGTTGTTTCCTCTGCATTATCTTACTGGGCACACAGGACACAGAACACCCCAGGAAAGTCCTGGTTGGTATTGTCCGACAATAATCAGAAAATGTCTCAATGGCTAAGAAAAAGAAAAAATACAGGAATTGAGATAAAACAGCACCTTAAAAAAGACGTAAAGAACTGCAGGGCTAAAATTAAGGTGAGGATTTAGAGCCCTATCAGTTTGACCCCTGATTCGTCACTGACTGTGTGTCTGTGAGCAGACTATGCATTTACTTTGCCCCTATTCTCAGAATATAAAAGCAGAAAAGAAAACATTTTCAAGTGCCACTGGATTGTTGTCAAGAAAAGCCGATAAAAATGATTACTCTAGCAATATAAAAATGCCCCATAAAAACTTAATAATCAACAGTTTTAAGCAGCATGCCACTTAGTATCTGACGGGGTGCCCATATTTTATAGACATCATTTATGGACTTGCACAACCCAAATTTTCACTCTTTATGAGTTGTGTATAAATTTGGGAAGCGGTTGAAACCACATTTCAAATCAAAACTGCTTATGAAGCACCCTGCCAAATAAGTGTAAATATCCTTGGGAAATCTCACATCTAACACAGAGCTTGGCAGAAGACGGTCTGTCCTTTGGAGAGCTGAAAATGTTATGGAGGGTTACCCTGGGCCTCAGGAAAACTTTGTTTGGAGGAACATAAAGAATTGCCCCAAATCCAGAAACATGGGCTGGACACTTAATTATGATTCCAGAAACTATAAATTTTGCATCCATTCTTTTGACTAACAATTTGGCAAGAGACACACATATAAAAAAACTTGTTTTTAGCATGCTTCAAATTGCATGAAGCACTGTCTCATTCATATTTTGTCCCATGGTGCCTTGGCATACAGAAGTAGTCCATACCTTCTTGCAGAATTTAATTTAGTTGAGATTATTACTATGATTGTTTTCAACACCACTCCCTGAATTTCACCCCACACCCACTACTGGATCGGGACTCCTTAAGATCAGTGGCCATTTCTTACTCATCTTTGTGGTTCTAATGCCTAGCACAGTAGAAATTTAATATAAATGGAAGGGGGAAAAAAGGAGGAAGGAAGGGAGAGAGGGAAGGAGGAAGGAAGCAGAAGAGGGAAAAGGAAAAGAGGTATGACAATGACAAAACTCCCGTTTTACCACATGAAAAGATGCTCAACATCACTCATCATCAGGGAAATACAAATCAACACCATGATGAATACCACCTTACACCTGTTAGAATGGCTAAAATCAACAAAGGTAACAACAGATGTTAGCAAGGATGCAGAGAAAGGGGAACCCTCTTACACTGTTAGTGGGAATGCAAACTGGTGCCGCCACTCTGGAAAACAGTATGGAGGTTCCTGGAAAAGTTAAAAATACAACTACCCTATGATCCAGCAATTGTACTACTAGGTATTTACCCAAAGGATACAAAAATACCAATTCAAAGGGATATGTGCACCTCAATGAATATAGCAGCATTATCAACAATAGCCAAACTATGGAAAGAGTCCAGATGTCCAATGACTGAAGAATGGATAAAGAAGAGGTGGTATGTATAAACAATGGAGTATTACTCAGCCATCAAGAAGAATGAAATCTTGCCATTTGCAATGACATGGATGGAGCTAGAGTATATTATGCTAAGTGAAATAAGTCAGAGAAAGACAAATACCATATGATTTCACTCATATGTGGAATTTTAGAAACAAAACAGATGAACATATGGGAAGGGAAAAAGAAAGGGGGGGGGAAATAAAACATAAGAGACTCTTAACCATAGAGAACAAACTGAGAGTTGATAGAGGGAGCTGGGTGGGGGACGGGTTAAATGGGTGATGGGTATTAAGGAGGGCACTTGTTGTGATGAGCACTGGGTGTCATATGTAAGTAATGAATCACGAAATTCTACTCCTGAAACCAATATTACACTGGATGTTAACTAACTAGAATTTAAATAAAAATTTGAAGGAAAAAAAAAAACTCCCTTGTTTTGAAGATCCTTATTGGTGACTCTGGTTAGAAAGAAGTAATGAGACCATGAAAATGCAGCCAAGTTCAACATACAAAAACCCTAGGGTAATGCAGAGTTACACCTGTCACTAGTATCAGTCAAGTGGCAACCATGGCAACCACCTCTTCAACCTCTCTGATTTCTAGCCACCTGGATGTATTACTTTGGTAGCACTACATCACTGAATATGGCCACAGCAGAAATTTTGGAGTCCTCTATTGGGGAAAGTCAATATAGTATCACGGAGAAGAGACACAGCAGAATTTCTTCACTGAGAGCCCAACGAGGAGAGTGACACTGCTCAGCAAGAGACACCAAGGACACTATCACTGGAGTTGGCTTGACCTCATGGCTAAAGGGGAGCAAGTGTCCCAGATATGCCTAAACACTCCTCCTGCTGTAAAGGAATTGTCATCAGAAATGCACTGAAATCTTCAGGCCACAGGCATATCAAGAGATAGGCAGGTAGAGGGGCAAAGCGGAGAGAGGGAGATATAGTTGGAGGCTTTTAGAAAACAAAAGGAAAGAAAAAGAAACTAACCAACTCCAAAGGTTAATGTAAATGGCATCTACATGTAATAAACCCATAAATGGTCAAGGAAGTAAAATAACATATTTATAATTTACAAAGCATTGCCATTTGTATTAAAGCAGCAATCAGATTTGGTCCAAATTTTTTTACCCTCCTGCTGACAGAAATTATTGTCCTGAATTCTCTCTAGTGACTTGTTTTGCCCTGAACCCTGTTCCACATTCTCTGCTTGTCTCTCTATACCCGTCCAGGCAGCCATAGAATCCTACAGCAACCCAGGGTAGCCATCCATTTCCAGACAGTGGAGCTCAATTGGAAATACTGTTATTTTAACTTGGATTAGAATGAAATCCAATGGGAGAGAGAAGAAAATGTGGTACAGGGCTCCTGGGAATTTGGGCCTGCTCCGCTGTGATAGATCTCCCTGTCACCTCTAGTTCTTGTGATTCCTGAGACTCACCACATCGGGGTAATTTGTGCTTGTCGCATACAGCAGGCAAGGCTAATAGACACATCAGTCCAGAAAGAAGCTACAGGCAGCATTTCAGAATCCAACCAAGAAGACAATACCCACCCCAAACTCAGAAACAATGTACAATAAATTGTCCTTTGTGATTACCTTTAAGTTGAACTTCACCTACACTTTCGATTACCTTTCGATGTATATATTAAAAATTAGACTAATTGAGACATTTTTCAGTTGGAATCTGTAAAACTTAGGACAGAGCACAATCTCTATTTGCTTTTGAAAACCAAACCCATGTTTAATCAAATAAGTGAATGGAGTATGCGAGGTTGCAGGAGGAATAAGAATGAGTGAACAAATCATTATCTATAAATTAAATCTAGTCAATTTCATTCATTCATTCACCACTTGATATTTATTGAACATGTACTACATAAAATATTAATTCATTTGGAATTATCATACCTTGCAAAATAATAAAACTGAATCTCCTTAAAAATATATTTTAGACTTCTTATTGATTCAAGGTCTCCTTCTTTCTATTAATCCAAATCATGAGTACATACCTGAAATCACATCATGTCTTTGTTTATTCTCACAACTTTAGAAATTCCAATTAAAAAATATGACTTCAGCCACTCAAATATTTTGTTTTTAAAATCATGATTAATTTCTAAATTTATGAGAATGTGATTTCCAGCCATCATATCTGAGCCTATAACCTTAAGCATAAAGAGAAGCAGTTAACTCTCTTAATTATAGAGAACAAACTGATGGTTACCAGAGGGGAGGTGGGTGGAGGGATGGGTTAGATAGGTGATGGGGATTAAGGAGCACATTTGTTGTGATGAGCACCAGGTGATGTATGGAATTGTTGAATCACTATATTGTATACCTGAAACTAATATAACACTGTATGTTAACTGGAATTAAAATAAAAACTTAAAAAAAAAACAAACAACAACAAAAAGTAGTTAACAAGGTTGGTTTTGCTGAGAAGATTAAAACCAACACCCCATTCTTTATCACGTGCCTTACCTTTTCTAGGGAAATATTCCCATCTTCTTAACCACAAGGTCCAGCCCCTGGGGCAGGTATGTAGTTAGCATAAAAATTTAGAATGAGTCACTGGTAGAAAGAGGCGTGTGATTTGTCTGGAGCTAGAGAATGCTAATAACGGTAATAATTAATATAGTCTGGCTTCTTACTTACAGAATTTTTGGGGTAAGATGAAAGAAGTAGACTTGACTATACCTAAAATAATCATCTGCCAATTATAATATCTAATTTAGTATCTAAAATGAATATCAAGGCAAATGTTCAATGATTACTTTCTCAATACAATGGTCAGATGCCAAACATTTCCCCATGTGGTAGGTCCTTTCTCAAGGGCACAATGTGGTCCAGTCCAAATGTGGGTCCTTGGACATGTCATGGGTTAAATTCACAAAGTTCGAAAGGAGTAAACCCAAACTAGTACATAGACACAGAAGCAATTTTATCTTCAAAGTCTTTGAGGCTGAAAGGCATTCATGGGTCACAGTAGGCTAGAGAAAAGTCTTGGAGACTGTTGGCCTCCTTCATCCCATGGATGGTGAGGGTGAGGGATGGGTCCAGTCTCCAGAGGTGACGTTCTGTTAAACTGAGCTTGCTCTGGGAATGCTCTGTCCCAATCCTGCACAGGCTCTTTGGGCCATAATAGTGAAAACACTCCAGCTTTCAAGTTAAAGCTCCAAACAGAAGAGAATCCAGTTCCTTTTTATAATCACAGTCAACCCCCAATTATTTATGCATATGGTAGAAAGTAGTATCTTCAATAGTAAAATGATAATTTATGTTTGACTTCACAGCATGTTCTATATTTGGGGTTTTTCTTTTGTTTTTGGCAACATCAACAGACTTATTTTCCTAATTAGTTTGACCCTGATTCAATATTACAATTAACATTCTCTGAGCATACACACACATACGCACGCTACTCACCAATTGATGGTGGGGAATATGCCCAGAAACATACTGAGTGATAGGCAAAGGTGGTCTGAGATTATGTTTTTGCTGCCAGCAATTCACAAATAGATCATCTGGATCAATAGGGAGTTGGCTGTACTTATAACCAGGCACTTCCTAGAGCCAAATAATCATATTAGCTAATTCCCATCTATAAAATATACGTAGCTCCGTAATTACTTATTAAACTAAGTGTATCCAGCACACGGATTACTTTCTTTTGAACCGAGGATTACCTAGTTTTACTATTTATGCCAATTCAATTAACAAGATGATTGCCAGAGCTCTCCAGTACTGGCGGCCACACAGACCTTCCCGAGTTCTCTCTCAGGCTTGGAGATTTGGGGAATCTAAGTGGCCAGAGTCAGCTCTCCGCCCCGCCACTCTGGGGAATTAAGCGCAGCTTCCCAGGAATTCCTGAAAGGCCTTCTAGACTCTTTCCCTCTCCCTCGATGGCCCGGGGGGGCCCACCCGCCCGTGGCGGGAGACCCTCGGGGTGGCTCACCTATCTTTTCCTCGGCTTGGCTGCTCTCCGCAGCATCCGTTGGAGGCTGGGCTGTTGCCTTGGCAGCAGCGTCCTCTGCAGCAGGGGGGGTGGCGGCAGCAGCAGTGACAGCAGCAGGCACATCGGCTGGTTTAGGCTCCTCCTTGGCTGGGGCGTCTTCTGCCTTGGAGGACGGCGAGTTGTCAGTGGAAGCTTTAGTGGCACTTTCTGTCTCAGCAGAGCCGGCCTTCTCCTCTGAGGGGGCAGGAGCCTGGGGGGCTGCCTGCTCTGCGGCAGCATCAGGGGCGCCCTCCCCCTTCTTCTCCTCGGAAGGAGTTTCGCCTGCCTTGCCGTTTTCCTCAGGCTTGGGGCCCGAGGCAGGGGCCGCGTCAGTGGGAGTGGGACCTTCTCCCTCCTTCTTCTCCACGCCATTGGCCGCGGGGGCTTCATCCTTCTCATTCGCTTCTGCCTCAGCGGCTTGGGCATCACCCTTCTTCTCTCCTTTGAGCTTTTTCCTTGTTATGTGTCCACGGAAGCTAGCCTGAATTTTGGTCGCGGCCTTATGAGCTTTATCTTCTGGTTTGATGCCATCTTGTTCGATCTTTTGGTCCTCATCATTTTTTTCAACCTTGGTGCAGAAAAGGGGGGGTTAAAAAAAAAAACAACAACAACAGAAGAGGTGAAGTGATGTGCTTTTCCTTCAGATCACAGCATTCAACAAATATTCATTAAATGATTTCTTCCGTGTCAGGCTCCATATTTGAAGTTAAGAAATCAACAATACCCTGGATTCAAATCAAGCCTTTCCTCTCTCCTTGGTGGGGAATTAAGTAGAGCACACCTTATCTTACGGGAAATGTAATGTCCTTCTGGACTTCCAGAATCACTGGCATTATTATATACTTACTTCTTTCCCCAGATCAATGTCTCTCCATTACAAAACTTAAACCAGCCTTTTGTTGGCCGTACCTTGATAATTCAAATTACATTCATCCTAGGTTTTAATCAAAGAGCTCCGTAAGAAACCGTTTTGCAGAGTTTCTGAAAGAGAACTCTGTGAAAAATGTGATGGCTTAGAAATTATGATGGAGAAGTCTATTTGTTTCCCCAAGATTTCAAACCTGGTCAGGAAACCAAGAGATAGAGGCAAAGAGCATGACAAATAAAGGTTTAGACGATAAATCCATCAGGGTTTAGTGCAAAATGCAAACGGGTTTCAGGCCTGGGAGGGATTTGTTCAGAATGTGACAACTCAGCAGGCTGGTCCCAAAATGATGCCTACTTTCACCTGTATGTGGTCTAACATCGGTAATCAACATAGAGACCTTCAAAATCTGAATGCAGAAAATGGCCATTATTTTTCAGTTAAAAAACAAAAGAATGGAAAACACTGTTTTCACTTTTGAAAGAGTAGCATATATTCTCTGAATCATAATTTCTTATTCCCAAAGCAATTTAAGCCTAAAATTAGTTTTATGTTATCATTAATGGAGTCATCCTGGTACTGAAGGCAGGAGATTAGAACACACTTTTTTTTTTTTTTTTTTTTTTTACCATTTGGTTGTAACATTTATAGAATAACATACGCTGCAAATAACTTTTTTTCCATAAGGAAATTAAATCAGAAGATAGGCAGAAAAGGTATAGTCATGGAAAGAAATGCATAAGGAAGTACACAGAATTCTATATAGCTCCATTGCTCGCCATGGTACCCTAATGTGGTTACCTACCGTCTCCATTCACTTCTTCCTTTAACTTTGGAACATTTAACTTTTGTTCACTTTTGTGAGCAATGTTCTAGGCAATGGGGAAATACAGTGGTGAACAACGTAGCAAATTTCCTTCAAAAGACTAATAATAGAGGAGTGCTTATCAGGTATCATTGTGTTTGGCCCCAATCTTGACTTGGGCCTGATCTTTACTCTGGTTTAGGAGCTAAGCCACAGCAGGCCAACACAAGGATATATTTTCTGTCATACCAGCTCTGCCCCAGTGACCCAGATCCTGTGAATCATGATGTGGGTCTGTTGGACATTCTTTGGACAGGCCTATGGGTGTGCTGCTATGTGGGTTTCTCAACATGCTAGTGAGTACACAGAGGTATTTCTGAAAATTAGCCAGATATGAGAGTAAAAGCAGGATCGACAATTTTCCAGTAAAATTTAAGACAAATTTTTCTTCTTCCTCAGTTAACTATGCACGTATCCATACAAAGAATGAAGGAGTGGATGAAAAGCGTTTCGGAGAGGCCCATTCCTCTTCCTCCTCCCAGTGCCACGCTGCGACACTGTTCAGCTCTCTGATGCACCACCACCCTCCCTCCATCCTGCTGCTCTTGATAACTCCTACTGGGATGCACACAGCACAATCTGGGGCACGGGAGCAGCTGTCCCTGCCAGGAACTCTCTGCTTGGAGATGGAAGCATAACCCTGTTAAATTAACAGTTGTGAATGGAGCACAGAGCCAAGATGTTGTTAATTTATTTTACTCTATCTTGAGTTTTCTGAATGAGGCACAGTCTTATATGATAGGACATCTGTACTTGGGCATTGATGCCAAGTGGCTCTTTAATACAAATACTACTGCTTGTGAAAGTAGACAAACTAATTATTTCAGAGTAGGCAGGTGTGCAGGAAAAAAAACTACAATTTTACAGTCTCTTTTTCTCTTTAAGAACACAAAGCAAAGGGGATGAAACTTTTAAAAAGCTAGAAACATAAAAAGAAGGAAGCTGAGAGTCTGCATGCTATAATGAAAGAAACTTTACATGGATTCTTCCCCCCAACCCACCCATCTCCCTTTCGCTCTCTCCCTCTCTCTCTCTTTTAATTTTTCAGATTATCTGCCACCTTAACTTTCCAAATGATCAGGGCTTGAGATTTGTACATCGTATTTATGTTAAAATATCTATTTAGAAGGGCTCGGAGTAGGCTTGGGTGCCAAGATTTTGGGACAAGTGTCATTTGAACAATCCAAGAGTATAAGGAACACAAGAGAAGAAGAGGTAGGTAGGAAGGGAGAGAATCAAGGAAGACCAAAGTTAGGGGAGAAGTGAAGGCAATCTTGTAAGAGCTAGGCACCCAAATAGGCAGATAGAACCAAAGAGGAGTTGAAAATATTCCATGGGCTTGCAGCTCATTCTGGAGAAACTGCTGGACCACTGAACATCATTAGAAATTTAGAGAAACTGAATTTTAGAGATTTGTTGAAAAAAAGAACTCAAAAATGTTTCAGATAGTCAGAGGGAAAGAGACAGAGACAGAGACAGAAAGGGAGGGGAAGAGAGAAATGGAGAGGAGAGGACAGAGGAAAGAAGAGGGGAGGGAGGAAGGGAGGAAAGGGAAGAAACCAGCCTAAGGTAAGTTCAGACTTAGTGATTGAATAAAAACATCCAAAGACAAAAATATTTTAAGTGAAAACTGGGTCTTAAGCTAGACAGTGCTACATTGTGAGTGTGCATGCCTTTCTTTTGTACCTGTAATTGATTCTATTAATATGACTTAAACTATAGGTTATTTTCTTATAAAATTCCTTTCACAGTATTAAAGGTAATTGGACTAAGAGCAAATTTTCTTGAGAGAGGAGCAAGAAGCAAGAGAACGTTTCCCAAGAGTGGCTGCAGGGTAACCCTAACGTGTCAGGCCACATAGAGTTTTTCCAATTGGAAGTAGAAGAACTAACCCAAGACAAAGGTCATTTGAGCCCAGAGAAACCAGAGGTCACTCAGCAAATTAAGCACAACTCTTTCAGTTTCTAAAAATGGTCCCAAGAAGTTAAGTGACTTGCCTAAGTTTATAGCATGAGTGAGTGAGTGAGTCAGTGGCCCATCTTCTACTTGAACTCGGGTCCTCTTCACTCCCACCCAAACCCAAGTCTGATTTTATTGCATTAGTAACCTAGAATAGCTTAGGCTTTCTTGTGACAGATAATCCATAAAGCATCATGTCAACACCACCACTCATTTACTCAGTTAACAATACTGAGTACCTATGCTAGGACTATGGACACACTAGTGAACAGATAGATGGTACTGTATCTACCCACATAAGATTCTTTTTAAATACGCCTTTTTGGGGCACCTGGGTAGCGCAGTCGTTAAGCGTCTGCCTTCGGCTCAGGGCGTGATCCCGGAGTTCCGGGATCGAGCCCCACATCAGGCTCCTCCGCTATGAGCCTGCTTCTTCCTCTCCTACTCCCCTGCTGTGTTCCCTCTCTCGCTGGCTGTCTGTCACATAAATAAATAAAAAAATCTTTAAAAAAAAAAATAAATACGCTTTTTTGAGGGGGAATAACCTCATGCTGCTCTAACAATCAGTAATTTCTAAATTCACATTAGACACCTGATCTTATGCCCATTTTGTAAAGTAAGGCCAACAATAGTCTACACAGTGCGTTATCGATGGAGGAGATCTGGAAAAAAAGAGGATCCTGGTATTCAATAGCTAAAGAGTGAGTTCATAAGTCTCATCAAGATAGATTTACTTTTGGGGTTCCTGCCTGGCTCAGTTGGAAAAGCATGTGATTCTTGTTCTGGGGTCGTGAGTTTGAGCCCCACACTGGGGGCAGAGATTACTTAAAAAAAAAAAAAATTCTACTTTTTCAACTCAGTCCTGTGACAAATAAGCTTTATACTGAGCTCTGATGTTTTCTGAGGGAACTTCAAAATTCTTTCATTTTTGCATGGGGTTGTTGCTATCTGTGAATTAACTGAGGAAGATGTTCCAATGCTGTGCATTATATGTAGGAAGAGTCTCATTATAAGTTGCAGTAACTTTTTCAGGAATCTTTACTTCTATAGCTTATTGTTTTTATTGACCAATTTGTTTGGGAGCTCTGTAACCTAGAAGGTCTTAAAGGAATTCAAAGTATGTGAAATCTTTATCTTTCATCCAATGCTAAAATCTTGGATAATATTGGCCTGAAGATGGATACCACCATACTAACTCATTGGAACCCAGTACAATTTCTCAATCCATTAGGTGAAAGGGCAATAATTTTCAACAGTATTTAAGAATCACAGGTAAGGGGGCGCCTGGGTGGTGCAGTCGTTAAGCGTCTGCCTTCGGCTCAGGGCGTGTTCCCGGCGTTCTGGGATCGAGCCCCACATCAGGCTTCTCCGCTAGGAGCCTGCTTCTTCCTCTCCCACTCCCCCTGCTTGTGTTCCCTCTCTCGCTGGCTGTCTCTCTCTGTCAAATAAATAAATAAATAAATAAATAAATAAATAAATAAATAAATAAACAAATCTTTAAAAAAAAAAAAAAGAATCACAGGTAAGAAAGCCAAATATAAGATGTAGTTATTTAATATCTAACATTGTTGCTCTGGTTAATAGTTTCCTTTCCCTCTGGGCAAGGGGGAAGGCACAACTTAGGATTCATTCTAAGATATACAAACATTTGCATTTATTAAGTTGCAAAAGAACTTTAGGCAAAAATCTATGAATGCCTGACTTTCATAACTAAAATAGCATCATTTGTTCAACTGGGACATCTCAATTCATTCAATTATCATAGGACTGCCTCTCAATTTTCCAACTGTCATAGGACTACCTCAACCTTCTGAGCACAGAAAAACTTCTGCCAGCCATAAATACTACTATTAAAACACTTCAAATTTTCTCTTAAATAAGATTGAATTGTAAATGCTTTTAAAAAGTCATTTGTGTATACCAATTTTTCTAAGAACATCTTTAGGAAATCAAAATATTTTCTATCTGAGCAAGAAATATTTCTGAGAAGCAATATTGAAGGGTCAGAGACATCTTAAGCAACATTTTCTTTATCGTACTATAGTTTTCATGCCTATCAGGATCTTATGCAATCTATAAAGGAACCAGAATAAAGTACTGATGATATATATAAAATCTGGCAGACATCTACTGTGGCTCACTTTAGTTTTATTAATAATTTATTGAGATAAAATTCATATAGAAAATTTCACTCTATTTTTAAGCAGAGTTTATTTTAAATATAGTTGGCATATACTTTAGAAAAAAATGCCCAAGCATTAAAGTTCATGCTGAAGTTTCTGTATTTCTTCAAACCTAGTCAAAGATCAAAGATCCAGTGAAATACCCCTTATGGAGGAGAAAAAGGAAGATGGACCAACCTCCCCCAGTTGTGAAGATAAAATGCCTTCAGGTTTCTGGGCAGTTGTAAGGAAGAAAGTGTTGTTTAAAAAGATGAATCGACACAGCTGGGATACAGAAGGTCCCCTCAACACTCAGTCTGGTTTGAAGATCTCACTAAGGGTGTGAGGCAGTGGGTGGGAGGAGCAGAATGCCGGTGAGAGCAACGAAATTGTATTTTTTTGCCAACAACTGTCATCACATTTTTAAACTCCGATTTTCAGGGGCAGAGGGTTAAACATCGCACTCTTGGTTTCAGCTCAGGTCATGATCTCCCAGTAGGGTGATCGAGCTCCACATCAGGCCCCTCACTCCGCGGGGAGTCTGCTTCCCCTCTCCCTCTGCCCCTCCCCGAAATAAATAAATAAATCTTAAAAAAACAACAATGACAATAACTCTGATTTTCAGTCCAGGGCAAAGTCCTTTTTTTTAAGTTTCTGGTCAGGTAGGAGCTCAGCAAATATGTAAGGACTAAGAGCATGTAAGACATCAAGAGTGATTTTGCAAATCCTGGCAGAGTGGGAACTCTCTTTTTCCCTTCAAGTAAAAGGTGCGCGCATTGGTGCAGTTCCAGAGTTACAATAAATGAGGAAGAAATGCTCCTTGTTTGACTATGTATGAGAACTAAATACCCCATTTTGGAAACTGGAATAGTCATGTTAACTTTTCAGATAAGGGCTAGTGATCAAGACATGGGTCTTTAGCTCACTCTCCTATATTACTTATCGGACACGCACAGCCCACCTGCTACAGAATACGAGGTGGCACGTGAAGCACAGGGTAAGGCGCTACTGGAAGAGAACTCAGTTTCCTTTCGAAAGAGTCATCTTTTATTTTGTATTATGTATTTGTAACTCTTTCTGTCCCACAGAGACAGAGAGAAAAGGTAAAGGGCACATGATAATTGGTGGCTTCTAAAAGACAAAAGTCAGCACATGAAAGACCTTGCCCATTTTGCTCACAGCAGGATTTCCAGTTTCTAGAATGGTGTTTGGCACACCGTACGTGTTTGATTAATATTTATCAATGTCATTTCAGAAAGATGATGACAGACAAGGAAGTCTGAGGCTCCATTTTGTCAACTTTCCTTACAATCCTTCATTTCAAAGCGATGGAATTCAAGAGCATCTGACTAAAACAGGTATGTGTCCCCCAACACCTGAGGACTGACCTCATATGGTGAGGTGGAACACAAAAACCAATTACAGAAATGAGTAGAAATTAGACAAGAAGAGAGATTGTAAACCTATCAAATGGCACTGATAATAATTTCAAAAGGCACTTTAAAATGGCAATAAATCTAAGATAAAGACAACTGACTTATATTGATCTTATCTATGAATTGGCTAGAGTCATAGCCATCAAATTATTTTTCAAATATATATCTCTGATTCTCCATTTGTAAAACAGGTGAAAATATGCATTGGGGATTGTTGGAGACTCCTCCCCCTTCCTTCTCTTTTTATTTAATCTGTATAATGAGCTCCAGGGCCTATGATTGTGAGCTGGGGATAACGACTAATCTCTTAGTTATTCAAAGAAGAAAGCTCTCCCTCCACAAACTGGAGCTGTGGAGAGCCCCAAGTTGAGATGAGGCACACACTTAATACTGGTCCCTCTATCAGGGCATGTGGTGGACAGAATTTGACAAAATTCATTCAGAAAACCTTTGAGTACGGCAAACATGGTGCCCAAACAAATACTAAGAGTATTTGGGAGGAAGGCGCTCCATTCTTGAGCAGTGGGACCAGCCCCTCCGACAAGCGTTGTCCATTGTAGTTCACTACCTCTCTAAGTACTCACTACCTCTACAGGTGTTCACTGCCTCTACAAGTGGCGCGTGGAAAGGAGGAAAGGGCAGGCAAGGTGAGGGAGACACTAAATCCTGCTCTTGGAGAGGTCTCTATGCCTAGAGAGGCCACTGAGCAGGAAACAAAAGGAAGGCACTCCCCATCAAGGGCTGAAAAGGCTGGGCTCACACAGGAGACTGTGAGAGAGACTGGGAGGCTTCTTCTGCTAACACGTGGACAAAGAGGGAGAACAGGCAGCCAATAGATCTGGGAAAAGACAGAAAAGCAGCCGACCAAAAGACCGCCCTTTGCACCACCATCACAGGTGATTTGCTCCCAGGTGTGAGTTCCCAAGAGTAAACCACACCCCAAGCTGCCAGAGAAGGTGCTCAGAGCCAAGCAGCGGGGAGAGAAGCCCTAGAGCCCAGGGAACCTGATAGAAAACTATCCTCCTTCCAGACAAGATGCTCCAAATGTCTCGTGTTGGACACTCAGGAATACAAGACACAATGAGTATTTGAATAAATTACTTTATTCTTTCTCTTATACCGAATAGTGATTACTGATTTGTTACTTCTTAATTAAGCCTCTTTCATAAATTATCTTCTAAGTCAGTCCTATTTGATGTATTTTGTTCAATGAATACATGAATGAGAGAGACCCCCCTCAACCACTCTAATACACACCTTTCTTCATGGTCTACTTAACTTACTTTTCCTTCTCTGTGCTTATGATTACCTGACATGTTTTTATTTCATTACTAACTGACCCTTCCCTGGACTGTAAATTTTTGGAGAGCAGGACCTTGTCAGTTTTCTACAACCCTCAAAACCTCGGTAGCTAAAATAGTGCCAGCTCGTGGTTGGTGCTCCAAAAACACTTATTTGTAGTTATTGTCAAGTGACTCTGTGCCACCCTGCGCCAGTGACCAGAGGGCATATCTATGAGCAGCAGGCTGCCGACTGGCCAGGTGTCCTTCCTTCACTCTGGGACACTACTGCTTGGGGTCTCTCTCTCCTCTTACGCATATAATGAGTACACAGCATATTTAGGTAGCATTTCAATCCAGTCCTCATCATAACCATGTGAGGGTCACATCACTGTGTCTGTTTTATAGTTACAGTAACTGAGGAAGCAAAGGGGCCCGTGTTATCCAGCCTTGAAGTGACAGGACCCTCCCTCGATCCTACTCCTCGTCCAATTCATTTTAAAGAATGTAGCAAGCCAGGATTCCCTGGTGTTTAAGAGCACGGGCTGTAGAGTTCAATGTGTGTTGGGCTGGATCTCAACTGTCACTTAATCACCACCTCTTGAGCTTGGTTCGTTAGCTTCAGTGACCTTACCTGTAGGACAGAGGGCAGAACAAGTGTCTCACACTGGATTGCTGTGAGGATCACAAGAGTATGACAGATAAAGTTCTTAGCACAGTCCCTGTCATGTTCAGAAAGGGCTAGCTGCTACTTTTTCTCATCTTGATCATTGTCCTCATTACTATCATCTCACAGTAATTTCTTTTTTTTTTAAGATTTTATTTATCTGAGAGAGAGAGAGAGAGAGATCACAAGCAGGGGAAAGGGGTAGAGGGAGAAGCAGACTCCCTGCTGAGGAGGGAGTCTGATGCGGGCCTCAATCCCAGGACTCCAAGATCATGACCCAAGCTGAAGGCAGACACTTAACTGACTGAGCCATCCAGGTGCCCTCACAGTAATTTCTACATTATCATTAAACTAAGTTAAGACATATTAAGAAGATAAGTAGTGAAGAGGCCCAGGAGGACAGGCTACCCCAAAATATACCACACTGGCATATTAATTATTTTGAATTGAAACTACTTGGGAAACAACCAGTTCAAGGACACTCAAGCCCTCTTCTGTCCCCCTAAAAGCAGGAAACAAATTTCCCATATGAGAAATACCTTCCTTGTACTAAGAAGTAAAATGATATCCTTATCACCAGAGATAGGAACTTTAAAATTGAGAAAGCTGTAGAAACAAACCTTGTTATTTTTTCTCTAATCTATTACCTCAGCCTAAATTCTTTTTAAGAGTCCTTATTAAAGTTCCCAAACACCTGTTTACTTTATCCTGTCAATTACTCAGACATTTATCGTTCCTTTGTCTAAAATGTATGAAAACTGCCCACCCTGGTCATTTCTTTGGATCTCAGTTTCATTATTGGGCCTCCATGCACATGTAATAAAACTTCGGGTTTTTCTCCTCTCTCATGTTAATTTAATTCTTAGCCAAGCTGGAAGACCTTGAAAGGTACAGGAAAAAATTTTCCCTCCCTACCATACTGATGAGGTTTGGCCCTAAGACCTTATTCATCTCCATGATTACTGGTATCCCTACCCAAGAAAGGGGAGAGTCCATTTCCTTAACTCTACAGTGCTCCAGAGCTATCTATCCTCAAAGAGATAAGCAGAAATCTGTCTAAAATGTGCCACAATACTCAATCCACTTCTTTTTATCCTAGGGAAGGGCAAGGATCTGTTCACAGTGTCAAGCATAAACCATAATCCCTCTCCTCTGCCACTGAACACACACCAGTGCTCCCTAACTATATCCATCCCTAAACCTCCACATGGTCCAGCACCTGATGACGAAAATTCACTTAAACTGCAGGTCTCTTCATTTTCAAAATAAATACCCTTCACTTGACAACCCCACCCCCACACACATACACACACAAAATCTCATTCAGCTACTATTTCATGTATCTATCCCATGGATCGAGCTCTAGACCTTACACATTAATAAAACGATTGCCTGTGTCGGTTCTGAGAGCTACTCTGTTTCCTCATGTCTGGTCATACTCATACCTGGGAAAAGTTGTGGATGCAGCTGCCCAACATTTTGTGGGGGCTTAGCTTAGGAACACCTGGTCCTGAGCAGAGAGGATTCATGATTTGGGATTTCCAACTCTATCCAACATAATCCCACTGGAGAGTTAGTAGAACTCCTCCAAATGTCATTGTACCTAACATCTAGTGAGGGTACATAACGTGTCATCAGAGCACGTGTCATTATAAAACCTAGCTGATGGGAGATGGATAAGAACTGGGACTCCATTTGCTAAGGAAAAAAAAAAGAGAGAGAGAGAGAGAGAATAGCTTGAATTTTTGTATTACCAGTTACGAAGTACTTTCAACTTCATAAAACTGTCCCTCTAGGCTGAGCAAGTGTGCTATCCCTTTTGCAAAACGAAGAAACTGAACAGAATGGAAAGCCCCATAAATGGTAGAATGGTCTTAACCCCCAGCCTCTAATCTACATTTTAAGGAACTTGACAGAGAATTCAATCTAAGAATTCAACACTGAACATTCAGAAGGTATCATCAAAGAAGTAGCAACCCTCACATCAGCATGTAGACTTCTCGAAGCACTTTTTACTTAATAGAATTAGGGTGTAGATCTCAGGACAGAGGTGGCTCCAGAATCTCTGTGTAGGAGGGTTAGGGGCAGAGACCCCTTTGGAAGGTGGAGTTAGGTGATTCTGCCTGAAACTGCACTTGGAGGGCAAGATTCTTACTGTAGGCTTATTTATGCGAGGCAGCTGGTGGGATGATTCTACAGGACTGCTGCTATCGATCAGCAATAGTTCCTACATGCCTTAATGTACTAGATCAGTCACCAGGTAAGCGACTGCCCATTTACAGCAGTACTTTAGAAATCTTTCAAAAAGTGCAAGTATGGGGATGCTTGGGTGGCTCAGTCGGTTAAGCATCTGCCTTTGGCTCAGGTCATGATCCCAGGGTCCTGGGATCAAATTCCTCATCGGGCTCTCTGCTCAGCCCAGGAGCCTGCTTCTCCCTCTCCTTCTGCCTGACTCTCTGCCTACTTGTGATCTCTCTCTCTGTCAAATAAATAAATAAATAAATAAATAAATAAATAAATAAAATCTTTAAAAAAGGGGGCAAGTATGTCTTCTCTCTGATTCTAGAAGATATGTTGTGGTATTCTTCCACGTGTGGTAAAAAAAATGGAGTGTTTTTGTTGGGGGTGGAGCAGGGATGTCAGGTAAAGGACATAGAGTCTGAGGACAAGACTTCCATTTAACGGGGTTTCTATTCCCAAGCTCCTCGACAGTAAATCATAACTTAGTCTAAATTTGCTCATGATGTGTTTGTCTTTGTCGTTCTTCCTTATCCCTCCCTTTGTTTTTGGCATCACTTCTCTCTTGATCATCAGTCACTGACGCCCACTGATTACATGTTCCCTGGCATGGTTTTGGGGTCAAATGATTTGAGGTCAAATCCCAGCTTGGCCACTACTCAAATGTATGAACCAAATTAAACTACCTAATTTCTTTAGAATGTAATATCTTCACCTTCAGATTAGGATATTAATACCTACTGTGCAAAATTTTCTGTCAGATGGAAGAAAACAGTATTTGTAAAGTGCCTAATACTTGAGAACTCCATAAATAATTGTTTGGAAGAAGATATTATGAATGAAGTGAAAATCACTACTTTCTGGAGACCAGGGACTGAGTGCATTATTTGATAAATGTTTTACGATTTTCTTTCTTTGATAGCTCATGAAGAAATTTTTTTCAGGGCTATGCACATTTCATAAAAACAATAAATGCCCCCCTCCAAAAACAACAACAACAACAACAAAACCTTTTAAAGGTAAAGACTATAAAATATCATCAGATCCTTGGAGGAAATAATCGTAATAATAAATTGAAAAAATTATATAGTATTATGTGCCCAGTACTCTTCTTCCAAGTATTTTGTTACATATTTTATATATACACACACAAATATATTTATTAAATATATATATTGACTAGCTTAATTCTAACAAGGCTATACAGTGGGTACTATTATTTTACAGATAAAGGAACTGAGGCACAAGACATTAAGTAACTGCTCAAAATCACATAACTAGTAAGTGGCAGAGCCAGGATTTGAACTCAAAAGACTTGTATGGGTTGCATGTGAGATAAAATCATCCTAAGAAGACAGGGCTGATCTAATTTCTGTCAGGTTTTCCCTGCAGGTAAGGTGAAATGTGGAGAGGAGGATGGGGGAATTCAGAGCAGGACTTTCCATGGCCAGTGCCTGCTAGGGCTGGGCTAGCTCCGAGTGTCTAAAGGACCGGGCTTCAGAGCTATCACCACAATTTCATCTTCCCCTTTCAAAAATCTCTTTACAATAGAAAAGTACAAATACATTTTCAAAGCAGGGGCTGTGGTATCATGACCTCATCACTCAGGTGATGCCATGACTCATTTTCCTTGTGAAGATGTTGACAGGAAAGATTCACACTTGAGATGTTGAGAACAGCCCAGAGAGACCAGGTTCCCTATTAATTCTGAAAGCAGGAGCGAGAAAATATCAGAGATCAGAGAAAGCAATACTGAGGCAAGTGGCAGGGAGAGGACTCCAGGTCAGGAATTAGGGCTATTTAATTATATGAGAAAAGCACATGAATGAACTAGAGTCACCTATATGCATTCTTAACAGAAGGAAGGGGTTGAGTGGGTGGTAAAAGCAGGTTCTATGATTTATTCCCAAATCTGAGGATTTAATTCAGCCAGAGTTCCTGAATTAGACATTGCCTTTTCCTCGAACCAACTACTCCCGTTCTTTTTCTCACAACTGTAGTGAAGCAAACAGGGAAATCCATCTAGAACATTCCATGTATGTCATACTAGTTGCTCTGATTATATCCTCAGAAAGTGTCATACTAGTTATGCCACATAGTTCATTGGAGGAATTTAGTGACAGGATTCATCACGGCACAAAGAACCAGCATACGTCCCATTTTGTGGTTCTGTAGGGAGAAACACCGTACTGTTCGGTGCCACCGATAAGAGAAATTTCCCTCTTCTCTCTTTTTGAAACTAGACAGGAAAATTCTACGACTTCTGAATTAGTCTGTATGAGCTGTACAGTGATTTAGGATAATCTGATCTTTGAGCCAGAATAATTAGGCCAAACTGGATAAAAATAAGGAAATATTAAGTCTGATTCTGAGGTCTAGAGGTGAATGAAAATGACTTTCCTTTCTTTTTGAGGCATAGACAACTAAGAGATGTGACATAACCCTCTCCTAAGTGATATTGCACGACCCAAAGAGCCACACAGAGCACCAAGTCATCTGGGCACTGTGAAACTACAAAAAATGGCGGGCTTTACAGATGTGTCGCAACAGGGAGAGGCCTCGGAAACTGTCCCGAGCTTCAAGTCCGATGAAGGTAGGGTGATGCCCCCATGCTTCCCTCAGTTCTGATTTACTCCTCAGAAATCAGTGATTCCCCATATGCCTATGTATGCTCAGGACTAGAGCCAAAACTAGGAATAAAAGAGTCCAGGGTTGGGACGCCTGGGTGGCTCAGTCAGTTAAGTGTCTGCCTTCTGCTCAGGTCATGATTCCAGGGTCCTGGGATCAGCCCCCATAAAGCTCCTTGCTCAGCGGGGAGCCTGCTTCTCCCTCTGCCTGCTGCTCCCCCTGCTTCCGCACTCGCATGCTTTCTCTGTCCGACAAATAAATAAATAATATCTTAAAAAAAAAAATTCCAGGGCAATCTGATAAGCATTGTCCCTTGTGGTTGGGGCAACTCAAGTTGGGGCAACTCGACAGCTCCAAGCTAGAACTCCCTACTTTCTACCAAAGCTGAATTCGCAGTTTAAAGTCACGTAGAAAAGCCCAGTGAGCCTGGGACACCTGGCTGCGCCGTCAGTTGAACAAGTGACTCTTGATCTCGGGGTTGTAAATTCGAGCCCCAGGTTGGGTGTAGAGATTACTTAAAAATAAAATCTTAAGGGGAAAAAAAAAAAAGCCCAGTGAGCTTAAAAAAGTAAAACTGCCTGGTACGTCTGCAGCCTCGCTGCGTGTAGTCTTGGCTGTGCCATGGTGTGCAAGCAACCCAGGAAGGAACAACAGAAGGTTTAAATCACTGTGGAGAGTTAAGGGACTAACGGGGGTGGCTGGCAGCGGTAGCGGGGGGTGTGCAGGGAGAACTTGGACAAAGATTCCACCTTGGAGCATGATTCCCTTATTCCCTTATTACTGTTATTCCCTGAAAGCTAAAACTATAGACACTCTCTTAATTGGTCTGCCTTCCATTCTGTTACACATTTTATCAGATTAAGCGAAAACAGAATTATGGTTTTATAATTTGTCCACTTCCGCAACCCCAAACCACCCTCTGCCCCTCCCAAAACACTTAAAATATTCCCATTGCTTATCACACTAGAAATAAATTCATTTTTTTAGCATTTGAGAAATTCATGGAGCGGACCCAGTCTGCCATTCCAACTTCTTGGGTCAGCAAACCCCTTACTTTAGCCAAGTAAAGACATGCAGCTCACTGAACACGCACTCACTCCCCAAGTTCTCTGACTTCACCTATGATGTGGCCCCCCTCAAACATTTCTCTGTCCTGTGTCCGCTAAGCCCCCCTGCCCTTCATGGCTCATCCCAATCTTTACCTCCTTGACAGGAGGAGAGTTTTCTTGCATCACCCTAAATGAACAGTCCAGGGGTCACCAAATTCTTTCTGCAAAGGGCCAGAAAGTAATTTTGTTTTGTTTTCTGAGCTATATGGTGTCTGTCACAACTCCTCAATTCTGTCATGGTACTGTAAAAAAAACTATAGATGCTGTGTAAATGAATCAGCATGGCTATGTTCCAATAATACTCTACTTATGAACACTGAAATTTGTATTGCTTGCAATTTTAAAGCGTCACAAAATATCATTACTCTTTTGATTTCCTGTTGACCCCTTAAAAATGTAGGGAAAATAAAAACATTCTTAGCCCATAGACTGTAGTTTACCAATCCTTTACATTAAGCTCCCACAGCACTCTTCGTTTTATTTTCCTTTATTTTGTATTGCAATTATTGGTGTACTTATGCCAAACTCCATTATAAGATCTTTGAGGGCAGGAATATTGTCTTATTAGTAGAGGCTACGATATTGTGACTTTTATTAAGAGATATATATTAGGTCTTTGTCCCCATTTCTGGCACAGAGTTCCTAAAACCCTTTGAACTGCCTGTGAAGACTGCAATAAAGGCGGCTTCTGTCAGGTTAATGAGGCGACTTGGGGAGAGCACCTAGAGATGGGGCTGGTGGCCTGGAGAACCACCAAGTGATTGGAGGGTTGGAACTTTCCGTTCCAGCCCCCTGACCTCTGGGGAGAAGTGGGAATGGGAGGTCGTATCCATCACCAGTGACCAATGATTTAATCAATTCGGCTTAAGTAATGAAGCCTCCATGAAAACACAAAAGATCAGAGTTTCAGGAGCATCCCGGTTGCTGAATGTATGGAGGTTTGGGGAGACAGGCACCCTGGGAGGGGGCAGGGAACCCCCCCCCCCCGCCGCACCCTTTCTCCAAACCTTGCCTTGTCTCTTCCACTTGGCTGTTCCTGAGTTAGACCCTTTTATAATAAACTAGGGATCTAATAAACAGTTTTCCCGAGCTCTGCGAGCCACTCTAGCAAATTAATTGAACCCAAAGTGGGGGTCCCAGGAACCTCTGACTTACAGGTAGCCGTTCAGTAGTACAGGTAACAGCCTGAGCTTGCCATTGGTGTCTGAGGAGGAAGGCAATTTTTTGGAACTGATGCTATCTCCAAATAAATAGTGTCAGAATTGAGTTGAATTGCAGGACGCTCAGGGGGTGTCCGGAGCATTGTTGTTCGTAAAGGGAAGCCCCACACCCACGCTGGAATTGGGTTCATCACTTTGTGCCAGGCACTGAGCTAAGTGTTTTACGAGGAAAATACTGTAACAACTGTGTGAGGGAGGTACTATTATTTTTAGTGAGGAAATGCTATTATTATTTTTATAGGTGAGGAAATAATAAGGAAGATAGAAAGTGAGTTCACAGAGTAACTTAGAAAGCAAACGCAGAGGCCCTTCCAGGGCAGGCAAGCTTCAGAGAACTGAGAACTGAGTGGCCCTGAAGCCTGCCTACCTTAGAAGGATTTCTGTCCTGTTACCCCTTCGTTGTCTGCTCAATTCAGAGAGGGCACAAAGACACTGAGACCTGCATCCAGGTATCACACGCAGCTTGAGAAGAAATGCAGGGCAGAAGTGAGTGGTGGGAAAAATGCACGGAGAATTGCCGAGCCCCAGGGGAAGGGCCGTGCCTGTGAGCGAGCATCGGAACAGCTGCACTCCCAGAAGGAGAGAAACGAGCTGCAGCTGGGAGGACACTTGTGGGAGAGAAAAAAAGACTTTTTTTTTAACCATCAGAGCTGAGTAAGTTGCTTATGTGCGAAAGCTTTTGTGGAACCAAGTTAGATGGTGCTAAGTCACTAGACAAAAGATCACACCCTCCAGCTCCAGAGACCTGTCTCCGGGGACCGTTTCTAACAGTCTCAGGTCTGAGTGAGGACAAGGGAGTGAAAGGCATCTAGATTAGCTGAAGGGAACACAGTAACCTGGTAACAGGGGGGAAAAGGGGGTTTCTTAAATCCCCAGGGCTGTTCTATCAGTGAGCAAGAAGAGACGAGAAAGCTGCTGGGAGTTCTGCGGCTCAGCACTCAGATCAGCAGCATCTGCACCACCAAGAGCTGGGCGCCAACGCACTCCCTCGCCCCAGCTCTCCTAATCAGGATCTGCATTTTCACAGATCTTCCGCACATCATAATGTGGAAAGCACCGGCCTATAACACCAGCCCAAACAGACCCGTCCCAGGAAATGCACCGTTCCTTTTGAATATTTCTTTACACAAAAGTGTAATTTCAGAGGTGCTTCTCTTCTCTTACAAAGCACAGAGAAATAAGCCACAGGTAAGTAGCACAAACCATGGACCAGGAGACCAGGGCTATAAACATGATACATCCCAACCTTGCAACCTCATGGAAGTCCCTCCATTTCCCTGGGCCTCAGTTTCTCTGTCTGTACACGAAGGCAGTTCACTAGGAGATCTAAGACTCAAACATTCTAAGTATCAGAGTCCTAGTTGTATGCAAATGTCTCTATGTTCCATTTTCCTATTTCCCTAGAAAAGAAAGCTTCAGAAAAGTTGACTGTCATCCAATCCTGCCACTTGGAATGGAGAGGGTCTTCCCCACACACTGTCACTTAACTTCTAAAATCAGTTATATACATTAAACATTCATGAGACGAAGATCATTCTCAAAATGTGCCAATCTCCAAAGGCGGCCACCGAACTGAGGGAGCACAAGATTCGTCCACTGACCAGACTCTTGAGCCTGCACAGTTCAGGACAACTTTGCTCATGTGCTTCTATGAACCAGTAATGACCCACTTCATCAGGAAAGCAGACACCACCTTCCTTTTGGTGCCTAATTTCAACCCTTTCAGAATGCAGGAGCACATCATTCCTTAATCAGCCAAAAGCGCCTCTTCCCCACCTTCCCCAAAGCCTTGACGTGATCTCAAGAGTGAGGCTATTCTAAATGAGCACCCTACTTCACAATTTTTAAGGCCTCATTGTCAGTCTCTGGAAAATCTGAATGAAATTTACTGTCCTAGTTGGGGGGAAAAACCAAGACTGCTAAAAATAAACAAATAGAAGATGCAAATCACTCATTCTCTGCCACAGTTGGTTTTAACCTATTTAAGCAAGAAAAAGAGGTCAGAAAAAGAGAGAAAGCTCTAAGTCCCATCGGCTTCCTACCCTCATTACTTACAAGTGTGGCTGGTCTTCCTCTCCAGCTCCTCTACTCTCCAGGTCCCTTCACAGGCTCTGACTCTAGAGCAGGGGCCCAACCAGGCCTTAGAGGAGCTAACCCCACACCCTAGCACTCCCCTCCTCTTCCTCAGAACTATCTTCTCAAGTGGACCTGAAGTCACTTACAGCCAGAGACAAAGCCCATCACAGAGTAAGCGCTCAATGTTCAATACATATTTTTGAAGTAAATTTCTAGGCCCAAGATGGAGGTGCTCCTGCCCCTGGCACCATGTCAGTAAACTGAAAGTTAGTTTTCATGTCCCTGTAAATGCTCCACTTGACCAGAAACACAGTATACGCAGTCAGCCCATCCCTAAATGTCAAGCCAACCCTGGGCTCTGTATTTATTTCCTGTTCCTCATTCTTTATCCTATAAAAGCTTCCTTTCACCCCACATTGCAGTTCTCTGGGACCCTTGAGACCAGAGACTGCTGGCTTCATGAAGTGTTAAAGTCTGTTTATTAACACCTAAATTGACTTCTTAACCATCTTTTAACAATATTATTGGATGAATGAACGAATACATGTTGGTACCATGTGTTTCCAAGTTAAGACAAAATCTCACACCAAGTCTAAATTCGGCCACGTCTCCAGCAGAAGTCATCTCACTTCTCTCCACCTGCTTCAGTGACCCTCCTTCCCCCAGTAGTCTACGGAGCCCACATTTCGTCGTGGGAAATGGTAAGCGCAAATGAAGAAGCCTAGGATACATTTCTTTCTTTTTTTTTTTTTTAATAATGAAGGATCATTGTCTTTGGCTCTGACCTAGCTTGTTTTCTGACTTCTGTTATACTCTAATGACAAGGCATTGCTGCTTAGTTTCCAAAGGTCTTTTCCTGCCGATCAACAGAAACCTTCCTCCCCTTCTGGGGCTGGAGAAACAGGGGCACACAGCCGGAGGAATGCTAATGTGCTCTTTGCAGCCTCCAGGCAAGGAAAACTGGGAGGGACAAGAAGGGGACTTCCAGTTGACCCAGCTTTCACTCTCTTCCTTCCCCACCCGCAGAGTAACCTTAATGTGACTGAGGCCCAGTCCCTGTGAGCAGCGGGTGAAGGCCAACAGACTAATGAAGGGCGAGGGAGGGAGCCCGCGCGGCGCCCCTGGTACTCCTCTCTCGTGGACAGGCCCGGGGCTTTTGTTCTCCGGGCCACCAAAAGCAGCAATTACCGCCCAAACAGGAGTTTGCGGAGCCTCGTTAGAACAGCTCTTCGCGGTGTTGCGGGGAACAGGAAGCCTAGCCCTAAAGTTTCGAGGCTTTAAAAGAGGGGCGGTGCGGTCCGAGCAACGCCCCGCAGCAAGGCCCCGCCCACCGACCCGCAGCTCCGCCCGGAGCCGGGGCGGTGGCGCGGGGCGGGGCCGGAGGGCGGGGCCGGAGCGCGGGGCGGGGCGGGGCCGGCGGCGGCAGCCCGGGCGAAACAAAGGGATGAGGTCACCCTGAAGAGAGGCGGGAGGGAACGCCTAAAGGGGCCAGAGAAGGAGAGGCGAAGCGGGGCAGTGGGACGGAAACCCGAGTCCAAGTGCAGAGGGAGGGGGCCGGGGGACAAAGGCTGAGCAACGACGCCCGACTTGGGAAGGGGAGACCAGGCGCACAGTTGTCTGTGCCGCGAGAAACCAGGAAGAGCCAGCTTTCCTGAGGAAAAATTTAAAAAGTTCGCTTAAACTCCGCTGCTCCCCGTCATGCTGTTCCACAAACTCCCACGGTTTCTGTCAGTTCTTTGAATTGCATGATTTAAAAAAAAAAAGTCTGGGGTGCTCTAAGCATGGGTTCCTGAATCTGAAGTAGTATGTGATGTAGTTTGTTCATATAATTATGTTTATATGATTATTTTTCTGTTGAATGTCCATAGCTTTACTAAGAAATAAGAGATGGCCATTACCCCCCCCCCCCACCCAGAGTAAATATTACTAGACTGCGGCATTGTAGGAAAGAAAGGGAAAAAGAGAACAAACAAACAAAAAAACACCTAACATGCAAATGATACCAGGGTTGAGGAATTCTGTAACACCTCTTCATTTTGGTTAATAGGTTAATACCTGTCACCCTAACCAGGATATTTTGAAGGAAAAGGCCAAAGGCTAGTAAGTTTTGTTTGAAGGAAAACTGAAGACTTGATTCTGAAAGACCAAGAAATGGGGTTGGAGTGGAAGTTAGGGGGCACTGCCACCCACGTGTGGGCATGGAAGTGAGTGGAGAAAAAGAATTCCTGGCCTATCTTTGGTTTTGTCTGGGCTGACACTGAGGCAAGTCGCCAAAGGAGCAAGCCTGTATCTCACTGCAGAAGAATGTTAACTAATATTCTAGGGCCACTCTTGTGCTTGGTTAACCCCCACCCAACTGTAAGTTCATGGAGGGCAAGGACTTTGGCTGGCCATTTCAACACCAGTTTCTAGCATAGTTGATAGGACATAGCGCTCAGTAAGTATCTGTGGAGTAAATAATTGAATGGCCACAATAATACCACATAATCTCCCCTCTTCTCTATAAACTGACCAGTACCCAAGAGGCCTTGGATCAATTTTGCCATCTGGTGGTAAATATAGGTAATTGACAAAATCTCTTACCAGTGTTCCTTTCTTCGCTCTGGGTTGGTAAACAGACACCCAGTAAGTTTTTCTCCTTAGACCTAAGCAACTCACCTCTCCTATACTTCCATTTCAGGTCATCACATGCTCACACAAACCACTCATTACCTCTTTAATCCTCTTTTTCCCTGTTTTCTCTCTGCCCT
This sequence comes from Ursus americanus, assembly GCF_024610735.1. Taxonomy (NCBI): domain Eukaryota; kingdom Metazoa; phylum Chordata; class Mammalia; order Carnivora; family Ursidae; genus Ursus; species Ursus americanus. The sequence goes on from NC_142130.1 coordinate 41,373,110, forward strand.
GACCTTACCGCATACCCAATGGTATTTCTCCTAACTTTTACCCAGTCAGCTTTGGAAATTTCCTTTTAACCACTCCTCTTTTTATTCCTCAAGAGAATCCCATTATGGGGGCGCTGGGTGGCTCAGTTGGTTAAGCTTCTGACTCAGCTGAGGTCATGTTCCTAGGGTTTGTGGGATAAAACCCCAGGTGTAGGCTTGGCACTGGGCTTGGAGCCTGTTTAGGAATCTCTCTCTCCCTCTTCCTCTGCCCCTCCTCTCTAAAAAAAAAAAGAAAAAGAAAGAAAGAAAAGAGAGAAAGAGAGAGAGAGAATCCCATTATGAACCAAAGTTGCCTAATAAACAAGAATTTTGCTGTAGTTTTCATTCCCACTACTGCTGAACGGGGTAGCAAAACACCTTACCAAAAAAGGGAAGTTTGTGTATTTTCTTTTTCAAATGAAATTAGATACAAAAACTGGTTCTATTACCCTCTAAAACCCAGTAACATCATTGTTTTCTCCTGTGCTTCCATTACAAATGTACCGAATTTGAGCTACATTTGGCTTAACTTGAATTTTATAGACAGGTCTAGAAATCTTAAGACTATTTTGTTATTTCTGTGGGGAAAGCACTGTACGTTTCAAGTTTAACATTGTATTTTTGAAATACAATCCATTTGTAACTAGGGAATGGCTTGTTTTTCTAAGAAGCTGTCTTCTAAAAGGCTATTCCACTAAGACACTAACACTTTTACTTTCTAGGAAATCGGGAAAGACTGATGTTTCCATTTTTTTAAAAGATTTTGTTTATTTGAGAGAAAGAAGGGAGTCAGCATGCAGGTGAGTCAGGAGCTTGGAGGGGAGGTGCAGAAGGGGAGGGAGAGGGAGAAAGAATCCGAAGCAGACTCCCTGCTGAGCGGGGAGCAGATACCAATACTGGGCTCTGTCCTGCAACCGTGAGATCATGACCTGAGTGGAAACCAACAGTCGGACACTCAACCAACTGAGCCACCCACGTGCCCTGATAATGTTTCCATTATTGCAAAATTGAGGTTTAGGGCAAATTAAATGATTTTGCTCCCCCCCAAAATTTCAAATCAGCAGAAAAAGTGCTCTTTCATCAGGACTAGGGATTTCCAAACCTCAGCATACATATTTACCACCAGGAGTGCTTGTGTAAGTCATTCACGGCCCCACCTCTCATGATGCTCACTGAGGGAGTTTGGTGTAGAGCTAGCTGCAGAGCACCTGAAATGCATTTTAATAAGTACCCTCCTGGGCTTAGACCACAATAAGGGCTATAATCTGACCCAAACTCCGGTTTGGGAGTAGCTTCCTTGATTTTATTGAAAATGTCTGTATTAAGCAACAGTGAGAATTTCCTATTCCTACCCCATTGCCTCCTGATTTTAGAGACAATTGGCACTAACCCACACATATGACCAAGAATTCCTATTCTAAATTCCAGTATGCGCAGACACACTGAACACAGACATGAAGTCTAGAAGAGGTCATCAAACCATGTCATTTCACAGCCAGGGGAACTGAGGCCTAGAGGTGAGGTGTCAGTGGCAGAGCTGGGGCTAGCCTTCATCATCTCCTGTGTTTTTTTGTTTGAGCCCCCAAGGCCACAGAGAATGAGAAGGCTGAATTTGGAACAAAGTAGATAACTGAATTAGATCATTAGCGTCAAAAGGCATGCTTTGGCCTAAGGCAATCAGCAAGTCTCTTTATAATCCTTCCATTCTGGGCCTGAATGATCCAGATTAGCAGACTAGATTGTTCCTGTGTTACATTTCAATCATAGAACCATGGTTTCGTGCTGCTGGGTAGTTTGTCTGGAATCATGAATGCAGAAAAGCATAGGCTGAAAAAAGAAGATTATGCTTCTGCCCCAGAAGCAAAATTCCCAAGTCAGGCATAACGTCATTGCTTATTATAGTTTGTAATGTAAATGCAAATTAACTAACAATGTTTTAGCACATTTACTAAGTTATAGGATACATACTGATCTGCAAAGTTTTGGAACATGTGAAGGTACAGACAGCCTGCGTGCAGGAGAAATCTCATCCTTTAGGCACACACCGAATCACTGTATAACACTGTACACGTGAAATTTGACACAGTTTAAGCGGAAAAGAATTTATACAGAAAGAAGGTAGTAAAGCTTATACTGATATCCATATCTGTGATAACAGACCTGTTCAATAAGCTATCCCAAAACAATAAGCTTACCTTGTTCAGTTTGAGTTTTGTTTTAATTTTTAGGGGTCACACTGATTTCCATATATTCACATAAATATATCCTCAGGGAAAGCAAGTATTTTCAATACAATAAGTTCAATAGTAGAAATAATTTCATCTAATTCTTCTTATATCCAAGGTAACACAGGCTTTTAAAATAAGGAATCATTGAATTCTAGTTGTCAGGGGAGGATCTAGGGACCTCCAAACCTTGCCAGCCCCCGCAGTGGTGAGTTTAGGAATATTCTGGTGTTCACAGGTCAAAAGTGTGATCACCTTGATGCAATCTGGTCTCACTGAAGTCTGGTTTTTATATCTTAAATGCACAGAGGTTTCCTAATTCATCACTTTCTACTCAATACATATTTCTTGCCTGAAAACTTTAGAATCAAAGATTTGTTATTACCTTCTCTGGATATGGAAATTTGCCCAATATCAGTAGGAATTTTTAAACACACCAAACAATCTGAATTATTTTCTGGGTGCCCCTGGACTTCCCTGCTAGATGCCCCACTGAACTTTTCATACTCTTTAAATGTAGGCACATTCAGTTACAGACACTAAAGAGACCTCCATACAGAATGTTACAGCTGCACTGCACTGTGTACATTTCTGGAAAGTGGACTTGGTATTATTTTCCCCCAAGAAACCACCAATTTACACATCTGTTCTTTGCAGCAATGGATATAATTACTACGATGCTGTTTGTAGGCACACGACCCTCTGAAGGGGCACTGGTTAAACATCTGTAAACAGGGATAAACATCATATTGTGTCTTTTTCTCAAGCAATTTGAGTAATTTTTGCGGGAGAAAAAAAACCACACACACAACATCTTTTGTCCAGTCAGTGTTCAGCAGTATCTGCCTTTCTGAGAGTGTGACTGTGTGAGATTGCTTTGCCCCCAGGAAGGCAGATTTTGCTGAAGTACTCTTTTGACTCAGGAACACAGTGTTCAAATAAAATAGGGCTTTTAAAAAAAGACTGTGAGAGAGGTGTGCTGAAGTAGTATTGGGTTTGCTCACCATTTCCTCAGATCTTCCTGGGCAGAGCTGAGCTCTTCACTAAAGAGAGTTTGTATTTCCTAAGTCTCTTTCTCCAGAGAAGAACGTTTCAGATAAACTTGTGTAATTTGCTATTTCATCCACTGTAGGTGGCTAAGTGGGCAAGTAGGTGATTTGCTTAAAGTCATACTAAAAAATGACTATAATAGTCAATATTTGAATCACTTGGTACTTTCCTCTGAGCTCCAATTCTGTTTTATTCAGATAGTGGCCAACTGAAAAATTAAGGTGAAAACAATGGAAACTTGAAATATAGGCTATTTTACAACAGGGCAGAAAACTTAAAACCAGTAAGAGCCAACAGAGCTGAGTTTTCCAGCCTTAAGAATGGCAGAATTATCTTATTGCAAAGGCAACGCATAAATGCTTACATACAGTAGATTTGGAGTAGAAGGAAAAGTGGACAGGAGAAAGACAATAATGTTTCCTTTCCACTATTGTTCCATATATTTTGTGAAATATTCTTTAGGAGTAATTTTTAAATTTCAAATGTTAAGTATCTGAAAAGTGAGAAGTGAATCTACTTTTTCATGGAAAAACCCATGAAAGTTAGTTTGTTTAACACAAACAAAGCTTTTAAAATTTAAAATGTGGTTTTTAATATAACAGCAATATTTTCATTTGGATGGAATTACCCAAACTCTAGGATTAGTACTAAGTTGAGGCTTCTGAGATAAGGCCCAGAGGTTGCATATCTGTAAACAAGGGAACTAGATGGTCAAGTCTTTTTCCAGCTCATTAAATCTAGGAATCTATAAACCTACTCCTAAGAGAAATAGGAACTTAAGGTAGAGATTACTCTTGGTAAACTCATGGCACAAAACACAAAGTAAGAGCAGAAACCATTTCTCAGAACTTCCTTAGCTTCCTTGACACTGGAAAAACTATCCCATAATTTGGTCAAGAAAAAAAGAAATGAAAATGCAGATCCCCTGATGTCAGTATTTTTCCAAATGAGGTGTACAAGTCCAGTCTCCAATGCTTAGTTCAGCCTTACCTCTCATTTAGCTGTCTGCTTAACCTAACCTAACTCTAGACCCTTCAGCTTACCTCATAAATTTTTTTACTTGTAGCTTCCCTCTACCAAATGTTATGAATAGCAGACACATTCACTGTAAACATGTATACAATTGTACAGAATCCGCTCTTTGGGGTGCCTGGGTGGCTTAGTTAATTAAGCAACTGACTTTTTTTCAGCTTAGATCGTGATCTCAGAGTAGTGAGGTCAAGCCCCATGTGGGGCTCCACACTCAGCAGAGTCTGCTTGAGATTCTCTCTCCCTCCCCCTCAGCCCCTCTCCACTCCCCCCACAAGTGCATGCACACGAGGTCTCTCTAAAATAAATACATAAAATCTTCAAAAAAAAAAAAAAAGAATCCACTCTTAATAATGTTATAGAAATTCTCCTACAAGTAAATTTACTAGCTGCCATTTCATCTCAAGATGGTGGTCTGAACCACAATTAAATCTTCATATCTACTAATTTTTATCAAAATCTGTCAACCTTTCAAAAGCGACAACAATAAAAGAGATATATACAAAATATTAGCAACTTAGTTGAAACATCTTAATAATAAAAATAATTTACTGAACACTAGATCAGAATCAGGAATATAGAGATATAGAAAATGCAATTCCTGCATTCAAACTATTTACTGTTTAGGTAAACAAGCAATAAAATGGTAACAAGAAACAAAATGAAAGAACTAAATAAATAGCACAATGTAGCATACATTCAGAATTAAATGGGTGGTACAGTTAGTATGTGCTTTGGAAATTCAGATGAGAAAATCACTGAGACTGAACGAAATAGAAAGGGGGGAATTCAAAGGGGAAGATGGGTTTTGGAGAAAGATGATGGATTCAGTTTTGATCATAAAGGTCTGGAAGGGGAACTCAACCAGATATATCCAGTAAGAAGCTTTTTAATACAAGAACTATAAACTTGAGAGTCCTTTATGAAAAGGTGATCGCTGGAGCCAGGAAGGTGAATGAGATTTCTGACAAAGAAATTAGAAATAAAAGGTCAGAAAGACTACGACCTTGTTCTGGGGGATATCTGTATATAGGAGACAGGAGGAGAAAGCTGATCCAGTGAAAACCAGCCTCTATAAGCATTGAGAAGAACCACAGTAGGAGCCAAGAGAAGAGAAAATCCCAAGGTGTGTCCAGCAGAGTCCAATGCAGTGAAAATGTTGAGTGAAAACTGAGAAAAGGTCTTCGGAAATGGAAATGCAGAGGTCACTAAGGACCTCAGACAGCAATTTTAGACAGGGGAGGAGAGTGGGGAGGACCAATTACATGTGTTTAAGAGAAGCATGGGACAGATAAAAGTGAAGGAAATTACTACACTCTTTTAAGTATATTGGTATATGGGTTGAAGGAAATAGAGAAACTAAAACCTCCCATTTCTGCATTGGTAAAGAAAATGGAATGAAGTGTAAGGAAAGAAAAATATAGAATTTACATATGAAATGAGTTTAAGATATGTTTGACTCCTGATGATAGGGTCCAATTCAGTGTTCCAGCATTCAATACTGCTGCTTTCTCACCATAGGTGGTAGTAAAATTTTTTTCTACCAAACAAACAAAAACCCAATCAACCAGCCAAACTAAAAACTAATGAGATAATCTTCAAACAGTAAGCCTAACATTTCAAACAAAGTAAAATAACAGCTCCTGTATGTGTGTGTGTGGCGGGGGGCAGGGTGGGGAGAGAGAGAGACTAAGGCTTCACTCAGCAGGAAACTAATAATGCTACAACTCCCAGAACTGCACCACGAGTCCTATGCTCCTCCTATTATGGGCCTCCTGGTATATGAGCTCCAAATAATTAAAGGTATCCCCATGTGGCAGAATTGAATTTTACTTTCTTCCACACACTTTTTCTTTCCCCTTTACTCTTTATGAGGAGTAAGACAAGATTAAGAAACACTGACTTCTTAAATATAAAATATCACAGTTATGCTACAGAGAAGGGGGCAAGGTTACCAAGCTAATGTCAGTTGGTATATGTGCAGCTTTGAAAACTCTAGGGACCGAATGTCTGAAGCTTGTCATGCTGACCCTCTAGAACAGAACAGGCACAGAACTATAAAGATCTGATATCCTACCTCAAGTCTGCATGGAACTGGGGTGGGGGAGGAGGAGGGACAAAGGGAGAGAAAATGGGGATGAGTGAAAAGAGAAAAATAAGGGAGCCCAGAGAGAGACAGGGACTCCCAGATGCCTACCTGAAGGAAACGCCTAATGAACTAAAAGGAAATTCAGTGGAAAAAATACGTGGTTTACGTCATCCTCTAAACTTCAGGTGTGTACGTAATTAGTACTGAGGTTTTCCTCTTGGTTGTAGATACACCTTAGCGCTTTCCCAGATGCTGTGGATCTAACCAAGAGCTCTTGCCAGTGTATGCTGGGATGAGTTCCACTCTTTCCCATATAAATACACCTAGTGAAGGAAGCACTCTGAGGATTGTGAAGATTAAAATGGCCACAGGGTGAGAGACATTGTAGCTTCTTGTTAGCTTCCTAAATTCACAGTATTTTCAAGATGGCTCCACCCCTCTGTAAGGCACCGGCTCCTGACCTCACATGCTTCAGAGTCATCTGAGGAGCTTGTAAAAGAAGTCTCTCCTCCAGAAAACTGCATTTTAAAAATCTCTAGGTGATGCAAACTCATAAACCACTGGGGAACATGCTGCTTAACTCACTCTTGTTGCTTAGAAAGCTCTCCTGACCGTATTTGTTTCTGATTTTTACTCCGAGCAACTGACTGAAGTTCTTCACCGAGAAAAAAAGGAAGGGGTGTTAGAATTTTGAGAGGATCCCCTGAATATACACCATCCCCATCCAAACAAATCTCTCATCCTCTTCTTTTTCTTTTTTATTCCAAAGGATATTTCTCCACAAGGAACCCTCTTGAAATTTAGGAATTTGCACCCTTCTGGACATTAGCTTTTCAGTCTTCCCTTCTCTCCTGCTCTCTCTGCTTTAACATAGGTCTCTCCCTAACTCAAAAAATAGCACGCTTTTACTACAATCTCATCTCTCTCCCTCAGTTCAGTGCCAAATTTCCTGTGTGTGGTCTCTGCCAATTGACTGTATTTCTTCCACCTCAATCCCCTCCTACGCCCCTACAATCTGGCTCTCATCTTCACCATTCTACTAAATTGCCCACTTGGAGGCTATCAACGGTCCTCCCACATGCAGTGGTCTATTCTCCATTCTCATCCTTCTTTATCGCTCTGATTTAGCCATGTTGACCATTCTATTTTGGAGCTTTCTCCTTACTAGCTTCTTTGATTCTGTATGCTAGTTTTTTACTAACTCATCTGTGTCTTTTTTAAAATTTTATTTATTTATTTGAGAGAGAGAGAAGCACGAGTGGGGGGAGAGGCAGAGGGAGAGAGAGAAGCAGACTCCCAGCTGAACGGGGAGTCCAACACGGGTCTCCATCCTGGATTCCAGGATCATGACCTGAGCCAAAGACCAACTGAGCTTAACCAACTGAGCCACTCAGGTGCCCCTGTTCTTTTCCTTTAATGAAGTATCTTCTGCCACTGAAGGGAGATTAAGTCTTTCCCTCAGCTCTTCTTTTTCTAACTCTCTCTAAACTGAAGCCCATGGAGTTGAATAAGCTTTCAATCAACCTTTGAGTCATTGCCCCTGTCTCCTCTCCCACCACTTCTGAATCTCCAATTAAGCATTTATTTCTGGATACCTTACTCATACAACCCATGCTGGAACTCAAAACCACAGTCTTCCTTAACAAACCAGCTCTTAACTTTCAAGTTTATCAATCTGCCAGTAGTATTTCCACTCTACTTATCTAAGCTGGAAATCTTACAGTCATATTTTATTTCTCTACCCATCACAGAGAGAGTTAGGGACATTGGCATGGGTTATAGGGTTCAGTGGATTTGAAGTGGGTGATGAAGTTCAATGTTAGAAATGGTCTCCAAGGCCAGAGAAGAAAGCAGGACTGAGAAGCCAGTAAAGGAAAACCCCAATCTCAGGCCAAGAAGGAATGCCTAATAGAGCAAGGGGTCAGAAACAGAAATTAAGGGTGGGAAATAGAGCTAGCAATCCAAGAACTAGGAAATTGAAAATGAGGAGCAAGTAGATCCGTAGGAGGGCCCAGAGTAATTGCCTAAAATAATGGCTGTTCTAATGACTTGCTTTGTCACACTATCTATGCCACCTGTCACCTGGTCCGATGAGTAGGAAGAGTCACAGACCACATGCATTGACACAGACTTTGCTTCGTGCCCCCTAGCCTCTGAAATTGGTCCATTTTCCTCAAAAGGGCACAATCAGCTTTATATTTCAATTCCACCTAGAACACCCCAGTCGAATGTTTCTTTTCCCTACTCATATATGAAAAGAGTACTGAGCTCTGCACTCACCTTCCTGCCTCCAATCTCCCCAGGCAACACTGCGCGCATGTGTGCCCTAAATACCTCTTCCATCATGTTACTCTTTTAGCCAAAAGCTGCTGATGACACAAATTTCTTACCAGAACAGGCCAATTTTTCTTTTTGGCTAGGCTTCATCTACACACCTATTCCCCCCCGTGCCCCTCCCCCCACCTACCTCTTACCATCAAACACTCTTCACTTTTCTCAGGATGGTCCCCTCAAAGCTCCACCATTTGCTCTGTCATCCCATGTAGCTGGAACACTATTTCTCCTCTCTCATCTCGACCACTCTCTACTTTTCCCGTCCTTGAAGACTTCATGTTCCCCCGCCTCTTCCAACAAGGATCTGCCATAACACCTGTATCCTTTAATTACAGACTGCCTTATTTCATTATTTTCATGAGTGTCATTCCTTGTCATTCCTCAGTTTGTACATATTTCTTGAACATCAGTCCTCTTTCCTCTCCTTAATGGTGAGGTTTACATTCTCTTGGCCATCACAATATGTCCTCATAGAGTTAGGCCCACAGCAGGGGTTCAGTAAATACAAGCTGGTTGTTACTTTTCTGGAAAAAAGATACTTAATATATAAAACAACATGAGAAGGGATTTCTAACAGAAATATGGTGTCAAATTGCAAATGAGTCTCAACGGTAAGGTCTCTTGTGATTAGGGTTTTTCCTGATTATATCTTCACAATAAGAAATGACAATCTACTTAGGGCACCACAGATTTTTCTGAGGGCTTATGTTTAATCCAAGATACCTGTTGAGCTTTCCCTCCTTTGTCTTGAATTATTTCTAGTTTTCCATTTCTTCAGAATGATTTGAAGCATGTACTCAGTCTCTCTCTCTTTCCCTCTCTCTCGTTATACCCTTTCTGAATCTCCACCTATGGCAACCATCCCTAAGTCCTTGCTACATGACCAAGGCGTACTATACAACCTTGAACACTATAATCTTGAGGTCTTCTTCTTTGACTTCCATCTTTGACCAAAAGGCATAGGTTAATTGAGCCCTTCTTGGCTTCAATACATAGGAAAAAAAAAAAAAAAAAAAAAAGGTTAAAGAAAGACAGAATGATCCAGTACAGTAGTAATTAGTTGTATAAGCTAAGCAAACCTGGGAATGACAGCATTGGAAGTTTCCACTGTGCATATAAACAGTTGGCATAAGCAGAGCTGCTTGCAGGAAAAATCTTTATAGGTCACAAATGTTGGACAGATTGGTGGCCTAGGCCAGACAATCTGTTTATCTAAGGCTGACTTACCCTTGGCCCTGAGTTTCTGGACCCTGACAGTGAGGAAATATTAGGAGAATCTGAAATCATGGTTTAATCTTACCAAGAGGCATAATTTAATATGCTTTGGTTTTAGAATCATATTTTAAATTTTAAGAGTTAGTCCTGTGTTTAATTTTTCTAAATTATTATTGAACCAACGTTCTGATAAGTGACGACTGACCATAACCTTAGACCCAAACTAGAAATCTCAAAAATCCCTAAAATTCCATACTTTGAGCTCTGTGTGTATATGTATGTGTTTGCATGCCGTTTTACTTTTCATTTTGTGGGAACTCTTAATGGCTTAATTCTTGCCAAGGCCAATGCTGAAAAGCCTTAAGAAATGTTTTTCTTGAGATGTCTCTAACCATTTTACAAATGTAGGAATTTCATTTTAATACTGTAGATTTATTCCAAAACTTAATTTATCTATGCAAATAAAACTAATCTGAGTTAATGAGGCTTCATTCAGTAAGAAGGGAAAGTGTTCTGCAATACATTAAGAGGGCTGGGGATATTCTTTGTGGTAACAGGAGACTAATACTCATTGGATTACAAATATCCAAATGTAGTATTTGGCTCCCATCTCTGGGTGAGTATGGAGAATGGTTACGTACAGGACCAAGACAAGAATAAAAAGGTAAAAGAGGTCACTAAATTAACTGTTTAGAGCTTTGAAGACTCTCCCTTGATTTCTGCATCTGACTTTTTGAATGACGAGGGGTAAGAACATTTTTAGTTGGGCCCCTCTACCCTTGTAAGTGAGGTTAACCTAATTTCTTTCATTTGAAGAGTGTTGGAAATGAACAGCAACACATGAAATGTTAGAGATACTCCAGCAAAGGCTGAACTCCAACCTAACAAGGATATCATGAAGAGGAATTAATGAATTCCATAGAGGGGAGAGCCATATCTGATTCATATATTCCATCTACATCTTTTAATTTGTAGTAGGCACTCAATAAATATTTCCTGATGAATAAATGAAGGATTTATGGATGAGTTTACTTCTAAAATATCTTCTAGCATTGAGATACTATGAAAGAAGTTAAGTGATCAACTGATAAACCAAAATAATATCGGGACCAGCCACACATGTGTCTTAAAGATATCTTTCTCTGGGGAAAGATGAAAGATTAAATAATAGCTTCTTTAGGCTTCCTGCTTCGATAAGACTGTCAGATGGATCCAGGTAGGCTGAAGACACCCTACATTAGCAGAGTTATCACCATACTTCTGTCTGGAATAAAGCCTCTGATGAAAACTGGATTTTGAGAATGCCAGTGGGGGACTAGATTTTAATTCAAGATCAGCTTATAACCACAGAACTCAGTGACTGACATGGTGCCATTTGCCATTACACATTTTAATCTTCAATTCCTACAAATCAAATTTCTTCTTAGAATGTCTTGGGATGTCTTTAAAAGGTTCATTTAAAAAATATATACCCATTTATAAGTCACCAATGCTATTAAAAGATATACACAGAATTCTAGCTACAACCATTATCATGTGGAGTCATGGCATACTCAGTAACTGTAAAGGATTTTTCTTTTTTCTTTGCAACTTGAATCTTTTCTAGAAGATCTTGCTATTTTTATCTTGGAATGTTTTTGCCATGTTGGCTCTTTGAAGATTAACCTGGAATGCAAATAAGACATGCAATAGATGTTCTATCTTATTCAGTGTTTAGAATGCCTCATGGTGTCTGACTTACTGCTACAGGTTTGTTATCCTTTCTCAACCAATGTTTGAACCCTTCCCACTCTCACCCATTCATCACCCTGATAGTCCTGTCCAAAGACTATCAGGTAAAATACAATAATCAGTCAAAGCCAGATGGTGCCAGTGGCAAAAGCAAGCATTTCCCTTACAGCACCCACAACACATAAATAACTAATACCATCACGTTTGACAATTTAATGAGTATAAATTTACCACAGCAGGAAAATCCTCCCCAAATATTTAAACAATTAAAATGTAAAAGAAGAAATAAATAAGCATTTTGTAGTAGTAGGCAGGACCAAATTTCTCTTCCATTATTCTTAGCAAATCTACCGTATCACGTGTCTGAGACTGACAGGCAGAAAGACCTATACGGGATGCTGCTGGTCACGATTAAAAGACAGAAATCCAGAAAGACATGGAGGAAGGTGGAATGGACATATTAGCTATAGCACATTTTTAGCTCATTGTTATTGCATCTGAGCAGAATTAACATTCATTCATTCATTCAAGAAATATTTATTGAGCATCTAGTAAGTGCCAGGCACTGTACTAGGTGTCAGAAGATAGGAGCAACGAAGAGTCAGGGAGTTTACATGCCCCCGGGGATAAGCCGATAATAATAAATGAATACCTTGGGCGGATACCAGGGCTAGCGAGAAAAATGAAAAGTATCAAAGGGGCCAGAAAGGGAGTGTCAGAGTGGATGCAGCTTCACATGGAGTGAGGAGAGAAAAAAATCCATGATGAGATCTACAGAGGTGAGATTCTAGCAGAGCCCTAAGGAAGTCAGGAAGAGAATCAAGAGAATAGGTGTGAACAAAGCATTTCAGGCAGAAGGAACAGTGAGTGAGAAATCCCGAGGCTCTTGGAGTAATACAGGAGAAAAATAGTAGCTCGGGCCTGATTTCTTGAGTATTGGGTTGCATCAGTCAAATTCTGGGGTGCAAGGAGTAGAAACTAGACTGCATTAGGACAATATTGGAGCTGACATTATTAATGGGAAAGACAGAGAATGCGACTTGAAAAACAGGCAGGAAGCAAGCTGAACCCAGGAAATACAGATAAGCCAAGACCACCGACTGCTTAGGACATCAGTGTATGGGCACCACAGCACAACAGACCCTGGATGCCCGCACCACTGAGGATAATCTAGAATTGTCACTGTATGTTCGCGTTGTTCCTTGAAGATTCAAAATGTCTGAGTCTAGATCTTGAGATGCTCCCATTCCAGTTACCTGGAAATGATGGGCTGCTTTAGCTTCTAAGTGTGAGGCAGGCTCCAAGTTCTATTCCTATTTTATTGGCCACATCTGTAAGACCGGCTAATTATATCTATGAGTTCTAGACTCTAAGAACCAATATATATTAGCCCTAAAGAGCACTGAGAGTGCAGAGTGTACAAAATCTAATCAGTGACATTAGTAACTCACTTTTCAGTTAACCAATTGAATGTTTATTAAACCTCAGACATGCATACATGTACACACTCATGCACGCACATACACCCCAAAGTCCAGAAACTAGTCCTTGAAGAATTCCTACCAAAAGATACTGAGACATAGGATTCATTTACTATAGATACAATAGCATCATCAACAACATCAACTCTAATGAGCAATAGCTAACATTAAGTGCCTATATATGCCAGGTATAGTTTTAAGTATTTTACATGAATTAACACATGTAATGCTTAAAAATCCTTTAGAGTTCTGACATTTCAGCCTTAATACTTGTGAATCTTCTCTTATTCACAAAACTGACCCTCTAGGCCTCCAAGGCAAGTTGGGTACTCATATCTAATAAGAAACACTAGTTTATTCCTATAATGGGAAGCTTCTCTGAGCAATAGGAAAATACAACTGAAATTAATAAAATTATTTAGGAGCACTCTCTAGAACACAGACTTTAAAATAGACACACATAGGTCTACCACACTATTCTTGAGAGTAAAGAGTGTTTCTTTTTAAAAAATTACTTCTATATTTCCAGGATTTCACATAGTTTCTGGCTTAGTACATGATTCATAACTGTCTGTTGAATGAGTGAATGACACCCATATATTATTTGAGGAAAATATTATCCCCCAAGATTCATCCTGATAAAGAAGACTAACTGAAAAATAAGATGAATGAGTCAAAAGGTGGAAAAGAGAAAAATAACTTTTAGTCTTCATTTGTAGAAGAATCCTGTCTACTGATGAACCACATAAACGCTGACATCACAAATTTAGCATATTTAGGAATTTGTGATCCTCTTTCATCCTCTGAAAGAAGTCGTACTGATATAGGAAGGAACTTCTGCTCATTCTTCCTGTGCTGAATGACCTTGATCACACAACTCCCAACATCTGCTCCCTGAAGGACCGGACATAGATGAGTGTTTCCAAAACTCTGCTCCTCAGAGGGGCCTCAGAGAAAGGAGGGGGATGCTGACCAGACAGATCTCTGAGCCACCAAACTCTGTTTGGCCACGACAACACCTTTATCTGTTTCACATATTTGGGATTCTGATAAATATCTGGGACAAAAAGTTTCTGTGCCTAAAGAGAAATTAAATAAACAAACAAGCTACATAAACTGTAAAATCCCTTTAGCTCTACTAGTCAATGATAATTGTCACCATCAGACATATAGTGGAAAAGGATGAAAATTTTTCCTGGGAGATTAAATAAAAGGTAGTAGGGTAAACTGCAGACCCAGGATGTGCAAATGTTGTACAGTGCCTTGTGAAATCTAAAAAGAGAACTCAGGAATGACACTGAAGCAGTGTCTAGGGAAACAGGAAAGGACAACACACAAATACACATATAAAATGTATATAAATGCTCTCTCTTTCTCTGCGTATGCATATGTTTATATGTATATTTATGCAACATACACCCATATACACAAACAATATGGGGGAGGAGGAATTACTAGGGAGGTTACTATAGTGATTGCAGTATGGAACCAGATGGGGAATGAAGAAATGTCTGAAATGATTTTATAAAGGAGGTGATATTTCAACAGAATTTTTGGAGGCAGAACATGGTTTGGCAGAATGGAGGAAAAGAAAGTATTTCAGGTGGAGAAAATAGCCCACTTAATGTTAGGAGATAATAAAAACTTGTATGTACAGAATGCTTCGAAGGTTTTGTTATTCTATCCTCTAGTCTTCTTGTACCAACATAAGGCTGACTTGTAGACCTTCCACTGGAATCCAGAGAGAAACTCCCTTATCTCCAATGTGGCTGAAATTTGGTTTAATCAGAACCACCCAAATTTTTGGCTATTCCTGGAGTATGATAAAATTACTGGCAACTTAAAATTTATAGTGGCCTGACACAGCAGTGTCTCTGGGTATAAATCAATTGAGAAGCCCAGAGCCTTGATGTGAAAATGGTTTCCCACCCTATTAAGGGTTCTGTTGAGAGAACAGTCTATGGAAAAGTCTGTGGAAAGTGGAAGCAAAAAATATATCGCTAGGTCAGTGGGATGGAAAATGAATCCTCTTCTAGAAATGGTTCCAAGTGGCTCCACCTATGTGTGGTGGGTCTCTCAAAGTTCTACCATATCCCACCAAACCCACCTTTCCAATGTTGAATACTTGCTTCTCTCATCTACTCTCTCAGCAACCCAAACTACTCAAGCATCTTCTCCACCTCCCACATAATCACCAAAATAAAAAATGTACAACTGAGAAAAGTGACTCATTTTTTTTCAGCTGAAGTCTGCTTCATCTTGCCTTCCGTATGTTCATCCATCCCTAAGCAGGCAAATTATTTTCTTTTGGTCCTTCCCAAATATGACTTTATAGTGAGCATTACCCCAACCTATAAATGAGATGTGTTTCCAAAGTTTGTTTTGCAAGTTAGCAGCTTGAGACCTAGAATATCATTTCCTAAAGAAATAAATTTGAAAGAGTGTTTAGGTTTTCCAGACCAAAAATGTATATTTAATCTTTATGTTACTTAGCTTTGGTTTAAAGGGACGCCCCCCCTTTAAAGTGACCTTTGGTTTAAAGAGACCCCCTTCCCTAGTGACCATGGATCCGTGTATGGATCATTCTTCTCCTTTCTTGATTCTCATAAGCATTCTTAAAAGGGAGACAGACTAAACTGAAAAATCTCCCTCTCCAGAATTCCAAAGGAGATCCTGTTTCTTTGCATCTCCATTCCCCAGAAGGAATCATATTTTTCTGTGTAAGAGACATAAGGTAGATGTTGCTAACTCAATGATTACCTGGCCATTTGTTTCTTCATTCCCCTGTAGGTAAATGGACTAGTATCTTCCCATTTGTTTACCAGTTTGGGGATAAATACAACAATATCAGACAGATGGATGTTTACGGAAGCACATATACAGGGACCAGGAAAAACAATTAAACATGATTTTTTTTTTTTTTGCAACTAGAAATTTAATAGAGTGAAAGGAGAAGGAGTGTGTGTACACGTACATACAGATATATAGGTCAGATCATTAACAAAGAGGAAGGATATGAAACCTCACCAAGATTCCTGTGGGAGCAGTACCAGAAGACACCAGCTCTAGGTATTAGTAAAGGGCTGATATTTAGCACTAGGCTTAGGAGGCAGATTAATGGGTTAAAAAGACTATAGCAATATATTTTAAATGGCTATCATCCTTAGCCCAGATCATAAGAAGTTCATAGTGTCAAGTATGGCTGTCTTCCTGTCAATGTGGAAGTATCTCTCTACAAAATGGTGCCTGTTATTTCCCGAAGCAACTAGCTGGCACCACTTGGGTGAAATCCAAGTCTGTGTGGTATTAGCTCTGTGAGATATCTACTAGGTGCCCAATTAGAAACTGTGTCAGAGTGAGCAGATTCCATGATTGATCGGTGGGAACTAGAAGACTTTTGCCATAGAGCCATCACATACTACTCACTAGACACTGATATTTGTCCATTTGCATAGGCTCTATTTACTCAACTTTTATTTAATGGGAGCCTAGTATGTGCAAAGCTTTGAACTAGGCTATATAGAGGCAATAAACAAAACGTGATTACTACCTTAAAGGAGCTCCTGGTGAAAGAGACAGACATTCATGTAAATAAGTATTTAAAATAAAGTCTGTTGAAAGTTGTAGCACAAATATATACTAACACAACAATGGCAGAAAGGAGAGGATCATCACATCTGCCTGGAGGATGAGGAGTCTCCACAAGAAAACCACTCCAGCCACATTATGGAAATAAATTAGAAATGTGTTATATAGGGGCGCCTGGGTGGCTCAGTCGTTGAGCGTCTGCCTTTGGCTCAGGGTGTGATCCCGGCGTTCCGGGATCCAGCCCCACGTCAGGCTCCTCCTCTGAGAGCCTGCTTCTTCCTCTCCCACTCCCTCTGTCTGTGTTCCCTCTCTCGCTGGCTGTCTCTCTCTGTCAAATAAATAAATAAAATCTTAAAAAAAAAAAAAAGAAATGTGTTATATAAAAAGAAGAGAAAGGAAGACATTCCAGGCAAAAGGAACAGTGTTCAGGAAAAGGAAAAGATGAAATAATATGGGTTATTCCATGAAATTATACAATTGCAATGGAGTGTAGGATATGAAGAGGGGGAGATTTTGAAGGTCAAAGAGATAAGCAGGGACCAGAAATTTAACGAGTAAATATTTTTTAAAAAATCAGATTGAGGGCAATCCTAAAAAGAAAATAAAAGAAGTTGGGTGATGTGTTAGAAAGTGACTTCCTGCACACCACTCAGAGGTATTTGCCACAGACGACCGACCTCTCAAGTAAAGGCCAAAGAGCATTCCTGGTAGAGGGAGTAATATACGCAAAGGCCTTGAAGAAGGAATGTTGTGTGATGAGTTTTAAAAATAAAAGTCCAGTACACTTGGTGACCAAGAGTATATTTTATAAGCCTTGGTGATAATGAGTTTGGTTTTGATTCTAAGTGGAATGGAAAGCTATCAAAAGTGGGGTTTTTTTTGGTTTTTGTTTTTTTGGAAAGAGAGTGATTGGGGGGCGGGACAGAGGGAGAGGAAGAGAGAGAATCTTTTTTTTTTTTAATTTTATTTATTTGACAGAGAGAGAGAGAGAGAGCGCGGAGAGAGCAAGCACAAGCAGGGGGAGTGGCAGGCAAAGGGAGAGGCAGGCTCCCCACTGAGCAAAGAGCCTGATGTGGGGCTCGATCCCAGGACCCTGGGATCAGGACCCCAGCGGAAGGCAGCCACTTAACTGACTGAGCCACCCAGGTGCTCCAAAGAGAGAGAATCTTAAATAGGCTCCATACCCAGCATGGAGCCTGATGTGGGCTTGATCTCAAGACCCTGAAATCATGACCTGAGCAGAAATCAAGAGTCAGACACTTAACTGACTGAGCCACACAGGCACTCCAAAAGCTATCAAAAATTTTAAGTGGGAGAGTCACATGATCTGATAGACCCTTTATAAAGGACCACTCTGGCTACTGAGGAGAGAACAATTGTAAGAGACTGAGGTTTAAGGAAAGGGATTAGAAGGGAAAGCTATTGCATTTGAGTTTTTTGTTTGTTTGTTTTAAAGATTTTATGTATTTAGTTTTGCAAGAGAGAAAGAGAGAGAGAAAGACAGCGCCTGAGTGGGGGGAAGGGCAGAGGGAGAAGGAGACTATTTGCTGAGCAGGGAGCCAGACGCAGGACTCAATCCCAGGACCCCAGGATCATGACCCAAGCCGAACGCAGATGCCCAACCAACTAAGCCACCCAGGAGCCCAAAGCTATTGCATTTGTCTCCGTGAGAGATGAGTGGGTTAGCAATGACAGAGGAGATGGAGAAAAGTGGACAGAGCCAAGACATGTTTTTGAGGTAGAAAGTGAGGTAAAGGGGGGCACCTGGGTGGCACAGCAGTTAAGCGTCTGCCTTCGGCTCAGGGCATGATCCCGGCATTATGGGATCGAGCCCCACATCGGGCTCCTCCGCTATGAGCCTGCTTCTTCCTCTCCCACTCCCCCTGCTTGTGTTCCCTCTCTCGCTGGCTGTCTCTATCTCTGTCGAATAAATAAATAAAATCTTAAAAAAAAAAAAAAAGAAAGTGAGGTAAAGGAAGAATGAAAGGGGCTTTTTACTTATAGAAACTGGAAAAAAATAGTAGCATCTAATGATAAAAGAGAGGGGAGAAATGAATCAGGATTCTGTTTCCCTTTAAATGGATGAGAAAGGACAAGAGATTTGGGGACAAGAAATGATGAGTCATCTTTAAGGTATGTTGAGATTGGGGATCCTGTTGGCCATCAGAAGAAGATTTCCAGGAGAGAGTTAGATATAAAGGTCTGGACCCCACGAGGTAGGTCTGACTGGAGAACCTAGAGAATTTGAGACCCACTAGCCCACGTAGGAGTTGTGGGCATCAATTAGATTACTCATGGAGCTTCTGCTGAGGAAGAACATACAAGAATAAGGACAGTAGGCTGGGTAACAGCACCTTTTCAGTTAGTAGAGAAAGAGGAGCCAAGGGTGGGGGGAAATAAGGAATATACAACCAAAGATGCAAGAGAGAAAAAGCAGCTAAAACAGGCATTATAGAAGCCAAGAAAGTAACGATATTCAAGAGAGAAGACAGGTTTCATGGTTTCAGATGTCCCAGTGAGACATCTAAACGACAGCTCCGCTTGTTTTTCCCAGAGCTTACTGGGACTACTACTTGTGTTGTATACTGCAGGCTAATGCAGAGCTACTGAAGAGCAGATATCAAGATTTCAATCAATATGTGTTTCTTGAACCAGACCCTGAACTTGATAACTTACCTTCAAAGAGTTTGTAACTAGCTGGGAGAAATCAGGTATGTATAAACACACATGGCCAGTTAAGTAAGGCTCTGTTTAATGTAGGCTGAAGAAATGGGACAGGTAGTATACAGTGTATGCTCCTGTAGATCTAACGGGAAGAAGTCCCAGAGAGCTGTGGGCGTCAGAAGGGCCTTCGAAAGGACAGAACGCTTGGTTCAGGACTCAGGTTGGGTGCGACTGAAGCAGGCAGAAAGGGGACTTGGGAAGTAGTGGGAATGACAGTGAAGAAAAGTGCAAGGGAACTAATACTTAAATTCATATTAGGTCTGGCTGGGACAGGATGCCACAGTGGAGAGGAAGCTTAGCTATAGAACATGTTATTTTGTAAGTTCGAAGGCCTTAGACACAACTTAGTCTAATATTCTTGTTTTGTATTAAAGAAGACAACTCAGGGAGATTAAATTTGTTTAAATTCACAAGCCTAGTCAATGGCAAAAGCCGTAGAAGGCAAGGCAAGAATAAAAGACTGGTTCCAGATTCTGAGGAGCCCTTAGAAACAATCATAAATAAATAGATTGGAATTAACTCTGTAAACAAAGAAATGCCGTTGACCTTTTGAGAAAAAGGGGAGTCACATATAAGATTTACCAACAGGCAGTGGGCAAAGCCAATGCCAAAAGCAAGGAATTTCAGTGGCTATCCAGGCTTTCTCACCCGGAGCTTCTCATCTGAACCACAGAAAACAAATACCTGAGTTGAGTGACGATCTTCTCTAGTCCACAAGGATGATGTATTCCCAGTACCAGTCTAGATGCACAGGAAAGAGGTTAGTTCATTATGTACAATCATGGGCCTTAGGGCTTGGTTGTCTTTTAGATTGCTGGTTGAAAAAGGCTGGCAGAAGAAGGAAAGGACAGATGTGAAAGATACCGCAGGTAGAATTTGGTAGCCAACACTATGGCTTTTGCGAGGGAAGGAAGAATAATCAGTTATTCCCAGGTTATGAGCTGGGAAAGTGGGAATGTGCTGGTATCTCTCAAAGATATTATCAACGGTAGAGGAGTCAGAGTTCTAATCTAGGGAGAAGATAATTAGTTTAACATGAGACTTTCTGAGGCACCAACAAAGAATAAAAGAAAAAAAAATATTTCTAGTATCTGAAAATCTTGGATTATGGGAAAGTCAAATTTTCTGTTGGTTTTCCTATGGTTCTTATAGTTTGGTTCTTTATGGATGAATTTTTACAATATACCCAAGTTCAGTCAAAGTAACAATATTGATAAAATATATTTACTAAAATAAATTTCAGTTTGTTCACAAGCCAATCAGTTTCCAATGTCACTAGAATGATAACATAGAACTGGAGAGCCCTGCAGAAAAACCCTTAAGTACTGAAAGATACAGTCTTGTGTAAAATAGGGCAATACCTGTGATGACCAAATCTGCATTTCTTTTTTAAGTCAAGAATCAATAGTTTTGGGTGCCTAGTTGGCTCAGGCGGTTAACCATCTGCCTCAGGTTCAGGTCATGATCCCAGGGTCCTGGGATGGAGCCCCACATCGGGCTCCCTGCTCAGCGGAGAGCCTGCTTCTCCTTCTCCCTCTGCTCCTCCCCTTGTGCCATGCTCTGGCTCACTCTTGCTCTCTCTCTCTCAAATAAGTAAATAACATCTTAAAAAAAGAAAAAATAAAAGAATCAATAGTTTCTTCCTGCTTAAATGAGGATAAACCTGAATTTGGTCCTGAGTGTGCTTGAATATACTTAAGTATACTAATGCCCAAACTTCTTGGATTCTTTCCTGAATACGCATGTTCTTGGGCTTACTGTGGGCTTATTGCATCTTCCAGCTGACGTTCAGAAGTGAAGTCGGAGCCATCTGTGGTCATTAAAGTTCCCATGACAGTTTTTACTAGAGGGTTATGGCCCAATTCCAAACTGAGTAATTCTGTTTTACAGCTCCTCCTCCCTTTTCAATTACAGTAATCTTCATTTCCTCCTCTATACTGGTTTCACCCCAGAGGTGTAAGGTATGAAGTTCAAGATGGAAGAAAGAATATGCAAGAAACTAGGTCTTCACGTTTTCTATACAGCTCTCAGTATGGAGCACAAATCTGGCTGAGTTATCAAAAGCTATCACCCCAGTGTCTTTCAATCAAAGGCAATCAAAGCCATGAGGAACACTGAATTTATACTAGCATGAAAGACTTATTCAAATGAATACTAAATACCAACCTGATTTCTCCAGAGTAGCCTTCCCAGGTGATCTGAGTAAACAAGTCCTTGAGATGTAAGGTTGAGGGAAGATTGCAAAAGGTACTCTTCAGAACAAAACACCTTTGAATACACCAAACCCCCACGTCAGATCTGACTAAACAAAAAGCGAATGTTGTTTTAAATGAGATGATATCATGCTCTCCTTCCTTTTGAAAATCTCAGAAGTTTTGAGAAATATTAATCTAATAAAACGAAGAAAAATTCTCCAAATGCCTAGGTAAAGATGAAATGGGGTTAAGTTGTTGATGGGTCACTTATAAAGTCTCACTATTACTTTATATCCCTCAAATAAAATAACACTTTCAAATGCAATGTCCACCAAATCATACCCAACGCCTATTGCTACCCCACCCCCAGCCTTACATGTAAGAGTCTGAAGAGCTAAATCGAGCTGCCTTCAATACGACACGCAGAAATTTAACTGCAATTTAATTATCAGAAATTGAGAATTTTCTTTTTAAAGTAATTCTGTTTTGATTGGTGGGGTGGGGAGGTAAATAATGGAGACAATTGCCCCTACTGGAGTTTAGATGGAACTGTGGAAGGCATCTTTGGAATAGCTGTTAAGGATCTAGTTTGGTGATTAGGAGATTTTACTTCTCGTCTTATACCCCAACCAGGTAAATTGGTTTCTGAACCAAAACAAAGAGTGGAAAGAGGATTTGCATTCTAATAGCTCCTACTCTAGGCCAGTTTCTAGGCTAGTTGTGCTAAGGGATTCTGAAGCCATTTATATTTAGATTCTGAAGCAGCCAATTATTGCTTAACCTTTGGAGATCATTTAATTAATTTATTTTTTACTTTCCTCAACTAGTTCTTTTATATAGCCATTAATGGGAAGATATTAGGGTCTTTCAAATTTTCATTTAAAAATAACACTTTCTGAAAAACAAAACAAAACAAAAATAACACTTTCTGAATAGTTATTGGAACTGGGATTATAAATAATGGATGTAAGGCTAATTACCAAAATTCTACATTTAGAGCAAACTAGTGCATATGGAGACAACAACTCAATATTTTAGAAAGTGCCAATTTGCTAAAAATAGATAAATATGATGATTATTGCTGGAATTAATTCAAGGACATTCAAAATGAGATGACTAATATCAAGGGGTAGCATTTCTCTGCTACAAATCCAAGGGAGATGTTTTAGACCTATTACTGCCCAATCCTTTTGCAGAAATGGACCCCAAAAACTAAAAAAGAAAAACTAGAGCAAAGCTACCCTACGTGAGATTAGCAAGAATATATGGTAGCTACTATTCTTCTTAGACAGGTAGTACTTGCCAGAGTTCAGCTCCTGGCTTGAAAATCCAGCACTTATCAGTTCCAGGTGTGGTGATTTGCCCTAACCTTTCTTTTTTATGGGATCAGTTATCTGTGTGGTTACTGCTTCCTTTGTGAATCATCAGGGATGACGACCCTACCAGTAAGAGGAATATGCAATACAGGACAAACAGAAAGCAACCAATGGGAAAAATTAGTGACCCACCACATCCGAGGTAAGTCCCCCCTGATCTGGGTAGCCACCCTATTATACACATATACATGTATATACCAGAGACTCTTTCTCAGCCAATTTACTCTCTTACTAGATTCACAGGTGTGGGCCTCCAGAAATCATCTGGAGTGTGACTTGGCCCTTCCTCCAATGACAGGTAATTGGTCTGTTGGTAACTAGGGGATCCAAGAAGGACCAACTGGATCCATCATTCTCATTCTTTCTCTGTATCCTCTCTCCCTTTGAATATGAACAGATGATATATACACACACACATATATACATATATATATATTTATCTCTCATTTAGAATTTTGAATTGTGAGATAGAGAAGCTAAGGTGATTAGTAACCGAGTGCTTTGAATTCAGTGCTCCAGAAATAAAGTCTATGAACTCCTGCTCTTTTGGTTCCTAGATCTACTCTGGTTTCTATAAGCTTGGCTGTTCAACTTCTTAATTTTGTGTGATATCTAGTTTCCCTTTGATAGATCCTTTTCATAAACTTAAAGTTGGTTTCTGTTACTTATACCCCATCAAAGTACACATAAATGATAGAAGTGTGTGTGTGTGTGTGTGTGTGTGTGTGTGTGTGAAGAGAGAGATATAGAAAGAGAGACTGAGAGACAGAAAGAGACAGAGAGAGAGGTAGCTGGAGTGAGGGATTAGAGGGTGATACTGACCCTTATTAAACTATAAACAAAATCAAAGACATTATTGTTTCCCTCTGGACACCAGCTTATTTTGAAATTTCTAGTTAATATCCCTTTCTATTAAACTCTACATAAGCCCGACATACGGAAGATTTTCCAAAATATGCAAATTAATTTTTCTATATTAGACTTTTACTTCTAGGAGAAACAGAATCTCCTGGACAAACTTGATTCAATTATTACATTTTAAAATATTTTCAAATATTACCCATATATTAAGAAATCAAATTCTTTGGGTTACAAAATTCCATTGCCTATATGACAATTTGATAAATTTATTTTATTAAATTGTAACTTATGTCATGAATCAGGGACACAGGAGAACTGAAATGCCCTTTGTAGAGATCCTGAGAGTTTCTAAGATTATATACGGCATTGGGTTGGAAAAGGTTCAGGACTGCGTATCACTTCTTCTGATCAAGGTTAATTCCTGATGCATCAAGGAACCTTGAAGTGGTATGAAAATGGTGCTCAGGTGATAATCTTTGAACTGTGCTTTCCCCCAATCAGGCTTCATCCCCATTGTCAGTAGCTCCCAACCAGCTCCACATGCCTATTCTTCTGCCTGACTGAGCCCTCATGTGATGAATGTGAGCACAGCATGCCTGGTAATCTGAGTGCTGCGGACCCGGTTTAGAAGTGAGGTGGGGGTGGGGATGCGGATGGGGGAAAGGCAGCCAGTTTAGCAAATGGAGAAGAGAAGAAATCTAAATGTGAAGGAAAGGCTAAAACAGACAAAAATAGGAAGAAAAATAGTGGAAATTCCTAAATGCATTTGAACTGACGCTTGGGGTTGCATGACAATTTGAACATTGGCTTATTTAAATTCTGTCACTAAAGTTTTTGAAGGAAATGATAAAGATATACTATGCTCCCATCCATTAGCATGGTTACTACTTACTCTGTAGAGAATAAGAGAGGAGAGGTGGGAATGGAATATGTATATATATATATATTATATATACATAGTTTATACAGAAAGCAAGGGTACTTCTTTGCATAGAACCATGAACACTTTGGGTATCAGTATGTGGAATTCCTCAGTTAATAATACCTTACACTTGAAAAACACGTTGTTTGCAAAACACTTTTATTTTTATCACTTTATTTGAGCCTCGCACCAATCTAGTAGAAAAGGCAAGTCAGGATTTGGAGTGTTCTTTTTATGTGCCCACTATATTGATGGATAAACTGAGGCTCAGAAAGAATAAGTTACTTACCCAGGGTCACACGACAAGCAATTGTCGGAGCCAGGTCTAGAACTCAGGGGAAGGGTTTATTTCACTACAAAGACATGAAACAGGACATTAAACAAAGAACATCTAAAAGAATAAGATCTGCAAATAATTAAGGATAGGGAATCTGGAGGGTCACACTCTCATACTACAACCCAAACTCTCTGCAAGTGTGCCACTCTGATTTAAGCCAACAGGAAAGGGAATTGTAACTTTGACCACAACCCTCTTGTGAGGAGGACCAATGGAATTGAGTTCGCATTTACACAAAGCCAGCTCTAAGTAAGCTCACAGGAATAGTCTGCTCCAAAACATCTCTCCTAATGGCCCACTATCCATTATGATGATCTCTCCCTTCCTACTTTTTTTTTTTTAAGATTTTATTTGTTTATTTTAGAGAGAGAGAGAGAAAGAGACAGCACAAGCGAATAGGGGGAGGGGCAGAGGGAGAAGGAGAGAAGCAGACTCCCTGATGAACAGGGAGGCCCTCCCTACCCAGGGCTCCATCTCAAGGCCCTGAAATAGTGACCTGAGCTGAAACCAAGAGTCAGAAGCCCAACCAACTGAGCCACACAGGTGCCCCCTCTCTCTTCCTACTTTTATTCCTTCAATTAATATTTTTTACTGGGAAGCTACTATGTGCTAGACATAGCTTAAAATATCTATTCTGTCTAAAACACCTCTTTGGAAAGTTGAAAGGAACACTCTTTTTTTTGAAGTTCTCTTTTCATAGCCTGATGCATGGGTCGGTATTACTTAATCAGAAAACTCCCCCTGGACCTGAGGAGGGAGAAAAAATGAAAAACTCCAAGAAAGAGATTGAAAGAGATTGACAGCAATGAGCAAGATATGGAATAAGGCTGTGGAGATTAGAAAACATTACCCAGCTTTAGCAGTTGAAGACAAACTTCACCTATAAATTATTTTGTCTTACTGCTCTTCTCAAGGCCCTGGCAATTCAGTCAGAGAAAATAAACTACGTAGAGTCTGACAAAGAGCAATTTCATGGAGAACTATGGTTGCAATTTGCCCTATATTAACTACAATAGGCCTACTTCAGAATCCAAATCCCTTCAGTCCATTCAAATGTAAGAAAGATAAAGTTGATCTGATTCTTAGTCCTGTAACAGACATTTGAGGGGCTACTTACCATTCAACCTCCTTTTAACTCCATGAGAGATTTTCCTTTGTGGAATAGTAATTGCATACTTCAGTGGGAAGGAAAGAAACCCAAGTGAAGGTAATATTGATTCTTGAGTACAGACCATGGTGCACAGGCCAACACTATGCATATTTTTGGAAATTTGTGTATCAATGAAGTAAATCAACTAAGTAGCGAGAGACTGAGTCAAGTTCTACTTGGAATGGTTGTGGAGCAAAGCACCATGTGTAAGCATTGTGGGGTCTTAAAGGAAGGGCAATGGAAGATCCAAGACTGGTAACCGTGTGTCTAACCTGGCACTCTGCTAACCTCAGAGGGTGGACTAGTTTGCTGGGTTGGTGGGGGAGGACACTGAACGGAGGTTTCCAGATAGCACCAGTTGCGGTAGTTTGGAGAACTGCAATATAAATGGGCTCATTTTGTGCCTGCTTTCATTAAACACTGACGGTTGTCATATTTATACGTCAATAATAAGAATCAATGATGATTAGCTTCATCTCAAAATTTGATGCCGACAGATTAAACCAAAATCTACTAGTGGTTCCATCCATTTAGATATGCCACAATTTATGGAAAGTTCGTAAGCCTGGTTTTATATTCATTTAGGAAACATATTATCCACAGATAAAACCAGTTACTGTACGTGTCAAACGTCATGATAGGCTTGAAGTAGAGAAAGAATTAAGATTCCACCCAAGCAGCTCACAGTAGAAACACTAGTTTATGAAAAAAAAAAGCTATATAATGTAACAAGCGATTTAATAGTGATGCTACGAAACATAGTATGGTTGCGAAGAAAGTGGAACGTAGAGAGGTCAAGAATGGCTCCAAAGAGCTAACTCTGACAGAGGAAATGGGAATTTTCCAGGCAGAGAGGGAAGTGTCATGCGGGCAGAATATACAGTATGAGCAAAAGCACCAAGGCCTGAAATCTAGATGTGGTATCATCAGGTTGGATGAGCGGGTATTTGATGATGGGACTAGAAAGATAGGCAAGACTAGATCATGTCATCCATGCCGAGAACTTTGTTAGCTTACAGTTAACAGGGGACCACTGGTGGATCTGAACAAAGGAAATAATATGACCAGATTTGCATTAGGTAAAGATAAGCATGATGTTCTACGTAAGGAGAATTGGAAGAGAGCAAGATGGAGATAGGAATTCCAAGCAAGAAGCTATTGCCTTGGTACAGATGAGAGGTAATGAAAGTCAGAACCAGGTTATTTGTGATGGAGTTGAAAAGCAAAGGATGGATCCAAAAGCTTTTTAGAGAGAATCAAAAAATGTAGTATCTGGACATGAGGATTGAAAGCAAGGACTGCCTTCAGATTACTCCCAGGTTCCTAGAGCTCGGAAGCTGGGTAGATGGTATTAGAGCATAAGGGTTGGAATCTGGAGGAAGACTAAGCGGTACCACACAGAAGACACAGAGTCTGGTTTTGTACATCATGAGTGCGGGTGTCTCTGAAATACCTAGACCTAGTGATACCCAGAGAGGGCACTGAGGAAAGATATCTGGTCTACAGGTTGGGAAATCACCATGGTGGTTAAAACTTCCAACATGGATGAGACCACCTAGAATTAGTGTGTCGAATGAGAAGAGAAGTGGATCAAGGTCATTCACAAGAAAATAATTGATATTTGAGGGGAAGAGAGTAAAAAGGTCAGCCAGGAAGACTGAGAAAAGCATATCTGAAAGGGAGGAGAGCCAGGGCTGCTCTCATGGGGGCCAAGTGAGGAAATTCAGGAAGAGAAATGGACAACAATGTAAAACGCCAAAGCGGTATCAAGTATGATGGAAACCAAAGAGTCTCTGGAGGTGGTGTCTTTTTTAGAATACGAGAACAGAAGCTTTATTAAAGTAAATGGAATAGTGAATGAGGAGGAATGCTAGAGAAGGAATCACCCTGACACCGAAGAACTGCTCACTGACAGTAGGCACACAACAATCCTGACGAATGGGCAATCCAAAGCCAAGACTCGCATCACACAACTTGGGCAATCCAAAGCCAAGACTCGCATCACACAACTTTCTTACATTTGTATTGATTTTGTCTTCACATGAATTTTGTTTAATCCCTCCAAAAGCCCTGTAGGGTCAGCAAGGTGGGGTTTTTGTTTGGTTGGTTTTTATTTATTTTTTTGTTTTGTTTTTTAGTCTCCATCTTATAGGAGGAAACTGAAGCCCAGTATTATGTGATTCATTCAAGATCGCAGAATGAGTAAGTGGCATAAACGGAGGACTCCCAGCACAGTGCTCTTTCCAACACCTCAGAGAATGTTAAGCGGACTTCAATACAATGGTGCAGAGGCAACCGACCACACTTCAGAAATTCAAAAGGGAGAATTGCCCACAATCACTTTCTTGATTGATAACAGACACGCTTGGTTGCCTGAATGCCTCTATGAGAGCTAATAGGGAAGTGAATAATTAAATGCTGTATCTTCTCTTGAGACGACCTGCGTACATGCATCCTTTGAAATGTTCCTTTCATATTAGAGGAAGATTTTAGACTTGTCTCACTCTATCATTGAGAACAAGGGGAACATTTGGTTAATATATATGCGCTCCTGTTGACCGAAAGACACCTCCCCTTCTTTATGGGGTCAGGTAAAACTGAAGTACGCGGATTAATCAGCCCCAGGCACTGCACTGACAATTTCACCACGACGGAGGCAAAGGAGACCCAAGCTACTCTCCCTCTCAGTGAACAGGAGCTCTGCCCTTTCGCATAAAACATGAAAGGAGGTTTCTGTAGTTTTGCCAACTCAGCAAGAGAGAAAATTAACCCTACATCTTCTTATCCCTGTTGCCTCAGCCTGGGTGTGGAGGGGGGAACTGAGTTGCAGACTGACAGCATGAAGGAGCTGGGCTCATTGTGTGTGCACCCTGGCATGGCTCAGAAGAAATTACAGTCACTAGATATGAACTCATTTCTAGATTTACCACGAATTTTCTAAGGTTCTCTGCAAGTCCAGATAATTTGGCAGAAAAAAAAAAAAAAGCCCTTAAATGATTTCTTCGTCTGTTTAAATTTGGAAATATGTGATAGAAATCACCATTAGGAAAAAAAAACCCAGTTTCAATTATATTAAGTAGAATGCCTCCATTTAATTAATTTACTTAGTCCCTGGGTGACACTGGGTGTGGCTCAGGGAGATTTAGGAGGAATCCAATTTATCACTAGGCGGAATCGTCTGCACCAAGCAGCAAGGCGGCATCCTTCCACACCTTTCCAACACTGCAAGGGAAAGGCGCAGTGAGGCTGGAATTCCAAACCACAGATCACACTCTCTCAGATAAGAATTACTTGTTTCACGAGGAAAAGAGCAGATGTTGGTGGGGTTGAGAGGTGGGGGACAGAGGGGCTACTTGCTTGCACTGGTATTCTTTACACTTCAATTACAATTTAAAATCCTTATTTTTAAACAAAGGAAGCACCTCAGCTTTCTGGCTTTGTGGACATAGATCACATCTTGCAAGTTTTTCATCATCTGCAATACGCATGGTAATTAAGCTATTTAAAGTTAGCCCCAAGACATTTGAAAATCAGAAACCAATAAAATCTCAGGGATTCTTTTATTTTATTCCTCCTTTGCCCACTCCTTTACCATGTTCTCATCACCACCCCACTCCCAT
The DNA here is from genome assembly GCF_024610735.1 of Ursus americanus. Lineage (NCBI taxonomy): Eukaryota > Metazoa > Chordata > Mammalia > Carnivora > Ursidae > Ursus > Ursus americanus. The sequence goes on from NC_142130.1 coordinate 41,403,055, forward strand.
TCTCTTCTTCCTGCTATAATAATCCATAGTGGTAATTAATGGCTAATAAAGATCATTTACGCTTTCTTCTCACCCACTGGCCATGTATTACAACTCAGAAATCTAAGATTGCTTCTTTATGCGGCTCAAGTGGAAGAGGAAGGAAGTGCAGTCCCTCCAGCCCCCTCCCACGTTTCTGCTGGATTTCATGGGTGTGGCAGAGTTTAGACCTTTGCAGGTTTTTGCCCTTGTTTTATTCCCTGTTAAGGACTAGGATGATGAATAGATGGCAGAAGGATAAACACAATCGGGTTCTGCCCTGAATGATAGAAGATCATTTCACCCACAAGCAGGAAACCTGTGTGAGACTTAAGTACTCATGCTATATAAATGCCAGTCAGTGTAGTGTGGAGCCCACGCCCTGAATACACCATTTCCTTCTGTCTGATTTAATGGTATCCTAAATACTGACTTACGTGAATGATACACAACAGTACTCAACAGGGCACATGGCCATTTCACACACATGTATATAATGCATGGGCAAATATGACAATTTCTATAGCTTTCATTTTCTCTCTTGAATATGATTTATGCGAAAACACACGCGGGCATGTGGGATCTGTGCAGAGTACATGCGTGACTGCTGTACATGAAGTATGCGGATGCTCCACACATTTACATGCGAATTTCTGCAACTCCCTAAACACACGATTTCAGCTTTATCACTTTGCGCATCACAGGGAATGCTTGAGGCTGGTAGTGAGATAGAACCCAAGCGAAGGCAGCTGTCCCCCTTTTGGGGAAGGGAATTCTTTTAGCTTCGATCCCCTTTCTAAAATTATGCTTGGTTTCTTTTGTCGTAGGGGGTGTGTGTGTACTTGTATGTGTCTACATGGGGTGGCAAAAAGTTGTAAACCGGCATATTTTTCTATCCAAAATTAAACCTTTTTTAATGAATAGCATTGGCTTCCTTAGGGCTCCGCCTTCCTAAATTTTATTTCCTCAACTCACCAGTGGGGTAACCTCAGAACGTTTCCTTGACAGTATACTTAACCCAGCCACCTGTATCCATTGCATTTATGTATTAGAATGAAGGAAGACAAGGAAAGGAAATGTCCTGGTTTGAAAAACGAGCCAATGGAAGCATCAATCTCTGGAACCATATAGCAGTTTAGGGAAGTGGTGCATGTAAGACCCCCATGCCCTTTTTCAAACACCCCTACACAAACCACACACAAACCCCCGGGGTGTCTGCTACTTTTAAAATTTTGTTTGTTTGCTTTACCTTATTTATTTTTTCCCATGCCTCTCCACCCCCTGCACCCACTGATCTGATATTCTGCTTCTGCTTCCCTTCCCCTTCCTCTCCTCCTTCATCCTCATCGCCACCCACCCCTCCTTCCAGGGCGATGGCTAAATGTGCAAAGCTGGCAGGCTGTTTCTTCTCCACTCCCCTCCACCCCCTTCGGATTCAGCGAGTGTATTACAAATTGCCCAATATCCAATACCTGCACAGGAATAATGCCCGAATCCTATCTCTTGCACCCCACCCCGAAGGCAATCAATCTGCAAAGGGCTTTTTTGACCAAGACCTGCCTCCCCTCCCACGAGTATGCACACACACGCGCACACACACGCACACTCACCCCCGTCTCACACCCATTTTTCTCTTTAACCTTCGCCAAAATCACTCAAACATGTTCCAATAAATGTTTGAAAGCTTCATGTGGAGAATGTCGGTTGCTGCAGAATACTGAACTCATCATTCCTGCCCACCCTCAGCCCAATCAAGTTTCTAAAATGTCTTTCAAGAAATAAGTGAGCAATTTGAAATAGAAGAGAAACCTGGGTAGTGGGGGAGGGAGGGAGGAAGGGACGCGGATTCTCACTAAGCTTGTATGTGTCCCTCTTCTGATGAAAATGAGTCACCATGCTTATTATCCAAAATGTTAGTCCGTCTCCGGTCACTGACAATCCCCGGAAAGATGCAAGGGTAGGGAGAAGGGAAAAGACCTGATTTCCAACAGGTAATACCCGGCTCGTCTTTCCCATCCCATCGGAGCCCAAAGCTCCTAGGGGCGTGGTCCACTCTCTCCTCCGACCAGCTGGTGCACAATCGGCTACGGATCTTGGGAAGGGGATTTTCCCCCTCCACACGGCCAATTTCTCCCCCAGCCCCAGTTGTCTTTAGAATCTCTTTTTTAAAAAACATCTTCCAAATCGCAGTTTCATTCATTCATTGAAAAATAAATAAATAAATCCTTCACATGTTTTTCCATGAATACCTGCGCCCATTTGAAGCTCATGCATGTACGAAATAAGGCTTCTTCCGCAGCACATGTGAGAAAATTGTACGACAGAACAAGCAACACTCATTACTGAACATGTTTCCTTCGACCCCGCTTTTTGCAAATAATGTAAAGGATTGCCTCCCCATCTTGTAGGTAGAGTCCACATCTTTTCCCCACACCCCTTTCTGTACCCACACCCGCAAAACCAGAGACCTAAAACGCTGAGCATTCGCCAAGAGCCCCCCAAATCTTATTTCTAGCCAAACAGGCATATTTTTTTCTAACCTCATCCTAATTAGTAGCAGCGTTCCCAAACCAGAGCATGAAAGACAGAATGGAATAAAAGCTGGGCTGCAACCATCAGTTACCATATGCTAAGGAAACGCGCGCACCATGGCCAGAGCAGAAGCAGTTAAAATATTTTTTTTTCCTGCCTTTACAGGGAAATATTGTAGTCTGGTAATTTCACAACAGCAAGAAGTAAAAATCTTTAGCTCTACCTGTTTGGTTCTTCTCATACAGCACAGCATGGTTGTATCGTCCCTTGCCTTCTTCCTGCCTTCTCTCCTTCCTCCTCTCTCTTTCTTATTCCCCCCCTCTCCACCTCTTTTCTGCTCGCTTGCTCACTCGCTCTCTCGCGCTAGCGCGCTCTCCCTCTCCCTCCCTCCCTCTCTCTCTCTCCCTCACACACACCAGGGCAGTTAGCAGCAACTGTAAGGTCCACAGCTACTGCTCATCGCACATGCTCGCTCGCTCTCTCTCCCTCTCCCTCTCTCTCTCTGGCTCTCTCCTCTCTCCTCTTGCCTCTCTTCCCCTCTTTTCTCCCCCTTTCCCCCCGTCTGTCTTTTTCTTCTCTTTCTCAGAATTGTTCAGTAGCTTTCAATGACTAATCATTTCCCCAGCCCCCACCCCTATTCTAGACAGTCACCCCCTCCCAGTCCCCTGCCAGCCTCATGAATATTTAAACATCTCCAATCTGGACCCAATTACCCACCGACTTTCCCACTGCATTGAGAGGATGGTGGGGTGGGGGTAGAGATGGATATTTCAGCCGGTTCAGGAGATTGGATGGAATGTGTTTTAGGGAAGAGGGGCTTGAGGAACGCTTGTATTTCTTTACTAACTCTTCTCTTTTCCCATATCATAAGAGCAAAGAACAGCTTAGTCAGACCTGTACCGATATAAGTTATATTTGCTATTTAGATTTTATGTAATTTAGTAATTGTGAGGGTTAAGTTCCCTCAAAAAAAGGAAATAATATGTAAATATCATACACTATGTATACTGTTCTCAGTATTCATATAATCTAAAATACATACATACAAGCTTAAATATGTACAAAGAACATATCTCATATATGCTCTAATATCCTTGAGAAATCCACATGAATATGTAGCATTTTAAACATTCTAAGCACTTTAGTTAAGAAATGATAACTAATGTTTAGGAATTAGCATTCATATCTAAAATCACACGGTGGTTCTTAACGTACTCACACCTGTTTGAAAATTGGGGTTTCTTCTAATTTTACTTAAAAAGCAGAGCACATTTGGAAAATAAGTCTGTAATACTAATGGTGCCCAAAATGATATTTTACAGTTTGGTCAAGAAGAATAAAAGTAGGGGCACCTGGATGGCTTAGTGGGTTCAGTGTCTGCCTTCAGCTCAGGACATGATCCTGGGGTCCTGGGATCCAGCCCCACATCAGGCTCCCTGCTCACCAGGGAGTCTGCTTCACCCTCTCCCTCTCCTATTCCCCCTCCCCTTGTGGTCTGTCTCTTGCTTTCTCTCGCTCTCAAGTAAATAAATAAAATCTTTAAAAAGAAGAATAAAAGTAAACTTAATTGTTGTAAGAAGAAAATATATATCATGATGTCTATGTCTTCAATTCCTTCTATGCTGTTTCATAATTTGAACAGAGGAAAGTATGACTTTAAGAAAAAGTGTATATAACACAATTTTTAGACATATGGTACTGTGTGATCTTGAGAATGTTACTGACCTTCTCTGACCTAATTTTCTAATCTGTCAAATAGGGATTATAATGCCAACAAGTTGTGAGGACCAAATAATATAATGTATGTAAAGCATACATTAGAGTGGAGCCATTCTTACTACATAGTAGCTTTATCTCAGAGACTGTACTTTTCTGAAATTTTGGTGGCATTTTTAATGCCAAAGAACTTATTAAACTGTTTCTTGTTGTTCATTAGTGACGACAAGCATCCCCAATTAAATGCCTCATACTCTTTCTAGTCTCTCCTAGACACAAGTCTAGTTAATAGGTGTCAACCAGTCAGCTTATTATCATACATATTATCAGGATCACTGCGCTTAATAGGTGCTTAATATATTTTAACAAAATTCAAGGTACATCCATCTCAGAATGGACTATCTCAGAGAGACACCCAAGGGGTGATGGTTATAAATTATCCCCAGAGGTCTTTCTGAGCATGACCTGCTTCAAATCCTTCCTTACGTGCTCTTTTACTCCCATTTGCCTCTTAATTTTCATATTTTATGATAAACGAGTTAAACTCCGAGTTTAATATTTTTTAATGTTATAATGAGTCTACTTATGGTCGCTTTCAAAAACAACCTTCTATGGATGTAAGTGTTAGAAGAGGACAAAGAATGGGTAAGAAATGGCTCCATCAGAGACATTCCAGTTGTGGATGACGATGGCCTTACCTGCCTGCCTGGGGCTGAAGAGTGGAGAAGAAAGGAAACCGAGGAGGTGAGGACTGGGGGCAAAGGAGAAGCAATTGCTTCTTTTGGTGTTTAAACAGACACATCACTTCACTGATAAGATCATTTTGTCAACTATGGCAACCTAGTTGGCCACAGACAAGGGCCAACTCCTTTCCTTTTGAATGCACTCCCCTCTGCCCTCCCAATTATATCTCGTTTTCCCTTTTATTTTTTGGAAGGGACCTTGGAAACAACATGACATAATGAAGTCAGACAGAGCCTAGAGCTCAAAACCAGGCATAGGCACGGACGAGCACTGTGACTAAATGCGTTACACCACCCTCTTGGCACCAGTTTCCCTGGTGGTTGACGTGCTGTTTCACACAATACCCAGAATGAGGGAGGTGTGATTGTTAATCCCATATTGATAGGGATACTAAAACTAAGTGAATTAAGTGCTTAGCCTCGGTCCCACAGCTAATAAGAGGTAAAGCTAGGACTCCAAAACCCTCTTAACCACTAAGCTACATGGCATTCAATGGGCCTCTACACATCATTACCTCTGGTCCTCAGGGGATTAGAAGATGCAGTGGAAGTTTTGTGTTGAAAAGACACCAGCATTCTGCAAGGTCCACCTGACAGACCCAACCATTACCTCAAGAGCCATGGAGAACAAACTGATACCCTCGTCCAACAGCAAGCGCTCTGTTTACTTCTGACCAAACATCACATATTTCAACCACCCTCAGGAGCCTCAGTATTTAGGGTCCTCGCCATTCTGGAAGTCACCCTCTGAACATACTACATTCAGTCAAGGAACCTCTAAAATTACTTTCCAGAAGGGAGCTCAGAATTCCAAATTCAGTTTAAATATTCTGGAATCAATTCCAATACATTTTTTCCCCTGAGCAATGGAGGTTATGGAATGGTAAGAGAGTGAGAAGGAGAAAAGCACACACTGATCTGATCTTGGCAAGTAAAATAAAATAAAATAAAATAAAATAAAATAAAATAAAATAAAACCAGTATTGTCCTGATCTCCACCAACCAACTATTCAGTGGAGTCACTGATCCTTATCGTCTTACAACCAGTCCCAGAAAACGCCTAAGTTTAAGCCCCATGGTTGAAGCTTATGTAATTTTATTTTATTTTATTTTTTAATTTTTTTTTTTTTAAGATTTTATTTATTTATTCGACAGGATAGAGACAGCCAGCGAGAGAGGGAACACAAGCAGGGGGAGTGGGAGAGGAAGAAGCAGGCTCATAGCGGAAGAGCCTGATGTAGGCCTCGATCCCATAACGCCGGGATCACGCCCTGAGCCGAAGGCAGACGCTTAACCGCTGTGCCACCCAGGCGCCCCTAGCTTATGTAATTTTAATTGGCAGGTTAACTCATGAGACTGTCAGGTTAGGCAGTAACATCATTCTAGAAGAGGGTGAAGAGTGGTGGAGGCCAGGTGCCAGTTCTACCCTCAGAACTTCATACTAAAGTTATATTGTTTTCATAATAAACCTGGAAGTCTCCGGGCTTTACGAAGGGCTCCATCAGAGTGTGTCATTTTAGGAAAAGGACTGGCACTTGAGAGAAGAGTGTTGGCAGTGCAGGTAGAAAATATGTTCATCTTTTTACGCCCCCTTTCAGGAGCCTATTTTTTTTTTTTTTTTGACTTTCAGTCTTAGCTTTTTACCTGCTGTATTCTTGTGGTATGGCTCTGCCATAACAAAGTACCACAAACTGTGGGGCTTAAACAATAGACATTGATTTTCTCACAGCTCTGGAGGCTGGAAGTCCAACGGCAGGATTGGTTTCCTCTGAGGGCTCTATAGGAAGTATCTATTCCAGGCTTCTCTCGGTGGCTTTGTAGATGGCCACCCTCTTATTGCCTCTTCACATGGTTGTCCTATGCACTTGAATCTTCCCTGTGTCTCTGTATGTCCAAATATCTTCTTCTCAAAGGACATCAGTCATGTTGGGTTAGAGCCCACTCATATGACCTCATTTAACCTCAATTACCTCTTCAAAACTCCTATCTCCAAATACAGTCCCATCTGAGGTACTGTTAGGGCTTCAACATACCGCTTTTGAAGGACCCAATTCCACCGATAACACCTGCATTCTCCATCAGTACTTTTGGATATCACTTACTTATTCAACATTTTCTGTGTTACAAAAACATCCTGCCCTCAAGGAGATACACACATATGTGAAAAGCAAAACAAATGCTGTTTGGACAAAACATGGTTCAATGTCAAATGTGTGTTACAAGAATTTAGAACATAAGAGAAATCTCCATGGAGTAGGGTAGACCTTCTATTTCGTGATTAGGATTTGGACAAGTACAGACGACATGACGAGTTTTAGAGAAGAGGAAGGGGTCACACTGGAAAAGGTAAAATGTACAACCGATCACTACATGATTAAGGGATTGAATATGCAGGAGAGGGGCAGTTGTAAAGGAGGGTTGTAAGACAGAACCTTAGAAGGGCCGGCCACACCCAGATGGGAAGAACCTCAAGGGTCAGGCAAAGGGGGTGTGTTAGTGTCCTAAGGCTGCCATACAAATTTCCACAAACTTGGGGGCTTAACATAACATAAATTTATTCCTTCAGGGGCACCTGGGTGGCTCAGTCAGTTAAGCATCTGCCTTCAGCTCAGGGCATGATCTCAGGGTCCTGGGATCAAGCCTCGCATCAGGCTCTCTGCTCGGAGTGGAGCCTGCTGCTCCATCTCCAAAAAGTCCCTCCCCCCCCACTTGTGCACTTTCTCTCTCTCCAGTAAATAAATTAAATCTTTTAAAAAAACATTCTTTCACATTTCTGGGAGTGCAAATTTAAAGTTAGCAGGATTAGTTCCTTCTGGAGTCTCTGGAGAAGAATACATTCCATACCTTTCTCCTAGCCTCTAGTGGCTGTGGGCAGTCCTTGGCATTCCCTGGTCTGCAGATCCATCACTCCAATCTCTACCTCCATCTCCACATGGGATTTCCCTTCCTCTCTCTTTCTCTATTTTTTTTTAAGATATTTATTTATTTATTTATTTATTTATTTATTTATTTATTTATTTATTTGACAGAGATAGAGACAGCCAGCGAGAGAGGGAACACAAGTAGAGGGAGTGGGAGAGGAAGAAGCAGGCTCATAGCGGAGGAGCCTGATGTGGGGCTCGATCCCAGAACGCCGGGATCACGCCCTGAGCCGAACGCAGACGCTTAACCGCTGTGCCACCCAGGCACCCCTCTTTCCCTATTTTTATAAGGCCACCTGTCATTGAATCTAGGGTCCACTCTAAATCCAGGATGATCTCATTTCAGGATCCTTCAAATAATTATATCTGCAAAGATCCTTTATCCAAGTAAGGTCCCATTCACAGAAGTGGGGGTTAGGATTTAGATAGTTTTTTGAGGAACACAAGTCAACCTACTACAGGGGATTAGACATAAGGTTTGTTACAGGAATAGTTTAGACAATACCTGTGGTAATGTTGTGTAGCATGGAATAGAGAAGGGAACACTGAGACGTGGTGAGAGAATCATGGCATTGCTCTTTCTAATGCCTAGTTCAGGGAGGAAAGGTGGAGAAAAAGTGAACTGTCACTCACTGAGTGCCTAGTATGTTCCAGGTATCACATATATCGTACTCTCCATATTTTGCCTCATTCACCTCACAAAACAATCTCCTGGGGGAAGAGAAAGATGGGAGAACTGAAAGTGGTTTGGAGATTGGGTCTGGGCAGCCTAGAGAATGAAAATACCAAACCCAGATGTGAGGAGATCCAGAAAAAGGGCTGATACTGTGAGGGAGGTGATGAGTCAGTTCTGAAAGCATTCATTTTCAGGAAGCATTGAAAGTTTCAAGAGTGTCGCAGGATCAGATTGTAAGAAGGAAGACTCAGAAGTTGTCTGAGCCTGCCAAAGGTTTCCAGGCAGATATGGCTACATCGGGATCCAGGGAGAGGCAAGCCGCTATGAAATGATGTCACCACATTAATTAGGCTGATAGCATTTCAGTATGGCCTCACTGCCAGAATTCATCCTGCTTCCTGCAGACAGACAAGGACCTGGATGATTTCTAGGGCCCTCTAAATCTCTATCCATCATTCCAAACTTGCCTCAAATCCTCTCAGAGTTTCTCCTTCCAGTGCACTGGAGGCCATTTGAATCTGTGAGTAGCCAATATCCTAGAACACAGAAATCTCAGTGAGGGAACCATGTGCTGGTGGCACGGGAGGAGAGGAAAGACATGTGGCCCGTAAGCTAAGACTCAGTAGCCACGCAGCACGTGAGCAAGTTTGTGATTGCTTGAGTGAACAAGTCTAACTCGGTGGCTTACAGAGTGTATTAATAGCAGCTGATGTGAAAATTCCATCAGGTTGCACAAACCTCCCACCTACACAGGATCAGGGGCTGAAATGAGAGTTTCATTTGATTTGGTCATGAAAAGAACCACAGAATGTTTCGCATACTTCTCTATTCCCCCTGAAGTTTTGTGATAGCTTATTTGCCAACCTGTCTCCTCCCTGTAATGCACATTCCTGGATGGCAAGCACCGTGACTGACCTTTTTTTTTTTTTTTTTTTTTTAGTCTCAGGGATTGAACTTAGTGATTCATCAGTTGCATATAACACCCAGTGCTCATTACATCAAGTGCCCTCCTTAATGCCCATCACCCACCTCCCCTCCAGCACCCCTCAATTTGTTTCCTATAGTCAAGAGTCTCTTATGGTTTGCCTCCCTCTCTGTTTTTATCTTATTTTATTCTTCCTTCCCTTCCCCTTTGTTCATCTGTTTTGTTTCTTAAATTCCACATATGAGTGAAATCATATGGTATTTGTCTTTCTCTCACTGCATGTCTTAGTTTTGTTTTGTTTTTTTAATTTGTTTCTAGTGTCTTCAGCAGGGGTATAGGTGGGTTTTATGGGACCTAAACCTTATGATTTAGGGGAGACTTCCTTAAGAAAATGAATATAAGTTAAGTATGAAAGTGGGTATTTATTTGGAATAAGAAACCACAAGTTATATATGATTTTTCCCATAAATATCACAAAATTCAGAAAAATAAATGTAATATTTTAAAATAACTGCCTGACACATCTCTGTAATTCCTACATTTTTGGCTACATGTTCTCTCATCATCTCTTTGTATAACAATGACTTTGTCATGTAATATTCTAAAGGAGAATGGAAAGATTATGTAATCTTTCCTCTAACATAGTTGATTGGGTTTGTTTTTATTCTTGATAGGTGGGGGCCTTAAACCATTAGATGGCACATACAGATGTGTTTTTGGTAAAGCGCACAAGCAGTAATACAAAAACACAGGAATTCTGAGAAATTCCAAATAATTGCTCTGGAAAGAGAAAAAATATGCATAGTACATTTATAAATTATGAATTATTAATTATGTGGCATTATCAAATTTATTCCTAACAGAAAAGAACTTCAGTTTTGGTTACGCTTTGGTGAAAACTGAATCTCTCACATTAAATTTTATATAGCTGATGATTGGAAAAATTTCCCACAGACTACATTTCAAATCTTGTTTTTCATCTTTACCACATGACTCAGGCGCTATGTGACATAAGCCAAGTGATGTTTGTATTTGAATTCAACCTCTGGTTCTGCACTTCAGGTTACCATGCCCAGTGAGTTGGCTCACTGTATTCCTTGGAGCCATAAATGGCTAGCAGTAACTTAACAGTACATAAAAGCCCTGAAAAGAAACATAAATACATCCCATTAAATCCAATCTAAATGTAACACCAATACAACCACATCTTACCCAGTTCCCAGAACTGCCCACAGCCACTCAACACAACCTGACATGAGGGAAAATGTTGCCGAAGGAAGTCTGAGTGGAAAGAGACAGAAGCTGAATGGGTTGTTACTAAAATATCTTACTATTTCAAAAGAAATTTTTTAAAAGATTTTATTTATTTATTTGACAGAGATAGAGACAGCCAGCGAGAAAGGGAACACAAGCAGGGGGAGTGGGAGAGGAAGAAGCAGGCTCCCAGTGGAGAAGCCTGATGTGGGGCTCGATCCCAGGACTCTGGGATCACACCCTGAGCCAAAGGCAGATGCTTAACGACTGAGCCACCCAGGCGCCCCTATTTTAAATTTTATACAAATGTACAGACCTGTGGCTTATGGCCCACGTGAGTGGGGAACCCTAATGCTTAAGCTGCATTAGCTTCTGGTTTCTAGTATTGACACAGAGCCATTAAGTCTTCAAAAAACAGTTGTTAAAGAACAGGAGGGTGGGAGAAAGGGAGAGAAGAAGGGAAAAAAGGAGGGAAGAGGCTGTTTGAACTAAATTTCCAAACATTAACTTTCAGGATCCCCACTGTTTTCATCTGTAATTGTGATTTTTGTTCTATGCAGACATAGCTTTGTTTCTCACCAGCTCCACACATATCCTGAATTTGTCCCATTCTAAACTTCCTTCTGGAGTGTACATGGCTTGGAGAAATGACAAAATGCAGCCTTCCTGGTGGGGTCCGAACATGAGGCTCTACATTTGTCTTCCATTAAATGTTAACTGCCACTATATGGGGAATCAGAGAGGTGTCCTCCAAAGACTATATCCCTAAACTCGTCACCTTTTATCCTCTCCCATGTCTTGTGATACCTCTTTTACTATTTTTGATGACTACAGGCTTTGGGAGGTGTTGTATACTATACAATGTATAGTTGGATAGTAAGAGAAATTTCAGATATATAGCTTTATGTTATTTAATTTGCTCAACCTGGCTTAAAGCACTGATAGATTTCACTTAAACATTATTAATTTCAATCTTCATTCAAACAGGGCAGCTCATCCTATAACACAATCCCTTGGCTTATTTATCTTCTCGTTCACTTTCCCCAGTCCACCACGATCTGTCAAGTCTAGGACTGAGCTTTTTTTGCTTAAACAACTTTGATCTTTTTCTGCCTGAAATCCAAGTCTACTCTCCTTTACATTAAAATTCTTCATAGTGAAGCCATCCAAAACATACTTAGAGTGGCTAATATACTCTGTCCACAGCATTTTCTTAAACAGACTTCCCCATTCTCTGTCCTTAAGGCTCTGGGATATTTATTTCCAACAATTTTCATCTGGTATTCCTTTAAATCCCTTCTAGTACCTGTTAGATCCTCCAAAATTCCTCTACTGATTACTTGGCTTTCTATTTCTAAGTCTCTATTCTTTCCTTCATCTCAAAGCCCCGAACTTCTCTAAAACTCAACAAAACAAAATTCCACCATTCAAGTTTTAAGACTCTTTGTTGTTTGAAATGCACCTCTCTGAATTAGCACGTAATAATTCTCCCAGACCATCTACAACTGCACTGTACTTCAGTCCACACCATAGTCTCTTTGACCCACTCAAAAATGTTAATATCACTAGAAAGTGATATTATATTCATATTAGTTTATATATATTTTAATTCATTGATTTAGGCACTGAAAGGTTTGAGTTACTGAAATTGGAGCTCAAACAATGTCATCTTGTCTATATCTCCCTGCCATGACCTAATGATTAAAGTTTTATTTAGTTTTTTTAAGATAAGGAAGTCTCATTTAGGTTTTGTCATCCTCATTCCTAATATCTAATACATTAGAGGAGTCTTTTCCCCTCATTTTAGCATATTGTTGTCTTCTGGGGGCCTTCATCAGAGTGGATGTGTTTAATGGTCTGAAGGATAATGAGGATATGGGGCCCCTCTTAACAAGGCTTCAAATAATCAGTTTCACAGAAACTAGACTCTGCATGCCTTCAGTCATTTGCATTGAATGCTCCCGAACTTCATAGATTCCAGAAGGTTGGATGATCCCTGTAAAGTCATCTGGCCCAGGTCCTCATTTGATGTTACCAAATGTTAAAACATCCTGTGCTTGAAGGAAAACATGTTTCTTCCAAAGCTTTCCATTTTTGAACTTGTGACAACGCTTGGGATATTTGTTGTCCCTATTCGTTGTCCTTATTCTTTCCTATAGAAATGGATATTTGTCTCCCACCTGTTAGTCCTCTTTGTAAACCTTGGGCCACTTAGGATAATACCCCTGCTTAAATATAGCTCATCCATGTTCCCTTTCTTTGCACATTAAGCATCTCTTGAGCTATTTTTCATTTAACAAGATTTTGAGTCCTTTCATTCTGGTTACTCTCCTATCTCCTTTTAACATACTACAATGTATCAGTAGTCCTTATAATGTAGCATCCCTACCTAATAAGTACACTTGAAGTGAGAAAGGAATAAATCAGTGCCATAATTTTAGATGTTCAATATCAATCAATACATCACAGAACTGTAAGAGCTCTGTGTGCGTGTCCCACCACCATGCCATTAAACTGTGAACCTACTCAGGGGTGTGCTGGCAAATGTTTAACAACCGGCTCTCAAGGGGCTAGGGGTGAGAGAGACATGATTTGCAGCTTTTGCCCATTTCCATGGTGTAAATACACTCACCATCTCCCACTTCAAGCTACAAATGTGGCATCACTGAACGCAGAGCTGGCCCGCAACGCACAGCAAAAAAGCATAGTATTTCCACCAAACAGATACGACAGGAATAAATAATCTGCAGAATGCAGACAATAGTCAAAACAAAACAAAACCAAACCAAAAAAGGAAGTGACACATTTTGAGTATTTATTACCTTTGTTTTTAATATAATTTACTTAATTTCAAATTCATGTAGTTTAATTTTTAATAATGGCTGTGTTTAACAACTGGCTTGCAAAATTCCTGAAAATTCAACAATTAGTTTGCAAAAGCTCATATGGCCATACATCATACCACTTATTTACTCCAACTGACATTTTGAAACATTTGTTTATGTGTGACCCGGCTAAACTAAGTTCCTCCTACACCTTCCTGAAACTGTCTAGTGCCATCGTTGATTTTTGTTTTATTTTTTCATCTGGATAAAATACTGCATATGTATTTTTATTTATTTTTGTCTTGTTAGATTCAACCAATTATTTCACCCTGTCAATAACTCTTTAGATCCTAATTCTGTCACCCCATATTTCTGTCATCTTTATCCCTTCTGGCTTCATGTCACTCACATATTTGATGAGCAAGCCTTATGTGTCTCATCCAAGGCACTGAATTAAAAAAAAAAAAAAAGATGTTTGACAGGACAGGGCCAAGGACAGAATCCCTGGCCATGCAAATAGAATTCTCCCTCCACACAGGCATCAAACCATTAATCAACATTGATTCAATGAGAGATTTGTCTACTTAATAGCCTTTGCATCCAGTCCAAATTTCTCCACCTTGTTTGTAAGACTCTCAAGAGATTATTCACAAAGTGCATGACTCAAGTCCAGAAACCCTCACTTTCTTCCTTCTCATGTCAGAGGAAAAGATTACCCTCCCCCTTTGCAAAGCTGAGCACTTTCTCCAGGATTCATCAATTATGCCTCCTCTCTTTTGTCTATTCAATCTGCCTCTTCTTCCACCTCCACCCTCCTAGCATGTGAACATAGCATATAAACAGTGCCGGAAAAATCTTTGTTTCTCTCCTCTGCTTTTGTTTCCCATTTGGAATATTGCAGATTTCCACTTTTTCCACTTTTCTTGGGCTTACTATTCCATCTCGCCCCTCTATTCTCAGCATGACCGATACCGTGACCTTGTTCCACTTGGAAAGTGAATGCATTCAGGTGAGACTTCACTCATTTGCTGCGTTGCCACCTTCAGACTTAATCTGAACCTGGCAAAGTGGAGGTGGAAGTTTCCCCTGCATATCTGGCATAGTATCTTCTCAAAATTCCTCAAGATCTTGGCTCTCCTATTCCCTCTCTTATAGCATCCCCCTCTTCCCCTCAACTGAATCTCTAAGCCTCATCTTTTGAAAGACTCTAGCTTCTTCCATTTCTTCATAAATAAAATGTTCTCCTTCAACTCTAGCCCTGCATCATATTCTGCCCACCATTTTTACCTCTTCATTGCCATTCCCATTTATTGGTGATTTGCCTCTGTGTTCACCAATCCATTGGCTCTAATTAGGTCCCCACAGTTGCCATCACTCTCTCTCTCCCTCTCTCTGCCACACACACACACACACACACACACACACACAGATACCTTTTCATTCCTTACCTTACAAGGCTTCTCTGCAGCTTCAAGACTAACCACTCCTTGAGGGTTTTTTTCCCTTTAATCTCCTTTTATCTTTGTTTCACTGACACTTATTCTCTTAATTTTCCTCCTCCAGCTCTAGATGCCTCCTCTTTCTTCTTGTCAGATCTCTCTTCCTCAATCACCACTTGCCTGGGCCTTCTCAGCACTGCCCACAGCTTCCTCCACCACCACCTCTTTCTGTGTGACTCCCAGTTCTGTATTTTCAGCCCAGACCTTGTTGGAATCCTGCTTCAAATACAGATCCCCATATGCATGATTCACTCTCCCAAAATGAACATCTTATCTTCCTCCCGCGTCCTCTCACCAAAATATGCACCTCCTCCTGGAATCTCTATTCTGGTCTATAGGACTGCCGCTCACTCACTTGCCCAGGCCAACAGTGTGCTCTCGTCCTCCTCACAACAGTCAGTCAGTAGGTCAGGAAACCCTCGAGGTATCAATTCTTTAGGTTCTCATTTCTTGTCTGATTTCTTTGTGATAGGTTTCTAATTACTTCCCTGCCTGTAATCTCTCAACTTCTTTAATCTATCCTCTATCTGCAGCCAGAAACATCGTTCTAAGACAACCATACCAGATCATGGACCTCCTTTATGTAATATCCTGCTTTAACTTCCAGTTAACTGCACGAAAAAGTCCAGGCTCTGTCTATCTACCTCTCCAGTGACAACCCCTGAACACCAAATTCACTGCATTTTCGAAAGAGGTCTATGCCTTAATTATCTCTGTGCCTTTACACATACTGACTTTGATTCAAAGAATAATTTCCCCCATGTTTAGTGATGAAATTCCTCATGTCACCATTTCTTATGTTACTATTCTTCCTGTACTGTTATTGATAGTATCTACTTACCTGGCTATCTCCATTGTTATATAGAAGTTAGGAAACTAACAAATTTCTTACAGGAAGAAATTGAATTCTATTTATCTTTGCATCTCCAGTTCTTAGCACACACCCAGCACATCTTGGGTAACTCAGTATATTTTCACTGAATGAGTAACTTTTCCTTACTTAATATTTTATACTCAAAGAAAGATACGTGGAAACTAGCATGATTTATTTTGGTGAATAGATGTGGGCTCTTTGGGATCAGTACTTTTTCATTTATGTTCTCAAACCAAAATTTCAATATTCAATTCTAGATAAATGTACCAATATTAAACTCTTTTTCTCCTCATTTTAATTTTTGAAAACAGATCTAAAATTTTTCCAAGTTCAACTCTTCTGCTCCAGAAATGGTACTATGGATAAAACTCTGCCATTTACATAAAAGTCATGGGTAAAAGCTTTTGGAGTGTGTGTGTGTGTGTGTCTGTGCGCGTGTGTGCGCACGCACGCATACAAATCCAGGGACAAAAGAGCTATTTTAGCTCTGTAAGTAATTAACTAAACCCAATTAAAGATGACTTCAGAATGTCATTTCTGTATTTCATAACAAGAAATATGGTGGTAGATGACTGCATTCTTTCATCTCATGGATGGAATCATTAGCGACCCAGGTTCTTTGATTTAAAGAAAATCTTTATTCTTATATCTTGAACTATTTTGTTCGTTTGTTTTCAATTCCATGTTTGTTGCCTCTGATAGTAAAATGGCTGCTGCAGCTCCTGGTATTATGGATATTTTCCAGACAGGAAAAGGGAAGAAACAGCACCAATATCTGACCCTTTTATAACAAAGTAACAACTTTTGCAGGATCCTTCAGGCAGATTTTGCCCTATGTTGTATTAGACAGATCTGAGTTGAATGACCATACCTGGACATCAGGGAGATGGGAAAAGTAACTATTTTACTTTTTTTTTAAGCTTCCACAGTGGAAGAAAAGTAAGGGAGAATGGGGTTGAAAACCAACCTTGTCTGCCTTGGGGGCAGGTGATCAGGTATGATCAGGTGTGACTGTCTGATTGCTGTTCTGTTTCCCAGTGTGTATTGGCTTTTACCTTACATTACTCCATTGTTTTCTTAATTCAAAAATTGTACTGAACTTGTCTCTGGATAGTTTGACAATGTTTCTGCTGCCTTTCCCACTTGCACAGCATGAGTTTTGAACAATTTTTCTCCCCTCACTTCTCTCCTATTCATTAGCATTTTTTAAAGATTTTATTTATTTATTTGAGAGAGAGAGAGAGAGGGCAGGTTGAGAAGCACAGGGAGAAAGAGAGAGAGAATCCCAAGCAGACTCCCCACTGAGCATGGAGCCCAACATGGGGCTCAATCCCAGGACCTGGAGATCAGGATCTCAGCTGAAACCAAGAGTTTGAGGCTTAACCAGCTGAGCCACCCAGGCGCCCCTGGTCATTGGCATTTTAGTAGGCAAAAATCTCATTTTTCCTACTCATCTTTCTAACTTCTTTAGGTCCATTTATATTATTTTGTCTTTACCAGTGCTGATAAATAACTCAAAATTTAATACAATTTGCCAATTTTACTAGAGTTCTGCTTACTTCCTTTTCTAGATCATGAATATAATACTAAATAAAACCAAATCAGGGGTGCCTGGGTGGCTCAGTTGGTTAGTGTCTGCCTTTGGCTCGGGTCATGATATCAGGGTCCAGGGGTCAAGCCTCGCATAGAGCTCCTTGCTCAGCAAAGACTCTGCTTCTCCCACTCCCTCGCCTTCTGTGATCTCTCTCGCTCTCACTCTCTCTCAAATTAAACATAAAAACAAATAAAAATGTTAAAAAACCCAACAAATCAGACTGTATAATATTAACCTTTGAATCATGCTAATGAAAACATTTCTCACCAACTGTACACATACTCATTTTATAATTTCCTCACATCTCTAAACCAAATCTTAAGACTTTTCGTAGAGTTAAAGAAGACCAGTACTAAAAAGAGCTTCCAACATTTTTCATTTTATAGGTCAGATAACTGAGACCGAGAAAGTCAAAATGAGTAGTTAGTGTTTGAGACAATGCTAGAAACCCTGGTATTTTGGTCTCCAGTTTGACGTTTTCTCCACTTGATTGAGGTATGAGTGGGTTTTGCATGAGAAACATTTGAGATAACAGAAACCCTGGGCCAGTGGGCCAGGAGCCAAGGAAATGGGCTATGGTATTAGTCCTGGAAAGGACAAGGACAAAGCCCAGCCGAAAATCATGGAGCAAGCTGAGGAATGGTTTAAGCAATCTTGGGCACAAGGTCCAATCTGGTAAGACAGGGCACAGCAGTGGGTGAGCCCTTGGGAGCTAGGCAGGTGGCAGTCATGATTCTGGGAGTTGTGCCCATATGTTGCAGAATCCCCGCCAGAAGGCTGTGTTTGGGCGAAGCTCCAGTTCCTGGAGTGGAGAGCTGACAGGTGCCAGGTGGGGTCCAGGCCCTAGCCAGATGTACTGCAGTTTGGAGTGCGGCTCTGGTCATGGGAGGGGATGACAGTCCCTGGATGACTGGTTGCAAACCAAGGAAGAGGAAGTTAGGCAGAAGTAAGAGAACATGGCCAGGGCCAATCTCAGGGGTCGTACTATGACACGGGCCATTTGGGCACCCAGGACTCGCTCACCCGGAGCTTCAGCTCGTGGATCTGAAGGGCAGTACAAAGTGCTGGTAAGGCATGAAGAAAACCCAACAACCACAGTTGAATTTTCAGACCTCAGGTCTTGGGTCAGGATTTAATTCAAAGTCTCACCAGCCTCAGTCAGCACTGGCTAGGGATGAGAGACAGGACCAAGCCTGAAGGTTTGCAGCACTAGTGAACACGGTCAGATCAGAGCACCACGCCCTGATGCTGCTAGAGTCCAATTTACACTTAAGGTTTGACCTAAAATTATTTTGGGGTGGGGGACAGAAGAAGGCATGTCAGGATCTACAAACCTCAATTTAGTATTTCCACTGGAAAAGTTTATCTTGCAGCTTTTTAAAAAAGCATCTCGGTAGTAGGTGGCGTTCATGACTTCATTATCTACAGTGTGTTTACAGATTTGTATGTCTTAATATAGTTACGTCGTTGGTTTGTGTTAATTTTAGATCCTCTTTAGCAGCACCTTAGTTCTCTGAGACTTTTAAAAAATTGAGACAGCATGGAAATAGCTAGAAGGACAGTATATGCATTATAAAAAATATCCATTGGAGATGGAGAGAACGCATGGCGGTCAGGATTCTGCAGTCAATACAACTGGGTCATTAAGGTGACCAAGATCACCAGACCATGAGACACTTGGTCCAATCATTTCATCCATCTTAATGACCAAAGCCAACCAACTGCACAATGATACAATCAACTGCTCAGTAACTATCCATTATGATGGCAGAAAACAAAACAAAACAGATTGGCAGTATTTTGGTCAGCTTAGTAAAGCTACATAGACAAGATTGCCAAGCATGTGCGGGCTCCTAGTTTTTATGCCTTTTGTGGTCGAGATGCATTTCCTTCATTCTGGTTACTTGGGAATGCTCAGCTCTCCCAAGTGTGTTTATTCCAGTTTGCTCTTTGCCATTAGTTTCTGCCTACTTTGCTTTCTTCAATTTATCTTGTTTGTGACAGATTTTTAAAGCAATCGGTACTTCATTTTTTAAAGTCATCATTCATTTTATATCCCTACTTATTTATCATGCCTTATTAGAAAATTTCTTTTTGTGTGCATTCCATTTTTCGGTGCTGCATGTATGTATGAGCTTTCCAATTTGCCTAGTTTCTCTTTGAAAGCATTAACTCAAACAGAAGAGTGGTATAAATTATATTTTACATATAAGCCAAATGTAATAGATACATATGTTTTTTAAGCTTTTGCCTGGATATATATTTGTTGACACGTATATCTGCCTACGTGGTTTTTGGATTAGCTATAATCCATGCCCAAATACGTAGACCATTTATTCTAGATATATTAGGTTTGTATCTTGCAAATGGATTGATCTATTTTTTTCCTCTGGAATTATAATTAATTGTATGTCCAGCTTTAATTTTCCTATCTTTTTATAGTCGTCAGATTCTACTAAGTTTTACCATTGTGTTGTACTCCTTCTCTCTTCTAGACTGGTCCACACAATACTTCATCGAACAGAAGCTAAATATTTGGTAATCTAATAGGTTTTTTTTGGTGTGTGTTTGGGGGGGGCAGACTAACTTCTTTACTGATTTCTTTAATTTATTGACATTATTAGAATTGCCTAAATACTTTGGTACGTGTAGGCACAGAAAATAATTTTGTGAAACCTTTATTTCCTGAAAAAATTTTTGGCTAAAGAGAAAGTTTTATAGTAAAACTATAGCTTAAAAAAAAAAAAGGTGAAAAGGATCAGAATCATCTCTATTTTCCAGGAATTAGCTTTGTAACCATCTGGTAATTGTTTTGAGTGTTGAGCTCTTTGTGTTTTAGGCGTGTGTGTCGTGTGCATGCATGCATATAAGTGCATGCGTGTGGATGCATTTTTGGGGGGAGGCAGCTACTGCAGTTGAACGGGAGTGATGGGGGACTCACTGCAATAACTGGATTGCAGATACAGCATGTGTGTGCCTCGGGCTCTGCTATAGGAACAGATGGTAGTTGAGGTCAGGTGAGGTCAGGTCTAACCAATTGGAGCAGGGAACTGATTATAAGGATGAATGGTGGCCAGGTGAGGGTGTGATAAGGGTCAGGGGAGGCAGCTGCTATTTGGGGTACTTGAAGTCAGAGAAACAAATTCCTAGGCAACGCATTCAGGCGTATGGGTGGGCTCTGGAAGTGGGAGTTAGAAAAGCACTTCAGACAGAAACTCACCATGGTCTGGGCAGCTTCCCTTAAGTAGCTAAAACAAATTCCAGTAGGAAAGATGCTGGCGTTTAGAGCCGACAGCCAAGAAAGAATTCTTGAGACATCTTTGGTGCAGAAAAGTGGTTTTATTAAAGCACGGGAACAGGACCCGTGGGCAGAAAGAGGGGCATGAGGTCATGAGTGGCCCGTTATATAGTTTCAAGTTGGGAGGGGGTTAGGAATAGCATGAGCCTGCAAGGTATTTTAGAAACAAGGTTTCCAGGACCTTCAGGGGACCAGCTATTGTTAGGAAAATGTCATTTATTACTTTTTAGTAAAAATTCAGTCATGAGTCCCTTCAGATGTATATCGGTGGGTCATATACTTGGGGGATGATTGCCAACATGTATCTTGGGGCATAGAGGTAAAGGAAGTTTCCAAAGGAACTTTTTTTTTTTTTTTAAAGATTTTATTTATTTATTCGACAGAGATAGAGACAACCAGCGAGAGAGGGAACACAAGCAGGGGGAGTGGGAGAGGAAGAAGCAGGCTCATAGCGGAAGAGCCTGATGTGGGACTCGATCCCAGATCGCCGGGATCACGCCCTGAGCCGAAGGCAGACGCTTAACCGCTGTGCCACCCAGGCGCCCCTCCAAAGGAACTTTTATATATTCAAGTAGATTCATAGGATTCTGGGGGTCCGGCTAATATTGCCTTTTGCCCTTAGCAAAGTATTAACATTGAGGCAGCTAAGTTCCTAAAGGAATGTCACTCTGCCTTTTTCAAGGACTTCCAATGAGCTGTTAGTTGTAAGGAAATTTAATTTTTCTTTTGCCTTTGTTTCCCACATCACCTGGAGGCCTTTTATTGTCAAAGTTCCAGACTTCTAAGGTTGTCCCTTCTATATACTAGAACTTCAGTTAAAATAGCGAATTCAAACCTTTGTTCCATGCATGGATTTCCTCTTACCCTTAGTCTACACGAACACAGTCATCTCCATAGTATAAAGAGCTGTCGAGCTCCTTCTCAGAAATACCGTTTTTTACCGTGCTGAACTGGGCTATTCAGAGATGTCAAAGACTCTGAGAGGTTTGACAAGCTGAAGAGGAAGAAAGTTTTACTCTTTACAAATACATGATCCATCTTTCAGGGAATCCATCTGTCGGAGTAGATTGACCCAAGTTAAGGACCTTTACACTTTCTTCCATACAAAATGATTCCATTGGTCTTGGAAAAACTTGGAGAGCTTGTGGTGGAAATGGTCAGCAGAGCAGATGCACTTATATCAACTAGTACTCAAGGATTACCTGAAGAATTTAAAAATTGGCTACCACTGCTTGCTCTAAAAGGTGTAAGAGTTAAAGATTCTATGAAGTTCATACTCATTTCATTAACCGCTTGGGAAAATTTAGAATTTGTGTATATGTCATTGTTATGGTAAGTAGAGGAAGGAGAAGGAATGGGGGATGTAGTATAATAAGAAATAGAGTTGGTCTTTGTCCCCAGTTTCTGTCACAGAGCCCCTAAAACCCTTGGCATGGCTTGAGTAATAGAGGAGGGTTTTTTATTATTCCTAACAAGCTCATTTTGCTCACCTGAGTTTATGCTAATGAAATGGCTTAGGATGGGGGCTGGTCATCAGAAAGACTAAACTGTGATTAGAGGATAGGAACTTCCAGCCTCATCCCCCAAATTTTGGGACAGAAGGTGAGGCTGGAGATTGGATTATAAAAACTCTTGAACAATAAGGTTCACAGAGCTTCTGGGTTGCTGAACACATCCATTTGCAGGGAGGGTGGCGTAGCCAGAAAGGGCAGGGAAGCTCTGGGCCCCTGCTCCCCATACCATGTTATGCATCTCTTCCATTTGGCTGTTCTGAGTTTTGTCCTTTGTAATAAATTGGTAAACATGTTTAAAGTGTTTTCCCGAGTTCTGTGAGCCATTCTAACATATTATTGAACTAGAAGAGGGAGTCATGGGAAGTCCCAATTTACAACTGGTCAGTCAGAGGTGCTAGTGGTCCGGTACTGGTGGGTGGCGGGAGCAGTCTTGTGGGAGTGAGCCCGTAACCTGTGGAGCCTGGGCTAGCTAAATGATAGCTGTTGTCATGATTGAGTTGAATTGCTGGACACCAAGTTGGTGTCAGAAAATTGGAGAATTGGTTAGTGTCAGGAAAAATACTCTGGAGGGGAAGATTAGTTTGAAGGTTTTTCTAGAACTCAATCAGTCAATTCATAAGTTAAAGACAAAACCCAAAAAACAAAAAAGCAGGCACAGGGGTTTTGTTTTAATGGTTCTGTAGATGTTTCCATACTAAAACTAAAAAAATCTACCTTATTAGTGGGTTAAAAGGAATGTGCAATTTAAGGGAAATTTATGATGCACTGGTTTACACAGTCTAATATAATTTTGCCTGTAACTAAGTTTAATTTCTACATATCATTCTGAATAAGCCAAAACAGCAGAAGAATACATTTATTCTTCATCATTTACAGAATGATAAAAACAGGGGCTGCTTGATCGACACTAAATTATAGTTCAAGAAAAGAAGAAAGCCTCTCTCACGTAGTAAAAGTAGCTGGATTCTTCACTATTCTATTCGCCAACTTTTTGAAGATGGGGCTGGAATTCCTAAGAAAAGGCAAGAACGTGATCTGTATTTAGCTATGATTTATTGGTGCTGTAAGTAAAAAGAAAACTTGAAAATAATGGCATAAACACAGAAGCGATTTATTGTTCTCATATAACAAAAGATATGAGAGATAGGTAGTCCGGGCTGATTTGGCCATTCAGAGGTGTGCTTTGGGACTGAGGCTCATTCTATCTTCCTGCCTTACCAACCACGGCTCAGGGCTTTCATCTTAGTGGTTACAAGATGATAATTATAATTACGCAAATCACATCTATATTCCAGGAAGAAATGAGCGAAATGACAAAAGCAAAGGGCAGAAGGAAAAAAAAAAGCCACTAGTCTGTCCTTCTAAGAGGCTTTCCATAAAGTTCCTACCAGTGATTTCTTCTTCTATCTCATTGGCCAGAACCGAGTTCCATGATGGTATTGATTGAATGTGCCGCCTCAGAATTCATATAGTAGTCTCTTATTATTCACAGTTTCCCCTTCCATGGTTTCAGTTACCTGTGGTCAACCGTGGCTGGGAAGCAGATGATCCTACTTCCCAAGTACAATCAGGTCAATAGTGGCCTAGAGCTGTCACAAGGCCCACATCATTCGCCTTACTTCATCGGGGCATGCAGGCATCTTATCATCTCACATCATCACAAGAAAAAGAAAGGTAAATATAGTATCATAACATATTGAGAGAGAGAGAGAGAGACCACATTCATATAACTTTTATTACAGTGTATTGTTTTTTTAATTGTTCCATCTTATTATTATTAGTTGTTAATCTCTTACTGTGCCTAATTTATAAATTAAGCTTTATCATAGGTATGTAGGTATAGGAAAAAACATAGTACAGATCTTCCTTGACTTATGATGGGGTAACACCTTTTTTTTTTTTTTTAAGATTTTATTTATTTATTTATTTATTTATTTATTTATTTATTTATTTATTTATTTGACAGAGAGAGAGAGAGAGCACAAGCAGGGGGAACAGCAGGCAGAGGGAGAGAGAGAAGCAGGCTCTCCACTGAGCAGGGAGCCTGATGTGGGACTCGATCCCAGGACCCTGAGATCATGACCTGAACCTAAGGCAGACACTTAACCGACTGAGCCACCCAGGAGCCCCTAATGGGGTAACATCCTAATAAACCCATTGTAAGTGGGAAATATCATAAGCTGATAATGCTTGTAATATACCTAAGCTACTCAATATCATAGCTTAATCTAGTTTACCCTATATGTGATCAGAACACTTCCATTAGCTTACAGTTGGGCAAATCATCTCACACAAAGCCTATTTTCTACTAAAGAGTTGAATTTCTCATGTAATTTATTGACTACTGTATTGAAAGTGAAAACCAGAATGGTTGTATGGGTTCAAACGGTAAGCATATACTCATTGCTCACCCTCGTGATCGCCTGGCTGACTGGGAGCTGTGGCTCGCTGCTACTGTCCAGCATCACAAGAGAATATCCTACCACTATTGTTAGTCTGTGAAAAGATCAAAATTCAAAATGTGAAGTACAGTTTCTACTGAATGTATATTGCTTTTGCATTGCGAAATGGAAAAATTGTTAAGTTCAACCATTTTAAGTCAGGAAACAGCTGTGTACATGGGGTCCGATACTATCACAATTTCAGGCATCCACGAGGGGGCTTGGAACATACTCCCTTGGGAAGGGGGGACTACTGTGTATTGAAAACCTAATGCCAGTGTGATGGTATCAGGAGGGGGAGCCTCTGGGAGGTAATTGGGTCATGAGGGCAAAGCCCTCATAAACAGAATTCATGTCCTCTTAAAAGAAGCTGAGAAACTCATCTTTTTGCCATGGGAAGTTACAGCTATAGGGTGTCTTTTATGAACCAGAAAGAGGGCTCTCGTGACACTCCATCTGCTAGTGCCTTGATCTTGGGACTTCCCAGCCTTCAGAACTGTGAGAAGCAAATTCTTGTTAATAAGCTACTCAGTTTACGGTATTCTGTTGCAGCACCCTGAAGGGATTAAGACATAGGACCATTTCTTGCTTAAGTTGGTGAGGAGTCAGTCCTTAGCAGTTTCGCTAAGCATATTGTATAGTTAATAAAAGTCATAATTCTGAGGTACAGATTAAAGGATAATGAATATTGTGCTAACCATTAGCACTGATGCTTTCACTAGTCATAAATAATGACCACCTACAAAACAAAAACATGGCTTCATAGCTTATAACCAAAAAATTCCAAGCTTTAAATATTACTCTTGACTTTAATATCCACTCCACAGGAAAATTATTCCTCTTCTTTTTTTTCTCCCTTTCCTCTTTTCTTCCCATTTTTTTTTTTTAAATCAAATCTCTTTCTTATATCTGATCTCCCTTTCTAGGCCATTTTGTCCTCTCTTCTCTCCTTACTTTTCTTCCTCTGTTTCCCTCCTTTGTAATATATACTTACTCTCAGTAAAAACTTAGACTTCTCTCTACTTCCATTAAATGAAACCCCTATTTCATTAATATCCTATTACATAACAAACCACTGCTGAAATTAGTGGCTTAACACAGGGGTCAGCGAACTTTTCTGTAAAGGCTGTATAGTAAACATTTCAGCTTTATGGGCCATGTGGTCTCTGCCACTGTTGTGCAAAGGCAGCCACAGATGATATGTAAACAAATGGGTATGACTGTTTCTCAATAAAACTTTATTTAGAAACAGGTAGTGGGCCAAATTTAGCACTCAGGCTATAGTTTGCCATCCCTTGACTTAACAATGATGTCTCATTTCTCATTATTTTGTGAGTTGACTGACTGAGCAGGGCAGTTTTTCTACTCCACATGGTATAACTGAGGTCACTTATTTGGCTGTATTTAACAGATAGTTCAACTGGAGATGGAACATCTTAAATGGCTCCTCATCCTCCAGGGCCTCTCCCCCTACAGCTTCTCGTTACTCAGTAGTCTGATCTGAGCTGTTTTACAGCAGTGGACCAGGAGGTCAAGTTCCAGATTGCCAAGTGCTTATGAAGCCTCTGCTTGCATCACTTTGTGAAATTCTCATTAGCCAACACAAGTCACATGGCCAATCCCAGAGCCGAAGTGGGGCAGGGCTACACAGGGGTATGAATACCCAGAAGCAAGGATCACTGGGGGCCACCAGTGTGAGGAAACACCACAGTCTGCCTTCTAGCCCTTAATGATGCACGTCTCTCCTGCATTCAAAGTACATTCAGTTCCTTCCCAGACCCACATATTACCATCCCACTTCAGCATCAGGTTCAGACTTGGGGTCCAGCACTTTGTCATATAAACCAGGTTCACATGAAGATGTGGTCCCTAGGATGTCCCCATACATCCAACATTCAATGGTGAAAATAGGAAAGGATTGCCTCAATAGATATTCCCTAACCGAAAACGGCAGAGGGGGAGGAGGCAGAAGGTGTACGGTTACTGCTCCATAGCAATTTTGTAATCCACTGGGACACATGTTACTTGGGGGAACAGAACGTTTGTTGCAATCCCTAGAACTGGTTCTTTAATCCATTGCTCTCCTCCACTTTTTGATCTTCTGGATTCTTGATTCCACTTTCGGAGATGGCTTTCCTTTCTCTATAAATATGGCTATGCCTACATCAAGTGGTCCTCTCAGACGGCTTCCTGCCAACAGTTAAGTTGGTGGCTCAGAGACATCTTCTCATTTTGACCTATTCCTCTGAGCCCAAGATTGATCCAACTCTTTAAAAAGAGCTGTGGACTTGTAGATATCCGGTTTTAAAATCCATTCCATTAGGCAAAACCCCACACCCACAAATAACGTGCCAGAGGTCTCTCCCTGATTTGAGCTCAGAATACGTGTTTTGTGGTAAAATACCCTAAAGATTCTCAGAAGTGATTTTGTTCAGGTGAGAGGATCTATGAAGCATTGCCTTAAATCTTTCAGGGGCCTAAACAAGGGATCAAACAGCTGCAACCTTGATTCTCTATTTGCCCTCAGGCCTCCAGGATGATAGCATCTTGGAGTTGATCCTTTTCCCTGAGGAAAATTCTTACTTTAAGATGTTTTACCCACTTGAAAGATGGAAAATGAGAAACAGTTATCTTGTCTAACTCAAAAAGTCCTGAGTTGGAAATATTTTCTCTATGTTCTGCTTGATAACTGAATAGTATTTTCTTTAGCTTCTATTTCTCTTGCAATATCTTAACGTACGTAGCTTAAAGCACCAAATGGCATATTCAGTATTCCACCTAAATTTAGCCAAATTCTTAGCTAAATTCTCAACTTCATTAGGTATTTAATTTTTCTATCTTCTAAGTTACCACTAATGAAGGATAGTTGGAAGGCAGGTAGAGACAAGGGTCCCGCCCTATGAGGAGACCACCCTTACAAGGATTTCATACCACTCTGCAAGGAGCCCACCACTCTTTAACATGTGATAGGTAGATGACAAAAACCTGATTGGGTGACAGGGGCATGGAGGATTTAATCAGATTAAAACAGCCCACCAACAAGCCCATAAAACCCCCCCTAGATCTAAAGGCCCTCTTGGGTCCCCTGCCTCTTGGGAAGCTTTGTATTGTGGCTCAATAAACTTTGCTGCCCACCACTCTTTGTCTGGTCTACCTCTCCATTCTTGTGTGTGTGTGTGTGTGTGTGTGTGTGCGTAAGATTTTTATCTACATACTTGACAGAGAGAGAAAGAGAGAGAGTAGTGCACAAGCAGCAGGAGCAGGGAGCCGGATGCTACCCAGGACTCGATTCCAGGACCCTCGGATCATGGAAGGCAGATGTTTAACAGACTAAGCCACCCAGGTGCCCTCTACCTCTTCATTCTTTGAAGTGGCATGACCAAGAACCGTGGACACCGAAGGAAAAGAAATCCTGTAACAACAACAGGTAAAAATTTCCTTCCTTCCTCTACCAATATATAATATAGGTCCATTTTTCTCCAACCTTTAATAGAAAGTTTAGTTCTTCCAGGATCCACTCACAGTCTTCTCATTTTTCCATCTTTCATGTAAATTCTCTATTAATCATGTTTTTTATTTTTTGTATTTCATGATGCTTTGAAGGATCTTGGGGCCTTGTTGACCCAGGAGAGACTGTCCCTCCCCTGGTCAACTAATTCCTAGAGATACCAGATGACTACCCTTCGAATATGCAAAGTAACTAATCCAGAGCCCATACCACCAACTACCCCCTTTGCCAAGCTCTCACACATCAGCCCCTGCCCTAATCACCGCAGAGCCACGGACGTATCACACAACTCAATCTCTACTCCCCAGAGCCTGCTGAAATTATTCAAACTAACCAATGCTAAACCTGCTTACCCTGATTACCTGCCTTGCCCGTTCTTTCCCATGAAATCCACAATAAAGGCTCTTATCCATGCTATTCCTTTACTCCTGTTTCCTGACAGCCCCTGGTGCCTCCCCATGTGGCCCCACATAGTGTAGCATGCCTCTTCACCTTGAGAACTGAAAGAGAACAAACTGCCTTTTCAATGGCAATCATCTGCTGATCTGTTGGCCTCACTGTACCTCAGGAAAAACAAATTCCTAGGTATAAAGAAATCCAATGTCATATACTTGAGGTTTTTGTTATAATAGCCCCCTACTTTTAGGTACCAATTTCTATGTTAATTATTTGTTGCTACATAACAGTCACCCCCAAACCCAATGAATTAAAATGTCCATTATTTTTTTATTTCTCACAATGGGGTGGGTTGACTGGCTCAGCTGAGCATTCTTCTGCTCCACGTGGTAGAGATGAGGTCACTCAAGTGGTTGCATTCAGCTGGGAGCTCAGCTAGAAGCTCACCTGGGAGTAGAATGTCCAAGATGATCCTCAAGGGCTTCACTCTACCTGACCCTCTCATCATTCAGTAATTAAGACCGGATTTCTTTATAATATGGCAGCTGGCTTCTAAAAGCGAACATTCCAAAAGATAATCCCGAGTGTGCAAATATTTATCAAGCCTCTGTTTGAGTCCTGCTTGCTACTATCTCAACGGCCAAAGCATCAGCTAGTTCATACTCTGTGGGAGGGGACTACCCAAGGGCTGAAAGTACTAAGAGGTATGGGTCCTCTGGGGCCATCAAGGTAATAGTCTACCATACTAGTATGATAATGCCATTCCAAGTTTCTTTTTGCTTTGAGGAAGAGCCGATGGAGTACAGCAGAAAATGCAGGCATGCTATGATGTGGTAAAGACAGAAGGTCTGCAAGACATGGATGTAGACAAGACAATCCAAAAGGATTTGATTTTTCACAACTCAATTAGCCATGCTGGCATTCTAAAGTCACAAATTTTCATTTTCCTAGAACACATCTTAATCGGGGATTAAATGGCATTATACTGACAGTAAGCTTTTATTTCATGGATATCTCCATCACTATTAAAGAGGCCTACTGTGGCTAACTCTATTTGGGACTATGAGGTTCTCTTTCTACTTAAAATTTTTGTTTTCATTGCTGTCATTGTTGCTGTTCCTTTTTCCTACATAGATTCCTTTGGTTACATTGACATTCTGAGAAGAGCTAGTCTTCAGCAATTATCCACATGGAAACATGTGCTACTTATGGCAGTCTGCTCTTGCTTATTTCCTGTCTTGCTAATTTTGTGAAATGGGTTATTTGTGAATAGTTACTTGATTGCAGAAATAACTTACTGAAGCCTAGAACTGTTGTAAAGACTTAGACAATTAAGGTCATCTACAGGAGTCTGAGTCAGTGAGATAAAAAGGGGATATCCAGGCTACCATCTGACTACCAAATATTTATATGTTTGGGAATATCTTTGGGCTTTTGAGTCACGTAAAGAGAGCCAAACTGACAGCTGTCTTATTGAGAGGTTAAAAAATAGCAGGGCCTCAGTCCCTCAAATTACTCATTCCAAATGTCATCCTGAGTCAGGCCTCTCCCCAATATAATTACTATTACGCTCTGTACATTAATCTCTGCTTACACCTTCTATTCTTGATATATTGCTGCTTCTGTGTCATGGGTTCATTTAGACACCCTCTGTTTGCAGTTCTCTTGCAGGTTTCAAAGTAGGATCCACTTAGAACACTCATGAAAATTACTTGAAGTGTCATTTTAAAATATAGATCCCTGGGCCTTGCCTCAGACCTACAACATCAGAGGTTTTTAGGTTTGAATTCAGGAATTTGGATCCTTTTTGACAAGTTTCCTTGTTTACTTCATGTAAGCTAAAGTTCAAGAAACACTGCTGTAAAGGGAAAGACAAACATAGGGTATGGTTCCCAACCTGAGTTAAATAATATTCATGTTTAGCTTGTGAGAGGAGGGGCAAGATCTCATTCCGGCAACATTCAGAACGGAGGTGTGTCCTTGGAGACCTTTTCATCTCCCTTCCATCTTTGCTCCCTCTCATTCTTCAATAATTCAACGGTCCTTGTCATTTGTTCAGCTAACACCATGAGCTGGGCCCTGGGCCTTGAGCCTCACAAACTCCTCTGGAATAAGGAATAGTACCATCTCCCCATGTTGCAACTGAGGCTATTAAGGTTCGTTGAAGTTATGGAATTTGTCCAGACCAGGAGCTAAGGTAGAGCTAGGATTTGAGCCCACATCCATTTTCTGTCACCTGCCTGAGAAACTCATTCACATCACAGCGTTACGGGTGTTAGGTTTCACATGAGGGACTGTCTGGTGGCCATCTCCATTTTTTTTTAATTGAAGTATAATTAACATACGATATTATGTTAGTTTCATGTGGACAACGTACTGATTCAACAATCTACATTACTCAGCACTCACCGTGGAATTGTAGTTACCATCTACCACTAAACAACATTATTATAATATTAGCTATATTCCCTCTACTGTACAGTTCATCTCTGTGCTTATTTACAGAAACTTCAATGCCAGCACCCCTCAGAAACACTTTTCTCTTTCCTTTTTAATCAACTCCAATTTCCTTTTTGTGGATATTTCTTCTAATATTTTGAACCAAAGAATGAAAGACTGATGGCTGGTGTCCTCTCCACCTCAGCCATCCAGCCATCTCTGGAATGTTTGTTGTTAGGCAAAATGCAGCCTCTTTGATCCGTGCACACCTCACTAAATATCTCCTTGGGGGGGGGGATGAGTAAAAGATGTCCTACTGCAGAGTCCTTTCTCCATAAATGACTGCATTGGAGTATACGCTCCATGTCCATGTTTTGGTCACTGTTTGAGCTCCAGTCCCTAGAAGAGTGGTTGGCGCTCCAGTACTCACTAAAATGTTGGTCGAATAAATGAATGAACAAGCTGAATTTTTTCCCCAGTTTTACTGAGAAGCAATTGTTATAGAATTTGTTATATTTTATTTGGCGGGGGGAGGGGTTGGGGAAAAAGGAAACAAAGACCATGACTAGGTCTGCTAAAGAGAACAGGCAAACACTTAGACCAACATCAAAGGCATATGCATTGGAAGAGGTAGGAGAGTCCAACCGAACATTACACCCGAGAAAGCTGCACCGTGCATGGCCTTCTCTGCCCAGGGCTGTCACTCTCAAAATGGCTATATTCGGGACAGACTTAGCCTGGGAAAAACAATGATGCTAGGAAGGATCCACCCCACCATCCTCCTCTTCCTTGGGAGCCTGCATTTCTACACCGGCTATGAAAGTAGAAAGGCTGTTTCTTGTTCACAGTGAAGCTCGTAGTACAGCTTCTGCTGCTCTGGTGCCACAGACAGCGTGAGCTTGCGCATCCTGGCCGACGAGGAACAGGTAACACGTGACAAGAGAGAGAATGAGGCTGGGGGGTGGGCAGCAGGAAGTAGCATTGCCAGGGAAGACCACATACTTCACCTCGCTCACTCTCCCGGCACAGCCCCGCCTTCCCTGGGCTGCAGTGATGCGGGGAAATCCTCGTTCCTTACAGCTTAGGAGGATTCTCCTTTTGGAGACCCCAAATGTGCTCATTTGGGCAATCTCAAACAGGATCTGGCTGCTCTCTTCCCCCTCCTCCAGGACCTGTGCCTCTGATGCCAGTCTGAGTGTGAGTTTTTGTGTTTGTTCATTCTGTGCCAAGGATGGGATGCATAATCCCTAGAATCATTTTCCCTTCTCCCAGAAAACATCTGGATCCGCTTCTTTTTAAAAATTTTTTTTTTTATTTTTAAGTAATCTCTACACCCAACGTGGAGCTAGAACTCACAACCCCAAGATCAAGAGTCTCATGCTCTACTGACTGAGCCAGCTAGAAGCCCCTAGATCCACTCCTTCTTGAAGGACTAATACATTTTTATTAATGTCTTACTCTTTATTTCCTCTTAAATGCAAACAATCAAGGGAGAGTTAGATTAGTAAGTTCCTAACACATACACATGAATTAATTCCTCAGGCAGTTGACGGGAGAACTGAGAATAAGAAAGCTGCCAAGCAGAGAAAAAGTATATGTGGGGTGTA
Source organism: Ursus americanus (assembly GCF_024610735.1). Taxonomy (NCBI): domain Eukaryota; kingdom Metazoa; phylum Chordata; class Mammalia; order Carnivora; family Ursidae; genus Ursus; species Ursus americanus. The sequence continues at coordinate 41,435,835 of NC_142130.1, forward strand.
GAGAGGTGGGGGACACACGCGCATTGCCTAAAATTCCCAAAGCCAGACTCTTCCTTCAGTATTCTCGCTTGGGACACCCCAAAGTGTGGTAGTTCAGCGGTAAGTTGTAGAGCTAAGCCCTCGAGCTCTGGACAAAATGGGTTCTAACTCTGACTTCCTGTCTGCGTATCTGAGTTACCGAATCTCTCTGAGCCTTAATTTCTTTAGCCGTAAAAATGAAGGGGGGTGGAGGGATGCTTGGGTGGCTCAGTCGGTGAAACGTCTGACTCATGATTTCTGCTCAGGTCCTGATCTCAGGGTCCTGGGACTGGAACCCTGTGTTGGGTTCTGCGTTCAGCAGGGAGTCTGCTTGAGGATTTCTCTCCCTCTCCCTCTGCCTCTGCCCCACCCCGCCTCCCCACTCACACACACATACACACGCTCTCTCAAATAAATAAATCTTTGAAAAAAAATGAAGGGGGTGCAGATAATGACACCTATTTCTTAGGAGTGCTGTGAGGCTCACATAAGATGATATCCACGGGCTGACTGGCAGTGGCCAAGGGCAGTGAGCTTCAGGCTGTGTTCGGGAGGATTCCGGGCTTGTAGGAGGTCAGAAGACCCCAGGTCACTTCTATCACGGCCGCTGCCTTATTCATCTGGAAGGGGTTAGGAAGGAGGGGTATGGGCAGGGTAGCACAGGGGATGCGCTCTGCTGTTCGTGCTAGCCTGGCCACAATCTGCCCAGAGATTTCTCTTCCAAGCTGCATGGCACGGAGGCATTGACCTCGCTATGCAGTGACTGTCCTCTCTCGCTGCTGCTGCTCCTGCCGGTACACAATTCCACCTGATTGCTAGTTCCTGTTGGGGCCTGGAACAGGAGATGTTACAGGTGAGGATGGAGTGAAGAAGCTTCCTTGGTGCCAGCCAAACTCCCTCAGAGCTGGGAACGCTACCAGTCTAGCGGCACATAAAAAGCCCCTCCCGCACAGGTGACCTTCAGTCTCTTGTCTCCTTCCGGCTTCTGCACAATACACAGGCGCACGCACATTTTCTCTGGCAGTCTATTTGCAAATCTCATCTCACCTTTTGCTCTCAGCTTCAGGCTTTTGCCAAGGAGTAGTGGAGAGCTAATGCGGCATTCGGATTCACCTTCATAAACAGAAGCCCCGATCTCCAGAATCACCAGCCGTCTTCCTAGCTGCTTCTTGCTTCGGCCTCACACTGTGCCCCTGGGTGGTCTTGTTTACTGGCGTGGGGGCTTCCATTAAACCCGTGGCTATGTAGAGAACATGGGGCAGCCCTGTGAGGCTGACGAGCAGGAACAGAGCAGTTGAAGCAGTAATGCCTCAGGTCGTTACCAAGTGCAGCTAATAGATTAATCAGGGCCTTCCTTGCAAGCTTTGAATATTAGTTTGAAATTAGCTTGGTTAAATACCCAGCGCTGGAGTGTGCATGCCGATGCATACACGAGGCAAAGGGATTTAGTGAGTCCCTTGAGAAATGCTCTTTTCCCGAAGACTTACTGCTGCACGCGCTCCTGGCTGTCCCAGCAAGGTGCATGATTTTATCCCCATGCGGACCCCCCAACCCCAAACCTGGGCTTCAACAGGACAGTGAGCAGGATTTGTTCCTGCCCAGCTGTAGGCAACGGTCTTGCGTCCTTTTTGGCTTCTCCTGTAATAACTGGGGCCTGGTAAGAAGTGAGTATGTGGAGGCTCTTGTTGCCTGAGCCTGAAACCTCTCTGGGGCACTTACTCTTATGCAATTAATCACTCTAAACCTCAGTTTCTTTCTCAGTGAAATGTTAATAATAGTATCTACTTCAGAGGGCTGTGGAAGGGTTAACTGAGGTAATGAATATAAAGTGGCAGCACAATGCCTGGCACATACTAAGTACTTAATAAATGTCAGATGCTATTAATAATCCTCTACATTTTTACAGCACTTAATTACTTTCAAGGTATTTTCACACAGTTCACATGATTCTCCTAACCAACCCACCAGGTATAAAATGCAAAGCATGTAGTATTATGCTCATTTTTACAATTATAAAACTGAGTTTGTAAATGATGAAGTGTCCTAAATTGTAATTAATGAGAATCGATTCTAGTGTCTTGTCCCCTTTTCCACCAGCCCTCAGCTGCTTTAAGAACCCAGGCTAAGAAAAATCTTCTGTCACATCAGAAAAAACAGGAGACTTGAATTGCAATATGTGCTTCTCATCAAATAACAACCTCTCTGAGTTTGTTTTTTGCGTTTGTGGTATTAGAGGGCTCCTTCCAGGACTGATAATCTGCGGTCTTTGGTTCTCCTTTAATAATGGGGCTGGTGCCAGAGATATGAAGGGAGGAGAAATGGCCCACTGCTTACTGGTCCCCACTCTCTACCACTCCCACGAGTATATCGCCTGCATTGTAGCTACTTTTGTGAATATGCTCTCTTCCAAGGAAAGTCAAGCTCCAAGAGCATAGAGGAACCATTTTAATTGTGTCTCCCCCAGAGCAGCTAGCATAATGCTTCCCACTTCGTATTCAATAACTACTTGTGGACTAATGATTTTGTACTTTTGGGTTCTCTAATTAAGTCCTAACTTTTTTAACGATTTTATTTATTTGAGAGAGAGAGAGAGTGAGCAAGGGGAGGGGCAGAGGGAGAGAGAGAAAATCTTCAGCAGACTCCATGCTGAACTCAGAGCCCCATGTCGGGCTCAATCGCATAATCCTAAGATCATGACCTGAGCTGAAATCAAGAGTCGGACGCTTAACTGACTGAGCCACCCAGGGGCTCCTAATTCAGGCCTAATTAATGGTTGTGTCAAGATCAGCCTCATTTCTATCAAGTATTTTGATTTTATGAGTCTAGACATTCAAAATAAAAAAAAAAAAACACAAAAAACTGCAGCTTTCAAAGGTTTTACCAAGAGAGTAGGAGGGGGACACATTTCTGTAAACCTACATATTGATATGGCTAAAAAAAAAGTTAGCTGCTTCAAATTTCCCAAGAACACCCATCATAATCATCAGTTATGGAGAAGAACCAAAAAGAAAGTCTTCCTACATATACCAGCATTGGTCTTTCAAGATCTTAGTTAAAAATGAGTGTGACTCTGAGAGCAAAACATGTACGAGACATGGCATGTCCCCTGTTTTGTACATTTGGATTCCAAAGCAAACAATTTTGCAGCTTTCATACAAATCAGGTAATGTTCTCTTAGTTAACAGTGGTATTTATATATGGCTCCGTGGACCATGATCATGAATAATTGAGGCCTAGACCACAGTGCATGCTACAGCCAACATTCCTTTTCCTTTAAAATTGAACTTTATCATGCGATCAGAATTGAACAGTGAACTAACCAGAAGATAATAAACAAAACAAAAAAAACAAATGACAGAATACCAAAAAAACTAACCAGAAGATAGGCTACTTGGAGGAATATCAGCACATGTAAGAAATATAAATACATGATATAAGATACCAATGTAAACCTTAACTGAATCAACGCATGCATAATTTAATTCTAGTTCTAGCTTGGGAAGACTGTAGAACAATTCATCCAAAACATTTTCTTAGAGACAAATACATTCCAAGATTCACATTCTGCTTTTCAGTGTATTGGCTCATCATCAAATACCCTCACAAACAACTTTACTCCAGGTTGCTTAGCAATTACCCATCTAATATTTAGTTGTTCTTACTTAAAAAATTCTTTAAATTTCTAAATGGCTATTATTATTTTTCAGATTCTAACAGCAGTAATAAGAATAGTCACACAACAAGGTCCTAAGTAAAATCCTTTTTCCAAATAGGTTTTTTTTTTTTTCATCTAACAACTTTTCTTTACATAAGAACCTCTTTTGAAACTTAGGGCTGAACATCACCTTACATACTAACTTGTCTTACTTAGTACTTTTTGACTATAAATTTCCCGTTTGGCCTCTATGAAAGACCCACTGATACAAATCTTCAAAATGGTTTTATTCTGAACCACTTGAAAGTATGTTGTAGAAATCATGCCTCTTTACCCCTAAATACTTCAATTTTTCTTAAGAAGGGCATGCTCTTACATAAACATAGTACAATTACTTAATTGAGGGTGTTTAATATTCACACGGTATTATTACCTAACAGAAGGTTCATTATCAAATTTTACCAACTGTCCAAGCAATAACAAATGTTGGTGAAGATGTGGAGAAAAGGGAGCTCCCCTGGCCTGTTGGTGAGAATACAAACTGATGCGGCCACTCTGGAAAACAGTATGGAGGTTCCTCAAAAAAATAAAAATAGAACCACCCTACGATCCAGGAATAGCATGACTGGGGATTTACCCGAAAAATACAAAACACTAATTCAAAGGGACACATGCACCCTCATGTTTACTGCAGTGTTACGTACAATATCAAACTATGGAAGCAGCCAAGTGTCCACTGGTAGATGATCAAGAAGACGTGGTGTACATATGCAGTGGGACATTATTCAGTCATAAAAAGAATGAAAGCTTGCGATTTACAACCATGAGTAAAATGCTAAGTGAAATAAGCCAAATACCATATGATTTCACTCACACGTGGAACTTAAGAGACAAAAGAACAAAGGGGAAAAAAAAGGAGAGAGAGAGAGAGACACAGCAAGAAACAGACCCTTAACTACCGAGAACAAACTGATGGTCACCAGAAGTAAGGGGGGTCGGGCGGTGGGGCGGGGGGGGGATGGGTAAAATAGGTGATGGGGATTAAAGAGTATACTTATTGAGATGAAAAATAAATAAATAAATAAAAATTTAACCAACAGTCCCAATAATGTCCATTACGGCGATCCTCCCCACCCCCGTGCCCAATTCAGAATCCAATCCAAGATAACACATTTCATTTGGTTGTCATGTTTCTTTAGTTTCTTTTAATCTGGAACAATTTCTTAGACTTTCATTGTCTTTTATGACACTGACATTTTTAAAAGAGTACAGCCCAACCGTTGGGAGTTTGTGTGGTAGTTCCTTACATTACCATGCAGGTCATGCATTTTCTAGTAGGAACAGTATGTAAAGAAATGCTGTATCAGTCAGGAGGCCCATGATGTCAGGTTGTCCCATGGTTGGTGACATTAATTTTGATCACTTGGTCGAGGTGCTCTGTGTCAGTTTTCTCCATTAGAAAGATTATCATTTTCCCCTTTGTATTAACAAGAAATCTGTGGAGAGATATTTGGAGACTATAGAAATATACCGTTCCTTACTGAACTTTTCACCAAAAATTATAGCATCCCTTGATAATTCTTAATTACTATGGATAACTGCAAAATGGTGGTTTTTTAATGTATTGTTCTTTCTACATTTATGATGTAACATTCTACTCTAAGAAGAGCTTCCCTTTCTCCCATTATTTATTTATATATTTATTTATTATCAATATGGGCCCATGGGTTCTTATTTTATTCAGTGGGCTATAATAAATGACTGTAATTATCCATTTCAAAGCACAAATTGTGACAGATTTGATCAGAAGGAGCTCTTTCAAGTTGGCTCTTGTATCCATTTGACATGTCCTCATCATTTTTCGATTCTTTCTTTACTTTACAGCACAGTAATATGTTCTGAGCTCATCTTGGATTTTCTCTGCCCCAGTCCTGGAATCAACTGTAGTCCCTTTTCGTGGAGAAATGATACTCAGAATTGCAAATGTAGGCATACAATTCAATGTTAAAACATAGGCTTTAAGAGATATTCAGTGTTTCCTCTGTTATGTCTGAAGTCCCAGTTTGGGCTAAAGCTAACTGTGTCCATAGAGCAGAACAGTGGGCAATCTGTACTGGCTGACCCAGTGCTATCTATCTTAACAAGAATGTGAAGGAGTAGTTTTAATAATGGCTTCTTGGCAGGTGCAAGGAGGGTAAAGAATCCTATATTAAATGTTCACATTGATTATGAGACATCTACTAATTTCAAAAACATCAAGATGTGAAAAAATTTGCATCTTAGAATCAAGAAAATAAGCAGTTTGTCTCAAAGAAGAGCATATCATTATGACTTCATACAGAATCATTCAAATGACTTAGGGAAAGCATTAAATAATGTTACAGACTGCTTTGTTTATATTTCTTCTCTCTCTTGTTATCCTTAACTATACTTTCTTTTATTTTCACTAGGCTTTAATAAAAGTATAGAGGCTAGGTCAAATGAGTCTATTTCATTTTTTACAGATACATGAAAAATGAAAAGAAATCACAGCCAGAGCTTCTATTCCTCAATGACTGAACTTAAAGAAGATAGATCATCACTAGAAATAGGTTGGTTTGTTCCACATTTTCTCATATATCTAAATTTTAATAGGCCTATTATATCATCTTAATGAATCAGAGAACTAAATGGATTTTAATAATAATAACAAGAATATTTTATGTGTGGATATGACTTTGTAGTTGACAAGCACTTTACAAAGGCAATCTTAGCAAAGGTAGCGGAGTGTAGTAACTAATTAGGAGAACCTACTGGGGATCTGACTGCCTGGGGTACAAGTCCTGTCTCTGCTACTTACTGGATTTGTGTCCTTAGGCAAATTACTGAACCTGTCTAGGCTTCAGTTTTCTCATCTGTCAAAGCAAGAGAACAGTAGCACCTGCTTCAAGAAGTCACTGTGAGGACGAAATGAGAGAATTCAGGGAGAGTGCACAGACCACTCCTTGGCACTGAGTAAGCCGCTCAATAAATGTTAGCGAATAAAAAAGTAGATCAAAGACAGGTCAGCGTTGTTCTAGAATCTCGAGTGGACACAGTTCCTTTGTACACCCCTCAGAAGACAATTTCCTATGTTTTCCCTACCGAAGAGCCTAACTGGATTTAACAGGAAGGATCTTCTTAAGCTCTAGGTCAGGGATGTGAGTGAGGACGCCGCACCGCAGGTGGGCACGGGCACTTACCCAGCGCTGTTTAGTTACCTAGCTCTGCACGTGACCCACTGCCAGCAGCTAATCCTTTGCCTAACCCAGCCTCTTTTCTCTCATCTACTATCCTCCCATTCATAGGAAAACCACGGTGCCTGCAAGCTAGATTCAGAAAACTGCGCAAAACTGTTTGAGTGGAGATTAGCAGGGAAAAGGGAGAAGAGCACACACTTAGCAGATTTGGCGGCCTCGGCTCAGGTTGTTAGTCCCGGATGACTCACGCTCTTGCCACAATGCTGGTCACAAGTGGTCCTGAAGGTACTTACCCTGGGACAATACCACACACATGATTACCATTTTCAAGAAAGAAGAAAAGGTACCTTTCTTCCACGACAAGGGATTCACCATTTCCCTTTGAATTCTTTAATTGGCCTTTCTAATTAGAGGGATTTGCTGCTTTATTTAGCAGTCATTGGCTGTGATCTCTGTGGTTTCTGCAGGCCTGGGCCAGATTGTTTGCATCTTAAAGGAAGTCTAGGGAAGCCCTACTCCTTTCTAGGCTTTCTTTAATGCTATTCAAGGGTTTTAGAGAACTGAGGTCAAGGATGATCCATTAGCGTGCAGAGGAAGGAAGCTGGGACTCCTCCGCCTATTTCTGAGTGATTACATCACTCATGCTGGCTCGGCTCCTGCAATGTCGTGTGAAGCTAGCTGTGCGTGAAGCAATACGTGTTCGCAGACTGTCACCAGGTCCTCTGCTATTTGCACAGCTCTGGTACTGTGAAGTTTTAGCATCTGCACTACTAATTCTTGGGAGAGTCTCCTAAGTTCTTCCTACACATGGTTTGTCTAAAGGTTCCATCTCCGGGCGCCTGGGTGTCACAGGTGGTTAAGGGTCTGTCTGACTCTTGGTTTCGGCTCAGGTCACGATCTCAGGGTCATGAGATGGAGTCTCGTGTCAGGCTCCACGCTCACTCACATGAAGTCTGCTTGGGACTCTCTCTCCCTCTTCCGCTCCCCCCTCTCTTGTGCACACACGCTCTCTCTCTAATAAATATGTCTTTAAAGGTCCTTCCTAACTAAAAGCTGGAAGAAAGGAATTCTTAATTTGGGAAATGTCAAAACATATGGCGACATGTGGGACAACAGCAGAACAGAGTCCACGAGGGGTTACCTACAGAGTGGCTTAAACAAATAACATTAGAACACAAAATGTAATTATATGATCATCATAAATAGCAATTCGGAACAATTACCTCGTCAGGGAAGTCTATTTCCACTGGCCCTGAAGAAGCCTCAGGTGTTTGTTCAAAGGGACCAAACTGACAAAGTGAAAGTCCTGTTAAAAACGAGGGAGCCGACAACGTTGAGTTTTGCACTTTACTCCCCGGGCGGCTCTTCTGCCCCGTGAACAACCTCCACCCAAACCACACTTCCCCTCACCCACAAGGGTCACTAATGGTAGACTCAGAAGTGTCTGTAGTCCCAGTGTTCTGTCTTGCTCTGGAGAGAGACTTAACGCTTTCTGGAATCCAGATGTATGGCTGCCTTGTCTCTTCTAGCTACCACGTTACTGACCAGGATCTGCTGTCTGGCCTTTCCCTGCGAGCGTGCACTTCCCCCACCTCAGGCTTTTCACGGCTATTCCCGCTCTATGATTTTTGTTCTTGAGTTCAGTGGCTTACCAAAGACCTAATTCAGCAGCCTGTCTGCCTCTGGCTCTTTAATTAACTCCCCAGAGGCTTTTCTTAAAAGTCATTCTGGATCATTGTGAAAGGGGCATTTCCTTAATATAAAGCTCCCTCCTCCTCAGGACGTATAGCTGAAAGCTGGCCTTAGCCGTCCTATACACGGCCTACCGAGGCCTCTGATTATGAAAACATGCTACTGGAAGGATCAAGGATGAAATAATTTCTTTCTTCGTGCTTTTTACTACACAGATGTTATTTGGCCATCTATTATCCTGAATACAATGCAAAGGCTACAATGAGGAATATATTTCCATTCCTGTCTCAGAAGGCTTACGGTCCAGAGCAACAGTCCCTAAACTTCATTGTGCATAAGAATCTCCTGGGGAGTTTGTTAAAACACAGACACCCGGGTGCCATAAGTCAGAGATGATAATTCCACTGCTGTAGAGTAGGGCTTGAGAATCTGCATTTTTAATAAGCATCGTCCCCCCCCCACCCCGAGAACCGATGCAAGGCCCCTGTGGATATTTTAAGAACACTACTCTAGGACAGAGATGCCCCAGGTCTAGGTGACCCCCTGCCAGATACACAGTTCTGGAAGCCACTGAAAGGAGGCAAAACATGCTGATACGTTTGGTTTATCTAAATAAAATGTGGAACTCATGTTATATCTGAATTTTTATTCCTATCAAGATGCTCAAACTGCTTTTTATGCTTTTACCTCCCTTTCCTTTGTCATAGGAGGGAGCATTCTGTGTCTCGATTCTAAAGATGGAGCAAGTGAAAACTATCATGCAGTCCGCCACACATCACACAGCAAGTCGGCAGCAGGTGCAAGTCAACTCACGGCCTCCGCGACGTAACAAGACAGTCTGCAAACACAATAGCTTCCCCAAGCTCCCATGTGCTTGGATTACCTAATAATGCACAAATGAGAAATGACCTGACTTTCTCAGGGTCACCAAACCATGGCTGGGGCCCAGGAATCTGAACATTTTAGAAAATCTCCAGATAATGATGCTGCTGGAAACCACTGGTGTGAGGGCACCATGTGTAGAACGTCAGACGAGTATGGGGTGGATCTCCTCACCTGTCTACCCACTTCCCTGTTCAACTTGAGTCCATTGAACTTGGTGCTCCTGCCTATACTACTTCTGCTCGGGCTAATCCACTATCTTTTCTTTTCTTGCTCTTATTTCCCTTTGGAAAAATACTCGGGGCACAATTCCATCTGCCTGCTTGGGGCAACAACTGCTCTCTTTCCATATGCGCTTGTCTAAATCCATTTACCTCCAGAGTGAAGCCTGGGGATTCTCTGGTGTATCCAAAGGATGCTGGTGTCAAGGGGCCGACTTGGAGTACAGGAAATTACAGGTAAGATAAATATATACATATTAAATAGGTATTACATATAATTATATATAAATTATAAAAAATATTAGATATTTACATAATAGATACAGAAAGTAGATGCACATTTCAAAAATCTTCAAAGTACCCTGCCATCAGTTGTCAACTCCAGCTATCACCGTCAACTTCCAATATTATATGATGCTTATAACAACACTATTTCTAATGGAAACTGCAAGGATTTTACTTGCTGGCTCTCAGTCAGAGAAATGCTTGAAGAAAGCCACGTCAAAATCATGTCAGGCATCCTAACACTTGGGGCACAGGCAGTGAGAGGAAATCTGTAAGTATCTGGTCAACATAACCTGAATGGGCAAGACTGGTTCACAGTCAAGCATGAAGAAAACCAGTGTTTGACTGGCCTTCAATTCCTCGTCTTTCTTTCAGTTCTGCAAATGTTTTCTTGTTAATTGTGCCCACAGTGGTCTAACCTGAACACCAGTATCCTCAACTCTGCAGTAAGTATTTTTTTCTTAAATACCTACCTACTTTTTTTTTCATGGTTTTTTCCTAAGGTGTAAACAGCCATTTTGAGGAAAACTGGGAAGTTGTTGATGCGGTAGAAAGTGAGGTTTTGGGGTCTACAGACCTTCATTCAAACCCTGCTTTCCCCCTTATTAGCTCTTTGTTTTTTTTTTTAAAGATTTTATTTATTTATTTATTTATTTATTTGACAGAGATAGAGACAGCCAACGAGAGAAGGAACACAGGCAGGGGGAGTGGGAGAGGAAGAAGCAGGCTCATAGCGGAGGAGCCTGATGTGGGGCTCGATCCTGTAACGCTGGGATCACGCCCTGAGCCGAAGGCAGACGCTTAACCGCTGCGCTACCCAGGCGCCCCCCTTATTAGCTCTTTGAACTTGGACAAGTTGTATGACCTCTGAGCCTCAGCTTCCTCAGCTATAAAACAGAGTTGATAACAGTGCCTCCCTCAGTGGGATGTTGTAATGAGTAAGTGAGAAAAGGCACACAAAATGCTTAGCACAGCGTGGGCCCACAATAAGCATTCATTAAAGGTTACATTTTATTGTTATTGTTACATTTTATTGTTATTATTACTAGTCTTGGGAACATCTGAGTTTTCACAGGTATTAGAACTTTTAGAAAAAGAAAGAAAACTCCTTTTATCAGTAAGCAAATGAATGAGGATTTTGGGGGCGCTAATAAATGTTCTTGCCTGAAAGAATACCACTGACTTCTGAATAAATTTATCCATTCAATAAAACTGTATTGTGCATATGCTCTGTGAATTATATCTCAATAAATTAAACACACACACACACCACCTGTATTGTGCACTCTTGACTATGCAGGGTGGGAGGTAGGGGATACTAATGTCCCTAGACTGTGAATGGGAGCAATCAGAGCTGACAGTGTCCTGACTCACCGCCTAACACATCCCTAGAGCGGACTTCAGCTCTCAAAGGAGCACATGCACGAATGAATCAGTGTCAGGAATGGTACCCAAGGTTCTGCTCTCTGAATCACCTGATAGCCATCCAGCTGCCAAAGGACAAATCCTTTCCCATTCCACATTCTTTCCTTGCCCAGCCCAATGTCAGGGTGGCCTCTGTCAAGAGTCTCCTTAATAAGGGGCTGGGAAGTGGTAATTATATGAATGCGGATGATAAAGATCACAGAATTTTCTATTTCATTTCATTTCATTTCATTTATCAGGAATCCCTATACCAACGTGGGGGTCGAAGTTACAACCCCGAGCTCAAGAGTTGTATGCTCTACTAACTAAGCCAGCCAGGTGCCCCAAAGATCAGATAATCAAAATGCAATTTCTTTCTTTCTTTATTTTTAACGCAATTTCTACATCTGCTATGACAGGTTGGAGGAGTGGCATGAGAAGCGGGGAAAGTAAATTTCCTGTGACTTTGGATTTGAAATGCACAATACACGTTCTCCATTACTGCAGGATGGTGGAAAGTGCTGGCTAGCAACACCCCCTTGCTGATGTAAATCTACTTCCGTGAGTTTTTTCCCTCGGGACTTAGAAGTGCTGAAGTTTTTTTTTTTTTTTTAATGTTATGTTAGTCACCATACAGTACGTCATTAGTTTTTGATGTAGTGTGTGTTGAAGTACTTATAGAAGTTTTCTGTCTATTGGTTTACCTTTTTAAATTTATTTTGGGGGGCTGGGTAAACAAAGATTAATTTTAGGCCGTAAATCATTCTCCCACCAATAAACTTAATCCTATAAAAAAAAGAAAGACAAAAGAAATAGACTCTCAAAGCTGATTCTTTGGTCAGAGTGAGATGTATTTTTTTCAATAGCAATGGAAAGGCCCCATAACAGAGTGGACAAGTCCTGAGCTGGGAGTTGAGAACCATGGGCTTTCACCCATGTTCCTATTGGTCTCTGTGACCTCAGGCACATATTATAACCTTTCTGGCCTCAGACTCTTCATCTGAAAAACAAAAGCATGTGATGCTTGAGATCTCTTCCACCTGGGGCACACCATGGGTGCACGAAGTGTGAGAATGTGACACGGAGCTCATGAAGCCACTTACGATTATTGAGTGGGTATCTTCCCAGGTTGCATCAAAGTTAGAGACATGCGGTTATTACAGAGCGTTGGACCTGTCCTTCTAACCCTGGATCTTGCATTTTCAAACCCTAAGCCTAAATGGCTCCTCAGACTGGCACTGCATTTGTTCAAGCCAGCTCTCGCATCTGCTGCTTCACAACCCAATTTCTCTACATTTTTATTAGTTGTTATCACCACCCTGTGAGGCAAGTATTATTTTTTCATTTTGCGGATTAAAAAAAAAATAAGGCTCAAAGAAGTGAAACACTCTATATTCCACAGCTGGTGAGTGGCATAACTTGGACTTAGACCAAAATATTTTGATTTTCATGTTAGTTCTCTTATGCTGTGCTTTTGCGATAATCCTGATTAAAGGGGAAAGAGCTATGAAGCCTTGGTGAAGATGTTGTCCGTTGATATATTTTTGTCATTTGTCACCTGAGGCCTTACCTACATCTGTGCCAATTAAACTGAGGCGCTGCCAGCCATCCCCGGGAGACACTGACCGTGAGAGACCTAGGGAGATTACTTACTCCAATAATACCACCAAGGCAGACCACGGCTAATTATTCTTGTCCTTTCCTATCTCCTACTGGTTGTACATCATCACCATTTGTGCGTTAGCCAAGCCAGAAACCGCAGTCATCTCTGACTTCTGTTCTCTTCTCTCCCATAACTGATAGTCACTAAATCTTACACATTCTTCTTCGGAAATGCCCTAAATCCATCCCCCCACCCTATACTCACTGCCATTTCCCACGGTCAGCTGGAACCAGCAGATCTCCCTGATTTAAACTCTGTTAGCACTAGACCATTTAAAACACACCACAAACTATTTTTCAGAGTTAGAGCTTTTACTGCGTGGCTCCTTTGCTTAAAACCTCCCTTCAAAGAAACAAACACGAACACAAAACCCCACCAGATTCAGACTCCGTAGTAGAACATTAACGTCCATCTCCAATCTACCCCCCTGTGTGATCGCTCTGGCCTTCTAACTCCGCAGAACATTCACCCTACTCCATGGCCCCATTTCACCCAAGAAAAGCAGATACGGAACAAAAAGAGAAGAAATCAAATGATCCGATTCTAGAACCACCAACATTTTGTCAGTGGAAAAGAAGCCAGCCAATGGGATCAAGATAGAGCAACCTAAAAGGTGAAAGGTCCAGTATTAGGGAAGCATATATATGGAGGACATTTTTTAAGAAAGATCTGCAGGGCCCCTGGGTGGGTCAGTTGGTTAAGCATCTGACTCTTGGTTTTGGCTCAGGTCTGATCTCAGGGTCATGAGATCAAGCCCCTCATTGGGATCCATGCTCAGTGTGCAGTCTGCTTGGGTTTCTCTCCCTCTGCCCCTCCCCTGCCATGCGAATGCTCTCTGTCTCTCCCTCTCTTCCAAATACATAAATAAATTTTTAAAAATCTTAAAAAAAAAAAAAAAGATGTGCGCATAGTAAAATGTTCTTGGTGTTATTTCAGGAACTTCCGAGGGCACAGAGGAGCAGAAAATGGGAGACTGGGTCAGAAAAGGGGGGGGGGGATGGGGCGCCTGGGTGGCACAGCGGTTAAGCGTCTGCCTTCGGCTCAGGGCGTGATCCCGGCGTTATGGGATCGAGCCCCACATCAGGCTCCTCCGGTATGAGCCTGCTTCTTCCTCTCCCACTCCCCCTGCTTGTGTTCCCTCTCTCGCTGTCTCTGTCTCTATCGAATAAATAAATAAAATCTTTAAAAAAAAAAAAAAAAAAAGAAAAGGGGGGGGGCTGACCTGCATGGGAGCATGCAGCAAATTGGATGGCTCAGCCAATCTCATGGAAGGAAAGGAACAGAAGAAATGTAATTGGATCTCATCTTTCTACCCAAGGCTAGTTGAAACCTAAGATTCTCATACATAAATTATCCTCCCCCTGAGATTCATTCATTCACTGAGTGTTTAATGTAAGTCAGGGGCTCAGCTAAGCAAAGGTGCCCCAGAAATTAATAAGCAAAGAAGAAAAAAGAGAGAACATTTAAAATTCCATAGTTGTTGTCTCAGGAAGCCCATAAGCCCATGTTTGAGAATGGCAGGTAAACAGTCCTAAAATAGTAAAAATAAAACAGAAATAAAGGCAAATACAGAAAGTTGAGGGTAGATAGAAAGCTGAGAGATTCAAGAAGTTTTCTTCTTATGGAAAATGATGTGGAAGACTTTGCCTTAATTAGACTCTTGGGTTTTGACAGTTTGTCTATCTCACATGTAATAAATATTAAGCTTCATAAGCCTGCAAGTATGTGTGGGATTACACCAATGATAGGTGTTCAAAGCCACACGTGCCAATGCTGTGGACTTCAGTCCCTCACCTGTCTTATCTTGCCCTTTGCAGGCAGTGCCAGGGCTTCTCTGTCATCCTGGGCTTTTGCCACCCCCCCTCCCCCACCCACCGCATCATTTGTGCTCTGGACTTAGCAACCTCTACCCCATCTAACGACCACTGACTGCACCTCTGTTGATCTCCTGTGAGTCTGGGACTTCTGAGCTCTCCAGTGAATTTTGCAACTAGTCCATTGGCCTTGGGATAGCATGGGTTTGGGAATGTCCTCTGCTCTTGGGACTATGAAGTGCACCCTTCCCTTCATTCCCCACAGTCCGGCTGAGTTCAGGCTATGCCTTTTAGTAGGACTTTACTGGAGCTCTGGGTGGCAGAAGGGAATCACAATCAATAGAGTTACCTTCAACTGCTTCTGGAAGTCCTGCTCTCCGAGCTCAAGGGTCAGGTGTGCATTCAGTTTCCTTATATCATTGCCTGACCAGTATAAGGCTTCCTGTCTCTTTCCATGTCTTTCTCTGAAGCAGGGACTGACCTAATTCCATCACCAGGAATCTGCTAAGTCTACAGTCCTTAGAATCTGATGCCAACAGCCCTAGGCTCAGAGAAAAGAAGCTGGACTTTGGTGAGGTGTGAAATCCTACTTTCCAAAGTCTCATTACCTAAATAAATGTTAGGCTTCATAAGCTTGAAAGTATGTGTGAGATTACATCAATGACAGGTGTTCTAAGCCACACCTGATTGGGATGACTGCCAATGGGAATAGCCACTTTCTATAAATGCAATGTCACCTCCTACCCACCAGAGTATGACCTTGTTCCCAGGTCTTACCAAGGCAACACTTCAGTAAAGATATTAATGTTAACAATAACAAATGTTTATATGTGCTGATTAAGTGCCAAGTACTGTTCTAAGGACTTACATTATTAATTCATCTAATCCTCAAAGCAATCTCACGAGAGATGTACAATTACTTCCCCATTTTATAGATGAGGAAATTGAAGTACAAAGCAGGTATGGAATTTGCCCAAGATCATGCAGCTGGTAAGTGGCAGAGCTGGAATTTGAATCCAGATGGTCTGAAATCAGAGCCCATGTTCCTGCCACCCAGTACATCATACAGGGTCACATCCCAGAGAAGACCTCCGCCCAAACTCTGAGTCATTCAGTGTTTGTTTTTTACTTTTAAAATTGAGGTTTAATTCATATACCCTATAGTTCACTTTGAAGTATGTGGTTCAGTAGTTTTTAGTACGTTCTCTGATTTGTGCAATCATCACCACAATCTAACGCTAGAACATTTTCATCACCCTTTCCCCACTCAAAAAATCTCATATCCAGTAGTGGTCAGTCATTTCCATTCCTGCTCCCCTCCCCCAACGCAACCTGCAACCACCATCTCTGTTCTGTCTCTGTATAGATTTGTCTGTTCCGGACATTTCATATAAATGAAAACACGCAATATGCAGTCCTATGTAACTGGCTTATTTCATTTAGCATAATATTTTCAAGGTTCATCTACATTGTATCATGTATGAGAACTTCATTCTTTTTTATTGCCTGATTATATTCTACTGTATGGATATACCAATTTTGTTTATTCATCAGCTGATGGATATTTGGAAAGCTTCCACTTCGGGGCTATTATGAATGATGTTGCTATGAAACTTCATGTACCACGTCTTGTGTATTTCTCTTCAGTATATAACTAGTAATGGAATTACTGGTAACTGTCAGTTTCAAATTATTCAAAATACAAGTCATCAAGAGCATAGTCTGCATGGAATTTCTACTGATTTGCTATCATTAGTCATCTCCTTGAAATGGTTTTTACTGTGGGAAATCAAATTCCAACCTGCAGTTCTTAGGATTTAGGACTGAGCTCAATGACTCAAGGATCTTTGATAACACACACTCACCCGCATTTACATATACACACATTCACCAGAAATATAAGCAAGGATGTACAGGCATGGGGTAGTCTACATTCCTACAGAGAAAATAAATATCCTCCTTGCCCCCACCCCAGCTTGTCCCCAAAGCAGCCACATTTGAAGCAATACTTCTCTAGCTCAAACCCGTATCATAATTCACATCACCAAACTGAACCCTTGGTTTCTCACTGAGAAGATCTGCTTCCTTCACATCTTTGGTATTATTGTGGAAAAACAATGCATAAATATTTGCTTTGCATTTTTGTAACTGTAGTTGTTTATGTGCTTTTTGTAGACCAAGGGACCAGTTTGCCCTAAAGGAGCAAGTCCTTCCCGCTTATAAGCCAGAAAACGACTTAGGTTCTTTCTGGTTCTATCAAGGTTTAGAAAAAAATATAGAGCTTGACTTTTTTCAGCTTGAACATAATGGAAAAATGCCAAAACACACAGATTTTGCTGAATGGGTTTAAAGTCAAAGTTAGTGCCCCTGAGGACTGCAATGCACTAAAAGGATTACATAAAGAGTTGACATATATAAAAGCGTAACAAAAAATTTCACATGTAATTATTCTAGGCGCCTGCAAACCAAACACTTTCCAGCTTTTTATCCCATTATTTCACATTAATCAAGGGTTCAGGGGTTTGCCTTTGGGACCACGTCCTACCCTTTACTTCCCTTCATCTTTCTTCACGGAATCTTTCCCACACAGGACATGTGCACCTAGCTATTTGAAGTGCAAAGTCAATGAAGGGAAACAGTCTGTATATTAACAAGCAAACCTCAGGGAAGGTCCACTAGTCATTTGTTTAGCAAGCTTTATAACACGTGCCTCTTACAGTCCATGATTCACTCCTGTAATTTCCCCTTATTACCCTGGTTTCCCTCAGTTCCTGTTCGCTGTTGCCAAGTGCCCCACTGCAGGCTTAAGTCAGGTTACTCTCCTCACAGCCACCTGAACGTGGCCCACATCGGCTCCCTGCAATTCTGGATAACATGCATCTCTTCTCCTGGGGACTGCCCTTTGGACTGAAAAAATACAAGTTTGAAAATCGAGCAGACCTTTAAGGTATTTGGCCCTGAGGTAGAGAGAATCCTGAAGAAAAAATAAATAAATATAAAGAATAAAATTACCCTCACAGCAATGATTTCCAAAGACAGGCTGTCCATTTTCGACACGCATTCCAAAGCTGTAGCCTTAAATTTCTTAAAATTTACTGGGTGGATGCCATTTGATCTTGGTGGTTTATCTGAATGTAGCTCACCAAACAAGTTTTGGGTCAGCATCTGTCTTGAGCTGTTCCCTCTTTTTTCCTTCTTCCATTCAGATGACTGACCTCTCTGCTAGAACTTTCCAGTTCTGAACTGTCCATACCGTAGATCTCTGTCCCAACCAAAAATTCTAAGAAATTCCTGAGTGGGATGGTGCCCTCTGCAGAACCAAGAGACAAATGGTTCCCTGGCTGCTGGACCTATTCTTGATGGTCGCTCCTTGTCTATTCGGCTTCCTGACCCACTTCTGAGCCTGCTCCTTTTGTGGGATGCTTGTCTGCCTAGATTTCTGGTTTTGATCCACTTAACTCACAAGCTATCTTTGTGCTCCGGCTTTCCTTTCTGCTAGGGAGAGTCCAGTCTTCCTTATCATCCAACTGCTGGTTGTGTCTATTTCTTCTTCTTGCAGAATCATCACTGCTTTTTTGGTCTGTTCACTATCCCGTGGCCTCTGCCCTGCTCTCCTGGTTCAAACATCCTGCTTTATCCCCATGTTCTACTGCTGCTGACGGTGCCAACACGACCTAGAATATTTAGCCCAACTCTATCAAGTATCTGACCTCTGCTCTGCAGAAGATACTTGGCCAAGATGAATTTAATTCTCTTCTCTTTTCATTCCCCCTCCCCCAAAATCTATATCGGTTACAGAGAGAAAAAAGAAAATAGAGAAAGAATATCAGAGGCAGCATTTTAAAATGATGATTTGAAAATTGTCAGTGAATTGGTAATGAATCATCATTTGATTAAAAAGATAGAGCGTCTTTAAATCTTCCATAAGTTAAATTCACTGAATTAAGTAAATTCAAATACGATTTTTAAAAGGGAAATAACCAAAGGAGGATGGAAGAAAATTAATTTGTCGATCATTGCCTAACATTTTAATATTAATACATTGACTGATTTTGGAAGCATTAGCAGGCCCAGTTATACATATAAGGTAGAATCAAAGGGACTGTCAGATAAAGAATTGGAAATAAGACATTTACTCCATTTTGATCATTACAGCTGCCCAATCCAGATGTTAAACTTAAGAATGAATTTAGGTTTCACAATTAGTTTGATTAGTCAAGTATGTTGATCATCATAAACTATAGTAGCTAAGGTTTTTTTTTTATGTGCCAAGAATTGTGTTAAAAGCTTTATGTGCATTTCATGACTTAAGCCAAGAATAACTATCATGTAGGTATTATTATTATTTTCATTATTTTACAGATTAAAATGCGGATGCCTGGATAAACCAGTTACCTCCTTCAACATCACCCAGCTGTTAAAAACTAGATTAGTGATTCCAATGCCAGGCTATCTGACTCCAAAGCCAGTGCGGTTAACTGCTAAGCGCGTCAGTAAGAGAATTCTCTGATTGCTCTTTTTATTCTTCATATTCTTACACTATTTGTTCTGCTTGAACATGAAGGAAAACTACGGTGTTGACTCATGGGGGCTGGGCTGCTCATGTCAATGGAGGGAGCAAAAGGTTAGAACAGTGAACATGTTCTTTAAAAAAAATAAAAGGTACAAAAATGTCATTTCCCAAGATATTTCCTTAGTCCCTGAACCGACTACCGGAACTGAGAGGCCAAAAAGCAAGTTATCTGTACATCTTTCCAGACTTCAGAAGGAACTCATCACCCAGAATATTTACAAGTCTCATGTGGGCAATGAAAAATTTGTAAATTCTTAGAATCCTTCTTTGCTTTATAATATCTATTATCCCTTTAGTTTACATGTTTACCAAATATGTTTGTTGTGTGCTCAGTGTTTCTGTCCTCAGTTGAGTTGCCCATAGCCGCCATCCTCTTTCCTTCGGCAGCTCACGACTGCTTGTGGAGTCCAGTCATGGGCCTTTATCTTTCCTTTTCCCGCTTCTCCTTTACATAACCACACCCACCTGTCTCTCAGCCGCCACCCAGCCCTCACGCTCCCTGTGTTTCCTCCTTTCCTGTGCAGCCTCTTCAGATCATACTCTTTTTTGTTCTCTTTTTCACTGGATTTATTCTCAGCATAAATTCAGCAGTTGGTTGGATTCAATTACTTCAAGAAGAAATCAATCCATTCTAAATGCTACTCTTTAATTGAATTCAGCTGTAAATTTCCCTGGTCTAATTCCATCTTCTCTGCTCACCTGTTGCACCAACCTTATGGTTTTATTACCTGGGTTTATTACCCTCTGTTTCACATGTTTTCATGAAGCCTTCATTCATCCATCCCTAAGTGTGTGGGCCGTCCTAAATTTTGTAGTTCATCCATCTATGGCCCAGGTGGCTTGTCTACAGCTGTGTCCGTCTGTCCCTTGAGCCAACTTGCATGCTTTCCCCGAATGGTGCTCCCATCCCGGCAGAACTTTCTTCTCTAGTTGCTCCCTTTCCCTTATCGTCCAGAGGAAAACACTGACAGGCATTATCCATTTACAGCTCCTCCATGCTTTCTTTGCAGAGCAGAGGCACGCTTTGTTTCAAGGGGTGGAGAGTGGCTGTTGGTTGAGGCTACCCAACAAGGACCACACACTTGACATAGATCTGGAGGAAAGTGTGCTGACCTTTGATCCCTTGCCCCCTTCTCTTAGACTTTATGTTAACACGGAACGAGGTTTTTTTTTTTTTTCAATATATTACTCTGACACTGAACTGATGTATACAATTGCCTGAGACTTCTACATTTCAAGACTCAGTATTAAGTTCTATGTGAAAGGTAAGCCATTTTAAAAAAGCAGATGAGTACATCTTTCACTGATAGTCATGCCAAAAATTATATTGTAAAGTCGTTCTTCTATTAGGTCAGTCTCTTTGTATAAGGCGTATAGTGGGACTGGAATGAAAAGATTTGGTCAAGTTCAGAACACGTGGTAGGCATTACCAGTGGTTTGCGGCCTGCCCACACCAGTATCTCCAGGGAGACAGTGGATTTCAGCTGCTGCATCATCAACCTGTTGCCAAGGAAACCAGAGAGGGCAAAAAAATGTCCTCAATGACATTCATTTTCAAGGCAGTCAAGACACCCCTGAAAGGAATTTCAACAGTCCTATGAAGGAAGCTAAAATAGGCTTCTAATTATAAATTCTAAGCCGTCTCCTCTCACACCAGGTTATACTGTCAGCTTAGATTTGTCTTTCAGTCATTTTCTGTTTACCGTGGCAAATATATTACAGTTGTCAGAATAAGGAGAGAGTGTTCCTGGAGGGAGGAAGAGGCAAGGGGAGAAAAGAGCAAAAGAGAGAGAGAGGCTAGGGGGAAAACGGCTCATGGTGACGTGGTTACAACACAGAACACACAAAGGCAAGTGAAGTCGTAAGTCCTAATCTAGGGGGCTGGCATAAATTTCAGCCCAAATTTGTCAGCTTTTAAATGCTTTCGTAACTGTGTTTTTGTCACAGCAGATACAGAAACACTCTGCACGTGCGTATCTTTAAAAACATGAGATTTGGTTCAGCATTTGTGGATTCTGATTTCACATGCAAGTACAAAACATGCAGGGCAGGACTTCTGAGTAACTGCTTTGCATGAGAGGGTTCCCTCCCCTCCAAATGTACAGAAAACAATGTGTTTAATTAATCAGTTTCATTAGTACTTATAAATCCCAGTATGTAAAGGTTTAGCTCTATATAATATTATGTTTGCGGACATACAAGCAATATGTGTGGGAGAGTGTGGACATGTCTAACATAAATCTTTGTGAGGACATTAATGAGTCTGTCAGGTAGAAGTTCCTAGGTATTGAGTTCCTGTCCAGAAAGTACCATTAGCATCTCCTCAGCAACCGACACTGGGCTTCCAATCTTTCCTTTCTCTCCAGCAGCCCTCACCCAGGCTGCACCAGCACACTTTCCTCCTTGTATAATTTAAAGCTTTTTCAGGTTGCTGGGCCACAACAATGAAGAATGTTCTCTGAGAGGGGTACCTATGGAATGGCCTAGACCAGTGCTTCTCAATCTCTCATGAACATATGAATCATCCAGATTCTACTTCGCTAGGTCTGGGTCTCCAGTAAATTTCCAGGTGAGGCGGAGGCTGCTGGTCCAAGATCCTAGACTACAGATTCCCAAAGGCGGCAGGTGATTCTGATTAATGTCAATATTGTGACTAGCAGGACCTAAGTATGCGGTAGCTATACTTTGAATGAAATGAACCTTATAACACCTCCCACCCCACCCCACCTCCACCCACACTTCTGGAAAGAACTCCAAAGTCTTGAGTTATGGCCATGGAACGTGAGCAGAAGTAATGTGTGTGCCCCTTTCCACCGTCTATTTCCCCTTCTGCTGGTAACCACTGGACCTAGGACATGGCGTCGCCCAGGAGAAGGAAGGACCCTGGGCCCCCAAGCCTTAATTCGCCCGTTGTTCAGTCACCCATTTCAGATTTTATATGAATGACAGATATTTATCATATTTGAACCATTATGCACTTTCTTTTTTGTTACAGCAGCTCGGATTTGCTTAATTACATATTTCTCTTGGAGGTGTTACCACATTCTACTATAATTGTCGGTCTCTCCCGCTGGAATGTAAGCCTGTGCATATTATAGTGACTGACACACAGTAGGAGACCAAGTTTGCCCTATGAATTAGTAAATGAAGATGGTGTTGTTTTTCAGCCATTTACTTGTTCAATTCATAGAGCACTTGCCATAAATATAATTTAATTCTCAACTCCCATAAAAAAAAACATAGAGAAAGAATCAAACTTATTTAATTATGCTTAGACTTTACTTTCTTTCTTTGGGGCTCAGCTGGTAATAGGTAGGGGGAGGAGAAAAGGTATTGCTACATCGGCTTCTTTACTTTCATTCGTGGCATGTGTGACCTGCCCATGACAGATTTGAGTTCCATGAGAGATCTGATTGTACAGAATGAAAAGAGGTGAAGGAAAGGGTGTTGAAAAGTAAATATACTTATCACACTTCCACTTTGGTGGAAGTGTATCAGCAGTGAGCCCAACTGCATGGAAAATTGTAACCTAAAGTGATTAAGGGAAAAAGCATATATGAACCATGTATTATATGTAGCTATATGGCTATATAATCCACCCTAGCTATATATGGCTAATAATCTACCTTTTATTTGGGCTAGCTTCTTATATCATACTGTGCCAGGCTTTACATACATCACATAATCTTTACAACAAGTCCTATAGAGTATTAACTTCATGTTACCGACCTGGAAGTTAAGTCTCAGAGAGGACAGGTGAATTGTCTGATGATCTGAACTCACTCACTTGGTTTCAAAGCTCAGTTCACTACACCCCCCGCCCCCACTTCATTACACTGAGCACAAAATGTACTTGAAAGACTTTGTTACAGAATATTTGAAAACAGAATTATCCTGGAAATTTAGGCCTTCTGGTGTGGTAGGCATTTTGTGAGACTTTATAAGCAAGTATACCAGAGAGACACGTTGTCTCAGTCTCCACTTCCATGAGAGGCAGACATGCTGGATGTGTGACATTCCTGTGGGACGGCATGGAGGCGTAAGGGACTGGGCATCATCACATGCTTGCTGAGACAGAGGCAGAAACAAAATAATTTGTTCTCTTACCAATAAAGCAGTGAGGACTGTGATGTCCCTTACCACATTATAACTCGGGTGAGGTACTGGGAAGCAAAACCTCAGGTCTTCTGACTTCTAAACCTCTGGCGTCCCACTGGCCTGGCCCTTCCTACACCTGGAGATGTGGGTCAGACACGCTCAGGGCTCCTATAAAAGAGTGGGATATTGGCCCTTTTATATTCCTTTATATTGATCTTTTAAACCATAATTGAGGTGCAGGTATCTCAGTTTACGAATAGATTTAACTGGGTAAATTCTTATAAACTCAATGGCTCCCAAATTTCCAAATCTAGCTTTACTTTTCCCTTTTATTTTCTGAACTATCCATTTGAAAATGCTTCCTTTCTGGAGTCTGCAATGAACAAGTATCCCTTGTATTTTCAACAGCCATCACAGGTCTCATCGTAAACCTAATCCAAACAGTTCTTCAAACATTATCCTTTCCCTCTGCAAATCACAATACCGTTTGCAATTCACATCACGCAATTTATTTTACTCGCAATTCATTAAGTATGACATCTCTAACTGGAGCCCAGGTGATGCCCAGGTAGTCTACAGATTACACCTTCAGCAGCAAGGATATAGATAAATCCCAAACTGTTTTGCATATGTAAATCTTGTTGACTTAATTGGGTTATTAGGAGTTAAGAATGAAGAGTTAGGAATGTGTCTTGCCACTCCATGTAACATTGAGGGTAGGGCCTAGACCCTTATAAGCGCTTGTGGCTCCTAGAGCACTTGCACATGTACCAGCCGCTTACAGATATCAGCCAAATGAATTCCACTCCTTTCAAAGTCCTATATTACCTGGTACAGTGCTGGCCCCCTAGCAAGAGAGATATATGGGGAGAATCCCATATATACAGTGGTAAGGTCTAATTTATTCATAGCTGTGTCCCTAGCTCCCAGCACAGGGAATGGTCCATACAAAGTACTCAAAAAATACATGTAAGTAAATGAATGAATGTTACAAATGTTTGCTGCATAATTTCCCTCTATTCGGCTTTCATTCTTTCACATCTATAAAGGAAATCACAGAGGTCAGCGCTTCTCAAATGCTAATGTGCATATGAATCACCTAGAAAACTTGTTCAAGTCCAGGTTCTATTATAGTAGATCTGGGGTGGGGCCTGACTCATTAAGTATGGCATCTCTAACTGGAGCCCAGGTGCCCAGGTAGTCTACAGATCACATCTTCAGCAGCAAGGATATAGAAAAGCCCATAAAAGATGCAGGGCTTCCACGTTTGAACTGAATCTTATCAATGTACAACAGCACGTCTTTCATAAAATGTGTTTAAAGAACTTTACTTTCCAGCCTCTTGGGAAAGAAGTCCCGGGGCACTAAATCTAGATGCACCAAGATGAGTACTATAAAGTTACTAAAACAAGACTATCGATATTCAGTCACTCGGATCTGCTCCGTAAGTATTGATCAAACCTAATTCTGCTTCAGTATTGAGTCTGATGAGAGCCTGCCATTTAAAGATCAAACTAACGGTGTTGCCATAAGGCTTTTTGTGTATGACAAAGAGGCAATTACATTAATGTCAGAAGGAATTGTTCAGGAAGTTTGCCAATGGGAATGAAGATTTCTGGCTACTGGAAAAGGATTTAAAAAATAACCAAACCTTTCAGTGCTGTGTGAGAGGTCAGCACATTATTCAGACTTGAATTTGTCTTCATGCTAATACCAAAAATGTCAAATTAACTGAATTGAGTTGAAGTCTTGGGACCGAGGAGAAGTCGAATGTAATGTTTAGCTATAATCATGCTATAGAGCAGATAGCATTTTAAAAATATCTCATGTTTCCCATGTTTTGTTTCATGCACAAAGGTCTATAACCCACCATACCGAGCATTTATAGAAGCAGATTTATTAGCTGTCATTTGACCACCTCTTATGTCTTCTCAGAAAAATAATCTTTGCAATTAGGGTCACTGTCTATACCCCAAATATTTCAAAATGCTAATTGGCAAGCTCTGTGCTATGCAAACCATAGGTACGGTAGATAATAATCGCTTTTACTGATTATTAAGCAGTGTTGTGCTATAGTCAAAAGTCTAAGGGCTCAATTCAGTTGTGAAAGGAACTGATTTTTCATTGGTTATTACTGCAGTAGATGCCATTGTAATCACCATTTCTGCAGTTATTCTGTACAGAGGCATCCAGTGTAGAAGCCCTGAGTTCCTCTTCAGAAAGCATAATCAAATTTACTCCACCCATCTGCACACACCATAGAGCATTTCGTATCTATTCAGGTAATGCCTTGAGCCTCATGCATGCAACTTTGCACTGTGTCCAAGATGTAAATGCACCATGACCATGTCTGAAAAAGCTTACTGGGTAGTTGGGTAGAATCGATTTTAGGGGATGATACAAATTAGATAGGTCAGCCCCATTTTCCTTACTCGGGCCCTAGCCTTCTTCCTGGTCTTGATCTTCCCCAACTTCACCCTTCCATTAATGAGTCTTGAGATTTGGGGAGAAGAGTGATAAAGAAGGATAGAAAAAGGAGAGCCTTAGAATGTTAGGGAAGGTGGTGCCAAAAGGAAAAGTTTTTGTTTGTTTAAACAAGAGGAAGAGAAACTAAGGGTCGGAGAGGAATATCTCATCCCTGGAGAAGCAGGGTAGGGAAAGGAGAGGGGTATGGATAAAGAGAGAAAATAAAGCCTGTTTTACGTGTGCCTAAAAGGTTTCACGACAGATGTAGACTTACAAGGAAAAACAAAACGGCAGCTTTCATTCTCTTCCACCCACTTTAACCTCCAAAACAAGTTCTGTGGAGATTTTAGTACTTGGATTACTGTCCTTATCCTCCACACTATTCCTGTCATAGTTCTTCACAATTTAAATGTCCACATAGACAATCCCAGTCCCCTTGTCCTGGTTCCTTGGTTGATGCCCTCTCTTTTCACTCTCAGACCCCATCACTATCACTTGTCTTTGCAGCTCATTGCCTCCAGAGCTCTGGCTACAATACTCGGTCATCGCGAGATCCTGTCACCTTTGGACTGTCTTTAACCCCTCTAGATCCCATATTGGCCTCCTTCCACAGCTGAGAGTCCACACTCCATTGTGGACTACATACACTTGCATGTATCCTGAACTCATTTGCCTCCCTCTTTCTTTGTCACAACAGCAACTTAATACAACTGTATGCTCCTCAATTCTAACTCTCCATCTCCTCTGTACCCGTCCTCTTGCAGCTGAATCTGGCTGGAGAAAAACACACACAATGCTTCATCACTGTCCTCAGGCAGGTCGGTCAAGCTGCCCCTGCTCTGTTCACTCTTTCACTCCCCAAGATGGTTATTTCATACCTTTTCCCTAAACCTCGACCACCTTCTCCCCCATTCTCAGTCTCATCTCCAGACTTTGCTTCCCTATTCACTGAAAACACAGAAGTAATTAGAAGAGAACTTCCACAACCTTCCACTACCATGTTTAACCAACGCCTGAATCCTGTGCCCGTACACTCCACTGTTCTTTTTGTTACTGTGGTCCATGTTCCTAAGGATAGCTAACCCTCCATTTGTACATTAACTAGGATAATCTGTATTACTTCTCTCTCTACTGGAGGATCAAATTTTCCTTTGCTATTAGGTTCTTCTTACCAGCTTACATAAATGATGTTATTCCTCTCATCTTAAAAACAATAAAACAGGGGCACCTGGGTGGCTCATTCGGTTAAACATCTACCTTCCACTCAGGTCATGATCCGAGGGTCCTACGAGGGAGCCCTGCGTCAGGCTCCCTGCTGAGCCAGGAGCCTGCTTCTCCCTCTCCCTCTGCAGCTCCCCCTGCTTGTGCTCTCTCACTCTCTGTCAAATAAATAGCTAAAGAAAATCTTTAAAACAAAACAAAACAATAAATCAAAAACATGTCTCTTGGCCCCACTTCCCTTTCTGGCTATCTCCCCTTTAAACTCATCCCAGGCAGATTTTGCCTCACCTTTGCACAGAAGCCACTCTTATCAAGGCTGTTAGAGACTTCCATGTTATTGATCTCCTCCTTGAAACATTTTTTAAATTTGGTTATCAGAACATCACATTTTCCTGGCTTTCTTCAAATCTTACTGGCCACATATTCTCTACTTCCTTTGCTGGTTTCATCTCACATTACCGAACTGTTAAACTTTGAGCACTCTAGGATCAGGTTTGGACCTCTTCACTTTTCCATCTATACTGATTCTCCTGTTGGTAATTTTATCTAATCTCCCAGCTTTAATTTTTTTTAAGATTTTATTTATTTATTTGCCAGAGAGAGAGGGAGAGACAGCACGAGCAGGGGGAGGGGCAGAGGGAGAGGGAGCAGAAGCCCCGCTGAGTAGGGACCCCAATGCGGGACTCGATCCCAGGATCATGACCTGAGCTGAAGGCAGATGCTTAATGGACCGCGCCACCCAGGCACCCTGAGTCTCCTGGCTTTAAATACCACCTATGTACTGATATTTCCAAAGTTTTCTCTCTAGCCTGCACCTCTCTGAATCCCAGACTCTAATTGCCTACCCAGTATGTCCACTTGTATGTCTACCAGGCATTTCACACTTCACATGTCCAACTCTCAAATCCTGGTCATTTCCCCCAAACCTAAGTGACCAAAGAATTCTCCCTCTAAATGACAACACTATCCTTCCACCCATTCAGACTCAAATCCTTGGAGTCATCATGACTCCCTTTCACTCCACAACTTATCCATCAGCAAATCCTTTTGGCTCTACCTTTGAAATATATTCAGAAACTGACCATTTATCACCACTTCACACTCTGATTTATATCCCATTGATTTCATTTGGATTACTGCAATAGTCTCTCTTAACTCCGACCTCCCTGGTTCAGCTCTTTAGCACGTATGTCTATTCTCAACACAACAGCCAAGGAATCATGTAAAAATATGTCAGATCATGTCATTCTGTCCCTAATCCTCCAATTGCTTCTTATCTCACTTCAAATAAAGGAAACTGTCTTTACAATAGTTAAGACCTTTTAGTACCTCTTTGGTTCCTCTTTGGCCTTCTTTCTTACTGTTTTCCCATTGTTTCACTTGACTAATCCTTGACCATTCTGGTCACATCCCACTTTAGGACATTTGTACTGTTCTGCCTGGAATAGTCTTCTCTCTGGATATCAACATGGCTTACTTCTTTACCCTCTTTTTCTTTTATCTCCCATGCTAACTACTGAAGTTTTCCCTGATACCTCTCAGATTGCAACCTCCAACCTTCCATTTCCCTTGCCTGCTTTATTTTTTTCATAGTACTTATCATTATCTGATACTATTTATTTTTAGTTGTTATGTTTATAATCTCCACACTAAAATATAAGTTCCATGACAGCTTGAGGTTTTTGCTGTTTGATCACTATTGCATGCCCAGGGCTAACATTCTTGATCCCTGTATGTATTTATTGAATGAATGAATGAATGAATGAATGAATGAATGATAAACAATTCTGGTGGGTTTTTTTGTTTTTGTTCTGTTTTGTTTTGTTTGTGAGTAGCATATAGTATTAGGAAAATCTCAACCCCAGATGTTTTTTCAAGAAGATTCTGAGGTTATTAATCTAACACAATGCTGAACATTCCTAATTAAATGGGGGAATATGTATGGTTATCCAGATGTTTTAATTACCCACAATGTACCCAAGTAATCATCCATTTCTAATCTCTTCCTTTAGTAATGAGAATGGTTTTAGGATAATTAGATTCCAAGTGACCAAGTCTGTGTTACTATTCCAATACTTGGTCTGATAAACCATTAGAACTTTTTTTTTTTAATTTAAAAACAGAAACCATTGCAAAATGGGATCCAATAAGAAAATTCACTTTCAGTCAACTATAGGAATCAGTCAATTCTATACCAGGCAATAGACATAGTAGTCACTAAAAGCACAAATACGTTCATTCCTTAGGGACAAGAGATACCTATGTGCTCAACTTCTTTTTGAATCACACTTTACATAACTCTTAGAATAAAATATTCACATAGCAATATATGTGAAAATAATACATGGAAAATTTAGGGGTAACCTGATATGCTCCTAGAAATTTGGTAGGTTATTTTTCTTTCTTCCTTGAGTATTTTCATTTTTTGCAATGATTTTAATGCCATTTGTGGAGAAAACTGTTTCCTATTGAAGGAGTTTCAGGTAATAATGTCAGGTGGGACAGAGTTTAGGTTGGTGGTATCTTTCGAGAGAGCTTTCTTCTTGCTTCTACACCTGTAATTCCATTTTCTACTTAGTAGCAAAAATAATGGCGAAAAATAAGATTATATTAATCCTTTGCTTAAAAAAAATTCAATGACTTCCAACTCTACCTGGAATAAAAACCAAATTTTTTTTTCAGACCTTTAAGATCCTGCATCATCTAGTTACTGTGTTTCTCTCTCTTAATCTCACAATACTCTCCCCTGTATTCACTTTCATCTAGTCACAAAGGTTAGCAAGATTCCCCCACCTCAGGACCTTAGCTCATTCTCTTCGCCTGGAATGGTCTTCCTCTGAAGATTCCCACAGGCTTATTTCTTTTTATCACTCTGTTTTTTGTCAGTTGTCATGTCCTCAGAGAGTCCACCCTGGCCATCCTATCTAGTAGTAGGTTTCCTATATGCTTATTCTCGTCTCCTTGTTTGTTTCATTCATGAAAATTGTCACAACTGTAGAGTTATTTTTACTCATTTGCTTCCTTACTTGCTTTTTGTCTATCTTTTCCACTGGGTTATAATCTCCATGAGGGTAGAGAATATGTTCTTCTTATGCCTTCTTCTTATGTATTCTATAGTGATGAGATGTAGAGATAGAGTCACTCACATATTAATAATAGTTGAAGGCTCAGAGTCAGTGAGATCACCAAAAAAGCATATGGATCAAGAAGAGGACTGTGGATAAACCGCTGTAGAAGTAGAACCCTAATATCTATAGAGCAGATCGAAGAGAAAAGGCCTGCTACAGTGATCCGTGATCAGTGGCTTAAGAAAAGAGAGGGAACTGCTAGAAGAGAAGCGGACAGGGAAGATATGCCATGTGCTCTGTTAGGTCCCCAGCAGCCAGTACAATGCCTAGTGTTTAGTAGGCACTCAAAAACATACATCCATCTATGGAATGCAAGATGAAAGAATAAGGAGAATGGGTTCAACAATGCCAAATGTTCTGAGGAAATCAGGAAAGATAAGGTTTTAGTAATTATGAGGCTACTGGCCACCTTAACAGGAACATTCACTTTCTAACATATTACATAATTAATTGGCTTAATTTGTTGTTTATTGTTTTTTCCTTCTGCTAGAAGGTATACTCCATGAGGTCAGGAAATCTTGGTTTATTCACTGACCTATCCCAAGCTCCCAGAACAGTTCCTGAACAAAGTCGAAAAGGTATTAGAAATGTTTAAAGCCTTGGTTTATATACAGAAAAGAACTGTTTTTCAGAAAGCTTAATTCTTTAGTGAGCCCAAACAATAAGAGCATTCCTATATTATCAAATCAGCCACTGTCTTACCAGTGAATCAGTTGGACATGAAGTGGTCCTAAGACTGGTGCTCAATCACCCCCACAGATTTGCTGCGTGATCTGGAGATAGGTGTAAATGTCAGCAACAATTATTTATTGTTCAATCTGCTCAGTGGAGTCCGTCCTTAAATCTCTAATGCAACAACAATAGCAAAGACCAGAGGGCCTGATTTCGTCTTTATCATCACAGCACGTACCCCTTCCTGCTCACTGAGGCTATTGTAAAGAACATGCCATACCACGAGAAATTCATTAAAGTCCCAGAGAGCCTGAACTTTTCTGCAGATCAAGGGTTCACCACCTGAGAGAAATCTACAAACACTTTTTCTAATCAATGGGACTAGTTCCATAACTGGCGGATTGTTGAAAAATGTAATTTACTCATTTTTATAAATTAGACTACGCCCCCAAAGGTTTTTTTTTTTTTTTCATTCATTTTTCACAAGCTTTCCTGAGAAACATATCTGTTTTTATTTCCTGAATTCAGTAGGGAAATACAAAATTGGCCTTTTCATGGTTTTGGTGGTTGACCCTTTTGTAGTTTTTTCTGAATATAGTTTTCACTTGGTCTCCTTATTAAATCTGAAATTGAAAAGAGTTTTCAATTGTCTCATGTTTAGATATTTCCTGATATTGCAGAAACTGCTCTATGCCAACTAGACTGTGGTAGTTTGGGATAGGAAAGGGGAGGGAAGATAATTAGATGGTGTGAAGAAATGTGAGTGAAATGATTGGGAGAGGAGAATGTTTGAGAGATTTAGGGAACATTCTGGAGGGAGAAATAACTGCCTGTGTGGGTGTTCGTACATGGAGGTTGAAAATTTTAAAACTCAGAATTTATACATCTGATTTTTTTATAACAGGTGTGTGTCACATATTTAGATGTCAAAAAACGATCACTACAAGTGGCACAAGAGCCAAAAGTATTCGATATGAGAACATCAGTTCATCAAGACCATCAAATAGAGGAGGCATATGTTCTGAGCACTCACCACTGATTGGTCAGCTGCTGTTTCCATGGCAATCCATGTACAGCTCAGACATTTTTTCTCTCCTAGTCTACATTACCTCTATTACATAGCAAAGAATGCTAAGATTAGTAAACAGACATATTTGGTAAATGTAATGTGGTACTTCAGTCACTAAAACTGTGGCTGATTATTCTAATTTTAGAATAGCTGCAGTCTATATCATACCCCCAATCTGTGGCAAAGCAGCAAAGAAACCTTATATTTTGTCTTATACTCGGGAAAAATACCCTTTGTTTAGACAGTCTCTCGAATACACCACACAGGTTTAGCAAAACAGTGATGTGTGCCTTAAGGTGGAAGGAGTGAATACTAGAGTTCTAAAAATTTCATAGATAGATGGATAGATATCGAGATCTCTATCTATTATCTATACATTTATATTTGAATTTTACTTGTCGAGTGAACACATTTATCTTAGGTGTGTCAGGCATGTGAACAGTTCTTTCGGACTAAAGCTAGTCCTCTATACTATAAATGTGAACCTAAACAAATAATAAATAATCACTACTCTTCAGAAATGAAACCAGGAAGATAGTTTTTCTCTCCGTGTATTGCTACAGTGCCCTTCTCTAAATGCAACCAAAATTTCTGAGTCCTCACTGTAGTCAATTTGCTGCTGTGGTAGAATTAACCATCTGTTTTCCATTCACTCTGCTTTTGATAGCAGTGCCAGGTTTGTCTTGGGGGGGATTTATTCCATCTCCATTCTGCGACCGTACACTGTGGTGGAGTCAACTGCACTCGTAGCTCCAGGGCTGGGTGGGACTTAAACCTAAATCTGGCCAGTCAGGGCTCTACATGCTCCTGGTGATTGGATCAAGGATGAGAATGGGGCCAAAGCCATGCCACGAGTCAGGTCCAAACAGAGTTAATTCTGGAACTTTTGCCTGAGCAGCCGGAAAGGAAACAAGCTTCATCCTCTGGACTCTATCTGGGAGGATGTGAATCTGAAGCAGCTAGAGAGACAGAGAGAGAACACCTGCTTGGGAACGAAGCCACACAAAGGAAGGCAGACACAAGAGACAGAGGGAGTTGTAAGGCAGGAATCATAATAGGACTTCCCTTATTGAATGCTGTAAGAATTAAATGAGTTTGTAATATAAGGTACTTAAGTGGTGCCTGACATATGGGCAGTACTCAATAAATGTTAGCTACTATTACTATTCACATTGTTGGAATCCTCTTTTAAAGTCAGTTTTAATTAGTTTTCTGTCACTGTAACTGGAAAGTCTCTCTCTCTCTCTAAATATATATCCCATCTCTCTGTATAGACGTATATATATAAAATATCAAAAGTAGTAAATGCTGATGTAAAATTTCTACTCTTTACCTAGTTATTCTGCTTATAGGCATATATCTGAAATGTGATTAAAGTGTATGCACACATATAACCACTGCAGTGTTATTTATATTTACAAAAAATCAAACACCTGATTTGTAAAAAAAAAAAAAAAAAAGGAAAGAAAGAAAGAAAATTTAAGTACCTTAAAGGAAGTTATACGGTCATATATTATGCTGTCATTAAAATGATGCCATTAAGTGTTTGTAATGAAAGAGGACGGAATATACAGCATGTACTTATAGTATATGTACATACAACATGATCTCAAGTACATGAAAGAATTATATAAGAAGAAGACTGGAAGAAAAAACACTAAGATATTAGTAACTGTTTTCTCTGAGTCTTGGTACTATGAGTGATTTGAATTTTTTCTTTCACTTTTCTATATCTTTTAAAGTGTCTACAATAAGCACTTAGTATTTCAAATATTTTTTCATTATCTGTACATTCATGGAATTTTATGCATTCTAAACAACAGATCTGATATTAACGTAGCCATATCGTTAGAAAAGTGAATTTAGAAAAATGCAGAACTACCAGAATCTTAGAAATGTTCTCTAGTTCCATCATTTTTAGAGATTTTGTAGGAAGCTAAGGCTGAGAAGTTGTAACTTACTCAACATTTGACAGTCTTTGGCAGATATTTTAAGACTCAGAAGACATGGATGTGAATCATATTTCAGTTTTTTTCATTTCTATTATAACACATTTTTTCTATATGCAGCAGAGTGGACTCACTGATCTAAATTTGCATCTGGTTTCCATAGTAACTGCTTTTGGGCTTTTAACATTAGGCACCACCTGTTGTTCTGTGGACAAACCACCAAATAACATCACAAATTATAGAGGGGGAAAGGGGTACATACACCTGTTTTCAAATAGCACTTCCCCAATGTGCTCTTCTCACTGATATTCAGCGGCGTACTAGCATACACCTAAGATAACGTCCTTGCCATTTCTGCACATACAGCAGCTGTAGTTCCTGAATTTAACAATATTAAGGCCTTACTTTCACGCACTGTGATGGCAATATGGAGCCACAAGCAGGAATAATAGGACATTAGATGTAGATCTATAGAGCTTTGCAGTCTCTTTCGTGTGATATTTGGGGATTCTGAAAATTACAACATAGTTAAGACTCTCTCACACAAATTTTCTGGTTTTCTACATTTGCACAAGAACACACACACACACACACACACACACACAGAGTCACACTTCTAAATATATCAAGTTATTTTAGAAATTGTGCAAACCCTTTTTCTCCGATTCATTTTTAGGCTTTCTTACTTGCAAGCAAACCAGCTGTTAGGGAAGACATAGGGATTTTCCTTAATTAAAATGATTTCTCATAGCTCTGATTCAAAGACCCTAAATTATGATAGCAAGAGTCTCTCTCCCTGGCAAGATTTCCTTTGCAAAGGGCAACAAGAATTTTCAGAAAGTAGCTTACTTGGGTTTTATCATCCCTTGGATATATGTGATTAAACCCTTAAGGTAAGCAAGAAAAGACTCAAATGCATTTTGAAAAAAATATATAATCAGCTGCTCAAAATGGTGTGGAGCATATATTGGGAGGGAATGTGGCTCACAGGCTAAAACAATTCATTGAAACAAAAGCATTTCCGTTAGTCAGACGACTCTATGTATTATTTATTTCTCTCTGTTTGCTGCTCAACATCGAGTGTTTCCTACTGGGGAGTTAACCCACCCTCCTGTCACCCGGCAGCTACGTGAGGAATTCTGAGCAGCAGATCAGGTCCTGCATGTCGATCTCAACTTCTGAGGCCCATGGTGCTTTTGTAAAAGCATGATTCCCTCTCCATTGTACCCTTCTCTCCCCTTTCCTCTCTTTTTCATTGTGAGGCAGAGGAAAGAGGGTGAGTTGTGAAGGCGAGTAGGCCTACTTAGAACCCCAGCGCCATATGCATTAGCCATGTGGTCTGAGTCTCAGGTCTTTCCACAGGGAGGTAATACCACCCACCCATCTCACATAGTAGAGGGATAGTAAAATGTCAGAAAGCAAATATTACTGAGCATGATACCGAGTAGGCACACACAAGTTTTATTTCCCTGCTCTTTCTCCACTTCTAAGGTTTCCCTGGATCCTCAGTTGGAGGTTAGAGAGGTCACCTCCTGGGGGCACTCAGAAGCCCAATGCTGCTTCCTCCCACTCAGCTGTCACTGAGCTTGTCCTTAGTTCCTCTTTCTTACTAACCACAGGAGTAGCTGCAACAGCAGCAGGAGTGACCCTAAGGCTTCAGGGAACAGTTATAACCAACAGTTATCACCTGCTGTTTCAAAACTGTGGAAAACTGAATATAACTTCCAAATCCCTGAAAAGAAGCAATCAAAATGGGATTAAAGGAGATGGTATTTGCAAAGTGCTTAGCATAGTGCCCAGCACACAGTAAATGCTCAGTAAATGTTATCCATTCCCATAAATTATTTTTGGAATCAATGAATGGCTAAGCAGATCAGTAAGGGCTCCACTGGATGTTAAGTTGAACAGTATTAAGTGAACTGATAATGATGGTGACCATGAACATGAAACCAAGTTCTGTTTAAATGAGAGGCTGCAGAGATGAAATTTCAGATGAAATGTGAAGGGTAGGAATCTTACTTCTCTCAAGATGGAGCAGTAGGTTAGATCAAGTTGAGACATAAAGTATAATAGAGACATTCATTTCACTTTCAGCCGAAGTCAGCACAGAATGACTCCCCCAAGTCTTCCACTTCGGATTTTAGAAATATTATTCTGGGGCATAATAATGTCTAATGTGAACAAGAGTGAGAGATAAAGTTCTGAACTTTTCATGATAGCTGCACGCTCTGTCAGCTTTATCATTAACATAGGAAAAGAAATAGATCAAAAAGAAAATGTTACATTGCCGGTCTAAAAGCTACAAGATGAAAGTCGCTCATTCCACCCCCAAATCCTCCCACTGTGTCTGAAGGAATATTGGTGATGACTAAAATCTCTTGCTTAGAACAGTAACATTTTGGAGGTCAGAAACATCATGAAGGTTCTGTAAATTAGAGACTCTTACCCTGGAGTCCATGGGATAAATCTGGGATGATGGTAGGCAGTCTATGAACCCTCTGAAATTATATGCCGTGTGTGTGTGTGTGTGTGTGTGTGTGTGTGTGTGTGCGCACGCTTGCTGGAAAGCTGGAGGTGGAAATCAGGGCACTGATCTGGATTTCTCCCTAGATGAGGATGTGCCTGAGCTGATGCCAGGGGACTCAAGAATAAGGAACCAGCTCTTTGTAAACGTTTACTGACTGGAAGTTCACAGGAGGTAAGTTCATCAGGGGTGAAGCGAGCCGTGAACATGAGGGAAGCTGCACAGCCAGCATCCCCATCTTGGATCAGACAAGACCCTCATTTGCACCGATAGTGTCGTCAGCCCTTATCAGGCAACCAGGCCCAGGAAAAACTACACCAGATCAACTGCAGCTCTCCTGCTCTGTGTGGCTCCTCACTTCCGAAGTATTTTGTATTTTTGTTATAAATAAATTAGAAATCCAATCATGCTTTGCAAAGCTCTGCATGTGCGGTCAGTTCCTGCTAATCCGTAATACTGCAACAGACATGGTTCTGAAGAGATGATCTGTGGCTTTTACCAGATTCCTGAAGGGTCCTTGACTTCAAGGGTTTAAGAAGCACCTTGCGAGATGAACCAAATAATTTTACAGATAAGGGAAGTGAAGTCTTTGGGAAGTTAGGAGATTTGTCCCAGGACAACTGGCAGAACCATGACTAAGAAACAGTTCTATCCAAGCCCAGATCACCACTTCTGCCATTCAACCCTTGCAGAACCAAGTACTTTAGGGGCTGTCTTGGTCAATTCTGGTTGCTGTAACAGAATACCATAGACCGGGTGGTTTAACTAACAAACATTTATTTCCCACAGTTCTT
Source organism: Ursus americanus (assembly GCF_024610735.1). NCBI lineage: Eukaryota > Metazoa > Chordata > Mammalia > Carnivora > Ursidae > Ursus > Ursus americanus. Next base: position 41,473,181 of record NC_142130.1, read on the forward strand.
GGATGCTGGAAGCATGAGATCAGGGTGCCAGCCTAGTCAGGCTCTTGATGAAGTCCCTGTTCTTAGTTTATAGATGGTCATGTTCTCCATGTATTCTGACAAGGAAAGATCTCTCCGGTATCCCTTTTTATAAGGGCTTCACCCTCACGACCTAACTACCTCCCAAAGGTCCCACCTCCAAATACCATCACCTCAGGGGGCAGGATTTCAATATATGAATTTTTGGAGGGACGCACAAATTCAATCCATCACAGGAGCCTCAGGCATGATCAAGTGAACTAATGTCAATGTCACACCACTCTAAGTCAGGAGCCAGAATAAATTCCGTGCTTTGTACATCTATCTCATGATCTTGGTTTCAGAGAGAACAAAATAAACCGGGGCAATCAGATAACTAGACAACAGAATCAAGGCAGTAAATGAACCATAGGCATAAAAACTAACATTTGTTTCTGTCAACAAGATGCTTTCCCAGAAAAACCCTTGCTCCACACATCATGGAGAGAGCAGCCAGCGGCCGCTTATGTGTCTCCCTCCTAGTTTAGCTGCACGTGGAATGGCCTTGGCAGTCCAAACTCTTCTGATGGATTTGTGCCTCCATCTCCAACAACCTTCTTATTTTTGTTTCTAATAAGACTGACCCACGAGACTGCTTCTGGGAATATTCCAGGGAAGACCACTTATCACAGACAGAACTATTTCACTAAAGCAGGATCTCAACTCAGTGGTTCCTTCAGGCCCCTCCTTCTCACTCCCTGCTTTGGGTCTTGGTCCCTCTCTACCTATTTTTCCTCCTCTGACCTCACCACCTCTTTCCGTTTGGGTCCAACTTTCTTGCTGCCTTTGGTTGCCTATCTTCCTTCGCAGGTTGCTGAGTATCGAACTCGGGAACTAAATCCCATAGTTTGATAAAGATGTTCTTGAGCTATTCATCAGCAAGGCAACAGAAAGGCTTTCTGGGATTTAAGAATATAAGACATGCTATTCTAAAGTGAGACAAATGGCCCATTTCATGCAATGGTCATGTCTTACAAAGTAACATCAAGATGTTTATAGAAAAACATGGTGGCTCTCTATGAAACCAAATTCTAGTAGGGAAAAGATTCTGAACATTGCCAACTTTCCCTTAATGACCCATTCCATTAGTAACAATATAAAATGTTTACTAAGTACCTGTTATATGCCAGGCATTGTGCAAAGTTCTTTAAGTGCATTTTCTCATTAAATATCACAAGTGTCATTACCATCCCCATTTTGTGGATGTGTAAACAGGTTTAGAGAGTTTAAGTGGGTAACAAGTGGTATAGCCAAATTCTAACCCAGGCTGGTCTGCCTTCATAGACAATTTAACTACTATCCATATGATACACATACATTTAAGATGCTTAAAACATAGTATCGACAGTTATAATTTTAACCATCTTTTTTTTTTAATGTTCTAAGCACTACATTTCTTTTTTCTTCTAATCCAAGTCTGTATCAGCCTTTATTTTTGTTTTGTTATATGATAGTCACCATACAGGACATTATTAGTTTTTGATGTAGTGTTCCATGATTCATTGTTTGCATATAACACCCAGTGCTCCATGCAATACATGCCCTCTTTAATAGCCATTGCTGGCCTATCCCAATCCCCCCCCCCCCCCGCCGAAGCCCTCAGTTTGTTTCCCTGAGTCCATAGTCTCTCGTAGTTCATTTTCCCTTCTGTTTACCTCCTGTTCATTTTTCCCTTCCTTCTCCTAATGATCTCCCTGCTATTCCTTATGTTCCACAAATGAGTGAAACCATATGATAATTGTCTTTCTCTGCTTGACTTATTTCACTTAACATAATCTCCTCCAGTCCCATCCATGTTGACGCAAATGTTGGGTAATCGTTCTTTCTGATGGCTGAGTACTATTCCATTGTATATATGGACCACATCTTCTTTATTCATTCTTAACCACCTTTTAAGGTGCTAACAAACTCTATGCTGTTACTACTGAACACACTGTTTCTGTGAGCCTCTCATGAAAGATGTTCTTTTCTTTTTTTTCTTTTTTCTTATCTTTTCTTTTTCCTTTCCTTTCTCTTTCCTCTCTCCCTTTCCCTTCCCCTTCCTTTTCCCTTCCTCTTTCTTTCTTTCTCTCTTTTTTTGAAAGACATACTTTCAAATTTAATAATGTAATACACCTAGGTTAGCATTTGGTGAATGAATCCACATTCATTTTATCACACCAGGAGACTCAAAATCTAATCAGTAGGAGTCCCAGGGAAAAAAAGGGGGGGCAGGGAGTGATGAGGAACAATTTCTCAAAGAAATAATACAAGAATGTTTTCTAGAACCAAAACACATGATTCTCAAGCCCACTGAATCCTCAGCACAGTAACTGAAAGAAAGATACTCTTATCATGGAAATGCCAAACAGAAGGAATAAAAACAATTTCTCAAACTTCACAGAGAAAAACAGGTCATACAGGAAAGAACAGCTTCGGAGTTCTTAGCAGCCATTCATAAGAATCTGGAAGATAATGGAGACCTACTTTCAAAGTACTTCAAATGTCAGTGAAACATGTTTAGCCTAGAATTCCTGGCCCAGACAAACTAGGCATCAAGTGTGAGAGAAGAATAAAAGCTTTCTTCATGAGGCTGCTAGAGGCTGTACTCCACCAAAACGGGAGCGAAAACCAAGAATGAGAAATATATGGACTCCAGGAGACAGGAGATCCAACGGCGTGGAGCCAAAGGCGATCTCCAGAGTAACTGCGAAGCAAAGGCCCAGGATGGTGGTTCAGTAGCAGAGCAACAAATCTGCCCGGAGTAGGAAGACAGGGGTCTCAATGATGAGCCATATTCACATAGTTACAGTAATAAAAACCCTAAATACAGACTTAACAAAAATAAAGAAATGTGCAAGACGTGAAAGATAAAGCAAAAGAACTTTATTGACAGAATAAAAGAAAGGCTCGGGTAAAGGAGCGGTATGCCATGGATCTTGATAAGAACATTAGATTTTGTAAATATGACAAATTTCCAAAATTTATACAAGAGCAATTTTTAAAATGTAATCTGGTTAGTTGTTTCTAAAGTTCTAAAAAGCAAGTATGTGAAAATCACAAATACATTTGGGGTGCCTTTTCTCCCAGATATAGAAATTTATCAGAAAGTTTAAGTGATTTTGGCATCAGCCAAAACCAGATGCAGGTCATAGGTAGGAATTAAATGTCTGATAATTAGGGTGTTCAAATGGAGTGGGGGACATAATAAATCAGCAACAGCTAATGATGAATAAATAGCTTATAGTAATGTGGGGAAAGAGGCACTCTCATACATTGGGGGTTGGAGAGCAAGGTGATACAACAAAATCTATCAAAATTCCATGTAATTATCCCTTGGCTGTGCAATCCTATTTCTTGGTATTATTGCTAGAAAAGTAATATGTATAGCAATATTTGTTGCAAGATATTTTTATTACAGCAAAATACTGAAAACAACATACATGGGATGGAAAGTGATTTCCAAAAAACACTGTTAAGTGCAACAAAGTACGATAGAGATATGTAGTATACTGCATTCGTGTATACAAAGGAGACAACTGTGAGTGTATGTGCGTGTGTTCATGTATTTGGACCTGTATACTCACTATATGTACATTTATCTTTGCTGATCTCTATATAAAGTATCCTTGGACACTGATAAAATTAGATTTTTCAGAGAGGGGAATGGATGGATGGGTGACAAGTGTGAGATAGGGATTTTCTTATATACCCTTTATGGCTCTTGAATTTTGAACCATGCAGCCATAATGCTTTAAAGTAATTAAAAAATAAAATATATTAAAATCAATTAGTATTTTCATAATTGGTTTTGGGACTGAGTTGGCTAATTCTTTAATATCTGAGCTAAATATTGCCAGTATGAAGCATTGCTTGACACAGCTAACAGAACCAGTAAGTCCCTTTTCCTGGCACTTTGGATATCATTCTGTTATAGCATTTATCACACTGTATTATGATTCACTGTGTATATTTCTAGCTCGCTTACTATAGTGTAAGGACTTCTACGGGGTGGGAACAGATAGATATTCATAGATTCATATATTCATTCACTCATTAGCTAACTGCTAGACAAGGTGTTTATTCAACCCTATATCTTTCGTGCATGGCCTGGCAACTGACATATAAGAATTCAATGCACCACTTTTGAGTGGATGCATGAATAAGTAAATAAGGTGAATTCAGCAATTCATTACAGGATTCAGGATGATATATCCTTAAAATTGGTAATGTTCGTAATCCTAAGGACTTCCATCTTTTCTTGACTCAAAAGTTAAGTTGCAATCATGTTGAATATACATTTCAAATCCTCTATAAAGAAAACTTTTAATTTACCTGCAGAAAGATAAAAAATATTCATTCAAATATAAAGGAGATGCTAAAGTATCTTTAAATATTATTTTATTACTTTTCCCCTGATATATTTGCATATTTGCAAATATCATACTCGTATCAAACAGAATAGACAGAAGAAAATAATATTTTTAGTGCAAAATGTTTCATAATTACAAAGCATCACTCATCTCTTGGGCCAAATGTTTCCCACAATAGCCCTGGGAAGCAGGAGATTTTGATGGAGCTAAGCAGATAACAGCAGTGTGAACAAACGATTCCTACCAAGTCATACAACACATCGGTCGCACAAATGGATTTCACCCGAACAAATCTACGCTCTCGGGTCATTGTTTCATCTATTTCCTCTCTCAAATTAAAAATGATATTAGGCTGAACGTGAAGAGGTCACAGACACATATTGATAAACTCACCCAAACAGCTCTGCTAAGGGGGAAGTGGTATTAGAAGAAATGAGTTGAGCCCCGGCTGGGGACTGGCGACTGTGTGTCAAGGGGGAATTGTGCTTGAAAAACACGATCGCAGGTAGTTTTTAAAAGAATTCCTGAGATCTATGAAAAGATTTGTCAAAACCCAGGATTTCTAAGGGAGTCAAAGTGTCTCACAGCTCCCTCTGTTTACCTCTGTATTAGCCACTGTATCTTACTCATATCATAATGGATTTCCTGCCTGCCTCCCACCGCAGCCCCCTGTGCGTACGTCCTAAGAAAAAATTATATCATCATTTTTTGGTTTTAATCCCCAAGGCTCAGCCCAGTGCAAAGCATTTAGTAGTACTTAATAAATATGCAGAGCGAAGAATACAGTTCTTGTTCACAGTCAGTATGATATAGTGGAAAGTAGTTCTATCTTTGGCTCGGCCCCTGAGCGGCAGATTCAGCTAACACATGGAACAATAAACCAAATTTCAGTTTATTCTTCTGAAAAACGAGTGGGTCACTAGCTGACTTGTGATAACATCTTCAGTTGTAAGTTCCATGATTTTATGTACGTGTGAAGGAGGTGGGATGATGACAAAAAAGAAATAAAACATAAAATACAGCGGTAAGCATGTATTAAACCATTACCCTGCACCTGGATCCATGCTAAGAAACGTCTTTACATTCATTTTCTCATTTAATCCTTGAAACTACCCTATGGTGGAGAAACTATTGCTATCTCAATTTCACACATGGAGAAACTAAGGCACAGAGAGGTGAGTAACTTGGACAAGTTCATAGAGCTATTCTTTTTTTTTTTTTTTTAAAGATTTTTAATTTATTTATTGGACAGAGATAGAGACAGCCAGCGAGAGAGGGAACACAAGCAGGGGGAGTGGGAGAGGAAGAAGCAGGCTCATAGCGGAGGAGCCTGATGTGGGGCTCGATCCCAGAACGCCGGGATCACACCCTGAGCCGAAGGCAGACACTCAACCGCTGGGCCACCCAGGCGCCCCTCATAGAGCTATTCTGACTGAGGAGTTGAAGCTTATCAAGCACACCCCTATTTGGACTCTACCTAATTCCAGTTGCAAAAAGATGGCTGTTATTAACAGCAACCTGAAAATGGAGATTTAGCCCATAGCATGTAGGTACTAATGATAGATTAATAATATGATTTATGCCTTATGAAGAAATCCAATTTATGTAACTATATAATATCCTTCTCTTCCCTTTTTCCTGGACTTTGGAAGGGCATAAATACTTAATACTCTACTTCTTTTTACCAGGCTCACTGCAGGCCGAGATGTGAGTGATTTCTGGGTGGGCTTAGTCAGCTATAAGTAGGTCTGCAATCAGGGTGGAGGAGTTCAATATAATCCATCCCATTAATACACAACTTTCATTTAGAATTATCAGGAGCGTTTGACACAAAACGGCATTCCTAAATTTTGTGACTAAACTTTATAAAGTCTTTGAATCATCACAGCATTTATGGGTTCTTCTATTCCGTCAGTCTCCTGTGATTGGGCCACCTACCTAACTCAAGTGCCATAAAGGATACCAAGAAGGTCTCGGTCTCTGCTTCCATAAACTTACTTCCGGCAATGGCATGCACTTGCGTATGCAATCAACACAGGCATGTTGCTTGAACCGGGAGATTATGTTATAAAATGGCAGTGCTAGAATTCAAATATAGTTCACTGTGGCTGAAGCTCGGACTCTTAGCAACTAAACTATATCCAGCTTCTTGGCTGACAAGTTCCTCGATATCAAGGATTGGAGTATGTGCTTTGTTGTAATGTCATATTGCCATATACAGAGCAGAACTCAGTTAGCGTTGCTGATGATAGTATGGAATAAAAAGTCAAATTAAACAGAGGTATTATAGAGAATATTCCCTTATGTGATGCACTGAGAAGAGCACAGGATCATTTCTGTGGTATTCCTGCAAAGACAGAATGACCTGAGGCTGGTCATGAGGAAACACCCGAGAAGCCCAGGTTGAAGGTCATTCTGAAGGTCACCGGGATTCCATCAAACTTCCTGCAATGATGGAAATGTCCTATGGTTGTGCTATCCCATTTGGTAACCATGAACCACATGTGGTTATTGAATGTTTGAAATTGCTAGTGTGACTGAAAATGGTATTATTCGTTTTATTTAATATAAAGTAGTTTTAATTTAAATACCCAAATGTGGCTAGTGGTTGCCATATTAAACAGCTCAACTGCAGACCCTCCATTGCCTACTGAGAACATGAAAGACAGGGAAAGAATGAGGAATTGTACACAGACTGGAAGAGACTAAAGAGACATGACAACAAAATGCAAGGAGTTCCTGGATGCCATCCTGGACCAGAAGAAAAGAAGAGTCATCACTGGGACAGTGTGCAAAATTGAATAGGATCTGTGTTTTGGTCAAAAGCGTGTTATCATTACTGATGTCTTGACTTAAAGGCTTGTACAATGGTTGTGTATGTGAATGTGCCTGATTTGGTAAATTGGAGTGTTTTGGGGTGATGGGGAATACTGTTTCAGCTTGCTCTCAAATGGTTAACAAAATACTAATGATAATGGAAGTAGAATATATTGTGTATATATGTGTCAACGTCTATGTGAGTATGTGTGTACACACAAACACACATATATGAAAATACATGTCTATGATGTAAATGTATGCACACTTTTGACATACATACAGAGAGACAGAGAGAGCAGGAGGGAGGAAGGTAGAGAGATGGAGCAAATACCGTGAAATGTTAACAGTGAGAAATCTGGGTGAAGGGAATATAGATGCCCTTTGAATTGTACTTCAAGTTTGAAATTATTTCATAAAAATTTAAAGAAGAATTAATATTAATAAAAGTCCTCTGGACGTTTGCCTTTGTCTTTAATCAACAACAGTCATTCTCTCATTCATTCAGCAAGCATTTATTAAGTATATGGTTTGTGTCAAGCACTTTAGGGGATACCCAAGTGAATAAGATAGTTCTCTGCCCTTAGGGAATGTATAGTCTATGAGAGGTGATAAAACATATTTGTAACCATTACACTGCAGTGAAAAATATTAAAAGAGAAGGGCAGTAAGTATGGTATGAATTTATTTTTTTTCTGTATGACTTTATACTACGCAAAGGGTGACTCTATATTACACAGACGGAAAGCTTATTTGAAGGATTTTATCTGTCTCAAAGGATAGGAAAGCCTTTTTAGAGTAAGAATGGTGTAAGTGGTTATTCTTGTCAGTTTAAATAGTATCGTCTCTAAAGAAACTTGAGGAACCTAACCCCAAAACAGTGACAAAGCTCAAATCCCTTTTATAGTAAGCTCATAGGTAGTCCTGCGCCCTAAGCTTGAATACTTCTAGGGACAGAGAAATCACTACCCTACCTGAGGCAGCTCATTCTGTCATCAGACAGATTTATCCCCAAGGAAAAAGTCTGTCTACATCTCTCTCACTCAATCCTGTTGGTCCTACATCTTTCATTTGGGGCTATAAAGAACAAATCTGACCCCTGTTCTTCTGTATGACAGTTCTCTGCATATTTTAAAATAGCTGAATCCTCTTTTCTCCAAACTAAATATCATAAATCCTCAATTTTTTTGAGTCTCCTCATGATCTCATTCATAGTTCTCTGAACATGTAAAGACTTTTCTATATCTTTCCGAAAGTGTGATGAGCCTCAATGAGTTCAACATTCTTCATGTCATGGGCCCAATATTCAAGAACGGTGGGACTATATTGGCTCCTGCTTTTAAGACAGGTATGTATCTAATAGACCCGGAGACATTTTTGCTTTGAAGAAAGACCATACCATACTGCAGACTCACATAGAGCTTACAGATAACTAAAAGCTCTCCTGCTTGGGCCGTCTCCCGTACTATTATTGGGTACTTGGCTTTTTAGGACCCGGTGTAGACCTTACATTTTATCTCTATTACATGGATATTCTTAGCATTCAACAAGCACTCTAGTTTGTGGAGATCCTTTTGGGTCCCAACTTGACATCCAAAATGTTTTATATCCCTTCCGGCTTAATAGCATTTCTAATTGTAATGAGATTAATTGCTATGTGGTCACTATTAAAATTTAATTGTAATAATTACTGTAAAAATAAATTAGAAAATGATTTATGTTAAGAGATAAATCACAAAAGATATTAAAATACAGAATTATGAACATGAATGAAAAGATCTGGGTGTGTATGATGAGAAAGAGAGAGAGAAAGAGAACACATTGAAGAGAGAATCGTAAACTAAGCAATCAGTAAAGGACAGGGGAACAGGAATTCTACCCATGTGCCAAAAGCGATTACTTCAGAGAGAGGCATAGCCAGAACTGCCCCTGCATCCTAAGGCAGTTAATAATAAGAGCTACCCAAAATTGGGGTGCCTGAGCTATTGTAAATAAGGCCTTAAATCTGGTGCCTAAAAATTTCAATGATTCTTCCACCACCTAAAGAGAGACTCCATATATGGCAGACAATACTCTCTACATCTGGCCCAGGCCTTAATGTCTTGCCACCCTTCTCTGCCTGGAAAAACTGAATGTATATCCACTGGACTCCAGATGTAAGAAGTGACTTACAGTTCCCAGAAGAAATGCAACTCTGCTTGCCTCAACACCTCTGCACATTTTGGCATCCTTCCCTCCTTCGCTTGAGAAGACCTTGACTCAAGGCTTAGTTAAGGCACCATTTACTTTCAAAATATCTATGCCCCCTACCCCATCTTCATTTATTTGCCAGGTCTATCTATTTTGCACATATGTCTGGTGGAGGATTTCTTTTATTAAATTACAATTATCTCTTTGTCTTTTTTTTTTAAGATTTTATTTATTTATTTGACAGAGACAGCCAGCAAGAGAGGGAACACAAGCAGGGGGAGTGGGAGAGGAAGAAGCAGGCTCCCAGCGGAGGAGCCCGATGTGATGCGGGGCTCGATCCCAGGACCCTGGGATCAGGCCCTGAGCCGAAGGCAGATGCTTAACGACTGCACCACCCAGGCGCCCCTATCTCTTTGTCTTTCTTTAGAAGCCCCTGCAGGAAGGCTAACAGAGTATCTGGCATATAGGAGATGCTCAGCTGATTGTACTGAATGATTGAGGGGGGAAACCCACGGAGTGTCAGCCTGGAATCAGGTTATTGTATTAGTTAGGAGTCTTGGTTGTCAGTATGAGACACCACTCAAGTTAGCTTAACCGTAATAGTGGGAAGGGGAGGCAGAGAAGTGTCTCTCAGAGATTCCAGGAAAGGAAGGGAGCCAGACCCCTGGAAGGTCTGAAGCCAGGAACTGACAAAGCATTAGGACATTTTCATTCTCTCTTATTCTTGCGTTTTGCAGATCATCGACTTTAGTCTTCTTTCTGGTTACAGAACAGCTTTTTGCATCCCGTAACAGTTCCTGCCATTTATATCTGGGAGTTCCATCTGCATGTCATGACTAACTCACAATCTCTCTGTTCCACGTCAAATGTCTGGGGAGGAAATCTGATTGACCCAGGTTGTATTGGCTATTGCTCATTATCCAGTTGGTAGAGATCAGGAAGGAGGGGGCAGCAGCAGTGTGCAAATGCGGCTGCTGGTGAGCAGTCCACCCCGCGTGTTAAAGTAAGCGAGGGCATTCTCAGAGAAGGGAGGGGTGTACACCCACCCACAGGCCATCAAGCCTGCCAAACAATCCAGTGACCTGCTGCAAGGAGGGGAGCTTCGCTTAATAAGCTTGGATTTTATAAAAAGGGATTCTCTGGGGTTTTCATGTTGAAATAGCAACAGAAGTTGACTCTTTTTTTCTTTTTTAGCAATGGTTGGTCTAGGGCTAACCTATCTCAGGCATCCGCTAACTCAAGTTGTTATGAATTATGTTTGGAGGAGTCTAGAGAATACAAAGATGTGTGCAAGTGGGAGGAACATCTTGGAGTGAAACTTTGTGATAAAATCTGCATTTTATGTTCACTGGTGATTTGTTTTGTATTTTTCCCTGATGTTTTATATTATAAAAGACTCAACTAGTTTTTTTTAATGATTTTTTATTATATTATGTTAGTCACCATGCAGTACATCCCCGGTTTCCGATGTAAGGCTCGATGATTCATTAGTTGCGTATAACACCCAGTGCACCACGCAATACGTGCCCTCCTTACTACCCATCACCGGTCTATCCCATTCCCCCACCCCTCTCCCCTCTGAGGCCCTCAGTTTGTTTCTCATAGTCCATAGTCTCTCATGTTTCATTCCCCCTTCTGATTACCCCCCCTTTCTTTATCCCTTTCTTCCCCTACTGATCCTCCTAGTTCTTATGTTCCATAGATGAGAGAAATCATATGATAGTTGTCTTTCTCTGCCTGACTTATTTCACTTAGCATTATCTCCTCCAGTGCCGTCCATGTTGCAGCAAATGTTGAGAATTTGTTCTTTCTGATAGCTGAGTAATATTCCATTGTATATATGGACCACAACTTCTTAATCCAGTCATCTGTTGAAGGGCATCTCGGCTCCTTCCACGACTTAGCTATTGTGGACATTGCTGCTATGAACATTGGGGTGCATATGGCCCTTCTCTTCACTACGTCTGTATCTTTGGGGTAAACACCCAGTAGTGCAATGGCTGGATCATAGGGTAGCTCAATTTTTAACTTTTTAAGGGACCTCCACACTGTTTTCCAGAGTGGCTGTACCAACTTGCATTCCCACCAACAATGTAGGAGGGATCCCCTTTCTCCACATCCTCTCCAACAATTGTTGTTTCTTGCCTTGTCTATTTTTGCCATTCTAACTGGCGTAAGGTGGTATCTCAGTGTGGTTTTGATTTGAATTTCCTTGATGGCTAATGATTTTGAACATTTTTTCATGTGTCTGTTAGCCATTTGTATGTCTTCATTGGAAAAGTGTCTGTTCATATCTTCTGCCCATTTTTTGATTTGTTTATTTGTTTCTCGTGTATTGAGTTTGAGAAGTTCTTTGTAGATCTTGGATACCAGTCCTTTATCTGTAGTGTCATTTGCAAATATATTCTCCCATTCCGTGGGCTGCCTCTTAGTTTTTCTGACTGTTTCCTTGGCTGTGCAGAAACTTTTAATCTTGATGAAGTCCCATAAATTCATTTTATCTTTTGTTTCTCTTGCCTTTGGGGATGTGTCATGAAAAAGTTTGCTTTGGCCGATGTCGTAGAGGTTGCTTTTGATGGATTCCTGTCTCACATCGAGGTCTTTCATCCATTTGGAGTTTATTTTTGTGTATGGTGTGAGATAGTGGTCAAGTTTCATTCTTTTGCATGTAGCTGTCCAATTTTCCCAGCACCATTTATTGAAGAGACTATCTTTTTCCCACCAGATGTTTTTTCCTGCTTTAACAAATATTAGTTGCCCAAAGAGCCGAGGGTCCATTTCTGGGTTCTCTATTCTGTTCCATTGGTCTATGTGTCTGTTTTTGTGCCAGTACCATGCTGTCTTTGTGATCATAGCTTTGTAGTACAGCTCGAAATCCGGCACTGTGATGCCCCCAGCTTTGTTTTTCCTTTTCAACAGTTCCTTGGAGATTCGGGGCCTTTTCTGTTTCCATACAAATTTAAGGACTATTTGTTCCAGTTATTTGAAAAATAAGACTCAACTAATTTTTTTGATAGTATATTTAAAGAAGAGTGAGCGATCGATTTTACTGGAGCATAGAGAATGTGGAGGGAGTGACAGAATTTTAAAGTTCCAAAGCTAGTCTAGAGAGCTAAGTTAAGAATCTTCAGTTTATTTGAAAGAAATTTGGAAGTGCTGAACATTGTAGATTGGGGAAATGGCATGACTGGAACTAGGTTTTAAGATCTCTGTGACAGGGGTGCAGAGAATGAAACGAACCGGAAGATGATGAGTTAGGAGGCTGTTGTATTTGCACGGAAAATGATAAAACAAAACAAAATAACAACAACAACACAACAACCCTATGCCTACATGGTAGCAGAAGAAACAGAAGCAAAGGGATGACAAATACAACCTATTTGAGTCAAGATACATTTCAGAATTTATGAACATGATGACCTTTTCCCCCTAGGTTCACGGACAAGCCCATTCACGACCCTACGTTAAGAGCCTCTGGATCTGAAGTTTGTACCTCTTAACCCCTTTATCTTTTTCACCCATCCCCTCGTCGACCTCTTCTTCGAGAGGCACTGGAAGTAAAGTAAAACAATAGGAAGAATTTTGAAACAGATCGGATATGGAGGTGAGTTTGATCATAGATGATGTGACAGGTTCAAGCCTTGATGACCAGAAAAAGCATGTTGCCAGAAACAGAAACTGGAAGTCAAATAGACAAGCAAGCTTCACCGTGTGGGATGGGGGCGCAGAAGAGGCCATGTCTGGTTTAAACACTTCGCCTGAGATTCTTGTGGGACAGCCATACAGACGTGGGGTGGACACCTGTATTTGTTTGAACATCTACCATTTTCCAGGTAGTGGATGTATTTTAACTCACTGAAGGGTCACTCAAACCCTAGGAGAAAGCATTTTCTTTATTTTACACATGAAGCCTCTGAGGCTCTGAGACTTTGTAAACAGGTCCTTCAGTCCATTAAGCAGCAGGGGCACTTGGGATCTCAGCGTGCTGGACCACAGACCCGTGTCCTCTACTATCCCACAGAGCCTCCCTGCAGGTGGCTGTGAAGACCAGGCTGGGGCTTAAAAGGGCCATTCTAGTCAGTGCCAGACAGCTTACAGCTGAAGTGCTCTGCAAATGGTCTTTGTGCTTGTCTGGTCTCCACGTGCAGGTTATACATTCTTTAAGGGTAGACCTGACATCATAAATTTCTCTTGCCTCCTTCCACAGCACCTCCTGCAGTTCCAGACACAGAAGAAGCCTCACTGAACACGCAGACTGATCCGTGGTTCCGGTCCCTGGTGATAACTGCACAGCGTCTTCACTTCGAGGCTGTAATCCTCATGAATCATGCATCTGGACGCCTCCCTCTCCTTCGGTCCGGTAGCAGGTATAACACAGGAGGGGAAGGCGATGATGTTGAAATAACAGCAAAGTAACCAGTTTCATTCTCCACCCTTAACACCTCTCAGCCTCTGAACCCACGTCCCTGTCCTCATGAGAATGCTGAGGACTGTCCGGCCAGGCCTGCCAGAGGCTTTCAGCATCCCTATATTATGTTGTCAGGGCTCCCATCCCGTATCTTCACCACTCTTTCCTGTACGATTCATTAAATACCCCAGCCATGACTGAGCTACACTGTGACATCTGACCAACTCAAGTTTGCCAACTCTTGCCACTGTCCCGAAGCAACTGGTGGCTACTTGACCTGAGACAGGGAATGCGAGAAGTGATTTGCAGAGATTATCAGACACATGAGAGAGTTACTGAGACCTGAGCATGCTTTTTAGGAATAAACGCAATTTAAAATTGTCGGCTAGACTAATTGTCCCCCCATGGCTTCCTAAAGAGCATAATGCTACCAGTAATAAGACCTACCATTTAATTGTCTTCCCTACTATTTTGGGAACTCGCTGGTGCTTTAAATATGTTGATCTGTTTAAGACCAAAGCCAGTTTCCTCGGAAAAATGTCTGGTTTACTCTAAAGTCTATGCAACAAAGAGTAGAGGGATGCAAAGGGGGAGCGCCAGGGAACCCCTTGAACAGCTGAGAGATGGAGCTGCTCAGAGTCCCTGGATCCACACATCCCTGAAACCCTTTATGTTATGGGGACTCGGGGCCCCCTCTTAACAACATCATGTTTCTGTCTTGTTTACTATTATATCCCCTGCACCTGAAGTATAATAGGTGCTCCCAAATAGACATTGAATGGAAAAACAAATGAATCATCGAATGAAGGATTCCATGCAAGGTCTTTCATATTCAGCAACCATGGAAGGGATCCTAAGCCAATGCTCTGAGCAGTAAGGAAAAGCAACACTTGCTCAAGTATGGCATGCTATTCATCTTTCGCATAGTGTATCCCATCATTAGAGAGTGTCTGTTTTTAAATAGTAAATGTCTCTCTACCAGCAAAGGCATATTCAGCACTTGGCAATCGTTTAGAACGTAGAGAGATTCCAGTTATCAAATCCCTTTCTGCCTAGATAGCTAGCTGAGGCAAGACTATAGTCAGAGAGTTGAAGGGGGAGAGGGGGAGATAGGCCTGTGATTCTAGGATTCAGAGAAGAACCAGGGACGGAGGCTCCGCCTGCACGTTTCTACGGCTATTCCCTAATCTAGGGCCCCAAGCTGTAGCTGGTTTGGGGAGAATCCAGAGGCCCAGAGGCCACGAACTGGCCCTCAAAGGGAAGCACTGAAAACATAGCCCTGAACTGTTCCACTGCTGAGAAACCTCGGGGCATGCAGGGTTGAGCCAAAAGGAGCTTCTGCCAAGAGCAGCCGTCACAGCAGCAGAAAGGAGCCACTGGGAGTTCACTGAGGAGAGAATGGCTAAGGACATTTTACTCTAGAGATATCCATCCTCTTCGTAACCGAGCAAACTAGAGAAAATTAGAGATGATTGATCAGTCGCAATTCTCCTCCCTGATAAAAGACAATGACAATTACCTGCTGAATAAGAGGCCGGGGAAAGGAAGATCATATATATAACAGTTCCTTTGCAACTCTGCTCATATTCCAATATCTTTAGAGGGTAGCAAAAAAAAATAGGCAGAGGCTACAAATACCTAAGGCAGACATGGCTACCTGTTCACCAAATTTTCATTTTTTTCTTGTCCTTAGCCCATAAACAAACTAAATATCTTCACTCTCTTGCATTAGTTTTCACTAGAATAATCTCAACAGAATATGGAGGGAAGGGATATATGCTAATTCAGGGCGAAGGTATTATAGGATGCAGATGTGCTTTCTCCATACTCTTTCCCATCTGTATTCAGACAATGGGGGATGGCAAAGCCTGGGAGGACGGTAGAGCCATGATAATGGAAGAAGCCTTGGTTCTTCAATTACCACACAGAGAAAGCCAGGTGCTGACCGGAAACACTGACCTTGGACAGTCTGAATGAACAAGAAATAGCTTTTGTTGTATGGAGCCAATATGCAATCTGGGTCTGTTTGTTACAACAGCCTGGCTCATCTTAACCTAACACATGGCCCAAAATGCACCCCCCAGACTTATGACAAGAGATGATTGAGCGAAGTTCAGAAGGAAGAAGACAAGATCCCTTGGTGAGGAAGGCCCAGCCTCTATAACACACATTGCTATGGAAGAGAATCATCACCTGCAAGAGACATTTTCTAAAGTAATCTTTCCCTTCCTGAGAGTGACTTACAGACTTCTGGCTGGTGTCATTAGAGTGCTGGGGAGAGTGCAATGAACATTGAAGAGTGGGTGTGATGAAATTTACCAAAGTAAAATTGCTCAAGGATGAGCTGGAAAACCGAGTGTCTAAGTCTATAAACCTGAGATTCAGACCCAAGAGTTTAAATGGAAAGCAAAAACATGGGGGGCTGTAGCACAGCCAAACAATCTTGCTGCCCACCTCACTGCCTCTAGCTTCTTGTTCATACGGTGGAGAAAAGAGCATATTACATCAGAAAAATTCATGCTAGCTACATCTCAACTTCCAGTCCCTTAATGTAAATTAGGTAGAGGTGTCAAAATCCGTTAAGTATCCCAAATGATCAAATTCTCCCTATAAAACCCAGGAAGTAATTTGCCTTAGGGTTTTGGAACATGGTGTCAAGAGATGGCTTCCAAGAATTAGTAAAGCTATAATGACAAAATTATTGCAGTATCACTAAAGGGTTGTTCCCAACTTTGGATTCCCAGGATCATCATAAATCCTCAAAGTATGAATGGAGATGGGGGCTAATGAACTATTTTCAGAATTTTAGAAAGCCCTAATAGAATCAATATATTTATCAGAGATCATGTTGCAGTGACTACTTAAAGCACTTAGGTTCTTTGACTTGACCAGAAATATATCATCTAGCATGACAGCAATGCTTATTATCTTATGTTGATCAGAAACTCTGATCACCATTTTAGATGTGTTAAACTAAAATATGCTAGAAAACATTGTTATTAGACTAAGCCTTTTATAATATGGTACATATTATTAAAAGACTAATAACAAAAGGGCCTTTTGTTGAGAAAAAGAGTAACCAGATTCAAAAGTCAGGATAGGATTAAGGCATTCAGCCCTTTAGATCCAAAGGAAATAAATGAATTTCTTCAGTCCACCCTGAACACCTCAATATATCTGTATTTTTTATGGGCATTCTAAGAAAATTAGTAAGAAGGCCTGCCAAAGTGTAGATATCAGGAGGGAAGGAGGAAGGGTGCTCAGGGAAAGAGAAAGATATATACAAATACATATGATTATGTATCTCCATGTAATAATAGGAGACAGAACCATTCTAGGTGTGTTCTTTTCCCACTGTGGGAATAAATGAAGACCACACAAAGGAGACAATTAGGTTATTTACTCAGACCATACTATACAGCAAAGAATTCAGCCACCATCACTCACATTGGGCAGAGACTCAAAGGCAGGCAGGGGAATAGAAAGCTTTACGCTGAACAAGGGGAAGACTCCAGGTCCGTTCTGATTGGAGGCTGTTAACATAGGGAAGCTGGAGGTATGCTCACTAGACCAATCCTGTGTGACTGCTCTGGGAAGCATATCTGGCTTTCTCTCTCGTTGGTCCTAACTTGGACGCAGGGAGCAGAGGGACAAAAAATTAGGGATGTTGGCAGTCACTGACCAAGTCCTGAATTTTCCGGAATGACAGCCGCGGAGACTGCCTGAGGTCTGGCTCCTTGCACTGGTTGTTGCAGAGGCTGAAGGTCAGAAATGTGTTGTCATATGTGATCTGGCCATTGTTCATTTGTGTACAATCACCCTTTTCCCTCTGACAAACATTCTATGACCCAGTTTTAGGCCAGGGCTTTCACTTTTTTCTCCACTTCCTATCAACTCCTATTTCTACCTACTCCCCATTTTTTTTTTTTTGGCCATGGGCCTTTTAAATGCAATTCCCCCAACCTGGATAGTCACGTTACCTCTAACTGATATTAAGCACTATCCTCACCCCCATGGGCAGCTTAAGCCCCACTGCCAGTCATTAAGTTTTCTTGGATAATGTTTGCATTGAGTAATTTCACTTTCTCTATATTCCTGCTACATTTAGAATTTGTGCCACATCATTAAACACTTAATTATAAAATGTTTTCAATTGATTTTCATTAATTTGTGCATGTTAATCTTATCTCCCCAACCAGATTATAAGTTGAAGGCTGCTATCATAGCTTAAACTTTCTCTTTTATTTTATGATACTTTGCAGTGCTGCATGTAGTAAATACTCAGAAAATAGTTGTTAATTGAATACTATCTATGTACATTATTCAATTGAAGAGATGAAAGAAAGTGACTCATCATTCTATTTATTACCATTCCAGGTGCTAATTTCAGGCTCAATCACCCCAATTTTCTTAGAACTGCGGGATTTTATACACTAAAGTTTGAGGACCCTTTTCTAGCATCAAGTGAAAAGGAGGCAAGACTCCAGTGATTTTTTTCAACTTCTAAGCCCTGCATAGCAGTGAACCTTTTGAACAATTCATGAGATACATATTGGGTTTTTCAACAAGAAGGATATAGGGTGCTGGAGGGCAAGAAAAAATAGAAGTCAAATGGCTCCCTGAACACGTGGTGGAAGAAATGAGAACTCATGTGACAAGCTGAGTATGGATATTTTTCTGAGAACTCTCTACCTATTTCTGAGAGCACTTCAGGTAAATTAAGAATAGCAGCTAGAAAAGAATCAAAGAGGAGAAGTCGTAAATATTTTTTCATCCAAAACCACAGCAAGGATATATACGCTCCATGTCTGTGTGTGGGCAATTCAGCTGTGTCTATGCCTGAGAGACTATTCACTGAGGCAGCTCTTCAGCTGGGGCGAGCACCAGTGGTGTGTTGGAGTGGCTCATATCAGCTCATGAGAGCCAGTTGTAGGGTTTTCAGAAATTTTGCTAGCCAGTTGTTAAATCGTTGATAGCCTGGACTCAGCCATGTTGGGAATACACTATAGAAATTAGCAAACTCTCCAAATCAGGGTTTTTCTTTTTCCAAGCACACTAGTGCCAGAGAGCAGGGTCATCTGTCTCCCTTTCCAGAGAGCACCATCAGGGAGGTGGGGGGCGGGGATGACCTGACAAATTCTGCATTTTCTACCTTCCATGAAGAGTCCCCTAGAGTTAAAAGTATACAATGTTAGAGCTGCATGAGATCTTAGAGGAACTGAAGTTTGGAAATGAGAGGTAGATTGCCCAAGATCATGGAGCTGGCCAGATCAAATAGAAAGTCTGAAGAAACACCCAGTTTTCTTACTCTCACCCATTACTTTCTGGAAATGAATAAA
Organism: Ursus americanus; assembly: GCF_024610735.1. Taxonomy (NCBI): domain Eukaryota; kingdom Metazoa; phylum Chordata; class Mammalia; order Carnivora; family Ursidae; genus Ursus; species Ursus americanus. The sequence goes on from NC_142130.1 coordinate 41,492,344, forward strand.
GTGTCTGATTATTCAGGATGGTATATTCTCCTGCCTCCTTCCTTTCACATCAAGGAAAGCTCCTGCTGGTAAGACCAGATCACTCTCTTGTGTCAGAGCCCAGCTCATAAAATGCTATTAAGTGAATTACTGATGACCTAATTCCCAGCTGCAGGACACATTCCATTAGAGGCAGGCTGGCTGCCAAGTAGTGTCAGCAATGGCTGGATGGCAGGAGTGATTGAAACCATCCTGCCTTGGGTGGCTGGGCCTCGGAGAGTGCAGTTCATGGTGGGGAGGAAGTGCTTCTATTCCCCAGCATCAGTCCTAGGTCTCTTTCTGGGAACTGAATTCATCAGCTTCAAAGAGAACTTTCTTGAAATAACAAGGGTCACTATCATAGAAGCAACTAGAGGTAGTGCTTCCCCATCCTACATGTTGAGAACATCAGAAGATTTAACTGCTATCATGCATAGCACCACGTTCTATAATTTTTTTTTTTTCTATCCCCATCATTACTTCCTTCTTGCTTGCCTTTATTGTCAGGCTGTCCATCCTCCTATTTCTATATGTTTCATTTCCATAAAACACAATGTGTTCCTGGTTGGTGATACGGTGGAGAAGAGTAGGAATAATATGGTGTATTTATATTTCATTGACCTCAGTACTCCACAAATAAGAGTTGGGAAAGTATTTGAGGGAAAAATATATTCATAAATCAAAATTAGATAAGTCCCATGTGGGTCATTTTATAGCTGCTATTTTCTGCTCATAGAATAGGCACAAAGGTTAAATAAGATAAAGCACTCTGAAAGCTGTAACACAAAAATCCAAATGTAGAAAGACGATGCTAGAAGTTCAAGCAAAAATGGAAAAGTACTTAAATTTCAAAGAAATTTTGGGTTCAGTTAGCCTTTACAAGTGTCAGAAAGAATGTGGCAGAACAGTAGACCCAGAGTCAAGACACCTGGGTGCTAATGTGGGCTTCATCTCTAATCAACTCTGGTATTAGACAAGTCACTCATCTCCTCCCGACTCCTGTTTTCTCATCTGTGAAACAGAAAACCAGACTGGATAATCACCAGATCCTTTCCAGCTCTAAAATTTCTATCTTTACATCAAGATGAGAATAAACTGAAAGATCCTAGCCTATTCATTATATGCTTAAGACATCCTGCTCTATTCAGTCTTTCCTCTTCATCTCTGGTTTTTCTCCGTCTTTTTTATCTTCTCCATCTATTTCTTTTTTTGTTTGTTTGTTTTTTTAAAGATTTTATTTATTTATTCGACAGAGATAGAGACAGCTAGCGAGACAGGGAACACAAGCAGGGGGAGTGGGAAAGGAAGAAGCAGGCTCATAGCGGAGGAGCCTGATGTAGGGCTCGATCCCATAACGCCAGGATCACGCCCTGAGCCGAAGGCAGACGCTTAACCGCTGTGCCACCCAGGCGCCCCTCTCCATCTATTTCTCATGTCTCATTTTCTTCTTTATGATTTTATTTTGTCTCCACTGCCTCTGCTTCCAGCTATTAGTGGTGTCAACTGGGCACTTCCTAAATTACCAAGCTCATTTCTAGGCACTGTCACCCCATACTGACTACCACTACAAAATTATATAAGTACATTGGACTGCGCTTGGATAAATGAGGTGCTCATGTGTCTGTGGGTGTTTATTTGAAGTTAAGAACCCAGAAGGTTTTATTCAATTATCCAGGAGCTTGGCAGTATGGCCTTAAAGTAAACTAGAAGTCCAAAGAATCTCTGGCAAACCACCTGCCTGAGAATGAAAAATTAATAAGAATGAAATTCAGCAGATTCTTGGCATTCTGTGCTTTTATATTTTTTCATCTAAAAATACTAATATTCTACTATATTGCCAAAACCCTAGTGAGATGTTTTTATTATAGATATGTTCCTTAACCAACTGAGAGTAAGACCTAGAAAACAAGCCCTTAGTAACCAGCATCTCAATGACACAGAAACTATGACTAGTTTGAGCACATATGACTTTCTTTCTCCCTTCTAAGAAACAATTGCCCCTTTTTAATCCCATTACCTCCTGGTATCTTTCATCCAAAGGCTTAAAGCCATGAATTAGCCTTTGGCTTCCTTGTCCTTTCATTTATTCCTGAATATTTCCTAAGTTTGGAATGAAAACTGCAAGGCTCATGACTGTGCGGTATGCACTACACGGAGACCATAAGTGATAGGTATTTCAAAAACTTCTCCAGCATTTGTGATGCTGTCACTCTTCTCTCCATTGTTACATGCCAGGAGTCCGAAAGGGAGCCCCGACTGGCGCCAACACCTCCTGCATTTCAGGCCCATCTCAACTAGACAAGTTTCTCCATGCCCTTCATGCTCATATAGTTCTTACTCAGCCTGAGCCCATACACTTTTTCAAGCATTCTTTCTCACAATTCTAGCCTCTGGGTCTATTTTAAAATTAAACCATTAAACCTTGAACTCCTAATACCAAAATATTGTGGTTTAGTGAGTGGTAAAAATGGAATAGAGGCCAAGCAAAGCTAAGACCAATACAAAGGCTCTTATAAATTGCAGCAATAGAAATAACTCATCAGCGAGAGAAAAAAAAATGGAAAACCAGTTCACCGTGTCACTTGATGGACAACATTACCGAACTGGCATTTTGTATCAGGCCACTTGTAAAACCTTTTTTCTATTCTATCCCTACAGAAATTTTCCCTGTCTTTCTCCGTTCTGTTTCTATTATAAAAGGCTAGACCTCAGAGGCATCTTACACAAACTATTCTTTCCTTTCTTGTAGTATAATTAATGTCACCTTTCTTGGATTTCCCGTGGTATTGGTTAACCTGCTGCTTGTCACCATTGGTCATTTGCGAATGTATCTGCCTCCCCAATCAGAGCATACGCGCCTTGAAGGCAAAGAGAGTTGCACCCCTTTTGCACATACTTGGCTCACAGTAAACCTCAGAAAGTGTTTATTAAACTGAATTGGTTTCTCTTTGTAAGACCAGCAGGCACTCCAACGGCTTCTAATGGCTTTTTCGTTTTTCAAAGACTTCCTTTTTTGGAGCACACTCCACGTGACCCACAGTTATCTAGGGCAATGTTCAAGTGATTATAGCAGAAAGCTGAGATTCCACCAGCGCTCTGGGAGTTGCAGCCAGAGATCAGCAGAGCCACCTGCTTAATATTTTAAAGAAGCGGCATAGTCCTTTCATAGAGGTTTCTGCCATCGATCCCCTCTGAGGATTCATCACTCAGCCACATTTAACATTCACTAGGTCAGACCTTTATTAAAGCTGACATCATCTGAACCCTTGTGCAATTCAATCTTACCATAGATTCTGCCCAACCACCACTTCCTCCTCCTCCTCTTCATCCCCCAACCTTTTGCTAGGGATTCAGCCAGTAAATAGGTACTCCAGAGCCTAAAGCTTTCATTTAGTGACATTACAGGGGAAACGGTAGAGAGTGAAAGAAGTATGGCCCCTCCTTACACCAGCAGCGAACCCACAAGACTTGAGACTCTGGGCTGAGTACAAAGTCTCCCTTGCTTCCTGGAAATGAATCTGAGCAGCGTTATCAGCTGGGTGTCCCCCCACAAGGAAAGGGCGTTTGCAGTTGTCTGCGTAATTCTGTCCCTTACAACCTGAATCAGAAATGAGTCTTTAGAAGATACTTCTTATGCTTGAAATAGGCACCCCTCTGGGGCGCCTGGGTGGCTCAGTCGTTAAGCATCTGCCTTCTGCTCAGGGTGTGATCCTGGGATCCTGGGATCAAGCCCCATATCAGGCTCCCTGCTCCGCTGGGAGCCTGCTTCTTCCTCTCCCATTCCCCCTGCTTGTGTTCCCTCCCTCGCTGCTGTCTTTCTGTCAAATAAATAAATGATATCTTAAAAAAAAAAAAATAGGCACCCCTCTGCCTCCTGCTGCCTTATTTTTTACTTCTCCTGAGAGTGCGAGGTGACTGCGTCCAGGGATTTTTCTATTCCCCAGTTTGAGTCCTTGAATACCCACAGGCTCACCTCCACCATTCTCCCTACTCCGGTTTCCTCCCCCCCTCTTTTACTACCCCTTCCCCCACCTTCCCTCATTTAAATACAAATGCTCAGGTTTCCCAGAACCGGAGAGTCGACCAGACATCCCGTAGGGTCTCCATGGAAACCAGGAGGGCGTTGCGGTCTCCTGCAGCCCCAGTACCCGATTTGGGGTAGAGGCGTGGCAGGGTCTGGGTGTGCTACGAAGAGACTTTCAAAATATGAATGTGAACCTGATGAGAAATAAACTGCATTCAGGCAGAGAAGGTATAAAATGAGGTAGGAACGGAGGGGGCCAACAGATGAAATTTTCTCTCAATTTGGGTTTCAACCTAGGAACCCTCAGAAGAGACGCTGTCAGAGAAATTCCCAGGGTCCTCCCACTGGTCTATTTCTTAAGCAAACAAAAGAACTCAGCCTAAAGTGAAGATTATTTAGGGGAGTCAGTTTCTGAGTTTCCTTAGGTTGAAGCAGCTGCCACACCTTACTCAAACAAAACACTTCCTGAAAGCACTTAAAATGAGTAAGAGAGCCAACATCACTGCACTCCTCTAGTGTGCCTAGACGTTTGTCATATGATATTTCATTTTATCCTCGGGAAGGTGGCATTATTGATGTGGTTTTGGAATATAGGTGAGGTTCAGTAGGGTGGAGTCTGGAGCCGATGAACAAAGAATTCTTGAGGCACCTTTGGTGCAAAATGGTGGTTTATTAAAGCACAGGACAGGACCCGTGGGCAGAAAGAGCTGCTGCCCCAGGTTGTGAGGGGTGGCTGATTATATACTATGGGGTTGGGGGAGGTAAGGAAAAAGGGGGATTGAAAAAGTACTTTCATATGTTAAAGAAGACTCACAGGATACCGGAGGCCTTGCCATTGTCCAGTTAAGGTTCTTTTTCCCTCTAGCAAGGCATTAGCATTAAGATGGTTGGGAACTTCCTGGAGGAACTTCACAAATCCCACCCAGGAGTGGTGGGGGAGGGGGTGGGGTTTGCCGTCAGTTTCTGCTTTGTCCTCAGCCAGCCTTCTGCTCCCTCATCATTATGACCCCTATTTTAGACAAGAAAACTGGCTCAGACATGTTACTCTTCCAAGCTGATACTTAGTAAGGACAGGAATTTGAACCCAGATCTGTGATCACCAAAGTCCAGATTCTTTTCCAGTTATAGTCTAAACTTCCTGCTCTTATTTGTTTCCTAAATGATTTACCATAAGGCAATCACTCTCATTTCTTCACTGAAAAGAAATAACCATCATGACAGGTGTTCACAAAGAGACCGGAGCGGACTACCAAAAAAACTGGATTGGGTCCAAGAAGATCTGGAAGTAACAGAGTTGGGGACAGCTGCAATGGGGTAACCTGTGACAGTCCAAGAGTGGATTTCATGATGTGTATTCTTTTTTTTTTTTTTTTTAAGATTTTATTTATTTATTTATTTATTTGAGAGAGAGAGAGAACACAAACAGGGAGAAAGGGCAGAGGGAGAGGGAGAAGCAGACCACCCTGCTAAGCAGGGAGCCCTATGCTAGACTTGATCCCAGGACGCCAGGATCATGACCTGAGCCCAAGGCAGACGCTTAACTGACTGACCCACCCAGGTGCCCCCGATGACATGTACTCTTGGAGAAGTGGTTGGGATGATCATAAGAGATGGTGGTGGATAGTTATTCTGTCCATAGTCTTACATCTGATACAAAATCTTACAGAAAACTGGACCTCCAGAGTAGTTATACCTTGCTGGATTTCTATTTCCTTTCCTCTTGTTTGATATAACACATCCCAATTCTCCTTTGGTTCTTTTCCTTACCATATTAAGGTTCCCTGTACTACAGCTGACCCTTGAACATGGGTTTGAACTGTGTGGGTCCACTTATATGTGGGTTTTTTACAACACAGCACTATCAATGTATTTTCTCTTCTTTATGATTTTCTTAACATTTTCTTTTCTCTAGCTTACCTTATTGTAAGAATACAGTTTATAATACATATACTAAATATGTGTTAATTGACCGTTAATGCTATTGGTAAGGCTTCTGGTCAATAGTAGGCTATAAGAAGTTAAGTTTTGGGGGAGTCAAAAGTTATATGCAGATTTTTGACTGTGCAGGGGGCAGCACCCTAACCCTCAAGTCATTCAAGGGTCAAGTGTACTTTTCTATGTGCTGAAACAAATCACCACAAATGTGTTGGCTTAAAACAACATAAATTTATTATCTTAACAGTTCTGGACCTCAGAAGTCTCATAGGACTAAAATCAAGATGCTGGTAGTGCTTCGTTCCTTCTGGAGGCTCTAAAGGGAGAATCGGTTCCTGCTTTGTCCAGCTCTTAGAAGCTGCCCTCATTCCTTGGCTCAAGGCCCTATTTCCTCATCAAAACCAGCAAGAGCATCACTCCCACTTCTGTGGTCACAACTCCTCTGGCTCTGGACCTCCTGCCTCCTCCTTTTAACCCTTGTGATTACATTGGGCTCACCTGGATAATCCAGGATACTCTCTCCATCTCAAGATCTTTAATTTAATTACATCTGCAAAGTTCCTTTTACTATATAAGGTAATATATTCATAGGTCTGGGGGATTAGGATGTGAATGTCTTTTGGGGGGGGGGTAGGTGCATATTGTCCTTACTACAAACTGCATGTCTTTTCTATCATAAAAATGATGATCCTTTTTCAACCTTTTGTCCTCTTAAATTATCACCCAGTTTGTCTGTGTCCTGTAACAGTCAAGTTTTTGTTTTGTTTTTTGCAAAAATTAGTCCATACTCACTATCTCTATTTCCTCCCCTACTATTTACTTAGCTCTCCAGTACAAATGCCTTCTGTTCTCTTCCTGATACAAAAACTGCCCCATCTAAGCTCAAAATTACCTTCAAATTGCCACTTTCATTCAATATTTACCAGTCTTAGTTCTACTTGTCAGCAGCCTTTGACTTTGTTGAACATCTTCTTCTCTGTGAAACTCTGTCTACTCTTGGGTTCCAAGACAGTACGCCTCCTTTTTCCTTTTTCTTCCCGACTCGCTGACTTCCTCTACTTGGTCCTTTTTATGGACTTATCATCTGGCTGTCCTTAAACACTGGAATGTTTTCCAGAGTCTTGCTGTTCAAAATGTGCTCTGCAGACCTGCAGAGTGAGTATCACCTAGCTGCGTGTTCAAAACGATGAAGATGAGGCTCGCCCCAGACCTACTGCATGAAACCTGAAGATCCCCAGGTGACTACACAACACTAACACCCGAGAAACACAGTCTAGGCTTTTATATTCAATCCCTTAACATACTTCCTGGAGGATCTGATGAACTACTGTTTCTAGCCACAGGTTCCAAATTTACATCATCAGCATAAATCACTCTTTGTATATGGAACTATCCATCAGATGTCTTTCTCTAGATGTTCCACAGGCACTGCAAACTCACCCCATTCACAAGGAACTCATCATCTCCAACCCCCCAGGTTCCCTGTTTTGATGAACAAGTTCTTACCCAAGTACCCAAGCCAGAACATAAACCCTGTCCTTTTCTCATTTCCACATTCACACTGTCATCTTGTCATGTCACTTCTCAGCAGTATCTTCTCACATCTCCAAGTCCAACCACTGATACATGTCACAATTGTATCATCTATTACTTCTTAGCTAGTGTCCCTGTCGGCAATCACAGCAGAGTACCAGAGCCTTCCCATGACTGTCAACTCCCAGTGCTTGAAGGCTTTCTAAAACACACACACACACACACACACACACACACACACACACACACACGACTTGATCAAAGCAGTATCTTGTTTTAACTCCCCTCCCCTCATCATATGCAGAATAGCAGAATATCTTAATTCTTTAGCACAATGACAAAGGTCCTCAATTTGGCCTTTTTCTTTCTCACAAGCGCCCCTCCCCACACTTGGATTCCTCACTGTATGCATCGTGCACCACGTATCTTCATGCTTCTTTAGCTCGTGTAATATCCACTGCTTACACACTCGCCCCAACATTTTACAATTGAGAAATTCTTCCTAAATCCTTTGAACTGAGCTGAGCCACCATTAACTTTTTCCCTGACTCTAATGTCTTCTCACCCCCAGCGGAAATGGGGTATTTGCTCCTTTATACATACCTAAGCTCCTTTATACGTATATACGTATGTATATATAGCTGGTGATTGTATATCTTATCTGGTGATTACAACACTTCTCACAATGTTTTGAAACTGTAAGTGCTTGTTTATATCGAAAACTTCCTGAGATGTCGTTTTTTTCTCATTACTTTTCTCCATATCCTTACCAGTTAGCGTACTCCTTAGCATATCTTAGGCATTCAATAATGTTTAACAAATTAATGAATCAAATAGACACTGGATTAGTTGATCAACTGATCCAACAGCAGCCCCCAGGTCTCAGATTACAGTGGCATGAAAACAGGGATGCCTGGACACAGTCAGCCCACTCAATGCTCCACCAGCAACTTTAATTGGAAGGAATCCTCAAGGCAGTGCTTTTAAGAGTGTCCAGATACTCAAATAAACACCATGGTGTAATAATACTTTCCCTGGTTTTTAGATGATTTCCTAAATTAGCTGGCAGGCTAAAAGAATTAAATATAAATCTTACTGTTGCAACATGATTAGAATTCAGCTCTTGGCTTTACATGGAAAAATGTCTGCTTGAAATATAAGAGTGTGGTTGATGTATAGTTACATATTTTTAAGAAATTGGTGGGTTTCTTCTATTTGGGCATCCCAGCCACTGGATGTGTGGTCACACTCAGCAGGAATGTGCTACTTGCTGCATAAATGAAGAGAGCCATCACTATGGCTATCTGTCTGGAGCAGGGGAACACCCCAAGTCCACAAAACCATCATAGTATCTGCTGAGACTTACTAAGAAAGGGATTCTTCCTCCCGTGGTTGGACAAGGAAGGTCATGGTTTCTGTGGGGAGCTTCAGGCTGCCATGGCAACTCCCAGTCTTTTTTCCACTTTCTATTTGTGTTATTTCACTAGGAGAGGTAGAAAGCTGTAATCTTTTCTCCTTCCCTCTGAGCCCCTCCCTCTTCTTCTCCACTGGGTTTAGGATGGACAGAGGTTAGCATTAAATCCTGCTTATGACTTTCTACACCTTGTGAGACATTGTGCAAGTCCTACTGATAGAGACAAAAAACACCGGGATTCTACTTCTTTCTCTGGAACGACACTGTTAGCTCTTCATCAAAACAACACATAGTCCTAGCCAGGGCTCCTCTATTCTCCATAAAGTCAAAATGCAGAGTGGGAGGAAAGGGAGTCAAGGTAAGGTAGCAAGAAACTAACTGGGCAAAAACCAGCTACAAAGATGAGCTGACAGTACGCACAATCCCTTTCAATTCAGAATTGCTAGAGTTGTAGAAGGTCCTAGAGGAGGGGTTCTTAAACATGTTGGCACATGAGAACACACGCAGGGGTCTTTTAGAGACATAGGTGCCCTGCCATGGACTGTACTAGAACCGAACAAGGATGACTCTGTGTGGTCAGCCTCAGGGAAAACCAGAGGAGAACACGAAAATAAGAAGTCTGAAACAAAATTCTATGAGGGATGTAAACCAAATCAAGGACTTTTTATAGGAGCAAAAGGCTGGTAGGAAAAACTAAAGTAGGATATCAGGGGCGCCTGGGTGGCTCAGTCGTTAAGCGTCTGCCTTCGGCTCAGGGCGTGATCCCAGGACTCCTGGGATCGAGCCCCGCATCAGGCTCCTCCACTGGTAGCCTGCTTCTTCCTCTCCCACTCCCCTGCTTGTGTTCCCTCTCTTGCTGGCTGTCTCTCTCTGTCAAATAAATAAAATCTTAAAAAAAAAAAAAAAAAGTAGGATATCAGGACAGAGAAAAAAGTAATGGATGGTTGCATCAACCCGGTAAAATCAAGGTCTAAGAAGCCAGAAGTAAAATAAAAGTAGATGAGGCCCCCAAATTAGGTTAGGATATAAATATTGGTATTATACATATCCCTGCCTCAGTCCTTAGGCTTGGTTGCCTCCCCCCCTTTTGCCTTTCTCTGCTTTTGCAGTTTTTAATTATATTCTACCATTTACTACTTTTCCAACTATAATTTGCCTCTTTACATGTTTAAATCCCTAAAGCCTAGTCTTCCCTTGCAAAGAATAGGTGTTCAAAATATTTTTTTGAATGAGGTACTCAAGAACCAATGTTTACAGTGCTATACGTGAGAGTATAGTCAGCGCTGCGCAGTCAGAATCATCCACTGAAAAGGACACAATCCTAACCCTGTCCTTGATAAGTAGAGATGAGATGCCTCCAAACATTCTTAATAAAACCAATGCATCCACTTCTGGGGGACATCAACTCAATCTGGGTTGCTGTTTTGGAGGCCCAAAGTCAATACTGGCTTTCTTCCATTCTGTCGAGAGGCTCAGTAGTAACCAGAGTATAAATGGGTTGATAATTCCATAACAAAAATATGTAATTCTTTCCCCAGTTTTCAATTCATTTAGTCACTCGACAGACCTTTTACAAAAGTGAGGAATTATACATTAAATATTTGGAGATACAATGATAATTGTGTTTGTGTGTGTTGTGGGTGTATTTTTTTTTAAGATTTTATTTATTTATTTGAGAGAGAGAGAGCGCCTGTGCGCAGGAGAGCCAGAGCACAAGGGGGGGGGGCGGGGCAGAGGGAGAGGGAGAAGCAGGCTCCCCGCTGAGCAGGACCAGCCAAAGGCAGATGCTTAACTGACTGAGCCACCCAGGTGCCCCACGGGTGTATTGTTTCAACACTATTTTTTAAAGGAAATGGGATCGTATGCAATACATAAAAACATGGATACTTACAGATATTAATTTGTGATAAATTATATGCCATAACTTCAATTTTAATTATACAGAAAGTGGTATATATCAAGAACTGTGGAGGTCCCAAGATTTTGCCCAACTTGTAAGCTAAAAAATTACCTGCTGTAGTTTACAGATGTTGGCAGAAGACCTGAGACTTCTGGGTGAGAGACAAACAATTTTATTACTCACAGCACATCAGGCAGAATGAGATTCATGTTTGTGCCAGCTCCCTGTGTCCTCTAAGACTCCCAAGGGTGACACAGGTAGGCATAGAAGAATACTGTGAAGTGACAGTTGGTGTTTTTGTTTGTTTTGTTTTGTCACAGCTGAGGAACCCTGAGCTTAGGCAACTCCAATCTTTTATACTGGGCTGCAAGCACACCCATCCAACATTTACCCTGGAGGAAGACAGTATCTTTACAAACCTGCCCTCTTCTCTGGAGCAAGACACTATCTCGATTTTCCTAGGCTCTTTGCTATATACCTCCTTGAAAAGATAGTCTAGAATCAGAAGTTGTCAGTGTTTCTGCTCACAGAATGTGCAGAAACACAAAGGATTCACAGAGGACTGTCTCCTGACAGTACAATGGTATAGGTGAGTGTGAAGATGGATATGTAAGGAGGAGGCAGATAAGAAGGAAGAGTAAATTGATAAAAGCAGATACCAAAAAGTAACGTTAGCACAGCTAGGATAAGAAGTGCTAGGTCTACCTAAGAGCAGGGGCTAGAGAAAAGCATGTAGACAGGTTGACATATACTTGAATCATGGAGAGAGAAGACCTCAAAAGATTTGAGTGAGAAAAGGAATCTAAGAAGCTTCTTAGGGAATAGAGAGGTCATTGGTCAGAGCATCTTCAGGTTGCAGTGCCAGCTTGAAAGACCATGTTTCTTCCAAAATCATGTTGCTAAGAAACAGTACCTAGCAAATCTGGGAGTAAAATAGGATAAAGATAAAAAAGAAAAGCCAAGTTTATCTCTGCAGCTATTACAAAGATACACACTAAAGCTATCCCACTCTCCTTGTAATGTATTGACTTACTGTAGATGTGAGGGGTAGATGTTTACCAGTGTCCAGCTTTTTGGAGAAGTCTCCAGCTGGTTCCTCTTAGTCCTACCCAGTCTGAGGATCTGGCGTCTTCCCCCTACCTCATCATAGCTCCTCCATTTCAGGGGCTATTGAGTGGTCTAGGTTATTGAAGGGGGAAGGGGTTTGGCATACTTCGGGTCAGTACTTACAGCTCTAACAAACAACCCAAAAACCTTCTAGAGGTTTATCCCGATAAATTTCATCTCTCATTCACAAAATCCATACATAATGTTCCTTAACAGGTGGTATGTTAATCAGCTTTCCTGGATCCACAAACAACCCCCAAATCTCAGTGGCTTACAGCAGACAACATTCTATGTTGGTGGCTGCAGGTTGGCTGTGGATTCTGTGTCTCTGTTTAAATGCATTTGGCTCTGCTCCATATGTCTTTTTAGTCCCCAACCCAAGCTAAAGAAGAAATCTCTGTGTGGTATGTACCATTTTCATGGCAGGAGGCAGAAGCAGGGGAAAAAAAAAAGAACCTGGCAGAATCTCACAGTGCTTTCTAAAGCTTCTGGAAGGTGGTGGCATATATCATGTACGCTCACATTCTTTTACTTCAAGTAATCACACAGCTGAGCTTAACAGCAATAGGTGAGATTCTTAAAGGGAAATGAATATATCTGTGAACAATAATATAACTAACGATGAGTGAGTAGTTTTCTTGGGAAATTTTTCTTCAAACTGTCCCTCAGGGATCTTTCCTCCATATTGTGTTAGCACCATTGTTTGGGGTGTCTGTGAGATGGAAAGAAAAGTAGCTAGCAGGAAACCTGCTAGAAAGCAATATTCGAGAGGTGTTAGTATGGAGGAAGGGACGTTTCTAAACCAAAAACAAGTTCAAAAAAGGATACCCAGGGAGGGAAGGGGTACAGGTCAAAAACACATGGCTTAGCAATTGCTGACTGTGACCATGGTGCCCTGTGGGTTGGGTCATTCAGGACACTCAAGAGAAACCTCTCTGAAAATGAGACAGGGAAGAGTCACCAACAATTTTTCTGTCCCTAGCAGTTGACTGTCTGCCCCAGGCAGGGATGAGTAGACAGAATCCCTTTCCCTCTGTCCCCGCCACCAGCAGGGAATGCTTGGCTGGCTGTGTTTCTGAAGCCCAGCATTTTGGTTCCCTCAATGACCTGGGCTCTGTAATCATGAGTAGTTCCTAAATGAACTTTTATCTTTGTATTTACTACATGGCCCAGTGCCAGAGGGGAAGTAGAAAAGTAAGGAAATGCAGTAAGGTAATCAGCCACAGGATCATCTTTGTGGAAGAAAGAACTTCCTTTTTATCTTTGGGTAGAGACAACAGAAAATTCAGACTGAGAGCAGGCAGTGAGCAGAATGCACATGGGAGAACCATCAGACTTCGGAGATCACTCTTGCCCTTGCCTGGAGCACTACTTCCTAATTCATCACTCAGTTAAGTAAGAGGGCTGTGTGGCTGGAGTAAGATTCAAATACGCAACAGGACATTGAGGAAATCCTGTGCTAACCAGCATCCCCATTGTATGTGTCCCCTAGTCCCTATCCAACTTCTAAACTCCCATGACTGCAGTGCAGATATGCAGAGATTCATTATTTGTCTATGTATTTGTTTAATAACCTCACTTCAACGTCCAGCTTTAAATTGAAAGCTGAAAGCTGTTTAAATTGCTCCATTATTCTAGGTAAATCCCAGAGCTTTCGGGAACTATGGGGAAGGCCGCATGCATTTGGACTTGGCACTTTAGCTGAAATTACACGTATGCATCAATGGCAAAAAGAATGCCACAATGCCTAAAAGCATTGCTCATTGTGACCCTTCTCTTCTTCACAACTTCTCTCCAAAAAATTGCCCTGTTGATTCCTTGGCTGTTTAAATATCATTACTATTCTAGGCACACGTGAGTTTTTGACATTCGGAATGAACGGTTTGCTTGCATACCCCGAACGGGAGCGAGATGTGAAGAAAATGATCATGAGGGTGACAGTACATGGGAGGACATGGTTTGTGAGACTCTATGAGTCGTTTTTGTAAAAGGTTTGGAAGCAGCAGCTGTATCTCTACTGCAAGGGATAAACTTCCATCCCTCAGGGGATTCACAGAACGACATATAAAACCCAAATGGCTCATGAGGAATGAGTGTCATGTTTGGGAAGCCACCTTAGAAGTAGAGCATTTAAGGACGCAGACCCTCCCTGTTTAGGGGCACCTCCCTCCTCCAGAGGCTCAGATACCTCTCCACACAGGTTGTGAGCGAGGAAAGACCCAGCCTTGCATTATGACGTGGGCCTGGAAAATGGCGTCAACCACTTCTGCCCACATTCCTTCGGCCAGAACTCAGTTGGGTAATATAATCTAGCTGATCACTTAGAAAGGACAGGAATTTAGTGAACGACTAGTCAGTGTTTGTAACTGACTAGTCCTAAAATTAAGAATGCAAACAAAGCATCCTCACTTTGGATCCTCAGTATTCACAAATTATTGCCAAATTCTTTCTTTCCTTCTGTCTTTCTGAGTGATACTACTACCCAAAAATCTTCTGCAGTGTGTGGAAATCCCGAGGGACAGGCCTCCTTTCCCCCCCCATTCACCTCTCTACCCATCCTCCACCCCGCATGGTAAAGACTGCTGGTGAGAGTGCCGTGTTGCTAAGTTGGGGGGTGGGGTGTCAGCTGTTACAAAATACTGCTTGGTACACTGAATTTTTAGCATTACCACTGTCCACTTTTCCAGCTTCTTCCACATTCACAGTATTCTAGAGTTAATTTCTTCCTGTTTTCTTAGTCTATGGCCTGAGCTTTTTTTAAACACTAGTGCCCACCCTCAGGGTTTCCTGCCACTCATCCTATAGGCATGACTGCATGCCAACTGAGGATATGAAACAGACTTAAAAATAGTACTTCTGTCCCCACCCATAAGTTTCAAAAGAATAGGTATAGGGATATTCTTGTGTGAGATAAAATTGGTGCCTATCCTCTGCCCTCAGCTTCCCCTTCATTTCTAATTGCTTCCTTCCTCCCACTGTTTTCCAGACTATCTGAATTGTATCAGTCCCAGGCATATGGGAAAGTGGGTACCACCGGATGGCTATTGTCAGTTAGGAAATAGCTACCATCCAAACACTGTTTGCTAATGATCATATTTAATGTGATAAAATGGATGTGAATATTAAGTTTGAACCATCTCGGCACCATCTCAGATTTCAAAAAAACAAGACATGAGAACTGACAGCTTTGCATAAACCTCTTTCTTTCTATTTTCTGTAATTCTGACATATTCACATTTCGCTAAATAAGAGTGAACACCACCATCCGCCCACTCACCAGGCGTTCACTTTATATATAGCTATAGATATTCAATGCAAAACAAAGCAAAAAAGGATTCATGTAGCATAGATTTGTGGTGGGGTTTTAAGCAGAGCAGGGGCTAACATTTTAATGTTTAGTTTTCAGTCCTGGCCTTGGTTCTACAGTAAGTTCTTGGTTAAGGCATTACACATCCTTGTCCTTCAGTTTCTTGTGTATTCATTCATTCAATCATGCATTCAATATTTTTTATGCACTGTCTGAATACCTGGAACTACGCGAGGTTCTGGGGATACAGAGTGGAATGATGTATTTGGTGCATAAGGGACTCAAAGTCTCATGGTTGCTACTACAGAAGTATATAATAATAAATGTTACATCTGGGGAGGACAGAGTGAAAAAGGCTCTATAGCCCTGGATGGTTTTTTTTTTTTTTTTTTTAAGATTTTATTTATTTATTTGACAGAGAGAGACAGCCAGCGAGAGAGGGAACACAAGCAGGGGAGTGGGAGAGGAAGAAGCAGGCTCCCAGCAGAAGAGCCTGACATGGGGCTTGATCCCAGATCGCTGGAATCACGCCCTGAGCCGAAGGCAGACACTTAACCACTGAGCCACCCAGGCGCCCCTGGATGGTTCTTGAAAGATGAGGTATTATCCACATAGAAAACTTGACCTCACGTACCTTTCTACCAAGCGCTCACCATGGGCCAGCACTGTCTGGGGGAACCACGAATGTGATGGGAGCTAAGGCTACAGAAATTGTTAGGGTTTAGATTTAGAAGGCCTTCTATCCCATGCATGGATTTGGGCCTTCTGGTCGGAAGACTTTGTGAGTAGAGAGTCACAAGATCAGTGTCTCAGAGCTAGTCTCCTACTCAGCACCATGGTAGGGAACACAAAAGGATTACATGGATTCGGAGGTTACGCCACTACTTGGCAACGCTTTTATTTATTTGCTCTCAGGTCCTTAGCTTCATACATGAGGTATTTCTGGGTCCTTTTCAAATGGTCGGGGTCACTCAGATCTATTTGTGTTCTCACCCTGAGCACTTTCTACATTTCAGTCACGGTGAGAGAAAACATTGCTCTTGGCCTACAGTTGCGCTCTCCATTTCTTTCCACTCCCCGGGTCTTGGGAAGTCCCTCCCTGAGATCAAAGCTCACGGAGCTTAATTTGAGGGTTCTGAGAGGTTCGACTGCTAAAAGGAGGTAAGGTACCCCAGCATACGCCTTGGATTTTCTGTGGGCGTCAAAGCTCAGAATGTGAACAGAAAGACGTGGAAGGTCCTTAAGTTGGCATTCTTCCAGAGTGTGGACCTAGCATTTTGAACAGGTTACACTGGGTTCCAGTTCACAATGGGAGTCCCTGCTTACTTTCTAGTTTGGCCACAACACACTGACCCCAACCACTGACCACTCACAGCTCTCATTTCAAAAAATTCTGGCCTAATAGTCACCTAATTCTGGCCTCAGTTAGGTTATTCTTCAGAATACATGTTTTCCATGGAACAATTTAAATATAATAGTTTTTTGTGACCTACCGAGAAATCCCACTCCCTTCTCCCAGTCCTGCCACCTATACTCAGAAACCCCAGTAGTCCTGGGAAAAATTCAAGCTTAAAAGACAGTCTCACATGGACCTCTTCTAAAGTTGTCTGGGGAAGGCTCATGCTCTGCCCCCACGCCCACGCTTCCCCCAGAGACACTGGGTCTGGAGAGCCTTCCTTGTTATAATCCCACCATGGATGTTCTGAACCGTGCCAGTGAGAAGAGGCTGAGCAAGTCCTCTCTGGGTGGGATACTGGGATCTGCCTGCCTCAGCAGCTGTCTGAGATCCTGCAGCCAAGGACGCCGGCAGCTGACTCCCAGGAAGCCCACGGAGCTGTGTTTGGGAGGTGGCAGTTTTCCCCACACCAGCTCCTGTGCATAGGGGCTGGGGCAATGCTTTTGACAGGAAGTAGCCACACTTTTTTCTTTTCCCCCCACTTGACCAATGTTTACCAGAGTTGGGGAGAGTGTTCTGTTTTTAGCAGGCCGAGTTAAAATGGAAAGTTCACTGAGAAACGCCAGTCCACGCTGATCTCAAGTGTATCTAATTAACACCTCCTATGTTTAAAGCTCCTTAGCTAGTGTTCTCTGAGCCAGGCCTCTAGCAGCAGAGAACCCGTCTCACTAACCTCAGTGACCTTCAGGAGGGTGACTGGCCCAGCTCTCCAGTTCTCTTCTTGTCCAAAGACTTGCTCAACAAGGCTTAGGCATTCAGAACGAAGAATAAAGTGTTAACCAGTTTGGGGATACCAGTGAGCTCAGCACAGGGTTAAGACAGGAGCCTCTGACATCCCATTTGCCTCCAGCATTTCCTGGGCTCGTGAATTGGGTGTTTTTGAAGCATCATAGTGGTATTCCCTGTTTAGGGTTTACATGCTTCCTTGCTGGCACTAGACTAGCACTAAAAAAGCGCTCCCCACCCCCAAACCTTGTGTCAATAATAATTTGCTTTAGATACAAGAGAAAAACTTCCTTAAGAGTGGTGGGTGAGTGTTCCTTCTAATTTTAAATAGGACCCTTCTCCCCAACTATATTTGTATACTTGTGACGTCATCCAGGGTCCAAAGCTCTCCCTTTAGAAATGAGGTGATTCTTTTTTTCTTTTTTCTTTTTTTTAAAGAAAGCTGGATCAAGAAGGATGGATTTGTGAATCATGTTTCATGGCCGTCTTGGGGAAAAAAATGAGGGTCAACGGACTGGCATCTTAAAAAGTAATATCAGAATCACTACCCTGCTGGTGTATTAGCCATGAAAAAACTTTCATCTTCAGTGGTTCTCATTCAGCTCTTCTGATGCCTTCTATCTTCAAGTCTTAATCATGGATTACAGGTTACTCTGCCATGCCAAGTGTTTAGGAAGGGTTTCTTTCTGACCTTCTAAACCACTCTGTTGGTGATAGAGGGCCATCTAGAATTAAGTAAAAGTGATGTGGGGGAAAATGCTTGGGTCTAGTCTGTGCGTGCCATTATGTCTGTGATATAACCTAAGCTATGGTCAGACTCACAGGTTAGCACCATCACAAATGGTGCCACCTGTGATGAGAGCATCCTCCCCTTCCTATTCCAGCTCATACTACTCACAGCCACCCCCATGCTAATGCTCCTGGCAACCTCCCTGACGGATGTCCCATGGGCTGCTCTTAGAGTTATAGCTATCCTGGAAATTTGCAGAAAATTCTTGGTGTGGGGTGCCTGGGTGGCTCAGTCGATTAAATGCCTGCCTTCGGTTCAGGTCATGATCCCAGGGTCCTGGGATGGAGCCCTGTGTGGGGCTCCCTGCTTGGCAGGATGTCTGCTTCTCCCTCTCCCTCTGTCCCTCCTCTCCGCTTGTGCTCATGCTCTTTCTCTCTCTCTTAAATAAATAAATAAATAAATAAATCTTTTTTATTTTTTTATTTTTATTTTTTTTTTAAGTTCTAGTGCAAATGAAGAGATGGGTCTACTCCTTTAAAGACCAGACAACTGAGGGGCTCAGGTCCCAGGTGTAGGCAACCTGAAAGTCCCTCTTGCAGGAAGACAGCTACTAACTGCAAAGAATTCTGATTCAAGTTTCCTGGGCCCTTCCATACTGCACTTCATAGGGCAACCAGTAACCTCAAGGCCCTTTTATCTCTTGACACCAATATTTACCCTTTTGTCTCAGTAAATAATTACTCAACACCCACTATGTGGCAGACATTATTTGAAGTCAGTGGTTCTCAAACTTTAACTTGCACCAGAATTGCCTGAAGGATTTATAAAACACATATTGCCAATGTCCCGTGGCCAGAAATTCTAATTCAGATCTGGGGTGGGACCCAGTTTGTGCTTCTGAGAAGTTCCCAGATGATAATTATGCTGCCAGTCCAGGGACTAGACCTTGAGAACCTCTGTACTACTTACTAAGAAACACACACACACAAACACACACAAATCTGTATTCTCTTGAAATTTATATTACTTTCTTTTCTGTCACAATAGCAACCTGGGTGGCCCATTTCAACTACAATTCAGTAGTTCAAACAATTAGCATGAGGAAAGCTGGCTTCTCTCTTCCTCAGTGCAAGATGGACAGTATCTTCAAAAAAGACATAATTGCTTGATCTCCATTCCCTGGAAGATGAAATAATCTCACCTCCCCCACAGGATGAGTCAAATCATTCTTTATAATGGTTATAAAGAATAAGACAAAAGAAGTTCAACCTTCATTTTAAAACAGGTAAACACCCATTTCCTTCCACAAGACTTTTGGGAAGAATTCTTCTGTAAAGAATTTACCGGAAGAAGCAAGCCTGAAGGTAGGAAAGCCAGTTAGAAGACAATTAGAGTAAGTGTGGCTAATAAAAGATCAGATTCTGAGTTAATACAAGAGTAGTGGAGGTAGGTAATGGGGTGGCCCATGAGAGAAGTTACACAAGTAGAAGTAACTGCACCTAAACACTCATCTGGAGTGTAAAGTAAGAATGAGAGTGATGTCAAGAGTGATTCCTAGACTTCTGTCTTGGAAGTCATTCACTAATTACTGATATTCATCAAACTTGAAAGAAAACAAGATGGGGGAAAAGAAAGTTTGCTCAGTTTTGAGGTTCATTATGCTACCAAGATGGCAGTTTTATCTAAGGAAGTAGAGCCCGGGGTGAGTACGAGGCTGAAGATAACATTTATGAGCCACAGTTTATCTATAGCAGCAGCTAATATGGCAGCGGAGGAGACACTGGCTTACAGAGCTAAGGTCACGAATTATGACACATCAACACTAAGTGAGTGGACAAAAGAAACCTACAGAGAAGACTGACAGAGATTACCAAAAAACGAGAACAAGAAGAGAACAATATTTCAGAAGCCAAAGGAGAAGCTACTTTTAAGAGAAGTACACATATGTCTATGGCCACAGAGAAGCCTAACAGGTTGAAGATTGAAAAGAGTTCATTTGAGTGGGCAGTTAGGTCATCAGGCAGCCTTGCTGAAGTGTGAGGGGCAGACGTTTAATTTCAGTAGGACAAGAGTGAGAGGAACTGAGATAGGAA
This sequence comes from Ursus americanus, assembly GCF_024610735.1. Classification (NCBI taxonomy): domain Eukaryota; kingdom Metazoa; phylum Chordata; class Mammalia; order Carnivora; family Ursidae; genus Ursus; species Ursus americanus. Next base: position 41,512,587 of record NC_142130.1, read on the forward strand.
GGGAGGTAAACGTACAATATTCCGTTGAGTAGCTTGGCCGTGAAGTGAAGAACATGAAGGTTGTAATTTTTAGAGAAAAGGATTTTTTTATTTCACAGCAGGCTGTAACATCTATAAATCAAGGGAAAAATCCAGGTGAAGAAGATGAAAAGCCTGAAACACAGACGGGAAAAAGAGAGAGACCAAGAGAATGAAAATGGCCAAGAACAAAAACAAACATGTAAATTCTCTTTGAGCTGGAGCTATGTCTCTTCCTTGAGGCTCAAAGGGCTAAAAAATTAGCCTGAGTGTACTAACTGATCTATCTATAGAAAAGGGAGGACATCTGCAATGGATACCCTCTAACATTTTAATGAAGTAGGAGGCAAAGTTGCTTGCTGAGATAGAGCCCCAACGGGGAGTCTGCAAGGAGAGAACTTTGGAGAAATTACTGTGGGGAATGGAAGAGTCCACCAGGGACACATGAAAAAAAATTAAGAGTTGTGCTGAGAACCCACGTACTGGACCAGGCTATGAATTAGTAATAACACCATTTTTCTCAACAGCATTCGATAGTCCAAATGAGGAGTGGACAAGGAGGAGTGAAGGATGACTTAGTGGGTGGTCTGCAGCATCGAATGACAACAGGGCTAAAAATCAAGGGTGCTGGGGGAGAAGAAAGCCAAGTGTTGGACTATGGAATCTAGCATACCTACAGCAGTAGATGAACTATGAATGGAATGATGGACTCAGAGAAAAGGCAGGGTTCAAAGTGTTAGAAAGTGAGAAGCTAAGAATGTAAGAGAGAGGAGAAATAATGTTCAGTACCTGGTGTGCTTATTATTTTATATTGATATAACACTGTGATCTAAGTGTTGTTTAATATTAATTCATTGAATCCATATGACAACACAATGAACCACTGTTATGGTTATAGCCCCCAATTTATAAATGCGAAAATCTGAGGCACAGAAATTTACTTGCCTAGGACCACACAGGAAGAGCTCGAATTTCAACCCAGGCAATTTGGCTATAGAAGTTGAACTGCTAATACTTGATCCTGCCTCTCCTTGATGCTTTAGATTTCAGAGTTGCTTTAGGCCAATAGCTGTCAATCTTGACTGCACCTTCGATGTAGCAAGTCTACACTCAAAACTCAGAATCTCAGGGATGGGATCAAGGGATCAACGTATTATAAAGCCCCCCAGGTAACTGCAACGTGCAGGCAAGGGTGAGACCCACCAATCCTAGACCTACATAAAGAAGTTAATATGATTATATTGATGGACAAATCAAAGTGGAGGAAACCAAAGTCAAAACGCTACCAAGAAAATGCTACTACCCGGTGGGATCTTGCAGAATTCAGAACCTCTAAGGACAATTAGATGGTACACAGATTAAGAATGGGGAGAAAGGCAAAAATCAAGATGATAATCTCTCTAGAGAATAGTGATGAAAATTAATGCCTAACTTCTAACCCCTGCCCCTGAGTATAGTAGAAGCATTATCCTTAGGTTCAACACTACATGAAACAACTGAGTGATCTTCGTGGGAAAAGCAAAGCTGTTATGTGTGAGCGCCACAACCCAGAGTACAGATCTCTTCAATTTAGTACTAGGGCAAGACATGGCTGTCTGCTACTTCTACTTGTGCACCTAAAATGAAGTTTGCCAACCAAAACACTCACACAGCTACCTAGAAAGCAAATACCCTTAGAAGAAACAAGCCTAGATAACTATGTAAGAAAGCCATGCCAGCGGACCTAACTCTTATGTATATTAATAACTGACTACAGATGACCAAATCATTTGTTTCATTTCCATGAAAATACTAACAATTCTAGAACACATTATTTTCTATACCACAAAAGAAAAAAATACTCCAGCTAAACTGTGATATAGTATCAGTTCTTAGATGCATCCTGATTCAGAGATATAAAAATCAGAAAACAAAGAATATGAGCATTTTAGAACTGATTAAATTCAGAATTTGAGGAAAACGAGTAGAACGAAAAAAAAGAAGAATCACAATAAACCAAACCACTGACCTCAAAATGAACAGAAATAATTCAGAACTTGAAAATATTTTATTTAGTATGCTCAGAGAGATTTAAGAAGATATTGACTCCATAAAATAAAAATAGTCTACTATATCAAAATTTTAAAAAATCTGAGTATAAGAAAGAATTTTTGGAAATTTAGAATGTGATCAATAATTTTTAAAAAATCAATGAAAGGGCTAATATACACTTGAAGAAATTCCCCGGAATGTAAAGCAACATATACAAGGATAGAAAATATAATAGAAAAGCTGAAAGTTAGAAAATCGTTGTAGGATACCCAAGACGTATCTAGTGCATGTTCTCCAAAGAAGGAACAGGGAAAATGGAAGGGAGGAATAAATTCTAAAATAATAGAATACGTTGTTTAGAACTGAAGCAGGATCCCAGTCTTCAGATTCAGGGCTGCTAGAATGACAAGCAGGGTGCAAGAAAATTTAAACTGTAAAGACAGACGGAAAAAATTTCTAAAAGCTTTCAAGAGAAAAAGGGTGTGTGTATTATTAACAAAAGAGTAATGAACAGATTGTACCAGACCTCTAATCAATATCATTAGATACCAAAGGCAATGCAGCAAATACCTTTTCTTCCACCCGCCCCCACACAGACACACATATCATATAAACATAGAATGCTATACTCAGAGTATCAGAAAAGCATGAGGGCAAAGTCACAATTTTAGGCATACGATTACTCCTTCCTTACCTTTCATCCACTATTTCTGAAAGATATTTCTTTTGGAAGTACTACAGCAAACTGAAAGAGAATCCAAAAAAGAGCAATACATGGGTTGCTAGATCCATGGGGTTAAACCAAGGGTACAAGAGGTGAAAATCCCAGCATGGCTACTGAGAATAAGGCTGAAAGGAACTGAGCCAAATAAGACCAGGTAATTAAGGACTCCTGAAAAAAATATGTTTTCAAGAAGAAAATGAATTTTTTTTTTAAGATTTTATTTATTTATTCGACAGGATAGAGACAGCCGGCGAGAGAGGGAACACAAGCAGGGGGAGTGGGAGAGGAAGAAGCAGGCTCATAGCAGAGGAGCCTGATGTGGGGCTCGATCCCATAACGCCGGGATCACGCCCTGAGCCGAAGGCAGACGCTTAACCGCTGTGCCACCCAGGCGCCCCGAAAATGAATTTTCTATAACACATAGTATAATTAGGAAACTTAGGGATAAAGTAAAATTATATGATTCTTTTACCAATAAAAAGTTAGAGTGTATACATGAAGAAAACCAAAAAGGGTCATGATTTTGAACAACTGATGGAGAATAAGAAGAGTTTTTTGCTAGAGCTATATTCTTTTTCAAGAGGTTCTAGTTTTTGACTCAAAGAAAATATTACCTTCTCTACAGGTATATTCACACTTGCTTCATCTTAAATGAATAGTATTTACAGAATTTATTGTATTTCAATTCTCAGAATCAACTCCATAAACAAAACACAGAAATATAATGGGTAGATTTTTTACTTTACATGTTGAAGAGTCAAGAAATAGTATCTACAGATAAAGATAGATATAGACAGACAGCTATAGTCTGTGTGTGTATATAAATCTTTAAATCTAATGTTTGAAGTTATAAAGGTAAGTGATAGAAGAGCTAAAAAAATTAAAATGAGCATAAAAAGAGTATAAATGGGGTAAAGTTTATCTTTTATAGTTGACAGAGATAACTGTGTAGAGTTGTTAAATAAAACAGTGGAAACAGGGTATATTATTTAGAGTAAGGGAGTCCACCAATAGGAGATCTACAAATAAAAATGCCCCAAGTGGGGATAAGATTGTGAGAAAGGGGGGGAGAGAGTTTATTTTTATTTCATACCTATATGACGCTTAGGTTTTTGTTACCACTGCTCTTATGATAAAAAAAATTTACAGTCAAGATGATAGTAAATATAAATGGCTACGAAAGTGAAAATTTGTTTGTACCTAGGCATTTCCCAGTTTCCCATGGCTATAAGGTGAACCCCTAGAACTGATGTGCAGATAACGCATAGTCGTCTAACCAGTAGCTCCCACATCTTCTGCCATCGTACAAGGGCTTATTTTGTTATATCCGCTATCACCAAAACAGGCAGAATTGATTTTTACTTCTTTTTCTCTGACTCCCTAGTGGGGGTTCTAATGAGCTGCAAAATGACCAAAAGGAAAGCTACTATTGGAAAGAACAGAAGAACCTTTGAAAGATCGTACTGATCCTCCGACTAGAAAATGAGTTCCTGAGTTGGGAGCTGTTTCGGGAGTGGCTGCCTACCACAATTCAGAGCCTTTTTACACAACTGGAAGGATGGATCCCTTTATGAACCTGGCAGCAATTTTATATGGCCTATAGCATCATGAAGCTGATTCTGAGTCACTGTTAGGGTAGATCGACTGTAAAACGGCATTAACTCCAATAAAATCCCAATGGCCAGGTCCAGAGCAAAGCACGGGACGGGAGCTCCGGATGCATTGCTTCACAGGTGGGGCTCAAAAGGACTTTCGTGACTCAGGATTAAGTGAGATTAGCAAGTAAAGTCAAACCATACTTTCAGCTGAGTCTTGGGTAAACTCCGATGCAGATCCTTGTATCAAACAAGTACAAATGCCTCTCACATTGTATCTGACTGTTTAGTGATCAATTGAGTGGAATGCTATGGGAAGGAACAAGGAGTCCTACGGGCTAATATAAGAGTGCAGACGGGGAAAGCTTACCTTCCCATCTGCTGCCTCTGGCACTCATTAGTCACACTGGCATTCAGGAGATGGCAGACAGGTGCACGGACTGGTAGGAAATGGAAGCTACAGAAAAGAAAGGAAAGGAAGGTATTTTTCTTAGACAACCACATCATGTGCTGTTGATGACTACTCCACCAAACAAACATTATTTGTGTTCACCAAGTTCCTACTCCACCAGAACCTGAGGAGGCCAAGTGTATGGATATTTTAGAGTAACCTTCTTACCCCTGCTCTTAGTCATTAATAATTCAGAATCGAAGTCTAATCTCACAATAACCTGCTATGAGATCAAGAACACCTGTTAAGGGGCGCCTGGGTAGCGCAGTCATTAAGTGTCTGCCTTCAGCTCAGGGCGTGATCCCGGCGTTCTGGGATCAAGCCCCACGTCAGGCTCCTCCACTATGAGCCTGCTTCTTCCTCTCCCACTCCCCCTGCTTGTGTTCCCTCTCTCTCTGGCTGTCTCTCTGTCAAATAAATAAATAAAATCTTAAAAAAAAAAAAAAAAAAGAACATCTGTTAAGGATTACTGAATGGTTATTCACATCTGGCTTAATTTTCTATCACCTGATAAAAAAAAAAGATATACCACACTGAATCATTACCAGACACCTGAAAATCCCACTACAGACTAGAATAGTGAGGTTTTCCTACAGTAAATATTGGAGTTTGTACAGTTTAATGCTACAGGGACAGGAACATGCTAGTGTATTGCTAACAAGAGGAATAGTGAGTAAGAGCATTGCATTTGGAGCGCGGTGACTTCTGCCGAATCTCAGTACTGCCACTTGCTTTGTGATGATTACCTCTTCAGGTCTGAATTTTCTTGTCCCATTTTATATTTAAAGAGTTAGACTAGACAACTTCTAATATTTTTTATGTATCTAAGATTACATAATAGTATGTGGATTTTGAAGGATAACTTCTTTAATTTCTTAATACAGAGAGCTGAAATGTTGGAAGGGTAGGGTAAAAGTGGATTCACAATGGAGTTATTTATTGAACAAAACGGAGAGGAGGACATGGTTGTGAGGAGAGACTTAGCTTGGAAAACTCAGAAGACAGACTTAGTAATCGAATAATGCATAACTGTAACTTATTTGATTCAATTATAGTTTCAACCTTCAGACTCCTTTGCACTAAAGGAAAATAATCATGTCATGCCCTTTACAATAGAGTCTGTCACACTGCTGGAGACAACACAAGATAGTGATATCCAAAGAAGTACGAAAGGGGGAAAGACCTTGGAGTCCCAGTATCAAAATCTTTGGAGGAGGAATTAACACAGTACAGAAAGTAGTGGTGACAGGAACTTACCCCAAGAATCAGAGAACTTTCTTTTTGTTGGGGTGAATGGGAAAAAGAAAGGAGAGAGAAGAGGTTGTTTCATCGTAATTAATTATAAAAAGAAAGCAAAGAGATGGAAAGATTCTGAGCTCAAAATCGACAAAGGGAGCCAATATCTCCACAGCCGCCCGCCCCCATGCTGCCGGCCAACATGGTTATCATTTCATAGCTACGCTGGCAATTACTTGCTACAATGTGGTACTTCAAAAACTTAGATTCAACCTCTAATCCACACAAAGTAAAAAATTTCAACTGAAATCTCTTTCGCCCACTTCTTGTACTGAATTAGTCTAATTTTCCTAGCCCTTCCTGTCACATGAACCAAAAAAGATCTTGCATCGGAGAGTCTAACATCATCCTTAACAATGCCTAGATTCTGATCTAACAGACTGAAATATGTATTGTATCTCGAGGAATGCCCTATATGAGATGTTCCCAAAACATCTAAATTAAGAGAAACTTGAGCTGAATTATAAAACGGATGTTCTGCAAGTTTTAAAGAACGTATATGGAACTCTCCTCCATATAATAACAATCTATAGGATAGATTGGGTGGCTTCCTCTGAAAAGAATAGATTAATGAATTATTTTGGCAGTTGGTAATATACTGTCTTCAGCCATCATTACTGGTGATCTCTTCAACTGATTTAACTCTTTTTAGTTAAATCTCATTATGTTTATACTTCACTTCCCACATCTAGGCTCATGGAAAGTAAAGACCACTTCTTATATTTATTTGCATTGCATAAAGCACCCTGCACCTAGCAGCGATAGGAGCTTAATCACCACACGAGTGCTTGGATTAGCTGACCTATACATTACCTAACAAACTCAGAAATTCTGATTTGATTACTCTGGTTATTTTTTAATTTGATTTGTTCATTTGCTATTATGTCTAAATATCAAACTCCTAAAACTGTTTCAATGAACAGGTGAGCCTCATTTGTAATGAATGTTTTCTATTTGCATGTCCACAGACAATAGAGAAGGCACTGAAAATACTTTTTCTATGATACTGTTTACTTTGTCAAAATGTTAGGAAACATTTTTATAGACATTGTTATTATAAATCTAAATCCGTGTGTTCAGATCAATAGGTTATTAATGCAACACCAGAATTAGCTATTTTTACTAAAATACGGATAATTTATTTAATCCCAAACCCAGAGTGTTAGAACACAAATGACAAACAAGGTATTTCCTAAACTATTAAGGTAGACCAATACTTTTCAAGCAGTTTTTTAGAGCAGTGGGACCTTTGCAAAATAAAATCTATAAAAATAACTTCAAATAAGGGACACCTGGGTAGCTCAGTCGGTTGAGCGTCCAGCTCTTGGTTTCAGCTCAGGTCATGATTTCAGGGTTATGGGATGAGCCCTGCATCTGGTTCCACACTCACAGGGAGTCTGCTTGAGATTCTCTTTCTCCCATTTGCTCTGCCCCTCCCCCTCAAATCAATAAATAAATCTTAAAAAAAAAATAACTTCAAATAAAGTTGATAAATTTTTGATGTGAAATTATCTCATGATATCAAATTTGCAAGAATAACTTATACATTCCACTAACTAAGGAGAACAAGGCTTTTTATGAACACAAAAATTTTAAGTTAGTAACTACAAAATCTTTGACTCAACAACAGATTTTATTTCCATATTTTATTTTGATATTTAATGGTAGAAAAAATCTGACTCACAAGGCTAAGAAATAACAAAGAACTATAGTTGTTGTGTTTTTTTAAGAATGCTTCTTCATCAGGATATTTCTCAATTAAATCCATCCAGAAACCTAAAAGCAGATGAATAGAAGATTTTTTATTCAAAAGTATAAACACTAAAATTATCCAAACAATAAGATTGTCCTAAAAGGATTTCAATGATCATCCACTCTTAATAATCATACTACTGTAACAATTTTAAAAACCATTTCCTCTAATGTATGGCATATATTGATGATATAATTCTGCAATTGGCCTGTCAGTGAGCCAGGCCCAATCAAACATAATTGAACTGGATAGCCCAAATCAGTAATGGTTGAAGCAAAAAGTACTCTCTCAGAGGCAGTGGAAATCACTTGCATTTCATGGAACAAAAGTCATTTACTGCTAGGGAGAAGACAGTCCTCTTGTGCATCTGAAAGGTAAGCAGAATAAGGAAGAGGAAGCAAGAACAGTCACATGACATAGTTTGTCTCACCTTTTTCAAAGGGCTTTTACATCATCCTCTTCTGGTTTTGCCAAGAATATAACAGATTTAAATGGTTTTACTGCACTCCCTTATGCAGACAAGGGTTTCAAGTAGAAATTTTATTAAAAACTTATAATGTAATACAAGTTACATTATATTTGCAACTTATAAGTTATAATTTATATATTATAAGCATTATTTATAATTATTATAAATTATAATTTATAATACAATTAATGAAGTTATAATTTATAAATTTATAATTAGTTTATATATTATAAATACAGTATATATTATAAATATATATAACCTACAATTTGTAATGCATTGGAAATTCTGAAATTTTGGCAGGAGAATTGATAAGAAGAATTTATTATAGTCCCATTATTAACTATTTAAAGTTTAAGACATTATATAAAGTTTTCTGTTTTCAAAAAAAACCCCACATAGTTGTGATGGATGTGAAAGTACAATGGTTGCTTTCTATGTTTTCTAACCAATTTACATAATTTACTGTTACTAAATGACACGTTTTCTAAGACACAAATGCTTTTTAAAAGTCAGTTATTTCTTATCACTCCTTATGTCTCATCTCCTGAGTTAAAAAGTCATTAGATCTAACACCCATCGTGATGAAAACTCTCAGTAAACTAGGAAAAGAGCGAAACCGCAACGTGATGAAAATCTACAAAAAGTCAACCGCTCAACGGTGAGAAGCTTGCAGCTCTCCCACTAAGATCAGGAAGAAGGCAAGGATGTGTCCTCTCAACTGCTTTTCAACATTGTACTAGATATCCTAGCTACTGCAATGAGCACATATAAGGAAATAAAAGTTATACAGATTGGGAAGGAAGAAATAAAACATCTTTGTTCACAGATGACATGATTGGGTGGAAAATCTGAGAGAATCAGTTAAAAAAACTCTGGGAACTAAAAAGCAATTCTAGCAAGGTTGTAGGATACAAGGTTAATACACAAAAGTCAGGTGCTTCCCTAATACCAGCAAGAATAAGTGGAATTTTAAATTAAAAAAAAAAAACACCATTTACATTAGCATTCTCCAAAAATGCAATACTGAGGTACAAATCTAACAAAATATGTTTAAGGACTATATAAAGAAAATGACAAAACTCTGATGAACAAAATACAAAAATAAATAAATGGAGAGATATTTCATGTTCATGGACAGGAACACTCAATATTGTCAAGGTGTCAGGTTTTTCCAACTTGAGTTATAGATTTAATACAATCTCAATAAAAAGCCCAGCATGTTATCTTGAGGATATCAACAAAATGAGGGAAATGACCCAGCCAAGCCAACACAATGTTGAAGGAGAACAAAGTTAGAGGACTGACACTATTTGACTTCAAGACTACCTAAAAGGCTATAGCAATCAAAACAGTATGATATTGGTGGAAGAATAGACAAATAGATGACAAAACAGAATAGACAGCCCAGAAATGGACCCACATAAATAGAGTCAACTGATGTTTGACAAAGGAGCAAAGGCAATACAATGGAGAAAGATAGTCATTTCAACAAATGGTGCTGGAACAACTCGACATCCACAGGCCAAAACAAACAAACAAACAAACAAACAAACAAACAAACAAAACTAAACACAAACCTTACATCCTTCATAAAAATTAACTCAAAATGGATCACAGACCTAGATGTAAAATGCAATAGTATAAAACTACCAGAAGGTGACATAGGAGTAAATCTAAACAACCTTAGATTTGGCATTGACTTTTTAGATATGACATCAAAGGCATGATCCATGAAAGAAATAATTGATAAACTAAAATTAAAATTTCTGCTCTGCAAAGTACACTGTCAAGAGAATGAGAAGACAAACCACAGATTTGCAAAAGACATATCCGATACAGGCCTGTTATCTAAAATATACAAAGGATTCTTGGGGCGCCTGGGTGGCACAGTGGTTAAGCATCTGCCTTCGGCTCAGGGCGTGATCCTGGCATTATGGGATCGAGCCCCACATCAGGCTCCTCCGCTATGAGCCTGCTTCTTCCTCTCCCACTCCCCCTGCTGTGTTCCCTCTCTCATTGGCTGTCTCTATCTCTGTCGAATAAAGTGTGTGTGTGTGATTAAAAATGGGCAAAGACCTCAGCAAAGAAAATACACAGATGGCACACAGCATATGAAAACATGCCCTACGTCATATGTCATCAGGGAAATACAAATTACAACAATGAGATACTACTATATGCCTATCAGAATGGCCAAAATCTGGAATACTGACAACACCAAAGGTTGGCAAGGCTGTGGAGCAACAGGAACCCTCATTCATTGCTGGTAGGAATCCAAGTGATACAGCCACTTTGGAAGACAGTCTGGTGGTTTTTTACAAAACTAAATACACTCTTTCCATGTGATCCAGCAATCGTGCTCCTTGATATTTACCCAAAGTGGTTGAGAACTATGTTGCACAAACCCTGCACACGGATGGTCTATGCATAACTGCCAAAACTTGGAAGCAACTGGCGTGTCCCTTCTGTAGGCGAACGCATTAATGAACTGCGGCACACCTAGACAGTAGAATAAATGAGCTCCCAAGCCATGAAAAGACCTGAGGGAGACTTAAATGTATATCACTAAGTGAAAGAAGCCGATCCTAAAAGGTTACATCGTGTATGAGTCCAACTATGTGACATTCTGGAAAAGGCACAACCACAGAGACAGTAAAAAGAATGGTGGTTGCCAGGGGGTATTGCAGTGAAATTACTCTGTATGATACTATAATGGTGGATACATATTATTTTAAAATTGTCCAAACCCATAGAATGAATAACACCAAGAGTGAAACAATATGGATTTTAGTGATAATGATACATGAATGTAGGTTCATCAATTGTAACAAATGTACCCCTCTGGTCAAGAATGTTGATAATGAGGAAGATTTTGCACGTGGAATGTCAGGGAGTAACTGGGAAATCTTTGCATATTTGCTCAAAATTTCTGTGAACCTGAAACTGCTCTAAAAATAGATTTAAAAAAAAAAGTTCTTATGTCATTAGCTGCGGCTCCTGGCTCCTCTGGGGTAGAAGTGTGTGTGTGTGTGTGAGTGGTTGTATAGAAAAGTGTCACTTTATTGGCACCCTTGTAATCTGCCCTTGGTGTTATCCGGTTGTGTTAGTTCAGTGCCACCTCTGCTCATCAGATGCTTTGTGGATTTCTCACATGCCCCCTCCTAACTGCTGGGGTCTCCCACCTGAAGCTCCCTTTACAGTATAAATGCATCTTCCCAAGCTGACTACTAGATCCCTCCATTAGCCCTGGCTCTATTGGCTGAGGTCTCCTAGCTCTTCCAGGCAACTCCTATAAGCAGCATCTAAGACAACCCCAAGGAAGTTCCTCTAAAGAGACCACACCAGGTCCATGGGAAGCATCCCCACACCTTTAGCCCCCACACACTGGGCATGAAGACTGTCACAGCTATAGCTACCACTCTTCGCTTTCTAGGAGCATAAGCAGCTCCAGACATGGCCTCAAGCATGAGTCAGACACAAGCTTACAGTTCCTTAAACTACAGGAAAGTTACTTAAGCTCTTTGATTGATCCCATTGAAGTCCCTCACACCTGCAAAGTAGGAGGACCCCCCCCCCCAGTCCCCACCACCTGCATTCACCTTGGGCAACGTGAAGGTAGTGAATTCATATGATTTGAACATTTCTCTAGGGAAAACTTTTCTCAAATTCTCAACTTCCCTTCTCTAGGCCACTATGTCTCCTTTATAAGCTTAAAGTATGTGTTCAGGTAAGGGTCGTAAAACAGTATTTTCAAGCCTCCTTTGCAAATCTTGTGACAATGGTTCATCGCTTCACTTTGGACTATGAATTCAGAATTGGCCACCTTGCTTTTGGCCCTGAACTTTCTGGGCACTCAGTATTAACCATGGGTTTGAAAGAGACTCATTTCAACATCTTGCTATGTACAAAGGTCTTTTCCATAATAATTTCCAAATTTATAAGTAATACATAAAGGTTCCCATACTCATGTGTTCGTAGTCATGAGCCACACGAGTGCTCCTAAACTAAGAACGGAGCACGCACTGAACAGATGTGCCTGAGCCTTGCTTGGCCTTTCAGTGATCTCTCTAGACAAGTGCTGCAGAGATGCGCAGGTGTGAATTCTTCTGTAAAAGACTAACATGGAACTAGAGTTTTCCAAATCTGTGACATGTCACACAAAGCTTAAATTTATGCAGGGTAATGACAGGAAAAGCACTATTCATAGGACTGCACAAAACCCAGCTCCTCTGACAATATAAATAATAGGTGTGGTCTCTATTATATTAACACATATAGCATGTTTGAGTGTGTATAGTATTATTTACTGTAAGATTGCACTTCTGTGAACTAAAAATACATTTAAAGAACAAAATTTTAAATCAGACATTTGTATAACAAGGTACAGAGAAGAGAATGGCTCTCAATGATTTTATTTAACTATTATTTAAAACTCAGCTAAGCTCTTTGGCACATTTCTATTATCAGCATAAGTAAAGAGTATTTTCTAAATAGATATTAAAAAGTTCTTACAATCTTAAGCCAAGGTCTGAAATGTGTGAGTAGATCAATAACCAGGTATTGAGATAAAGAGAGAAAACTCCATTTTTGGATTTGTGATTTGCTTATTTGACAACGCTCCAAGTCCCATGAAATGCAGAAATACTTACAAGCACTCAAAATGGTAGACAGATGAAGCAAAGCTGAATGAAACTAAAAATGTTTCATTAAAGGGAGAAGAGTAGAGATGGGGAGAAGCCAGAACCTTGGGAAAAGCCTCCCCTCCAAACATCCATCTTCAACCCAGACCATCAATTAGTATTTCAGATTTAAAAAGAATTCCAGGAATTATTAAATTCCATTAAAATATAATTTACTGTGAACGAGTTTAGTTGAATATCTACATAGTGAAACAAACTACATTCTGAATCTGGGTGTCAGCTGTAATGAACTCTGAAAGGGAGGGGTCATTCGGAGCTTCGGGCATTGGCAGAGGACGGCAGGGGACCTGGGTGGCACACCCCAGTAGGATCCAGTAAAAGCTGGAAGTTCTCCAAGAGTTTTAGGAAAATGGAGAAGAATCAGCAAAAATAAGAGAAGAGATGCATAAAAATGTCTCTCTTTTGAAAAAAATGTAAGACCCTAAAAAACTTCTGAAAGTTGCCTGACTTACATACTCGGCGTTCCCGCGGGGCCTCAGGTACCAGGCCCAGAGAAGAAGACGGGAGTTTCAGTCTCTCCTTTTCCCATCTCTTCAAGTGCCTACAGTCTGTCCTTCCACAGCTCAGGCTCCTTCCACGCAGGGTGAGGGAAGGGGAAGTGCTCACATGCCCGAGCATCTGCCGGGTTAGACGCCCTCCTTCTCTTTACCTCCCTCCTCAGCAACTGCTCTCCCTTGTTATTTTGGCTCATTGTTATATTCCCAGCCATCACTATTCACTAATTGTGTGAAAAGAATCCCACCAAAGGACTTCTATATCCTTTCCCTTCCAAGATGTTACACCTCTACCCATGGATCAGAGTGAGAGCACTAAACAACTTACTCAAAATGACTAATCAACAGGCACGTGTTGTCCCAATCCTTGAGAAAACTTAGCAGCTATTTATTCTCTCCACTCAGGAGTTCACTTTCAAGTCTTTGCCCTGCTGGGGGTGGGGGGAGACGAAGCTTTACCCAGATTTGCAGCTATGATGAGATGTGATGGGATCTTGGAGATTGTGGAGGGCTACTACATATTGTGACATTAGCTTCCTTCAAGGCTGATGATAGCTTCCCTGGCCCTGCCAACACATACACATAAATCACAACTTTTTCTCAAGCTTTCATCTATTCAGTCATATAAGTAGCCTTGAAAATAAATTAACATGCTGATTTAGTAGGGGTATAGAAGAAATCAAGTATGAAGTAATCTTGGTAACTCTACAGAAAGAGGTGCAAATGGGTGTCTGGGTGTGTGTGTGTTGGTAATGATGAGGGATAGTGTTATATATGTTTGTTGCTTCTTTTTTTTTTTTTTTTCATTTACCTTGGAAACACTAAGGGAATACAAGTAAATTTGACTCCCAGGAAAGAGAGTAACCCTGCAAAATATGATTGAGGCAAATGCAAATTTGGTAGGCCAAATAGATTTTTCCAGGTTTAATGATTTTCAAAGGCCATATAAAAGGCTTGATCTGCCATTTTTGTCTTGCAAATCCCTTGAGACCACCCCCCCCCACCACCACCAAAATTCAAGCAGATAATGCAGGATAAAAGAGGCTCAAGTCCAGATTTTCCACCTTGAAAGAATGGAAATGTCAGGAGGTGTATTATTTATTGCCCAAGTATATTACTGATTGTTGAAGAGCTTAGGGAAAAGTAGAAAGCTAGTGAGTGGGTGGTGGGGTGAGAGGGAAAGGCCTGCCTTGTTTTGAGCACCTATGGTATACCTGTTACTGCACTGGCATTTTGCATGCATGATATCCTCAATCCTAGAAATACTAGGCTGATAAACAGTGTGAATGATTTCACAAACTGTGTACTACCAATAACAATCTAGATGTGACACTAGCCATGAAAGCCTTTATGATTCTAACATCTAACATCCAGGGCAGATCCTATGTGGCTAATTAACAACCGAGATCATTCTGATATTGAGTGGGCTAGCACCTTCTCTTAGCTTACTGGGATTATCCTAGATCATATATGCTCTCTTACACCATGCATTAAATCTTTGCAAGAACACATAATTTCCACTTTTGGAAAGTTCAACACAGTAATAATGCTTCTCTCAAAGGTAACCAATCTTAAACCTACTTCAATTTCACTCTTACACTTTCTACTATTTGGGTGGAATTCCTACTGTCCTGTTATGTGATATTAGATAACAGATTAGGAATTTAATAACATTGAGCTTAAAGTCTGGCTGGAATGGCAGAGTTTATGTTAAGACACTAAACATAGTGGAGCGTTCTTGGGGGGATGGAAAATGGCTGACTCCTACGGAAGCTAAATGTAGCAAAAAGCGTACACATACATGCCCATGGTTTAAATCAAGGAAAAGCCTTTAACCTGACACGCAAGGGTTCATTAACCAGCACGAAAGCATGACACAATGTGGCACTTCAACTGAGCTGTAGACATATGTGAGAAATTAAACTTGATGAAATAGATGGGAAAATAAATTTGAAGAATTAAAGGAATAAGGCAGGACTTCTCTTTAGTCTCATGCTAAAAATTTTTAAGAAGTGGAAAATCAAGGGACGCCTGGTGGCTCAGTCGGTTCAGTAGCTGGCTCTTGATTTCAGCTCAGGTCATCTCGGGGTCCTGGGATCAGGTCCTGTGTCAGGCTCCACCCTCAGTGGGGAGTCTGCTTGAGGCTTCTCTCTCTCCTTCTGCCCCTCCCCCATGCTTTCTCTCTCTCTTTCTCTCTCTCAAATAAATAAATAAATCTCTTAAAAATGTTTTTTAAAAAAGTCAAAATGAAAGTGCGATTTGGAGATGCAGCTAAGAGTAATCATAGCGCCGGGCGCTAACGGCACTAGTAATCAGAGAAAAGGATATATACATGGAAAAGGTGGGAATAAAGTCCAACATTGCAAAGTCCAAGGTCAAAGTGGGGATTGGAGAGGAGAGCTGCAATCATCCTGAAGGTGTTAATTTGGTAGCTATGCCAGGAGAGTTTTTTTTGTTTTTCACTGTATTTTAATCTTTGTTAAGACCTTACAGAAGATGGTGGTAGTGGTGGGAGAACTCAAAAAACATCCTCTGTGAATGATGGAATGTCCCAAAGGAGGAAAGAGGGATCTGGGAGGAATCAGTCTTCTAAAGCATGACCCTGCAAACCTGGCATTCCTTCTCCAGGAGCTGATAAATGGCCCGGCCTTTCCTGGGCACGTCCAGAGACCGTCGCGTGGTGGTAGTTATTAGAAACATGCTCCGCAAACTGAGTTACGATTTCTCTTCCTCTCACTTCCCACTGTTAATCTTCATTCTGTCTTCCTGAGCTACACAGAATAACCACGATCCTTCTTTTCCAGGAAAACAACCCAAACAACCTTGGAGAGAGAAGTCAGGGCAAAATAGCCAAGTGACGGGACTGTTCGTGATGAGAAAGTAATTTCTCAGGTAGATGTAACTTCGAAAGGGAGAACTAGAAAGATGCTGGAATAGAGAGAGGAAGCTGGAAGTTCATTTTACAAATGAAAAGAAATTACAGTAAACTACAGAAACAAAGTGGTACACTTATAAATAGAACTTGGAAGACGGGAAGCTGTTGATAACATGAAGGATATAGAAGAAAGAAAAATATAATCCAATTGGAGAGACAGGAAAATATGTAATAAGCATAATGAATATATTATATTGAAGCTAAAATCAAGCTATGGTACATCATTGTGGTTAAATCATGATTTGTATGGTAAGTATTCTAATTTTAAGTTTTGGAGTATCAGATGATATCGTGAACGGCACGCAAGCTTCATTCTGCAGGAGAAAACATATGAGGAGAAATTAAGCAGTACTATGAGCAGCTCCAGAAGGATAAACCAATGTGGTAGACAGACTTCACGGTGGCCCCCCCAGTCTCTGCCTCCTGGTACTCATGGCTTTTCTCATCCTCTATCCTTGAGTGTAGGTGGAACCAGTGACTTGCTTCTCATCAACAGAACACAGCAAAGGTAATGGAATGTACGCAATTTCATTACGTAAGACTGTTATGTCTGTCTTGATGAAAGACTCCTTTCTCCTTTCTAGCTTTGAAGAAACAGGCTGCCATTTTGTGAACTGTGTTTGTAGAGGTCCCCCATGCAGCTAGAATGTGAGGATGGCCTTCAGCTGACAGGCAGACACAGACTGATGCCTTGAGTACAGAAGCCCATGAGCAACTGAATTCTGCCTATAGACACATGAGCAAGGAAGCGGGTCCTTCCCGGATGAGATAGCCCAGCTGACTCCCCGAGCGCTGCCCTGCAGAGGATCCAGTTGAGTCATGCCTGGATTCCTGACCCACCGAATCTACAAGATAAGCACTGTGTGCTGTTTTTATCTGCTAAGTTTGTTAGAGTACTGTCTATAACAATGAACACATAACACCACCAGTTCAATATGCCTCAGGTGAAGGAGCCATAGGAAGAACAACTGGCAACTGGACTATGACTTTCTCAAAGAGACAGTTGTACCTCACTCTGGAGGAGACTGGTCTAGACCTTCACAGGAGCTTTCAGATGGGTCTTTTACTACTGAAACCAAGAATATGATTCATAAACGCATGTCTCTGTGTTTATTTAGCACATTGAATTTACCTACTACAAAATTCGCTCTGAGAGTAGGGAGCTTTATTGGACGATATTGGATACTTCTTCAACAGAGAAGTACTGATGTGTACAAAGGAGTCAAAAATCTGGCCAGAGGGTGAGTCTTATTTCTAAGAATAGAAGGGAGAAGAGGAGAAAAGGAGACAATGAATTAGAAGTTATATAACATTAAAAATTTTAGAATAGTTCAATTTCTTAAAGATGATACACATTGACAATACATGTAATAAAAAATATATGCATGTGAAAATACTGCAAACCATTAAAGAGCTAGTTTTCTTAAAGATGATACACATTGACCATACATGTAATAACAAATATATGCATGTGAAAATACTGCAAACCATTAAAGAGCTAGTTAATTGTGAGTTAGCATTATTTCCTACAATTTGCCACAGTAGGCATTATTCAGGTCCCTGATTTCTGATTTCTTCTTCTTCTTTTTTTTTTTCTATAGATTTCTTTGGATTATTTTACTGGACTTGGGCCTGGGCCTATTTATTTATGTTAATAGATGATTACGATCCCCTTGTTCAGTAGGACAGGCAGTACTCTCACTCCTCCAATAATAATGAGATGCATCCCTACCTCCAGGGAGGCCCTGCTATTTTCACACACACACACAACAGTATTCAGTGTCTCTCTTACTTATTGGCTCTCTCTTATTAAGTTTTGAAATCCAGCTGGTTGGGAAGGTTCCTGCTCTTTTTATCAAGCCTCAAAGGACTGGAAAAGAAGTGGGCAGCCAAAAGAAAATCCTTTCTTCCGCTATGGAGATTAGAAACCACTTGCCTAGCACCTAGTTTTCTTATAAGCTTCAGGGTAGAGAAAAGTAAGTCAAAAAGAAGTTGAGTCCCCAGGATCATGGAAATCATAAAGAACCAGGGCACAAAAAGGAGAATTTTTTTTATTAAAGCCAATAATTTCAAGAAGTCCAAATAAAGGCTAGCAAACAATTTTTAGCTTTAATCCCATCTTTTCCTAACCTATAGAAGTCATTATTGAAGCAAAATACCACTAACTGAAGAAAGCAATTATTAAGTGTTCTCATACGATAGTTTAATGTTTGCTTGCACCATGATCTACATTGATGAGACTTCCATAGGGATCTGCATCCCTATTTACAGTAGAGATTATCTGTAAATTCTAAGGACAACCCATGTTTGCACCTAAACATCATATTGGCCCTTTGATAGGTTTATCTCTGAATCTCAACCCTAATTTTAATAAAATATGTTTTTTTCCTTCTATTGTGACCCGGGCCTCCTTTACATGCATGTTCTAGGAATGTGGTCTCTCTCTTGCTTCATCTCACCTCTTTTCCAGCCACGTTCCCATGTTAGGTTTTCTGGGAAGGCAGTTTTTCCTGTTAGCTCCCAGAGGACATTTTGGAACCTGGAATCCTTACCCTGGATGCATGCTGAGTCTCCTAACAGCTGGTTTTTCCTAATGACTTCTGCCCTGACTATACCTCCTCCTTATTATCACCTGTAAGGCCACTAACCATCTGTCCCTAATACTCTTCCTGGTTGAGCTCTCCCTAGATTGTCCATCTAGGAAATCATCAAGCTTCTAGAGTGTAGGGACACTCACACATCACAAGTTATTCTGAGAACAGGAACAAAAGGACAATTTATTTTGCACCACTGTCGAAAACACATTAATCCTAAATATGACCAGTTTGACCAGAGAAATTCTTTTATGTAAAGAATGTCCCACAGAACTTAAACCATTGTCCATTAGAAAGAAGTATAGAGTAGAAAAATCAATGACTTTGGAATGAGAACCAGATTTAAATCTTGGCTTTGCCATTTACTGTGGGATCTTGATCTAACCCTATTTTTCCCCCTCTGAGCCTCAGTTTCATCATGGAGCTAATGATAACAGCTTCCACCACCTCTACCAGAAATGTGAAAACAAAATTATAAAAATCACTCCATGGACTATGAAATTCTGTGTACAGGACATTATAAAGTTCTACGTAGAATAAATTGGTATTACTAAGACATGCACAGCATGATGAAACAGTGCAAGTAATTCTTTCCAGTCTTTCTACAGTTTTACTGAGATATAATTTATATATATATATATATATATTTTTTTTTTTAAAGATTTTATTTATTTATTTGACAGAGAGAGAGACAGCCAGTGAGGGAATGAACACAAGCAGGGGGAGTGGGAGAGGAAGAAGCAGGCTCCTAGCAGAGGAGCCTGATGTGGGGCTCGATCCCATAACACCAGGATCACGCCCTGAGCCGAAGGCAGACGCTTAACCGCTGTGCCACCCAGGCGCCCCAAGATATAATTTATATATTACAAACTTCATCCATTCAAGTGTAAAACTCAATGGTTTTTAGTGTATTTATAGTGTTGTGCAACTATCAATGTAATCCAACTTTAGAACATTTCATCACCCCAAAAGAAACTTGTAACATACTTATTAGACATTCCTCTATCTCACTCTCTTCCCTCCAGCCAAAGACAACTACAAATCTACTTTCTGTCACCAGATTTACCTATTCTAAGACATTTCATACAATATGTGGTTTTTTGAGACTGTCATTGTTCACTTGGAATAACTGTTTTTGAGGTTTATCCGTGTTGTAGCATGTGTCAGTATATGGTAATTTTATTTTTATTTTTTGAGGGACTGCCAACTGCATGCACCATTTTACATTCCCACCAACAGTGCACAGGGTTCTAATTTCTCCATATCCTCACCAATATTGTAATTTTGGTTTCTTTGATAACTGCCAGCCTAATGGATGTAAGGTGTTATCTCATTGTGGATCTGATTTGCATTTCCTGAATGATCAGTGAGGTCAAGCATCCTTTCATATGTTTATTGGCCATTTATGTATCTTTTTGGAGAAATGTCTGTTCAAGTCCTTTGCCCATTTTTGCATTGAGTTATTTTTGTTGAGTTTTAGGAGTTCCCTGATACTTCATTCCTTTTTATTGTAGAATAATATTCCATTGTATAGCCATATCACATTTGTTTTTCCATTTCCAACCTTTTAAAATTAGAAAGTTTTTATAGTATCAACAATAGCACAAAGGGACAGCCACTGAACATCCTCACCTCACCACTATTATAAGAAAACCATGTATTCATTCAACAAACATCTGACAAACATCTCCAATATGTCAAGCACAGTGCTAGTGCTACAATTTTCATAAAGGCATAGATTTGGGGTCATAATATCCACAAATATTCTGAACATCTCATTCTTGTACCAATAACATATGCTTCAGGATTTATATTCATAATACCTGCGAGTATATATTTTAAACAAATTTTCAAATTGATACAAATATTATGCCTGATTCATTGGGCAAAACTTTTCTAAAATCTGAGCAAGAGAAAGTGATAGAATCTGTGTAGGCATAGTCAGTGAATCACTGTATCTCACAGCAGCGCCATGAATAGACAGAGTGGGAATGCCATCATAAACTGTGGGATCTGCTCCACTAGTCCTTACAAAAGAATGTGGAACAAGAAAGAATACATCCCAAGTTATAAAACATGTGAAATCCTGTAAAAGATAAAGAAGAGATGTAAAATATCTGAGTAGATTCCTGGTTCTGACTAGATTCATTTTCTGTTAAAACAAAAACCACTAAAATCTTAACTGATTCACAATGTCTGGAGGAAGGCGAATGTTAGTGAGTATAATTTGTGGCTTATAACACCTGAAAGAAAGTACGTTTTATTGCTTTTAATTGTTCGGAGGAGCTCAAATTTGGGAACTTATTGCCAAGCACTAGCCGCACTGAAATAAATTCGGACCAAAGAACACGACAAATAACGTGTCGCACACCAGCACAAGCAGCGGTGGTTTCTCTTCGTGTCGCAATTACATCCCTTTCTGGGTAGGCTGCTCTCTCAGTTCTGTTAAATGGGTAAATCGTTCCCTCAGCCAGGTGTTTAGTCTCTTCATTCCACTCACTAGCTCAACCTGTTCGTGAAGAAGACAGACACATTTCCTAGCTGTGTTCCAGCCAGTAAGGACCCGGACTTCGCCATGTTTTAGATCCCTCTTCATCCCGAGACGTCCTAGGTCAGGTGCAGCACGGCACAGATTAACGAATTTCTACCGGTGCCAAAAACCTGAATTAAATTATTCTCCCATATTTTCTATGACTAAACTTTTTTTTTTAAGATTTTATTTATTTATGAGAGAGAGAAAGAGAGAGCGCACAAGCAGGATTAGGGGCAGAGGGAGAGAAAGAGGGAGAAGCAGCTTCCCCACCGAGCAAGGAGCCAGCTGCGGGGCCCAGCCAAAGGCAGAGGCTTAACCAACCGAGCCGCCCAGGCGCCCTGACTCAACATTTCTTTAGCACTTACTTGTACCCTTTAGCGCCGGGATTGGCAGACTTTTCTTAGGCTTTGTGGGTCAGTCTCTGCTAGAACCGCTCACCTCTCCATGTGGCAAGAATGCAGCCATAGAACTTATATACAGAAATGGTGCTTTTGTGTTCCACTAAAGTTGACTTACAAAAATAGGTGGCAAGCCGGATTTGCCTGGCAAGCCATGGTTTGCCAACTTCTACTGACTAAGCATCCTCTTTGTAGGCGGGTCATGCAATTCTGGAGCTGGAAGTGCTAACTCGGCACTAACCAAAGCAGTTAGAGTGCACGGTTACCACTTAGTTCCTTTGGGGCTGTGGTCTCTTCATCTTTCAGTGCAAATTGCTCCTGAAGTCACTTCAAGCCTTCACAGGGTTTCTTCTGGCTACCTTACACACAACTGTTGGTCAATCCTGAAATTAATGACGCTCGTCATAATGTCAAAGTTCCCCTAAGACTTCCTAAATGCCTGCGTCCTGAACCCTTTGCTCTTGATCATTTCCTTGCAGGTGAAGAGAAGAGCCTCTGCACACAGTGTGCCATGTGTCAGTGTTAACAGCACTAGAGTTGTTGCAAAGGAAGGGCAAATGGAGCACAAGGTTGTTGTCAGCTGCAAGAGTCGAACACTACTCCTGAGAGGACAACGTAACGGCAGACGGAGAGGCCACACTGAGAAAACAGCTATACTTTTAAAAAATTTACCTTAGGATGCGATGGAAGGGTACTCACTGACCGCGGGCATTTACAATACAACGTGCTAACGTCATTAATCCCAAGTCTACAAGCTGGCGATGCTAGCTCCCCGTGGTCATGAGAGAATTCCGCGATAAAAGTATATAGGTATAAAAATACGTACAGTGCACTGGCTTCTCAGATATGTATCCAGCATTTAAAGGAAAGCATTTCAGAGACATACAGTGTTACATCAGTTCAGGACGTGCAGAGATCAAAGGGGTACAGGTTTATTACACTTAGTGAAAGTTGACTAACAAAAAGCAAAATCCTTACCCTCATGGAACTTGTAATAGAGGAACCTTTAAAACGAGGAGAGTATATTTAAATATATATCCTTCAGCGGTTAGTGGTCAGCCCGAATGTGACCATTTTAAAAAAGAACCAGGTGAAATGCACAGGGATTTTCAGTCCCAGGGCTAGCACACTGTGCAGCACACTGATGGATTTTGTCCAAGTTTCAGATGAGGCTACCTAGGTGAGGTAGGTCAGGGATCAATACGATTCTTCCAGAATCCTGTGACACTGTTCTAGCGAAACCATTAAAGGGTTATGGACTGTAGTAGGTATTACTGTAGGTAGCAGGGACAGATGGAGGGACGGACCCAAGTAGAAATTTCTCACCAAGACACACCCAAAGCACAAAGACAGTGGGGGGACCTGAATGTACAAGGCTGGAGGAGAGTTCAACATAATAAAATAATAGCTGGTTCCAAAAATAAACCACCAAGGCGTTAAAATGCAGTATCTTGCTTTCTGAATGTCAAGGAACTTCCTGTAGGAGCTGGTACAGTGACATCACTAGAAGACCAAAGTCAGCCTCTGAAATGTAGCCATCCCTTCACACTTAAGAAAAAACCTCAAGGACCTTAAAGGAAACTAAAATTTTATTTCAAAAATTTGCTTTGAAGTTTGAAAATAAAACAAGAAGATGTATTGCAAACTCTGAAAGCACTGATCTAAACCACGAGAGAGCTAGTCGTAATTTTAAAACATATTGGCATGAAGCCAAGCTTCTGCTGGTGCCCTTAACCAGGCAAGGAACAGTGTGTAAGCAAAAAGGGCACCAGATCACTAACCAGCACATTTATCTCAGAACCCACTGACAATTGTTCAGGACTTTCGCCCTCGTTGTTCTGCTTAGCTTCTCTCGCTCTTAGCTCGTTATGCTGTTGTGGGAACATAGAAAATGCTCACTGAATACACACCCCTCATTTTCTCTCTTTCTCCCTCTCTCTCGTTTTCCTTAATTTTCCCTTTCTGTTTCTACTTTCCTTTTGAAATCCTCTTCCCTCTACTTTTGTAATTTTCTCCTTCTCTCCTTCATCCATTTCACTCCCCCCCATTTTCTTTCTCTTTTCCTAACTTCAAGGGTATACCATGAAATTGAAATATATTTTTAATTATTTCTCGCGGTTACTGTATTGTCTGAACTCTGTTTCTAACCAAGTAAATGATGATAATGTACACACACAGATACACAATGTTACACTGTTCTTTAAAAACAGAAGGAAATGTCATTGATTTTGTGTGGGGGACATTCCTCTGTTTTTTCTTGTTTCTGAGGTCCCCCCATCACATAGCATCTGGGCTGTAAGGAGTAGCATGTTGACCTATGAATCTGCTGCTGACCTTTCAAAAGATCAATACACACCCACATTAGCCTTTTTTTTAATCCTCTGAAATGAATGGAAACTGATGCCAAATTTTCCCTTTGCAAGCATAAGCATTTTTGGAAGGTGAGAGGAAAGGAGCTGTTCAGTGTTATATTTTACAAAATTAAACAACCTGCCACTTTGGCACAGCACTCAGGGAAAATATATCATGCTTCTGAAAGATTCTTTTCTAATGTCATTATCTTCTCTAGCCACACAGCATCCAAACTCCCCTTCCGTCAGGACCGTCCAGGCCCCTGTGCATAGAGCAGAGCCCTATCACATTACACCACTTCTTATCTCACAACCTATTTCTGGGCTCATTTATATGCATGCAAAAGTGGGTTTCTATCCCCTGGAGATCTGGCAGGCATCCTGCGGTCTGATTCCTCTTGTCCCTGAACATTAGACACTCTGTTGCCAATGAAAAGCCGCCAGAGAAATCATGGAGATCGACAGTCTTGGAAATTTCACTTTTATCTCAAGTCGATTAGCATGGGTTTTTTTCCTTCCCACTGTCAGCACGGAAAGATGACAAGTTAAAGGAAATGTAAAGTAAATGCTGATGGAAAGCAACTTAGAAAGCAAGAATCAGGCAGTTCAGTTTTCAGTAGTAAAAAGACACATTTCTACCACTGGTTTTTCTCCTACAAAAGATGGTAGAGGCTCTAGCAATTGTTGCTGGAAGGTGAAGTTCCCTTAGGTGCATTTCACTTTTCTACTGTCTTTTATTATGAAATAGGGGTATGTTATGCCAGAACGCTTTAATTTTTCTCTTTTCAGTGCCAAAGCTCTTAAGCCAGGACCTATATAAATTGGCTTCACTGTCCTACTTAAGTATTCCCCAAAGTCTGTTCTTGCCTCTTCCACCGGACTGAACTCTCTCAGGTGTTGTGAATAATCTCCTATTTGTCAAATCTAATCTCACCTCAGTGTCAGTCCTCCTAAACTCTGTATGACTTTTGATGCTGTCCACCTGCTCCTTCATTCTAGGTCTTCTCTTGGTTTCCATGACATTGTACTCCTTTGTTCTCCAAACGTCACGAAAGATGCTTCTTTGACTTTGCTGACTCTTCCCCCTTCGCCCATGACCAAACTGTGAGTTTCGACCAAAGCTATTATTTCAGCCTTCTGCTCGTCTTCATTTACACTTATTCCATCTTGTCATCTTTAATGATCATCCCTACTTATAAATCCAATCGCCAACCCCAAAGCTGCCCATTCAACAAACAATAACTTAATTCAAACTATGTGTGTGGCATATTTAGTAGGATAAAGAGCCAATGACAGGTTTAATTTACCTTAATTTCAATGCACTCAAAGTTTGCCTGCTCATTTTCCCTTCTCTGTTCCTACACGGATACGCTTTGTATCTCCCCCAAATACCATCCCTCAAAACCAGCCTACAAAGCAGTTTTGGCCAACTCTAAAGCATCCTACATATTACTGCATGAGTTTAAGAACACCTACGACATTTCAGTGTCTACTGCATTAAATTCAAACTCCTATGCATGGCTTTCAAGGTTCCGATTTTGGTTTCTAATAAGGGCCATTTTTACTGGTCAAGAGAATCTCTTCATCGCGGATATGCTAGTCTACCAACTGCCATACCAGTTCTACCTCTCCAGAGGTTTTGCTCTTTTCTTCTAGTTGAACTACTTTGTCCAGTGTATCTCTTAGCTAACTTCTCGTAAGACATACAGTTGTATGATAACTAAGTATCATGTGGCAATAATCAGTGGTTTATAGAGAGGCACAACATCCCAGTGGTACAAACACAGCTTTGAGAGTTAGAGTAGGATTGTAACATAACCCACTTGTGTTGCCATCTTGGGCAATTTATTCTCCTTGAAAATAGTCCCGCAGTAATGCTTTATAAAGGATTAGTCTCACATAATAATCCCTTAAGAAGGGACATGATGCAACCACATAAAAAGTTTTTGGAAATACCTTGTATAGGAAAAACTTAAATGATTCCATACCACAACTGGTCCAAAGTATCTACAACATAAAAATTAACATAATTGATCCGCACTGATTTCCTTTTTTTTTTTTTTAATGATTTTTTATTATATTATGTTAGTCACCATACAGTACATCCCCGGTTTCCGATGTAAGGCTCGATGATTCATTAGTTGCGTATAACACCCAGTGCACCATGCAATACGTGCCCTCCTTACTACCCATCACCGGTCTATCCCATTCCCCCACCCCCCTCCCCTCTGAGGCCCTCAGTTTGTTTCTCATAGTCCATAGTCGCACTGATTTCCTAATTATATGTAGGCAGCATGCATTTTGCAGGCCTATAAGATCTGGTCCCTAGATAAAATTGTGAAATAAAACAAATTGCTGTCGTGTCCTCCGCATTTCTTGGAAGAGTTCTCAGGCTGAAAAGGTAAAATCCTACAAAGGAGTACCATGCACAGGGTCACCCTCTTCCAAAGTTTTCCAAGACCCCAGATCACACTTTCTCCCTCTTATTCTTCCTTTGCTGACACCTCCCATTCCTTGCAACAGTTAAACAAAAAAGTAATTTGATTATCGTGATAGAAACAACCAGGATATAGTTCAGTATTCTTAAAAATGTATCTGCTTTTAAAATATGAGCTAATTAACACACTTGAATGTCTGATTTTTGAGCTGTCAGAATCTTAGATTGAATATCTCGTGTTAAGTCCTCAAATGACTCCTCAAAACTTTGCCTCAATTCCCCTCTACCTTCCTATGCTCTGAAGAGCAAGGAGGGAGCAGCATTGTTTTCAGTCATTGTAGCCATCCACTGAGGGAGGCATGGTCAGTATCTTTAAGCCACCCTTCCTCCTGCCACTATGAGGGTAGGGTATTAAATCCCACTTCATTTTGTCAGTTCAATTTCTTTCATGTTTCGATTTGCAAAGAATTTTTCTAAGTACTATTACACATGATTAAAAAAATAATAACAACACGTGGTCTTTTTCCTCAAGGAGGGTTAGTCAATTTTCCATTTTCATCATTCTCAGAGGGAAATTAGCAAACATTTTTGAAAAGGTCCAGATAATAAATACTTCAGGTTTTGTTGACCAAGAGACAAAATCAAGGCTATTATGTACATACTTATATAACAAGAGAGAAAACAAATTTCCACACATATTTTATTCATGAAATTAAAAACTTTATAAACACTGAAATTTGAATTTCATATGATTTTTATGTGTCACAAAAATATTCTTTTAATTTTTTCCTTCAACCATTTAAAAATGTAAAAACCATTCATCACTGTGGTTCTACAAAAACAGACTGGGAGGGGGGCATGGGTGGGGGTGGGGGCATGGGCAGTAGATTTGGCTGTAGTTCATCGAAATCTGTTTCAGGAAACACCTCACATTGTCCAAATCCATTCATCTAAGTCCCTACCTTTAGAAGAGAATAAAGTTACTATCAAATACCTTTGAACTGGGTACCCCGGATTTTCTATCCCTGTCTTCTCTGCTTTCCTCTGAATGCAACTTTCATTCTTGGCCACTGCAGAAGGTTCTTCTCTACAAGGTGGAGAATATGGCTGTGGGCAGCTTGAGGCCTACATGCCAGCTTGCCTATCTCAGGAGGATAATTTCTCTACCTCTGGTTCAGTATATAAAACCCCAGGGAGGATCACTGCAGTTGATGCTGTCAGAACTTCACCCATATGCCTCTCAGGGTCAGGTCCATTTTTTATGCACATGTCTCCTAGTGTCTGTCACTCTCCACAGCCAACACCTGCATCTCTTTGTTGGAGGAATTGCCCTCAGGCAGCTGAAACAGCTGGGCCTGCCCACACAGATTGCTAGAAGTGTCTGGAAAAATATGTCCCTGGCAGGTAGCCTTTAAACAATGACTGACAGGTGTGGCAATATACTCTAGCTCCCTGAACCAAAAGTGAGGTATGGCCTGCACAGTTTCCAGAGCTTTCCTAAGGGGCTGAGCCAAAGGTACCTATGCAGAAAAGCATTAACACAACAGGTCTAACACTGCTAGCCTTCAAAAGTTCCACTTGCAAGGTCAGCCCTGGGCTAGCATCTGGGAACTCGGATTTCAGAAGGGTGTCCACCATTCACTGTACCTTAGCGGTCTGTACACACAATATGGTTCATGCTGAACGCCGGCTTTCCTTCTGGGAGCTTGGAATTTTGGTAAGTGCCTGGCAGAGCGTGCCTATGTGACCAGCTCCCACTGAAAGCTTTGGGCTCTGAGCCTCTAATGAACTTCCCTGGTTGAGAACATTTCGTATGTGTTGTCACAGTTCATTGACTGGAGAAACTGAGTGTCATGTGGGACCCCACTGAAAGAGAAGTGTAGAAAGCCTTTGTGTGCTTTCCTCTGAACCTCACCCTAAACACCCCTTTTCTCTTAGCTTATTTTGCTTTGTATCTTTTCACTGTAACAAGTCGTAGCTATGAACTTGACTATATACTGAGTCCTATGAATCCTCCTAGTGAACCTTCAAATCTGGGAGTAGTCTTAAAGACCCCTGACACAGCAGCCTTCATAGGACCCTGCTTAATACTACTTGTTTGCTATTCTCTCCTTCCCAGTTCTACTTCTGTTCTCTCCAACTTTCCTCTAGATCTTTCCTGGGATAGTTCCTAATAAATCACTTTGACGGCACTCTTCATCTCAGGGTATACTTCCGGGGAACCCAAACTAAGACAGTTTCTGATCATTTCAAGCCTTAAGTAATGACTGTAATCCAAAAAACAAGGTGTACTGACTGTTCAAATCCTGACCACGTGGCTCATCTCTGGGGCCAGAGAGGAAAGGGCCTTTCACCAGAAGTAGGAGGAAGGGAAGGCAGCGGCGGGACAAACACAAGTAATAGCCAAGCCACAGATGAGGTGGCCTTTCCCTAGATCTAAAGGCCTAATTACTAATACGGTATGCTATTCTTGAGGAAATATCCTCATCTGAAAATACTTTTCTTCTCCGTTATTGGCCATTTTTTCACCCAGTGAGCTTTTATTACTTCACGAGAGCGATGGTATATGTAATAAGAAAAGAATCAAAGCTTTGTGGAAATGAAGATGCTTGCCCTTTTGCAAACCTTGCTCACAGCTACATGACTCGAACCTCAAAACCTAGCTTTTCAGCCTCTAACACAGCTTTGTGCCTTGGAAAAATGAAAAATCACTTTGTATCACAAAATTTCAGTGGAAACTCTGAACATTAAATCCATAAAATCCAAAGATGTATTTGACTTATCAAACTAAAATTCCATGATGGATTTACAGATCTTTTACAGAGTACCGGTAACTAGGTAATGCACCACAGCTCCCAGCTACCTCCCATCCATGCTCATGAGCATTTCCTCAGGAGGTGTCCCCTTCCTAACCTTCAACAATGCACTCCTGCAGCATCTGCCCTTTTTTGTTTTTGTCTTTCTTAACTAGGACTTATTTTACCCATTTGTTAAACAGTCTGATCATAAAAGAAATACATTCACACTGGAAACATTTCAAAAGATACAGACATGCACAACATGAAAGCAAACGTCATTCATAATCTTATCTACCAGAAATACGCTTGGTGAAGGCTTTTTAATGAGTACGTATGTATTTGCTTACCAAAAAAGGGGTTCATGTGACTAATGACTAACACCATCTCGTCATTCACTTTTTTACACTTAAAAACTATGACACGAGCATCTTCCTAGGTCATGACAATTGTACAGAAATCAACCTCATTTCTTTTTATAATGGCCACGTTGTCCTCCATGTTGATCGTCACCATTAACTGAACTATTTCTATATTAATGGTGGCATTTAGGTTGCTTCTAATTTTTCATTACCCAAACAACTGTGCGGTAAATATCACGGTACATATTTCTTAAAGAATTTGTGAGAGTATTACTGTAGGATACACTCCTTTAAGTTGACTGGCCGAATCAAAAAAATACACCTTTTAATCTTAAAATAATTTCAAAATGGGCTCGAAAGAGGGTAGACCCATTTTAATCCCTTCACTAGTGGACAAAAGTACCAATTTCTCTGTATCCTCACCAACATTAAGTATTCTAGGTCTCCAAAAACTTTTCCAATATGATAAAAAATGTACTTTATATTTTTAGTTTCCATGTTTTGATAATTTAGTGACTTTGAGTATCTTTCCAACTGTCTATCGATCAGTTATGAACCTACCACAACATATTTTTGTGTCACTTAATTTTCCTGTTTTTAAATTAGACTAATCACTTTTTCCTAATAGGAGCATTTTATAAATTTTGGATATTAATCCTTTACCTGTCATATGTAATATAATATTTTTCCTATTTTCATTTGTCCTTTAGTGTTTTATATGCAGATGATTTTTATTCCACTCTCAAATTTTTGTTATCTATTAAAAAAAAAAATTTACGCTTACGGTTTCTCACTTTCTTGTCATATTAATAAAGGGCTTTCCCACCTCCATATTACAAAAATATTTTCTACATTTAGTTTAAAATATTTAAACTATTTATTTATAAAATAAATAAAACCGGTACAATGCATGCATCTTTCTACGTCAAGTTATTTCTACTCTGAAGCTTCACCCTTAATATATGTGTCCCTTATCATCAAATCCCACTTAATCATCACTTTGTCTAGCTAAGTACATTTCTTTCCTTTCATCTTTGCTCAAAGCCAATCCTCCATTCTCATAAATTCCTTATCTGAATTTCACCCAATTTACCTAATTGGTTCCTCTCTATCCTTCTAAAGCTTAAGGGAGCGAGCATGCTTTTTCAAGTGCAGATTCATTAGTTACATGCAGAGGATGAGTTCTGCCCTTTTCACATAATGCTTTCCTTTCCAACTAAATTAATGGGGACCATGTTCTTGCCCTATCACACAAAAATTCCAATTGGCACTCATGTCTCTATGTTTCCCTTATAATGAATCAAGTATGCCCCAAACTGAAGCACTGTCCCATCTCTACTTTTGTCCTCCCCTCAATTGGGTTCCCCTTCTTGACTTCCTTACCCATGTTAATGGCACCCAGTTATCTAGACTAGTAGTTTCCCAGGGCAGCCATTACAAAGTACCGAAAACCGGCCGGCTTCAACAACAGGAATTACTGTCTCAGTTCCAGGGGCTAGGAGTCCAAAATCAGTCTGTTAGCAGGGTTGGTTCCTTCTAAGGGCTGTGAATGAGAAATCTATTCCACGCCTCTCTCCTAGGTCTGGTGGGTTGCTCATGATCTCCGGCACTCCTTGGCTTATGGAAGCATCACCCCAACTTCTGCCTTCATCTTCACCTGGTTCTCTGTGTGCCATCGTGTCCATAATTCCCCTTTTTATAAGGCGATCATACTGCTTTAAGGGCCCACCCTACTCAAGTATGACTGCATCTTAACTAGTTACATCTGCAATAACTCTGTTTCCAAATAAGGTCACATTCTGAGGTATTAAAAGTTTGGACTTTTAACGGACATTTACATGGACATGTTAATTTGGGGGGCAACACAATTCAACCTATAGCACACAGGCCTAAAGCTACAAAAGTATCTTTGTCACTTCCCTTTTCAACCTTCCACTCCTTACCAATATCAGATAACCCCCCCGCCCAAGTCCTGCACAAGGTCCTATTATCATCCCTACCTCATTATCCAAATGTTTAGGTTCTTGGTACCCAGTCCTGAATGAGTACAAAAACCTCCTAATTTCTACCACTCAATTTATCCTACACCCTAGAAATACACTGATCATCTTAAACAACAGCTGGTAAAGTTTTAGTGACTTTTCTTTGCCTATAATATAAAATACAAGTTTTAGCTTACCTTGGCATTCCAGTGATTCTTAGCCTTGGCTTCCCTAAAATCAAAGCCTGAGACAAGGACTAGGATTCACGTGGTTTAATTTTGGAAGAGAGCTTGAAGAACATAACTGTGATCTGACAAGTGTGAAACCAGAAAGGGTGAAGAGGCAATTCCAGGATGTGTTATTGAGCAGGTTAATTGCTATGGTAACTGCGGCTTGATCCACTCTTTCCAGGGAATCTCTGAGGATCCATGGAGAACAGGTCTCAGAAATGCTCACTCCATGGGCAATGCTCTCAATTCTTCACTGTTGGTCAAAGGTTGCATATACTTGTGTCAGAATGGTTACGCAGGGGGCACCTGGGTGGCTCAGTCGGTTGAGCATCCAACTCTTGGTTTTGGCTCAGGTCATGATCTCCGGATCCTGGGATGGAGCCCTGCGTCTGGTTCCACACTCAGCATGGAGTTTGCTAGAGATTCTCCCTCCCAACCCCCCCACCACTCACCCACGCTCTCTAAAATAAACAAAATCTTTTTAAAAAGAATGGTTAAGCAGATTCTGCAGGCAGCCCCATGAGGCACAGGAGCCCCAAATCGGGAAGTAAGAAATATGTGATGACGCTGACTTGAGGCACTGTCAGTTTATACCTTTGTACCGCTGGTTGCAGGAGCGATGGCTGCAGTAAATGAGTGAGCCAATATAATGTGAGGTATGTACCCAATACAAGTGCAGAGAAATACAGCCTTTGTCTTGAATCGGAGTTACATGTCTCCCAAAGCCCCTGTTCATAATCTCTGCAGGGAGCCCACAGATGACGTAGCCTCAGGGGAGGCCCTTTCTTGCACAGAAAAGAGATGGCCAGTTTTCTGGGGCAAAATTTAAAACTTTTCTTGGCCCCTGCCTACAATAAACATATGGAGTTTGTGTCATTGATGCTGGTGGGGTCTTCATAAGAAATCGGGAGCAGAAAAGAAGGCCGAGATGTGAGTAATAAGATGATGTGCTTGTTCTGTTTGGGGAAGGCTAAATTCAAAGTGTCACAGGGCAGCTCAGCTGGCAATGTTCATCCTACAGTGAGGAATTAGTGTAGGAGCTTAGGTATGGAACTGAAAGCTGAAACTAAAAATTAGAATGCCATCTGTAAAGATGTCTTAGTAAGGAAAAAAGGCAGAAATACGGTTGAGATTGTCAATGGAAATTCAAGGGAAAAAGGAAAGAAAGAAGCCAAATAAAATAATTTAAGTAACATTTACATGTAGAGTTTGGAAAGATAAGTATCATAGAAAGAATCATAAAGTAGATGAAATAACTAGGAGAATCAAAAGAAGGTTGGTCACAGAAGTCAAGAAAAAGAATTTTGAGGAGGAAGAGGCCAATAATGTCAAATGCTGCAGAGCTGCAAAGGAATGAGTGTAAATAAGTCCGTAGTTGTGGGTTGTCTCTCCTGGTAAACCAAGTGGGGTTGCTGGAGCAAATACCCAGATGATTCCATAAAACATACCAAATGCCTGCCAAGTACTCAGTGCATCCTTTCAAGAAGCTTGTATTATAGTTGGGAATGTAATAATAGAACATATAACATCAGATAACATAATTAAGTTATGTCTACTTAACATTTTAGGGGTTTAGAGAGAGTTGGCTAACCTAGTATAGTATCCATTGTATAAAAGTTCTATAATTCTTTAAGGAAACCCTTTGAGGTATTTGGAGAGTTAAAGGCAGTTCTAAGAGATAACGCAGAGATCC
Source organism: Ursus americanus (assembly GCF_024610735.1). Lineage (NCBI taxonomy): Eukaryota > Metazoa > Chordata > Mammalia > Carnivora > Ursidae > Ursus > Ursus americanus. Next base: position 41,546,431 of record NC_142130.1, read on the forward strand.
CGTGTGCTTATTGCCCAGTTTCCCCCAATGCTAACATCTTGCAAAACTATAGTACAACGTCACAACCAGGATATTGACAATGATAGTCAAGATACAGAACATTTGTTTTCCTTTTTACTGCTGAGCAGTAGTCCATGGTGTAGCTTTACCACAGTTTTTTTTTTTAACCTCTGCTCATCTGCGTTGTTTTCAGTTTGGGCTATTATAAATAAAGCTACATAAATAAGCTAAACATTTGTACACAGGTTTTTATGTGAACACATCTTTACTTCTCTTCGGATAAATAGCCAGGTATACAATTGCTGTGTCTGATGATAGTTGCGTGTTTAGTTTTTAAAGAAACTGCTAAACTGAGGGGCTGTACCATTTTATATTCCCATCAGCAATTTATGAAAGATCCAGGTTTCCCCCAACCTTGTTAGCATTTGGTCTTGCCATCCTATTTTACCTTAGCCATTCTTTTTTTTTTTTTTTTTAAGATTTTATTTATTTATTTGACAGAGAGAGCAAGAGAAGACAAGTAGGCGGAATAGCAGAGGGAGAGGGAGAAGCAGACTCCCCACTGAGCAGGGAGCCCAGACGTGGGGCTTGATCCCAGGACTCTGGGATCATGACCTGAGCTGAAGGTAGACGCTTAACCGTCTGAGCCACCCAGGCGCCCCAACCTTAGCCATTCTGATAGATAGGTAGAAAAATTAAAACCTCATTGTGGTTTTAATTTTTCATCTTCATAGTGTCTAATGATGTTGAACACTTTTTATGTGTCTATTTGCCATCTGAAAAATCTTTGGTGGAATTTCTTTTGCCCACGCTCTAATTGAACTGTATACTTTTGGACTGTTGGATTTTGACAACTCCTTATATAGTCTAGATACTAGCATACCAAATATGTGATTTGCAAATTTTTCCCCATCCTGTAGTATGTTTTTTCATCTACTTAATAGTCTTTTTTATTTTTTTTAAAAGATTTATTTATTTATTTACTTATTTATTAGACAGAGACAGCCAGCGAGAGAGGGAACACAAGCAGGGGGAGTGGGAGAGGAAGAAGCAGGCTCCTAGTGGAAGAGCCTGATGTGGGGCTCGATCCCGGAACACCAGGATCACGCCCTGAGCCGAAGGCAGGCGCTCAACCGCTGTGCCACCCAGGCGCCCCCTGTTGTTGTTGTTTTTTAAGATTTTATTTATTTATTTGACAGACAGCCAGCGAAAGAGGGAACACAGGCAGGGGGAGTGGGAGAGGAAGAAGTAGGCTCCTAGTGGAGGAGCCTGATGTGGGGCTCGATCCCAGAACACCGGGATCACGCCCTGAGCCGAAGGCAGACGCTTAACGACTGCACCACCCAGGCGCCCCCCTTAATAGTCTTTTTTAAAGCAAAAGTTTTTAATTTTGATGAAGGACAATTTTTTTTTCTATGGTTCATGTTTGGTGTCAAGCCTAGAAACTCCACCTAATCCTAGATCCTGAAGATTTTCTTGTATGTTTTATTCTTAATGATTTATAATCTTGCATTTAACATTTAAGTCTGTGATGCATTTTGAGTTAAATTTTCATAAAGTGTGAGACTTACATTAAGGTTCTTTAGGTTTTTTTGGTTTGGGCTATCAATGTCCAGTTGCTTCTAGAATTTTTATTGAAACGCGACCTTTCTTTGAATTGCTTTTGTACTTTAGGCAAAAAGTAGGTGAGTTGGTTTGGGGGCATATTTTTAGATTTTCTATTCTGTCCATTGACCCATGTTGTCGATTCCTCCATCAATGCCACACTGTCTTCATTACTCCGGCTATATGATAAATCTTCAAATTGGGTAGGCTGGTTTCTCCCACTTCCTTCTTCTTTTACCTATTCTTCTTCTTTTGCTTTTCCATGTAAATTTTTGAATAACATTGTCTGTATCTACAAGAAGTATATCTGGGATTTTGATAAAAATTGTTAATGTAATTAATAATACAAGGTATTATTAATGTATTTCAATTTGGGAAGAACTGACATCTTTATTGAATCTTCCAACCATGCACATGTATGTGCCTCCATTTATTTAATCCTCTTTAATTTCTTTCATCAGTGTTACGTAGTTTTCATCATACAAATCCTGTTCATGAAAACTTTGCAACTAAGTGTATCAGTTTCTGGACAATTATAAATGGTACTGTATTTTTAATTTTAATGTCCATGTGTCCATTGCTCATTTACAGAAATAAACTTGATTAGCATACTTTTCTATGTTCTCTGACCCTGCAGAACTCCCTTATATCTAGAGTTTTGTTTTTTGAAGACTTCTTAGGATTTTCTGCATTGATAATGATGCCATCTGCAAATAGGAATAGCTCTATCTCTTCCTCTTTCTCTCTCTCTCTCTTTTTTTTTTTTTTTGTTTTTTGATCATATTGCACTAGATAGAACTTCTAGCACTATGTTGAATTTAAAGAAAAGAGAATGAACATCCTTAACCCTGTTTCTGGTCTTAGGGGGAAGGTATTCAGTCTTTTACCGTTAGGTATAATGGCAGCTGTGGGTTTTTCATAAATGCTATTTATCAAGTTCAGTAAATTCCTCTCTATTCCTATTTTTCTGAGAAGTTTTACTGATGAATGCATGTTTTTAATTTAAAATATCATTCACTAATTCACATGTTTGGACCTGTTTTAACTTTATATTATTACAGAAATACTTGGGAAAAGCCTCAGGGCAAAGGAGGGACTTGAAAAGGATAGATGGCAGGGAGAGATGAACAAATCCAAGTGAGAGGAATGCTATGATCAAGGACTCAGGAAAAATAAACCACAAGGGGGAACGAAGAAAGACAGAATTTTATTTCTGAATTGTTCAGACTGACTGTGTAAACATCTAATTATTTATTTGTCAGATGCCACTGTATTTGGCCTGTTTTGTCTTTAGAGCTTCCTCAAAACATATGACTTGAAAGTCATTGAAACAGATTAATCTAATAGAAAGACAATGGACTAGGGACACAAGACAAGGATGGGCACCATTATTGCTACCTACTGGGTGGTAGCTTGGTTAAAGCCCCTGTTCTCCCTGACCCACTGCTTCAATATCTGTAAGATAGTACGATGATTAAACACCCATCTTGCAGGATCCTTGAGAATATCAGTTGGTGCACTTTAAACACAGGCTATATCTTCAAAACATATGATCAATTATTTGGCCATTTTCAACAATATTTGGCACTATGACAAGTCTTCTATGTTTTTAAAAATTGTTCAGTTTTTAATTTATGGATTTTTTTCTAATCCAAAACATACAAAATTGAATTTTTTAAACTTCATTGAGATAAAAAAAATGTACATATTCTTGATGAGTTTGGATGTATGCATACGCCCATGACACCATTACCACAAAACAAAGATACTAAACATATCCACCACTTCCAAACATTTTGTGTTTTTTTGTATTGCATGTGTGTGTGTGTTAATAACACTTAACATGAGACCTATACTCTTACTGTATTTTATTTTATTTTATTTTATTTTTTTTTTAAAGATTGTATTTATTTATTCAACAGAGATAGAGACAGCCAGCGAGAGAGGGAACACAAGCAGGGGGAGTGGGAGAGGAAGAAGCAGGCTCATAGCGGAGGAGCCTGATGTGGGGCTTGATCCCAGAACACCAGGATCACGCCCTGAGCCAAAGGCAGACGCTTAACCGCTGTGCCACCCAGGCGCCCCTCTTACTGTATTTTAAGGCACACAAAACCATATCGTTAAGTGTGGGTACTCATCATGCAGCAGATCACTAGAACTTACTCATCGTATATAACTGAAACTTTATGTCCCCTGAGCAGTAACTACCCATTTCCTCCTCTTTCCAGCCCCTGGTTTTGGAAATAACAGAAAAGTCATATTGCTTATTCTATACTATTTTCCCAGGGCTTTATTATTTCATTTTGAATTGTTTAACATTTTCAATATTTCATTTGTTTGGGAGTTTGGATTGTCTCCTCTTCTTCTCCCCCCATTTAATGCTACATGCTGTTATCATGAAACAAATCTAAGTCTCTTTTCAAAAAACTTGTTTACACTGGTCTATGTATGACATATAGACTCTTTCAGAAGCCACTGTCTCAAGAACACTCCTAATGAAGCAATCTGTAAATAAGACAAGAGAAAAAGGAAGTATTCTCCATATAAAATCAAGTACACCAGCTTCCAACTATAAAGGGATAGCATTGGGGTAGCGTAGTTTTGTTCTCTGGTAGAATGAATATTTAACATCTTCTGATTAGAGATAATCTGGCCCCAGGACAAGTTTTATACTCTCTGTATAGACACTATAACTTCTTTCTTTCCGCTCCCGCTTTGTAGAGGAAAGGAATGGGCAAACTAAGAGAGGGTATTGAAAGCCATGTAGAATTACATTAGCAGTAGGCTAATAATAAAAGAAAGACTTAAGCCAATATAAGAACATATTGAAACAGAGATGTGTTCAGTGCTTCAGATACCAAGATTACCCTAATTCTTGCGTCTACCTACCATCCCCAAGTGTGTATCTCCCTCTTTAGTTTCTCAACTTATAGAACACTGCCTGGCAAATGGTGGGCTTTTGATGAAGAGTTGTGAAATGAATGAAACAATCAATGAGTAAAAAGAAAAAAATAAATTTGAGATTAGCTAGATATAGGTATTTTAATAGAAATCTTGGAATTATATGTCAATTCTATTAAGCAAGGGTTGCTAAGAACTAAACCACCGGGATCTACTAATGTATATTACCTAAGTAAAAAGGCATAAAAACGAATGAAAATGTAAGGAGGAATAAAGCCCTTCTTGACCACTCCTGCTATAATTTCTTCATTAAACTTATCACTTTCTGACATTATATTATACATTCATTTATCTATGTTTATTATCTGTATCTCTCAGGACTCTGTAAGATTTATAAAGGCGAGAATTTTGTCTTACTCACTGCTAATACCTCCAGCATCTAAAACAGCACTTGCATATGATAAGGTACACAATAAAGATTTGCCAGATTAAAGAGGAGTTGAGGGAGGCTTGTATGTAATGACATGGACAGATCTTGAAAATGTACTTTAAAAAAACCCCACCATTCTTAATAGGTGAGTGGGAGGGCCAACCTGTTGTTGAGGGGGTATATTCCCATTTTAACTTATATGCCCATGCCTTGCTTGAAGTTTGGGAAATAAGTATATAATTGAATATTTGTTTTACAATTTTAAAAAATGGGTTTCTAAAAAATTACCAGTTTTTACCGTGTGTAATTGCTTTATATCCAAATCGCACAAAATACATTTCGAAAACAATAGAGAATGATGGTTATTCTACATTCTTTTTTCCCATGTTTGCTCATTTTATTTCTAATAAGCAACTCTTGAGAAACTGGGAAATTTTTTTCAGCTGTATCTAAACTTGGTTCATTCTTCCTGATAATTTGATCATTTAACAAACATTTGCTAACACAAGACAGTGTGCTGGAGTTTTAGAGGGCTACAAAATGGAGGACAGTTCATGCATATAAGAGCTTGGAAGTTGGCACGTCCAACCTTACAACATGAAAAAAAGCTGAAAAGAAATTAAAATCAGTGACTTGCCTTGGGCAGGTCCATCAAAGTCACAGGGAAAATGATCACCTGAAATCTGGGAGAGAAGTAAATAAGAAGAATGACAGCCAAGATCATCTTACCTGGAGTAGGACCCTCTAGAGTTAGCAACTGATAGAAATGTTTAAATGGGAATTTCAATGAATTACTAGAGGCTAAGTATGGACTATCATAAGAGTGAGAAGGTTTGGAACCTACAGTCTTAGGGTTGGGGGGCATATTTTAATGGGTTTGTACTTCCAGGAGCTCCAAGAGGTTTTCATGGTGAAGAAACAAGAAAAAAGTCACTTCATTTCTCTGGCAAGGGGAAGAGAAAAGTGATCATTTGTAAATATGCCCAGAGTATTCTCCATAACAAAGATCTGCTCCCCAGTGAAAAAAAAAAGACTTTTATCAGAAACTATATTTCATCTGAGAGACGGACATTCCCCTGACTCTCTCTGCCCTTCCTGTCTTACACAAAGGTGGGGTGGAGGAGGTGAGAAGGGATAGAGGGATAAAGGTGAAAAATATTTGTGAAGGTCATAGCCCATTGACACAGGTTTAATAAAAGACTGAAATTTAATCACAGATTGTAGGTAAGTCCCATCTCCCACTCCATATCACCACACATATAGGGCCTCAGTATAGTAGCAATGGATTATAGTTAAAAGAGCTGCTCACCCATATGTGGAATATAAGAAAGTGTCGAGGATCATAGAGGAAGGGAGGGAAAACTGACTGGGAAGTGATCAGAGGAGGAGAAAAACCATGACAGACTCTTAACTATAGGAAACAAACTGAGGGCTGCTGGAGGGGAGGTGGGTGGGAGGATGGGGTAATTGGATGATGGGCATTAAGGAGGGCACTTGCTGTAACAAGCACTGGGTTTTATATGCAACTGATCAATTACTGAACTCTACATCTGAAACTAATGATGTACTACTGTATGTTGGCTAATTGAATTTAAATATTTAAAAAAAATTTTTTTAATTTAAAAAAATAAAAGAGTTGCAAAGCTCAGACTCTTTTTAAGAAGAAGTTGGTCTAAATACATCGATTAAAGACATAGATTACCAGAGTGAATAAAAAACAAGCCCCAACTATGTATGTTCTCTACAAAAAACCTGCTTTAAATATATAAACATAATAGGTTAAAAGTAAAGAGATGGAGCAAGATATAAGGAAGGAGGAGTAGCTGTCTTAATTTTAAATATATCAGACTTCAGGAAAAGGAAAATTATCAGTGATAAAGAGAGGTATTACATAAGATAAGGAGGTTAATTCTCCAAGAAGACATTATAGTCATTAACGAGCACACACCTAACAGGCTGTCGAAATATGTGAGGAGAAAATTGATAGAATATTGTAGCTTGAGGCTCAACATCTCTTTTTCAGAAATTGGTACATCAAGAAGGCAAAAAATCACTAAGGACAGAGTTGACTCAAATAGTACTAATTGACATTTACGGAATTTTTGATCCAACAACATCAGAATACACATTTTTCTTAAGCTCATGCAGAGAGTTCACCAAGGTAGAACTCATGTGGGGCGATAAAATACATTTTAACAAATTTTAATGGTGTTTTCAAAGAACCAGCTTCTGTCTTTTTGATTTTGTCTATTATTTTCCTGTTTCCAATTTAAAAAGTGGAAATCATGTAAAGCATGTTCTCAGATCTTAACTGACTTAACATAGAAATCAGTAACAGAAAGATATCTGGAAAATCCTCAAATACTTGGAGATTAAACAACACACTGCTAAATAACACATAGAAGAAGAAATCTAAAGAGGAATTTTAAAATATTTTGAATTAAATAAAAATACAACTTAGCAAAATTTGTGGGATGCAGTGAAAGCAGTACATAGAGGAAGATTTATAGCATTAAAATCAATATGTTTGAAAAGAAACAGATCTCAAATTGGTAGTCTAGGCTTCTAGCTAGTCATGCTAACCACGGGGTGGGGGGAGGAAGACACAAATTAGTTGTATCAGAAATAAAAGAGATTTTCATCACTACTGATGCATTGACATTAAAAGGATAATAAAAAAACTAATACGAACATCTCTATAACCACACATTTGATATCTAGGATAAAACAGACCAGTTCCTTCAAAGATATAAACTATGAACATTCAAAAGAGAACAGATAATCCAAGTTAGCCTATATCTATTAAAGATATTAAATCAATAGTGAATAAAAGCACCAGCCCCAGATGACTTTATTAGTGAATTCTACCTAATGTTCAAGAAATAAATGATATCAATTCTCTACAATCTCTTCCAAAATTAGAAGGGGAGAGACTACTTTCTATTTCATTCTATGAGGCCAGCATTACCCTAATACCCAAACCAGATAAAGACATAAGAATGGAAAACTATAGACCAATATAAAATTTAAAATCCTAAACAAAACATTAGCAAAGCAAATCCAACAAGGTATAAAATGAATTTAAAACCACAACCAAGAAGAGTCTATTCTAGGTATACAGCACTGGTTCAGCATTTGAAAATCAGTTAACATAATCCACCACATCAACATAGAGAGGAAGAGAAAATATATGATCACATCAATGATAAAGAAAAAGTACTTGACAAAATCCGACACCTATTCATTATAAAAACATTCAGTAAACTAGGGATAGATAGGAACTTCTTCAACTTGATAAAGAGTATCTACCAAAAACCTATAGGTAACATTTTAAAGGTAAGAAACTGCGGTCTTTCCCTCTAGCTGGGAAAAAGCAAGTATATATCCTCTCACCATTCTTATTCGGTATCATACTGGAAGTTCTAGCCCGTCCAAGCATGTAACAAAAGGGAGGAAATGTAAACAGATTGGGGGAAAAAAAGAAATTAAAATGTTGTTCTTCCCAGATAACATGATTGACTATGTGAACAATCCCAAAGAGTTGAAAGAAAAAAGAAAGAAACAAAAACCACTTGGAACTAATAAGTGATTACGGCAAGATCTCAGAACACAAGTCTCAAATAGAAAAATCAATTGTTTTCCTATATACCAGCAATGAACAATTATAATTTGAAATTAAGAACATGATACCATTTAAAATAGCCACAAAGACTGAATTCTCAGGTATAAATCTAATGATATATGTACAGGATCTCTACATGGGAAACTGCAGAATTCTGACGAGGGATCTAAACAGACAGATATTCCACATTTATGAATTGAATCGAAAAACTTGATTTTGTTAAGCTGTCAATTCTTCCCAACTCCTCTATATATTCAATACAATTCTAATATAAATCCCAACAAGCTATTTTGTAAGTCTCTACAAAGTGATTCTAAAGTTTGTATGAAAAGGCAAAAGACCTGAATACAATAGCCAACAAAATACCAAAGGACAAAATTGAAGACTGACGCTGTCTGGCTTCGGGACTTACTGTAAGCTATAGTGATCAGAACAGTATATTATTGAAAGAATAGGCACATTGATAAATGGATCGAAATAGAGAGCCCAGAAATAGAGCCCCACATGCCTAGGTGGCTCAGTCGGTTAAGCATCTGACTTGGATTTGGCTAAACTCCTGATCTCATGGCTCATCAGATGGAGCCCCACGTCGGGCTCCCCACTCAGCAGGAATCTGTTTGGACATTCTCTCCCTCTGCCACTTCCCCTGCTCTATCTCCCGCCCCCAAATAAAAAATCTTAAAAAAAAGAAAAAGAAAAAGAAATAGAACCTCACAAGTACAGTCAACAGATCTTTGACAAAGCCAGAAAGGCAATTTAATGGAGATAAGACAGTCAACAAATGGTGCTGAACAATTAGATGTTCATTTGAAAAAGAAAAAAAAATCTAGATGCAGACTTTGCACTTTCATAAAAAAATTAACTGAAAATGAATCATATTTAAATCTAAAATTCAGAATAAAACTTCTGAAAGAACACATGAGAGAAAATCTAGGTGACCTTGGGTTTAGCAATAAGTTTTTAGATACAACAAAAGGACAATCCATTAAAGAAAAAATTAGTAACTTGGACTTTACTGAAATTAAAAACTTCTCAGTGAAAGACATGTTAAGAGAATGAAGAGACAAGCCAGAACTGGAAAAACATGTTCATAAAACACATATCTAGTAAAGATCTTGTATCCAAAATATAAAAAGAATTCTTAAAATTCAGCAATAAGAAAACAACCCCAATTTAAAAATGGGCAAAAGATCTGAACAGACACCTCACCAAATAAGATATACAGAGATGGTAAATCAGCATATAAAAAGAGACTCAACATCATATGTCATCAAGGAATTGCAAATTAAACAACAATGAGACACCATTACACAACAATTAGATTAGCTAAAATCCAAAACACTGACAACACCAAATGCTGGTGAGGATCTGGAGCAACAGGAACTCTCATTTTTTTGCTGGTGGGAACACAAAATGGTACAGCTACTTTGGAAGGCAGCTGGCAGTTTTTTAAAAAGATTAATGCAGTCTTACCATATGATCCAGCAACTGCACTCCAAGATGTTCACCCTGATTTGAAAAATTATTTTCACACAAAAACTCAGCACACAAATGTTTATAGAAGCTTTATTCATAATAACCCCAAACCAGAAGTAACCAAGATGTCCTTTAATAGGTACGTGGATAAACAAACAAACTGTGGTATATTTATAAAATAAAATTATTCAGCAATAAAAAGAAATGAGCCAACAAGCCATGGAAAGACACGAGGGAATCTTAAATGGTGAAGTACGGCCAGCCAGTCTGAAAAGGTTACCCACGATTTTAATTATATGATATTTTGAAAAGGCAAAACCACAGAGACAGTAAAAATATCAGTGGTTACCAAGAACTTGGGGAAGGGGAAAAGGGTCAAATATGTGAAGAATAGGGGATTTTTATGGCAGTAAAACTATGCTATATGATACCAGGCATTGTTTGTTTTTTTCCTCCCCCAAACTTACAGAACTTCACAGCACAAAGTGTGAACATTAATATATGCAAATTTTAAAAACCTATTTAGAAGGTCAAAAGATCTCATAAAGGAAGGCAGATTGTGATAAGTGGACCTAATTGTACCGATTACAAATGTATGAAATAAGCTTATTGAAGGTGGTGGAGAAACGATAAACAACTTTGAAAAGGAGTGGAGCCTGTAAGACTGGAGGCAAAAGGAACTGAACATAAGCGCTGTAATCTTAGCTGACAGAGTTGTACTCATGGTGAGATGGGCAAAAAATTCTGAAACCACTGTCCACGTATACTGGAACTGAACAACTAAGTAAGCAGATGGTAGGTGGTGGGAACCAGGTTACTTACCACTGGAGTGGAAATTTACAGATAAAGAAGAAAGTGAGGCTGGAATGAACCATGTGGAAACAGATTAAAGCTGGAGATATCAATATGAACTCATATTTAGCTTAATATAGATACAAATGGTTACATACAGAAATACTTATAGATATGTATATATATGTGGGTTATGATACATGCATACATTTCTTTTCTATGTCAGCTAACATGGTCTAGAAGCAACCATGTACCAGTAACAATGGGCATACTTAGCACCCAGATCTTAGATTCCAACAAATACCATTTTCCAATAAGGAAACCAGGGCTTCTTGAAGAAATGGCTGATTTGGGTACTGAGGCAGGGAATATCCAAGATATGCCTAGAGCATCTTACAGTGCCAGAAGCTAGGGAAATGCTCAAAAAGCAAACACCAACAATAAAATCCCCTACATTGGTGGGGATATACTGAAGAGGGAAGTAGGAACAACTGAAAGAACTCCCAATGGCCCAAACTGAAACAATTTGAGAAATATCAAGTGTTACTGGACCATAACACACAACATAAAATAAATATCCAGAAGTCCATACTGACATATATTACTGAATAAGTTAACAAATAATAAGAAGAGAAATCTCTCTTGCAGAAGAATTCCAAATGATTTACATAGAAACTCTGCCTTCCCATAAATCCCCACCCCTAAGTATGGGTCACACACAGTGACATCCTTTCAAATACTATAAGTTGGGAGAGGGACAGGAGGTACATAACTTTACATTAGAAAAACTGGAAAAAACAAAACCTTAGCTAAAACGAACTAAGAAATATCAACAGAATATCAACAGCGATAAATCACACTAATACTGTGTACTTTTGATAAGATGTAGTGACAGTGGTTCTTGGAGGTGTTCAGTCCACAAAACCTCTAATCCCAGTCTAACCATCAGGAAAACATCAAATTCCAGTAGAAGAGCTTCCTATAAAATATCTGATCAGTACCCTTCAAAACTACCAAGGTCATCAAAAACAAGGAAAATCTAAAAACTCTCATAACCAAGAGTAGGCTACGGAGACATGAAAATCGTCCTATGGTATTGTTATGGGATCTTAGAACAAGACATTTGGTTAAAAACTGAGGAAATCTGGGTGAACTATGAACATAGTTAATACTAATGTATCAATATTGGTTCATTAACTGTGGCAAATGTATCACACCAACGTAAGATATTAATAGGGGAAACTGAGTAAGGTATATAGGAACTCTATGTACTATATCCTTAATTTTTCTGTAAATATAAAGCTATTATTGAAAATAGTCTATTTTAAAAATCTGGTTAGAGGGCTGAAATTTAATGGACATTTAAAAAAAACTGATTAAAACCTTTTGGGGGGGGGAAATAGGAACAAACCTAATTTTGACCCCAGATGCTTATAATGACTGAGAGAGAATTAGAGACAAATAACTATAGAATAAAATAGTTCTATTTATAAAGAGTCAAACAGTACAAAAAAGATGGAAAGAAGGTAATTAACAGGAGAGAAGACATTCCAAATGGAAGAAAACACACATACAAAAAACTGGCCTTGGAGACCAGTTTGGGTGAAGAATAGTTCTGAGTGGTGAAAGAAACAGAAATGGGTTTAGACCCAAACTGCACAAATCACTGAGTACCTAATTGAGAAGTTTAGTAATTTATCGAGAATTATAGTACTTATACTGCTCATCAATGCTGTTTAAGACCAACAGTTTCAATAAAAGAGTTTTATTTTTTGCTGCAATTTTTCATAACTAGAAGAACATTATGGAGCAGAGAGTTACACTCTGGATTACACAAGATAAATGAAGTATTGTGGAGTAGGTTAGACAGAATTCTTCCAACTCCAAAGTTACAGAGAAAAAAACTGCTTAAGTTTTAGAAAGAAAATTTAAATTTTGCAGTCTAGTATAAAGTCATTATGCAATGTTTAATTTTTAATATTTCTCTTGTTTATGTCACCTCTATTCTGCGGCAAGAGTATAATGTCTTTTTAATGAAAGTTCAAGCATAGTGTTATCCAGATTGTTCTTACTGAAACAAATACAAAACAAAAACAAAAAAAGCAAAGGATTTCTAAATGTTTACTTAATATCATAAAAAAGCAGTTACCAGGGCACCTGGGTGGCTCAGTTGGTTAAGCATCTGCCTTTGGCTCAGGTCGTCATCCTGGGGTCCTGGGATCGAGCCCCACATCAGGCTCCCTGCTCAGTGGGGAGCCTGCTTTTAACCTCTCCCACTGGACATCCCCCCTTCATAGTCTCTCTCTCACTTGCTCTCTCTCAAGTAAATAAACAAAATCTTTAAAAAGAACCCAGTACCTCAGGGAACACTATATAGTGACTCAAAACAGCTTTTAAAATTAATTTGGTTGAAGAACAGATTTAGAGTCAAAAAGAGCTGATTTTTAAACCTGTTTCCAGCATCTACAGCCTATGTGACCTTGAGTGAGTTATTTCACCTATTTGAACCCCATTTTTGTCTTCTGTAAGTTGAGGACAATAGTCTTTCCTTCACTTCTTACGAAATTTAAATGAGAAAATATGTATATAATCTATCTCAACTTCGGCACATAGGAAGCCCCAATAAATGGCAGGTATTATTACTTTAAAATAAAAATTAATGAGGCACTTCACCAATGCTCTAAAACAGTATTTATTATTTTGCACCATGCCTTTCTATATGTGGATATAAATAACATTCTAGTAAAGGCATGGGTGAAGACACGCCTACATTTTATAAGCCTCACTTGGCAAAGCTCTGAACTTCTAATGTCTTTAGCCAGCATTCTTGGATGGCCTCTTTGTCAGCTGGTTTGTATGATAAATAAAGGAACACAACACCATTCTCTCCCATCTCATCTGGAAACTTAGATGCTGCCGCTACCCCTGCCTGCGGGATGTCGTGTAGAGTAAAGTGCAATTCATTAAAGGTTAAAGGCACGGTGATTCCAAGAACACACGGTGATAATTCAAGTCCAAACTTGTTTTTAAAATGCAGCACCTCACAAGTAATGAAACCAGGAGTGGTATGAACGCAAGGAGCTATTACACCAGATGATCCCCACAGTCCTTGTCATTTTTATGTCCAGGGAAAGACCAGGTTTCCAGAACCTATGAACAGCACTGGATAATCAGTAAGCGAGCATCTATGACATCAGAGGTTTCTCAAAGCACCCTCCCCCATCCCCTTTTTTTTTTTTTTTTGAGCACTTGAAATTCAGAGTCCATTCATCAAATAATCAGATTTTCCTCCATATCAAGCAATGACAAAATCTGGGTGAGCATTACCGGAAATGGACATTCTTTTATATTTTTTGTTGCAGACTACCAGCCATATGTTAATCTCTAAATTTATGAGGACATGGCTACACAGGTGGTAGTTTCAGAATACAAACATGGAACAGGAGGAAGCTTTGGTGCATGGAAAGAACAGTCTATATGTCAACTAAAGAAGAGACTAGAAAAAGAAATGGAAAACAAAGGGAAACTTATGAGAGAACTACCTTTAAAGGGGTAATTAAAAGGATGTAACAAAAATAAAAGTATGTGAGGGAAGGTTTGAGGTTGTCTGAGGGCATGGTCACTTGCATGTTGTGCTTGAGACATAAAATACCAAAGAGAAAAGAAAGAAAAAAAAGAAAGAGCATGTGTGAAGGGACACTACATTTTTAAATTGAAGCCATAAATTATACCTGGAATCTCCCTAGAGACCTGTAAATAGGACACTGAAAGCATCGCCTTCTATTTTATAAGTACAATAAACTTTATCAGCTTTAATATTGGAAACTTGGGCAGTATTTATAGGCTGCTTACTTTCGATGTTATTCAGGAGACAGTATCAGGAGGCTAATGAAAAAGAAAACTGGGGTGGGGTTAGGGGTCTTTTCTCCTCCTGTCCAACAATCAAGATTTATCATAAAGATTTATCATTTTGCTTCCTGGCCCATTCACCAGAGCCAACATAACATGCTCTGTCTAGCCTGTGAGATAATTGGCTTGGCCAGAGGCACACAGCTTCCTGGCTCCACAGAAGGTCATTACAGACTCCCTGCACCCGAACAATACCGAGTGTGCTCTACACCAGCAGTGAGGAAGCGCAGGAAAGAGTGAGTGTACATGGAAAAAGAGACTTAAGGTGGCTCTGTGCCATGTGGCCGATCAATAAAGAAAGGTTCTTTGCAAAGCCTCCATCTACCAGAAGTCTTCAACCACTTGTCAGCACCAACAGTCCTGTCGCTCTGGACCTTAAGAGCAGGCTGGGGTTGACTTAAAAGTGGTAAAGGGCAGTGAGTTCATCCAGGATGTAAATCTCTTTCCATCATGCAAATTTCAACCTGTGGATCAAGGGCCATAGATTGAAAACCTAGACACTCCCAAATAACCTTTACAAAATTCTGCCCAGTGTCCCTACTGGCTATGTGTGCCAAAATATTCTTGCCAGGTAGCACGTACTTATGTGGTCTCCACAGATTCCCCAAACATTTCAGGGGTTATGTGGGGAGTGGTTGCTTCCGCTCCTGAATCTTTATAGCAGTCTATAGAGATGGTTAACTGTTTTCACCTTTTCTTCCACTGGCACTCTCTCATTATTGTTAGCCATGTAGCAAAACTGCTCATGATTTTGTCCCAAGCTCTTGCTAAATCTCTCTTCATGTACCTCTTGCTCCTATTTTAATAACTGTCAGTATTTTAATAAATTTAGGAAATTCAGAATAAAAAACCACAAATTTTGCTTTAACATTTTATACAACTGCCAGGAATTTATAAAAAAAACAATTCAAAAACACTTTAAAATCTCAAATCCTTTGACAGTCTTAATTAAAATTAATTAAAATTAAATGTAAAAATAAAGAGAAGAAAGTCTGATCAATGGAAGTCATGAATATGTTCTATGAATCCAATTTGGAGAAAATTGCAGTGGAAAGTCTACATAGAAAAGCCTTACTTGAAGGTATTATGGAAACATGTACCAGAAGCCTACAGCCAACAGTCAACTTCAGGTCGGTGGATCTGTGCAGGGATAAACACTGCACATAGGAATTGTATAAGCCACTTCATTTCACACCCAAATCTCTTTAGTTTTCCAAGTCTCACAACCCGGAGTCGAATCAGGCTGTGCTGTCAGGGAGACTAATAGTTTTGAGATCTTAGACATCAAGAACAAGGTCTATGCAATGCTCTTCCGCTATACCCTAGAACTGCAATGAGAAATACATGTAATGATGTTGTTTTGATCTTTTTGCTTTTTTGATGCTTTTTATTTTAGTTTGGATGGACAACTGCACATTTTCCTCAGGGTCCACTTCCCTAAAACCACCTGAGAACAGTGAAAGAGAGTTATTATCATGACTTTATATCTGATAGTCCTGTTGTAAGACAAGGTTCCACATCTCTGGTCCATTCCAGAGTCCCCCAAATTCCAAGAAATTAGGATCAGTGCTGGAATTTGGAGCAGCTGTTTTGGAGATTATTGAAGTTTGTGACGAATCCTGTTTAGGTCTGCAGGTTCCCGTCTATCCTAGGAAGTGTGTGGAGTCTGATTTCACTCAAATTCCCACTAGAATGAATGCTCCAGGAGGACAGGGGATTGTAGGGCTTTGTTCAGTATGCTGCATGCGCAGTACCTCACGCTTGGTAAATATTTGTTGAGTGAATAAACCCCATGAACTTTCCGGGAGTTTATAAGAAGAATTAATGATGTCTCAGGTGTCCCGGGGGCCATGGGGATGGCTGGGCTGTAAAGAATGCTGGCAGGTGCAGCACTATTTATTAAGGTCACCTGCAGGTAATACTAAGAATACTGCAACAAAAGTACAGGTCCTTGGAAGTAATAAACTGCCCACATTTAGTACATTATTAAATTGTGGTCCATATTACATTCTTGGTGTGTGTGTGTGTGTGTGTTTCTTTTTTTCTTTCCCAGCTTATTGCTAGACCAGAGACCAAAGAGAGCAAATTTAGCAGGTAATAAAAAAATAGCAAGTCCTATGAAAGTCACTTTGCCCCCCCTTTTAAAAAAATTTTGGCAATTACTAGAAGATCTAAACAGTAGAGAAGGTTTCAGTGACTCATCTTTTTGAGTGCCTGACCCAACTTCCCCTGTAAAGAATTAACCACTGTTAGGAACCACTTTCACTCAAATTTTAACAGACTAGGTCAAATTTAAACAAAATAAATTCAACCACCTACCACTAATACAGACCGTGCAGATGTATAACTGCAAACAGAGAAAACAGTCTGTTGTCTGGGACTGATTTTTCTAATGCCACCATGATCATAAAGCCCTCAGCCACCTCATCCAGCTGATGGACTGCTTCTATTGAAACGGCAGCTATAAGCTGAATTCTTCTCACTGTTAACCCAGTGGCTGTTCCAACCTGAGAGGTTGTCATGGTTTTCTTTTCACCTAGGGACAGATGTGCTACTCCAATGAGAATCTTCGATTGCCCATAAACCACACGTAGAGAACATTTAAGCATCCCCAGAACAACCTTTGTGACCCGAAATATACTAGCCCATAGTAACCTAGCAGAGTGACACAACCCTGTATGAAAGTATCAACAACCACAAGTTTGGAGCACACCGCACTTCATGGCGAACTACTCTTTCAGACGTTTGCTCTTTCTAGCATAACCTGTGACTCATAAGGGTTCCCTACAGCTGGTGTTATCACAGTGGAAAATGAACCCTCAGGAATATGTGCTCTCCTGGTCAGTTTCAAAAGTTATGTTACAAACTTAGAATTGGCAGCAGTCACATCTATATGCACAAAGCTCTGTGTCATCATTACTGACAGTCTTACATCCAAATTTATACAAATTATATAAATTAAAAGTATGCACAATAGAGTTATAGTTTTAGAACCTTCATGATCAATATTGTATTACATTAAACCTAATGTTACTTGATGATTTAAATTAGAAAATAAAAGATTATTTTAGAAGTGTATTTATCTGTTTACCTATTTGATCAAAGTATCAAAGCTAATGTATAGATATAAACCTGTTTAAGTCTACAGAGTTTAGATAAGTAGTCAAATATTCAATATAAAAAAAAAAAACAGATTAAGGTTGAGTCCCGATATGCGATGTTCAATTGTAATGAGGTTCACTGACTGAACAAGACTGATAAATACAGTGAGAAAGTTAAATACTTGATTATTTGATGCCAAACAGCAACAAAGTATTTGTCTCAATTTTTCCTAATAACTTAAATTTTGTATCTATTAATCCAAACTTTTGGCTTTCTGACTACATATTAGCATTCTAACAGCCATGACTACTACAGACATACGTGGCAAGCCTTGTGTGGAAGGGGTCTAAGCAAGAGTGAAAACCCAAACACCGTAACTTCGAGGCCAACACGAAGTCAGAGGAAACTGAGCAGCAGAGTGAGTGCATCCTCAGGCTTGTCTGACTCTGGTACGGTTCTCCCCATTGGAATTTCCAAGCCACATGTGACTTCTTGCTCTGAAACCTGTAGTGTTTTAAGAATTGTCATTTCAGTGTCAGGAAACTACATTAGATGAAATCCTATGGAGGACTCAGGAGTCTGAGGTCATTTTGGCTGAGAGAAATTGCAAATGTAGCTCCCAGGTCACATTTCAGAAAGGGATGTGACCCACAGCCAGCTATGTAGGGCTCAGTTCATTTTATTAAGCAAAAATTTCTCTTTCATCTAGAATTGATTAAATAAGAATCCAAACAGCTGTACCCTTCTTGGGCCCAGATAAGGTGCCATATTTCTTTATACTCAAACTCTAACATCCCAGGAAATCAGCTCACCTAATCATTGATTCTATCGACTCTCACTCAGCCCTTTTAAAATGTTGGTATGAACAGCTAAACTAACTTTTTCAATTACTCTGAGAAGCATTTGCCGTGTTTCCCAGCAGAAGAAATGAAAGATGTGTTTTAGAGCCAGTGAGTAGATCACAAACACTCAGAGAGTCATCACCATTTTTTATTTATTATTTGTGAAATAGCAGCTACTTAGTGCAGGGATAGACTTAGAAAAAGGCATAGATCTCAGTCAAGAAGCTAATGACCTATGTCAGACAGACAGAGCAATTTAGTCGTAAAATACATCTGCAAAAAGGTGGATCTTAAAACTCAAGTTAGAGTGGTGGCTTGAATTCTTTTCAATTTGGAAGGGTTAGTGGAGGGAAAACTTTAATGATAGAGAATCAATGAGGCTATTCACCAAGGAAATAAGGAACTGAGTTATCCAGAAGGATCAGAGACTCTTTTATGATTGTATTCATTTCTTTGATTCACAGAATTTGTCACCTCTTGTTCAACAATATGCTGATTATATCATACCTTCCTACCCTGCTCCAGAATGCCCACCTTATATATTGATTTTCTTAAACATGGAGGTCAGTTCTTACTCCTATCAGAGTACTTGCTACATAGTATGTGCTCAGTAAATGCTTAGTGAATGAATAAATGACAGTCCAGTTCTTTCAAGGTTTGTCTGAATGCTGGGAGACATGAGAACTCCTGAACAAAGTTTTGTTGCTGTTGTTATTGCTTGTTTTAATTTTTTTTAAAGGATTTTATTTATTTATTTATTTATTATTTATTTATTTATTTATTTATTTGAGAGAGTGCACGCACGAGCACTAGCGGGGTTAGGGGCAGAGGGAGAGGAAGAGGGAGAAGCAGACTCCCCGCTGAGCGCGGAGCCCAATGTGGGGCTTGATCCCAGGACCCTGAGATCATGACCTGAGCCTATTGCTTGTTCTTAAATGTGCTGAGGGATCGGGCTTGAGCAAGCAGAGCTAGATAGCCAATGGAGAGGAAACTAGCAGAGCCCCAGCAAGGCACAGGGTGAGAAAACACTGCACTAAGATTTAAGATACAATTTCTCTTGCCATGTTTTGGAGAGATTTCAACAAAAACATAAACTGCTTTTCAGTGATTACATTGATACTGGCTTTGAGCTCCTTATAAAGCTGGGATTGGACATGAAAGTCACTTTATTTGGGTCATACATATGCAACTTAATTTGCATTTTGCAACGTTCCTTAAAGATTTCATGAAGATATCCATATAGCTACAGAAATGTTTTCACATTTTCATAATTCATTAACAACAGAACTGTGTATGGTTCATCCCTAGGCAGTTTTTGAATAATAGGAGCTAGATTGGAGATGGGTGGGAAGAAGAGCAGCCAGGATAGAAGAAGGGGCACCGAAAAGAAAAAAACGAGACAAAGCTAAAAATACAATTTTTTATCTTCTCCATGGTTCTCTACGCTATGTAGAAACTGAGCTTAAGGAGCTAAGGCATGTGTCGAAATTGCGTGGTTAGCGCCTCTGTGATGTTCTAACGCAGCCAGCTCCCCATGTACTTGCTGAACGTCAACATTAGCCCTACTTCATTTGTTTTCTAGAGTAAACTCACAAATTAAGCTCAGAGGTATACCCATCTGTACTTTTATTCCTATCCCCAGAATGGAACAGAAAGGATAAGCAGCCTATGGAATCCACAGCTTGACTGGGTATAAAGACAAGGGCATAATGACAACAGGTATACCAGGGCTCCAGTGCTGGGAAGCAAGGTAAAACTGGATTGATTTCACTGTGACCCTCACTAATGAGCAGATGTACTGGTAACTCATTTTGTCTATTTCCTCCAATGCTGTTTTTCAGAACTTTTCAGAGTTAACCCCTAAATCTGTCTTCCACTCCACCTTTCCAATAATTTGGTGAATGACACAGGAAGCTGATTTGTGAAAATCCATCTCTATCTTAATAGTATGTCACAGGAATCTTGACTTACTGGGATACCAAATTCAGGTTTCTCCTCAGCAGGATTCTGACTAGAAATAACACTGTAACCATAGAAACACCTATTCGATGAATGGTCATGGGAGAAATGACATCACAATACCATTCAAAAAAGAAAAAAAGCAGAGAGAATTCCCTGTCAAATTTGATATTGAGAGGATTTTTCTCAACATCAAAGCACTGTAAAGTGCTCAGATAGAATTCTGAGTTTTTTCTGACTCTCTCAAGTAGACATCTTTTTTCACTTCATTCATTCAACAAAAATTTTTTTTTCGAATGCCAGCCACATCCCAGGTACTGTTCTAGGCACTGCAGAAAACAAAGCTGACAGAGTGACAGATGCACAGAACAAGCCAGGGAAAGGAGATGGAGCATTGTGACGTCACAAGAGGATTGATGATATTTATTAATCGGTGACCAAGAAAGACCACAATGAGATGGTGACAATCAAGCTGACCCCGCAGGAGGTCGGGAGGAAGGAAGGAAGGAAGGAAGGAAGGGAGGGAGGGAGGGAGGGAGGGGAGGAAGGAAGGAAGGAAGGGGAGGGAGGGGAGGAAGGGGAGGGAGGGGAAGAAGCACAGGGAGGAAGCCAACAAAGCAGATTTCTCCTTCTGGCCAGAGAGAACAGTATGTGTAAAGACCCTGCCGTGGGAATACTTTTTGGGTGTTGGAGCAAAAGTTAGGAGGCTTATGATACTAGGCTAGAGTAAAGGAGGGTAAACCAGTTGGGTGACAAGAGTATGGTCGAGGGCTCTGATCAGGTAGGAATGCAGCTAGAAGACACTTGGGCTTTTACTTGAGTGATGAAGAACTGTTCGGAGGAGTTAAGCAGAGGAATAACATGACCTGTCTTTATTTTTGAAGAATTACATTAGGTGCTATAATGGTTGAGTTGTAGTGGGGATTAGGTGAGAGGCAGGGAGACCAATTAAAGACGTGACTACAATAATCCAGAAAAGAGAAGATAGTGACTTGGGGCAGGATGGTCACAGTATACAAAGCAGTATGAGTCTCAATCTATCTTGAAGGCAGAACTGACAGGATTTGCTGATGAAATGAATGTGTGTGTCTAGCACAGTACATTATCGGCACATGAATGAATAAGTAAATTCCGGTCAAATGTAAAAAATCAAATCCAAATTGCTTATTTTTTCCCCAGAGAAAATTAAAACTTAGAGAAGTAAACTTACTTTCTTATTTATTCATCTGGTCTATGGATTTGTCTTTGAATTACTCACGGCCTCCGCTTTTATTGCCAGGTTCCACCTCATGGCCCAGTATGCAGTTTCTTTCAGCTTTGCTGCTACTATTAACTCCCCCCACCCTTATATCTTCCATCTCAAATTCTCAAGAGAGCCAAGAGAGGGAATCTAATTGTCCCAGTATGCAGAGTTGTGTATGTAAGGATAAAGGTCATAACATAGGGTGTTGGCAACCCACTCTTCTCAAAAAGTCCATGGTTGGGGTAAGGGAAGAAAGAAAGGTAAAAGGTGAAATCCACAGCCAAAACCTATTGTTATCTAACCTTTCTGGACATTAACAGCTTCACATTCCCTCCTCCCTTGCTTCTGCAACATTCTGAATGGCCTTTACTTATCTCTGGCCCATCCTTCTCTCTGTCCTTGACATCCACTTCTTCTTCCTACTCTTACATTCCAATGTTCTAAAGGTTCTGTCCTGGTTCCTACTCTCTCTTCTCCAGAAGTATTGAGCAGACTTCTGTATAATCAGAAGAAGTCCTTGAAACCAAATGTGTACTACCTGAAAAAATAAATGTAACTAAGTTTCCCTACACATGTATTTTGTTTCAAACATATGTTGGATTTTCTGTTGTAATTAAAACTTTAGTGTTAAAAAGGAGTTCTCGGGGCACCTGGGTGGCACAGCGGATAAGCGTCTGCCTTCGGCTCAGGGCGTGATCCTGGCGTTGTGGGATCGAGCCCCACATCAGGCTCCTCTGCTATGAGCCTGCTTCTTCCTCTCCCACTCCCCCTGCTTGTGTTCCCTCTCTCCCTGGCTGTCTCTATCTCTGTCAAATAAATAAATAAAATCTTTAAAAAAAAAAAAAAAAGGAGTTCTCATATGTAAAAAAGATTGATACTTTTACACCTTTCCATAGTAATCTCATCCTTATTCCCAGCTTTTGTTACTATCTGAAAGCCAGGGACTCCCAAGTCTACATCCCACTTACTTAACATGTATGTAGAGAGAAAGAAGTATGTGCCAAACACAGGGCTATTTATTGGGGTTACTGCACTGATTAAGATATAATCTCTCTCTCAGTGAGTTCATAGTCAGGTGGATAAAAATAATCAGCAAGCGGGTAATTATAGAGTGTAGTAAGTCCCCAATCAGAGGCAAGCACAGAGGGCAGTAAGTGTCGGAACTTTAAGGAATCAGATCAAGGAGAACTTCTCAGAAGAAGGGATAGCTACTTGATATCTAAAAGATAAGCAAGCATTGGTGAGATCAGTAGTTTTAAACCATCATTATGCATCAGAAACATCAAGGGAGCCTTTGGAAAAT
Source organism: Ursus americanus (assembly GCF_024610735.1). NCBI lineage: Eukaryota > Metazoa > Chordata > Mammalia > Carnivora > Ursidae > Ursus > Ursus americanus. The sequence goes on from NC_142130.1 coordinate 41,569,615, forward strand.
ATAGATATTAGGGCTCCATGCCCAGAGATTCTGATTTCATTGCTCTGGGGATAGGTCCTCAGAATTGTTATTTTTTTTTTTAAGCAATTAAATAATTTTAATGGGAAGGAAGAGTTGAAAATCACTGGCTTAGGTAAAGCCGAAGATAGGCAAGGGCACTTCAAGCCAAGGTATTAGCATGTTGAAAAGCCTGAAAGTAGTAAGAGCACTTACCTCAGGTCCAGTTGCTTAGAAAACAGACTCTGAGGTGTATATTTGCATGAGGGTTATTTATAAGGGAGTACTTTCTGGAACACCACCAATAAAAGAATGAGAGAAGAGGATTGGGTAAAAGGAGACACTGACAGAGACCTATGGGAGCTCAGACCTATGAGAGATTTGGAGCTGGGATATTCCTTAAGATTTGTCTGCATCACGACAAGAAGGCTGAAACCCTGCACCCCTGCATCATCAAGTGATACGATTAGACTGTTCCTGGGAGGGGCTATGGCCTTGGACAAGGCAGCTCCCTTCAACCGAGGACAATTTTCAGAGAGCATATCACTATAGCCTATCAGCAACCACTGTGGGATGAATACATTCCTTTTGAAGAAGGGATCTGGGTGTTACATCACAGCATCCAATATGGGCCACCCTTGCACCACTCGGGAGTCGCCTGATTCATATAGTTAGACATTCCACCTGAAAAGAGCTCCTTCAAGTGTCTGGGTGGTCTCTCCTGCTGGAGAAATTTACAAGAGGAAAGTGACTAAGGTGAATGTCAGCCTTTCCAACAAGGTTGGTCTTAAGGTTGAAATTGACACTCATTGTCTCCTTCCTCTATGATCCATTCTAGATTCCTTTCACCCTAGTCTGGCACTTCTCATGGTCTAGGTGGCTTACCTCGTAAGATGACGACTTAGACAGTCATCACTGAGTTCCTGGGCCCCTGGTAACAAGGCCATACTGTAGCTGTTGCACTTGTCCATTTCGGGTTTTTTAAAAATATTTTATTTATTTATTATTTGATAGAGAGCAAGCTCGACTGGGGGGAGGGGCAAAGGGAGAGGGAGAAGCAGACTCCCTCCGGAGCAGGGAGCCTGACATGGGGCTAGATCCCAGGACCCTGGGATCATGACCTGAGCCGAAGGCAGACGATTAACCAACTGAGCCACCCATGCACCTCTGTACTTGTCCATTTCTTGACTAAAGTCAATAGAGTAGATTACCTGAGTACCAACTTTATTCTTTCTGGACCCTATTATGTGGTAGTAGCCTTACCTCCTCCTAATGATCAGTCAATGACCTTGGCCTCTATCAATATTGTGCGTCCTTTCTTTGCTTGCTAGACTCAGCATGAAGAGACTTAGGTTACCACGTAGTAGTCATATCTTAAAGTTTAATGGGACTCTTAAAGGGGGAATAAGAGATCCTTCCTTTAGGATCCAGGACTTAGTATAGACCCACAGAGCCATGAACACATGCTTGAGAATAATACATTCCTCAAACTGAGTCACTGGGACTGATAAGTGGAGTCATCTTGGACCGATTAGGGAACAGAGCCATATAAGGGTTTTTGTTACTGCGTCCTGAAATACGGTGCCTCATCCTCATAGACTATCATCTGCAAGCCAACACCTCAGCTGCTTCAAAAGTCAATTCCATCATCTCTCAGACCTATAACTTCCAATTACTGTGGAATGTAATAGGCCCAATGGATACGTGGTCATGTGCCCACTGCTGCAATATCATTGTTTGGGCTAAGGCTATGCTGTACAGTATATAGTGTGGCTAGATCAAATATTCCTATAAACCTTTTTTTTTTCCTTATAAACCTTCTTATGGTGGTGCTAGAAAAGGTCCTGTAGGAAGGAAAAGGAACCTATTCCAGAATATGTGTCTTTTCCAGTCAAGATGAATCAGTAATTTCCAGGACAGAAAGTTTCCAATGTAATCAACTCATCACCAAGTAGCTGATTGGTGTCCTTCAGGGATGATGCTCGTAGAGCCTCGGCATTAGTCTCTGTTGCTGGCAGGCCGAGATTAGCAGTGGCAGTAGCTTCATCAGCCTTAACCAGCGAGGACCGATACCATTGAGCCAATTCCTTGTGACAATCCAAGTCCATTCATGCATCCATTACACCAGCACAGGAGTGGCCAATAACAGAAGCTGGATGACATCAACTGGCTGAGTCATTTTGTCTACCTGGCTACTTAGTGTCTCTTCCTTGGTAAATGCTCTTACTAGGGACAATCATGAGATGCAAAGACATTCAAACTTCATCTCTATTGCCATAGGCAGAAGCACATGCCTCTTTCACAGACCTCCCTTTCCAAGATTTATTTTTCTCCTTCCAATCCCGCAACCAAACAGAGGTCACTTCCTATAAGTTCCTATTTATCTTACTTCCACCCATTTCTTTCTTTCTTCCCCTGCCCCCCAAAGAAGTAGAGAAACAGCTGTGCCCATCTGAAGCTGTACTCAGTGGGAGGACTGCCTCATATTGCTGACTTTCAGGACACCCCTGAAATGGAGCTATATTTTCAGCTTGGACGAACATATAAAGCCAATTCACCAACAAACCAGGTTTGTCCTTTTCTTCCTATGTCAGTGGTCAGCCCCACTGGGTCCCAGGTACATGGCCAGAGTTATTTTGTCAATGATATCTTTGTCTCTAGCTGTTTACTGCAGATGGTATGACTTTGCTCTAGAATCTTAGGAGTCCACTTTGCAATTTATCAGTTGGAGATGACCATAAACCTCAAATAACATCTTTTCCACCACAGATACTAACCATTATTTCCACAGGACCATCTGTGCCAGACTTGCTGCAGTATTCTTTCCTGCTCTGGGCCTTAATCAAAGTTAGTAGTCCTTCTGTGTCACTTGGTGAATGGGTTGAAACAATATTTCCAAGTATGAAATATGCCATCCTCAGAACCCAGAGACCTTAAAAGTGTTGTACTTCTTTCTTAGGGGTGGAAGATACAAGATGCATTAATGTCTCCTCTTCTTTGGAAGGAATATCCTGGCATGTCCCAGATGACTATACTCCTAAAAACATACATGTCAGAGCCCTGAATTTTCATTAGGTTTATCTCTAATCCTTTGGAGTGCATGTGCCTTACCAAGGTGTCCAATATATTTGCTATTTCTTCCTCATGCAGTCCAAGTGACATGCCACTGATACAGTGGACTGATAATGTCCTGAAGAATAAAGAGTCTAGGTCCCTTTGGACTGTATTATACCAGAGGACAAGAGAGTTAACATAGCCTGGGGCAAGACCATTATATATGGCTGTTCAGTCCACATGAACACAAACTACTTCTGATCCTTCTTCCTAAAAGGGATGGAAAAGATCCCATTGCCAGATTAATTGCTATATTATGGATCTGAAGCTGTGTTAATCTGCTCAAGCCAAGATACCACACAGCACAGCAGTTGCAATGGGGGCTACTACTTGACGGAGTTTGCAGAAGTCCACTCCCATCTTCGAAGACCCACCTGCCTTTTTGTAGAAATCATACTAATGATTCAAACAGAAGACAAGATGCCACTCATGAATTCATTAGTTTGCTCACAGATAGGCAAGTAATCTTGGCAGGCTCAAAGAGGGATGTGCCAGTCCAAAGACAACCAAATGTAGCAATTCATCCAACTACCAAGTATGTCCATTCCAATTTTACAACTGGGAATCAGAGAAAGGGTTATGTAGTGAGTCGATGGACCTAGTGAAGTCACTATGAAACAGAACTAGACCAGGCTTCCACTTATTAATTGGCTCCTATATGCTGCTACTCTAATTGATGCCACAATGATCCTTTAGGTCCCTGGATAGCACTATTAACTTAGACCCTAGCTACAAACCTATCCAAAATAACTAGATATTCCCATTTTTCTCAGGGCATGATTATTCTAATAGTCACAGGTACCTGGAGGAAGTACTAAGGGAATCATTATCACATATGCCTAATAAAGGGTTGCAGGTCTCTCCCTCCTGGAGACCTGACTTCTCCTTTAAGCAGCGGGATCTGGGCCTGAGAGAACTGGCTCTGCTTCCAGAAATTGAACAAGCAATTTTGGCTTTTTATTGCAATTGGTTCTCAACCTCCTGATTATCTATCTCTGACTCCTTTGATTGCATACATAGAGCATACCTTTGTTGACTGCTGATGGTACACTGTGTTCTATTAACCATCTCCTCGGCCCTGTGTGGGCCTCCCTCGCATTACTCAGACTGGTCATTTATTAGGATCATTGTGACTACCTTGCTTTTGATAGTGAAGTGCCACCACCTGGCCTCTATTATCTTGCCATCCTCTTTATTGTTTTCAGGGTTCCCAATCCCATGCCAGCATCTTCCACCGTCAGCCCTTGCCTACAGAGAACAGTCACCGCTGAGTGTCTCATTTATGCTGGTGCTCCTCTCATCAGTGCATCCTTAATCACTCTGATAAATGGAGTGTCCAGTGGACCCTTAAGTGAAACCTGGTGAGCAACAGATTTTCTGCTTTGCATAGTACACCCACTCCAGCACACCCACCTCTCTAAACCTCTGGATCTCTTCTTTCATCATGTGCCAGAGGAGGTCTGGTATTTTTAGTTAGTGTGCACCAAAGCTGTTTCCAAGCCTCTAGGAGCCATTCTAGCTGCATGTTAGCACTGTCTCCTGGGTCCTAGACAGGGTATTAAGTATTAATCTCCATTCACCAGTGGAGAATATTCCATATAAACTCCCCCTTATAAAACTTACATTTTGTCCTTATTTTCCCACACCCTCCATCTCAACCCAGAACCTCAGGATCAAGTCCACACTTTCTCTCCTGGTCCTGTTGATACATGTTGGCTGGGTCCTGCAGCTCTCTGGGTGTAAAGTTCCTTTCTTTCGTTAGCAGAAAGACCAAACACTTCCCCAGCTAGTGATGCTGCGTCTTGAACCTAGTTATTGGTCTGGTGGCCAAGAGGGAAGGTGGAGACAGATGAGAGGAGGTGTGGGAGTATATGTCATTTTCCATCTTGCAAGCAAAGAGACGTGATAACTTTAACAGGAAGGAATAGGGTACTTCTGTGGGTTCAGAGAAAACTGAGGATTCAAGATTTCCAAGCGCATCGACCCAGATAACACCATCTTAAATCTCAGAGCCTCACTCCTTTGCAATTAAGGCCAAGAACTTGGTAAGGCAGATTTGCCAAGTTGACAAATTAATCTTCTCTGGAACTCTGCTGTACTTAAAATCGCATTCTAGCTTTGGTCCTCAGCTCTTCTACCCTCAGGCCTTCTGGCTCTCTTGCTTTGCCCTAAATTTGAGATTAATCGCTCTCAATCCTTCATTGCCTTTCTCTAGTGTCTGATAGCATCCAGCCAAAGCCATGTGGTTCCACAGTCCCTATATTGACTACTTTCCTAGAACCTCTTACACACCTGCCACTACATTCCCTTTCAGTTTCCATCCCAGTTTAGCACTGATGAAAGATGTAACTTTAGCACTGTTCCAGCACTCCCGGAGTTTTCAAAATTCCACCTGCCACCAGTAATAGGGTTCTCATTTCCAGCTAGCCAAAGGATAACATAGCTCAAAAATCCCATTTTAAAGCTGCTAGGACAATTCTGGTAACAACTGTCTTAGGTCAGACTTCCCAGGAAACAGACTGTGTGGCAGAAATGTGAATACAGATTTATGGAGAGGGCTCTTAGGAAGAAAAAAAACTTGTAAAGGGGGAAGAAGAGCAGCATTAGGCAGAGGGAAAAAGTTTGAACAGCAAGGCAGTTCCAACAACGATGGGAGAGGCTCTGAGTGGAATAGCCTTCAGAGTTGTTCTTTTTGAGTAATGGGCTTTATACCCCTGCACTGACCAGTCATGAAATGCAGGTTGCTTCTGGAGTGAGGCGTAACCTTTTGCATGGCAACTCCTTTTGGTAGAAGGCAATTCCTTTAGAAATTCTCAGCTGTCAGTGGACAGCAGCTAGCCCTTCTGGTAGTTATGGAAACGTATGCCTTGATTCCAAAGGAAAGATACATGTGGGAGACCCCACAGGATTTATCACAGCACATGCTTTTGCCAAACTGTTAAGTGGTTCAGTAGGGCTCAACATAGAGAGGGAGACGGGTATACAAGAAGGCCAGATGGGTAAGCAGTTACCAGATCAGGAAGAGCCTTTGTCCTGTAATGGCAGCCTCCAAAGAGCAGCAATACCCAATGGGTACTTGGACATAAAATCTGGAATTCAAGAGAAAGATCTTGCTATGGAGTTACTTATGTCTGAGACATTGAGTTGAGAGTCATTAGGGAAAGCCAGTGACCTGAGTCCCCATTCCAGCTCTCTCCCTAGTACCTCAAGTCCTCGGAACCTTGGTTTGCTCATCTACAAAACCCTCACAGGGCTGTCTGGAAGAACGAGAGGGATGATTCATACAAAGCACTTCGGCAGAGCTCTCTGAAAACACGAAACCTTTACATGGCATATTAAACCATTGCCAGCTTTGTTCTCGAGTCAACCAAAGAACGGATCCTGAACTGACAAAACGTCTACCACTATTTATCCTTTAAAAATACCTATGAAATAAGTGTGTGCATGGTAGGAGGGAGCTTTATTATGTACTATTTGTCTTTCATAGCTGGAAAAAATGAAGGCTGAGCTGTTAAGCTCTTTGGTTGAAGATCCACAGCAGGATGAGTCAGGATAAACAATTCAGATCCTTAAACTGCTCGTGCCACTGGGCTCTGTAACCACCAAACTCATAACCTACTGGGAAAAGGAAAGGACACTGATGTATCATGTTAATCCTGTAACAGATGAAAGGAACTTCAGGGTCATCTTTCTGAGATGACTGCCCAGGGGTTAGGCCCCAGGTGTTGAGAAGAGCAGACATTATAAGGTTTATTGAGAAGAATGTGACAGGGATGCATTATCAGGTGACAGGGTGATGAGGTGGGTGATAAGATTGCACCTCGGCTCTGAGGTCAGCCTCAGGTTGAAGGAGGCAATGTGTGTGACACCCTGGTGGGCATGAAGAATTTTCAGTGACTTCTCTCTGGAGCGAAGAGATGAGCTGAGGAGCTTCCAGTCTAAGGCAGCAGCATCCCTCTCCTGGGTCTAATCAGTTTTTAGGTTTCCTGCCTTCTTAGACCCCCCCCCCCCTTTTTTTACATAAATATTTCAGGGAGGGAGGGTGCAGCAGCAGCCCTGGAAATCCCAGCTTCATCGTGTTCAAGACAAAGCTACAAATATAACGTAGATGGTAAAGAGCGGGCATCCAAATAGTGCTGTAGGGGGAAGGGGGAGATGCACTGAAAAGAGAAGGATTGGCTGGAGGGAGACAGGGAGGAGGAGAGACGTGACTGGCAGCAACTATCAAACAGAAAGATTTATCTGTTTTCTGAGAAAAGAGGAGGCAAGGTGAAAGCAGAGCTTGCTAAATATAAATGTCAGCTGCAAGCCTGAACTACAGAGTAGTGAAAACAGTCCTTGATAAAAAAAAAAAAAAAGAAAGAAAATAGTCACCAAACTCCCCTTTATTTCAATCAGGTTTTCTTTTTCATTATTATTTTAACCTCTCTTTTTGGAGTAGAGGAGGAGAAATTGGTAAATAATATAAATCAGGGCTTCTCCCTCCACCCTACCCCCAAAACCAAGAGTTGAACATTTAGGAGCACAGAACTGATAAGAATCATCTGGAAAGTTTGTTGAATATTCATATTTGTGGACCCACCTACAAAGATTTTAATCCAATAGGTCTGCAGTGGCGTCCAGGACTATGCATTTTTAGCCAACTCCCTAGTGATGCTGATATGAGGGGGTCCAATGATCATAATATAGAAAACACCGTTCTGCACGGCCAGTGCCCACGTCAACCGTAACCCAACACTCAGGGACACGTAGAGCAAATAAATACATGTTTACATGGCCAATCCAAATAATAAAAAAAAACGGATAACAACAGTACTATCAGTATAGACACCTCCTTTTCTTCGAAGGGCTTCTTCTAAACCAGGAATCTATAAAGGATAGCTCTTTCCAGAAAAAAGGATCATCTGCCTCCAAGTTAATTCCCATTTCTCTCCTAGAAGGTAACTTTTTAAGTCAGAAGCTTTATTTTTACCTTCAAAAAAATACTAAAACTTAGTGTATACTCTGTTAAATGGACAGTGTCAGATCCCAGCCCCAGACCACTCTCATTTCCCAAAAGCACCTAGAACTACCAGATCCCTCAACGAAAAGGGTAAACTAATTTTATCCCAAAATAATGTGGAATGGAAACATAAAGTGGACAGGGTTGTTTCAGCAGGGATTGTTTTTCTCATAATTTTTCTTCTTCTATTTGATTTTATTTTTAAATAATAATATTAGGCCAAATTTAATTTTTGAAGTTTTCTCTCCTTCTATTTGATGGCTAAAACTAATATTGCATTAGCAGTGTGATGAGGAAAGCTGGATCCAGCGCTGACCTTTTAATAATTCAGAGTTGTAAGAGTGAGGCAATCACCAATGAAAACAGACACGCCTCCTGGGGCACGCTACCAAGACTGGGATCTTCGGGCCTCCAGGAGGTTCTCAGAGAGGACCCGGCTACCTTTGTGCATCCAAGCCCTTGGAATTTGGGCCAGGCATTGGAAGGCTCCCAGGTGCTCATTCCATTTCAAGTTAAAAAATGCTCTCATATCTCTGATCTTTGTAAGTGGAAGAAACTTTGTCTTGAATCCAAATCCCCTTCCAAATGCAACACCATTTCTTTTCTTCTTTGTACGACCAAACTTCTTAGAAGAATTCCCTTGCTTGCTCTCTACTTATTGCTACCTTTTAGTTTTCAACTCAGTGCAGTCTAATTTTCAACCCACCACTGCTCTGAAACCCTTCCTGGTAAGGTCACCAATGTTTTCAGATCCAATGGTTCCATCTCCCACATATCTAACCTGACCTCTGGGCAACAGTCAATACAGTTACTGCTCCTTTCTCTGACTCTTTCATACCAGCCTCTCTTGTTTTCCTCCAACTTTATGGCTTTTCTTTATTAGATTCCTGTTTGCTGGCACTTCCTCCTCTGCTTGCTTGGCCTTCTCTAAATCCATTCTCCCAGGTGATCTCATCCAGCTGCATAATTAAAATACCATCTACAGCCCAATTAATCCACAATCTACGCCGCCAGTTCTGACCCCTTCTCTGCATTACAACCTAACGTATTCATCTTCCTACATAAACGTATTAGATCCAAATGAAACTCTCATTCCCCCCAAATATTACATCTTATATCTTCCCTTAGTACAATAGCCCTATTCACCCACTTACACATCCCCAAACCTAGTTGTTGTCCTTGATTCTACCTCCTTTTGTCACTGCCTGGATCCAATCTCTCTAACTGCACAACCAGCACCTTTTAAATGTCCTGCTGCATTCACTCCTGCCCGTCGCTTTGCTTGTATCCTTGTCTCCCTATAATCAACGCTCTACAAAGCAACAGGATGATTGTTTTAAAATCCCATACTGCTCCCTTGCTTTGCACTGGCTTCCAAGTTCCTCCGCAAGGTCTTCAGGACCCTATGTGACTTTATCCTTTCTAGAACCCTCTCTCTCCCTTGCTTCAGCCACATTAATCTTTGTTAATTTTCTTTAAAACCCCAAGCTCGGTGCACCTGGATGGCACAGGTGGTTAAGTGTTTGACTTTTGGTTTCAGTCATGATCTCAGGGTCGTGAGATCAAGCCCCACGTCAGACTCTGCACTCAGCATGGAGTCGGCTTGAGATTCTCTCTCCCTCTCCCTTCCCCTCTCACTTGTGCTGAGTCCCTGTCCCTGCCCCCCCCTCAAATAAATAAATAAATCTTTTAAAAAAAAACAAAACAAAATAAAACAACCCTCCAAGCTCATTTTGACTGCAGGGTTTTCAACTGTGGCTTCCTCTGTCTAGAACAACCTTCCCCTGTCTCTTCACGTGATCAACTATTTCTCATCATTTGGATCTTGGTTCACTTGTCACTTCCTCCAAGAGGCCTCTGGCTACCCTAGGTAAGATGGACCCCTCACACTCCAGATACACTGTCATATCAGCCTGTTTTGTCTTCTGCACAGCACATACCATGACCGGAAATCTCGTTCATTTGTTCATAGCCTATCTATCCCCCACGCCCATTAGATTGCAAATTCCATGATGGCAGTAACCAGTGTTTAAGTTAGTGCCTGGCAGAGAATAGGGACATAAAAACTATTGAGCTTTAAATTTTAGAATGATCATACAAATCATTTATTAGATGCAAAGCCATAGAATACTGGCAATGAATGATCCTTCAGAATGTCTTTTATTTTACTTATGGTAGTGGGTCCTGGTTGAGCCCTACCTGAAACTCAAGTCATGTGAAGGGCTATCATAAATTGCTGGGTGGGAAGCTTCTTGTTATCTGTTTTATTGATTTGCATTAGTGGAAGATATCTTTAAAAAGGAAGGTTGTGAGAAAATCCAAAGAATTCAGGAGCAGCTATGGAGAGGAAGTAATGAGGTGAAAGAGGGAAGATAGTTTCTCAGCCAAATCTCAAGTGCTAGGGACCAAGGGAGCTGCTCCTGTGGAAGGGAGTTACCAGTTTGGTTTGTTGTTTTGCTGTTTTGTTCTTTGTTTTTAGAAATTTGGTAAAGCAAAAACATACAAGCAATGTTGATTCAAGGCCCAGGAGGCAAAGTGGGCCACTGCACTGGGAAAAGCACATCCTGGCATCTGTTCCCCTGTGGCTCCCAGCGCGGTGTGGAAAGCACTGACCTCCAGGACATCTGAAGAGCGTGCAGCTTTGGGAGACACTGGAAACAGTCCACTGGGCAAAAAGTCTGTGTCCTCTCTTCTTGGCTCTGCTTCCTTAGGATTAGCTCTTGTCTTAGGCCACCACGTTTATAAATGGCTGTGGCAGAACCAGGCACAACCTCCTTTCTCATTCATGTCCAGTGGGAAGACAGTGAAAGTTCAGAGCTAGGAAATCTACGTGAAAAAAAATCTCACTCTATCTCTTCAGCTTTGACCCCAGTCACCCCCCAAATTAAGATTGGAAACAATGAGACAACTGTGGCAAGTGATTTCTTTTCATTCATTCACTGGCACTTACTGAGCACCTACCATGTTCCCCACTGACTTAACGGCTCTCTCCTGGGTAATCTACTCATTTTCGAGAAATGGGAGAATGTGCCCAGGTGACTCTTTTCCACACCACAGTAGAGAGGAAGGGACTGTTCAGCTGCCAGTTCTCCTTATTTTAAGTCTGGCATGATGTGACTCCGCTGCCACAAAAAGCTACAATCACCCAGAGCAAGCGCGACCTTTCCCCTGAACTCAGATTGTCAGCTGCTGCAACTCTTTGCTTCCCCCACTCTCCACACTGTGCATGGAGAGAAAGGAGATCACGAGGGCAGACGCATGGATGGTGGGGTTATGGCTTCCTCTGGACGCAGGAGAAACTTCGCCTGTGCCCTCCTGACAGAGGAACATTCACTGCATTTTAACAGAATGCTATTCTCTGCAGATATTTCATTTTCAGGCTAGTGGACAAGGGAGGCATCAGAAGGAAGAATGCTGATGGAGGTTTGGGTAAAGGCAAGAGAGCTGATAAACATTTCCCTTCTGAGGCAGTATGAAAACACCCACACCAAGGATAAGTAGCTTGCTTGAGAAAAGTCAAAGTCAAAATGAAGTATGAATTATTGATTTCTCAGTAAGTCAGGAACTAACATTCTACTTTTACCCCCCACTCCATGTTCCCTAATTTTGGCAATAATTCAACAGCCTCTTTCAGGTCCAGAAGCCAACCCTTCAAACACCACTTGCTATTTTCCTTTTATCCTCCTTCTTCATTCTCTTTCTTGTTTTCTCTCCTTCCCTTTCATCCTCTCTCCCCCTCCCATTCGCATTTCTCTCATTCTTTTGCTCCCCTCTTTTCACCTCTTTTTGCTTTAGGATGTATCCTAGCAACAGCTATTTCAATTTAAAAAGGATGGGAAGGGCCACCAGTGTTGCCAAGGTTACCAGTATTTCCTGCTGTCATCGGAGGAAGTAACTCATGTGTCGATCACAATGGAATCAGATGCCCCAACAGGACACCTGCCTTGCTATGCTGCCTGTCTCCTCCGCACCCAGATAATGAGAGGGTCCTCCACAGCAAAAACTTTTACCAAACTGTCTCACAGTGTCTTGGATGTTATCATTTAGTGAGAAACTATTCTATAATCCAGATGTTTACAGAAAAGTTTAGGGAAATGTAAAACAGTGATAATGACAATAGATTTTGAAATCATTTTTGAGGGCTGCAGTTCTTTTCATTTGAGATATACCATCAGATTTCCAATAGTGAGGTAACAGTACTATTGTTGGTCACCAGAGCCTATACGGTGATAATGACTCAATATCAGATACATTTGCCTTTTAAAAATATAATAATCACAGTAATTTGTACCTATATACCATCATTTAGTTGTATCCACTTTAAAAGATAAAAATCTCCAAAATGAACCACCATTATAAAAAATCAAAAATTCATTTGACAGCATCTTTTCTATTCATCCTAAAAAGATAGCTGTTAGTGCCCAGAAACTAATTCAAAGACTGTTTACATCAGGCCTAGAGCATAAACATGAGGCCCAGAAGACCTAAGACCAGCTCCCATGTGTGGGCCCAGGTCTGAACTCACATTCCCTAGATCACATAGGCTAAAACATCTACGACTTCTCTATGTCATAGCACTGTACATTGCCATCCCCCCTTACAAGCCCTCACACTTCCTTATTGCATTCCCACAATGGCTATGTAAGGATGCACTTTCCCCATTTTACAGATGATCAAACTAAAAGCCAGGGACTTTGAGTGACTTCAGTGGCAGAAGACGTGGCACCAGGCCTTCTGACTCCTAATTCATGGTATAGCACTTTCCTTCCACCAGATGCTGAGGAAATAGAACCTATGCATGTCTTCTTCCCCTGCTTCCTTACCAGTTCCCCCTGGAAGCATCTCCTGCATAAATGACATGATTTGCACATGAATCTTCCTCTGGGGTCAACGTCTCCGGAACCCAACTCCTACAATTCCTATCACAGTGCTCTTTCTCCATGGCTCCAGCTCTCACTACTCCCTCCCCTTGACCCTTCATGCTGGGGGTTGGTAATGATTCCCACTGTTGCTAGCTCTGGCATGCTTTCCCAGTCTCGGTGGTTCCCTTAACTCTGCTCACACTCACTCTTTTAGTTCTTTAGCTGAAGTCTCATGAGGTACCTTAGTTGGTTTCTGTTTAATGCAGATACCGTAACTGTTAGAGCCTTTTAACTGATCTCTCCAATTTCTCTTTCACCCTTCTTCTCCATCAATCCCTTCTCCATAGCCTGGCTGGAGTGATATTTTAAAAAATCTTAATTAGGTCACATCATTCCCCACTTAAAACCATCAGCAGATCCCCAGTATGCACAGATAATGTCCAAGTTCCCTGCCACCCCTGCCATCATGGAGCTCTTCCACGCTTCAGCTGGTATCTTCAGCCACAACTCTGACCACTTCCTGCCTAATATACTTACGTCACAGTAACACCAAATGATATGTCATTCCCAACACAGACCAGGGGTGCATCTTACCTCTGTGCTTTGGTTCAGCCCACGCTGTTCCTGAAGTGTAGTGTGCTCTCTTCTCCTCCAAATGTCACTAATTGATTCCTCCAGTTCCCGCAAGTGTCATCTCTCCAGGAAGACCGTGGTTGCTGGAAGATACAGATTGTTCATTTATTAATTTTTATACCATCCATTTCTGCCTGACACAGAACAGAAAGCATGTTGAATGAATGGCCTTTCAGGGAGTGAAAATAGCTACTACTGTACGAAAACACCTTTATGAACCCTCAATTAGTATTGGAGATATCTTTGAAAAGTGAACCAATAATGTTAATAATTGCCATTTATTTGTGCCCACTCTGTACCAGACACTTACCGCATAATGCTACTATTTAATCTTCACAACAAATATAAGGTCTCATTATCCTTTTTTTTAAAGCTGAGAAAAATGAAGCTCACAAAGGTGAGAAACGTCCCTGAGGTCACACAGCTAATAAGGGATGGGTTGGGATTGGAGTACTTGCGTGTGTCTCTTCACTCCCAGGACTGTGCTCTCCCCTTTACAGAGAAGCACCTACGTCATAATGCAAAGTAGAACTGCACCTATGACCTCATAGGGCAAAGCCGACACTCCACTTCCATCCCCAGCCTTCCGGTCACCATGAAGAAGAGGGACCCGTTGGTTTCATACACCCATGGTTATATTAAGGCCACAAAACTTCAGCGGCATAAGCAATGTTCTATCTGTGCATCTATTTCTAGCTATTTTAGAAGGCATTTTGCTTGGCGGCATTTCATCTAAAGAGACGGCAGAACTAGAGACAGATATTTACACAGGACAAATAAATCCTTCCTATATACCATACACAATAAAATACGCATGGAACATTACTTCCCTGCAAGAGCTACTACTCCAGCCTGCATCCCCGCGAACGTCTTTCACCGGCTCTCCGGAGCACTCAGCAAGACCCTGATCACATGCTGATCACACACACAGAGCCACATTCAGACAATTAAAGTTGTGATTTGTTTTCGCTACCATCAAAACTTGATAACTAAATGGTAGCAGTAGTTAATGTAGCATTTTATAAGCAACAGTGAATTACCCATGGTTAGTGACTAATAATAAATTAGTATGGTTATACCCGACACACACAAAAATGTCTACAGATGGGAGATCATGTCACAAGCATCAAAAAGAGAAAAGTTGGAATCAGGTTACACAAACATCACAGAACAGGCAACTCGAAAAAACAGATCTGCCTCCTTTTGACTTCTGCCTGGCTCAGAGCCTCCTTCTCCACTTCTCGATGTGGACACCGCCACAGCAAGATGGCTCTTCACTGCCCTCTCTCACCCCAGTGAAGGGACCAATTCGTACTGGCTCTGCCTAGGACTTTACTGGTTTGGGTACTGAAAATTCTGTATTTACTACTGAAAATTTGGCTCTAGTTATGGTAACTGTGGTAGGCAGAATAATGGTTTCCCAAAGATGTCTGAATCTTATTCATTCCCTGGAACCTGTGAATATGTTAGCTGACATGGCAAAGGGACTTGGCAAATATAAGGACCTTGAGGTGGGCCCTATCTAATCACACGGGTCCTTAAAAGCAGAGAACTTTTTCTGGCTATAGCCAGAGAGCCACGTTTCTGCAGAAGAATGGTCCCAGAAACGCAACATTGCTGGCTTTGAAGGCAGAGGAAGGGGGCCTCTAGAAACCGGGAAAAGCAACGAAATGGACTCTCATCACACCTCCAGAAAGAAACACAGCCCTGCTACACTTTGATTTCAGGCCAGGGAGATCCACATTGGAATTCTGATCTGTAGAACCACAAAGATAATAAATGTATTGTTTTAAGTTATAAGTTCATGGGTAGCA
Source organism: Ursus americanus (assembly GCF_024610735.1). NCBI lineage: Eukaryota > Metazoa > Chordata > Mammalia > Carnivora > Ursidae > Ursus > Ursus americanus. The sequence continues at coordinate 41,585,037 of NC_142130.1, forward strand.
ATAAAAAAAAAAAAAAAAAAAAAACCTAATACAGGAACCAACTTAACCCGGTTTGCCCAGGACTGTCCAAGTTTTAAAACTAAAAATCCCACATCCTGGGAATTCCTTCAGTCCTGGAAAAACCAGGATCACTCTACCCCCATTTTTCATTCCCAATACTGGGCTGTAGAATTCCTCACGGACACTTAGGTCCCCTCGGATGAAATTACCTGGCTTCTCAAAAGACGCCCTAAAGCAACGATTCCCGAGCATTAACGTGAATCAGAATCACCTGGAGGGCTTATTAAAGTCGATTGCCGGACCCACCCTCAGAGCTTCTGATTCAGCAGATCAAGAATGAAGCCTCAGAGTTTGCATTTCTGACAGGTCCTCAGGACCTAATGATGTGCTTCCGAGCACCATACTTTTCAACCACTGCCCTAAGAGACACAAACCTCTGGGACAACCAGGAAACGAGTTTCATCTGTTCACCCACGTGCCAGGCACAGATCCAACTGAGATGGGTCCACGGGCAGGTATCGACTATTAGAGCTGACCCAATACACAACTATGAGATCTTCTTGATGCGCTCGAGCACATTCGGGACACTTCCATTTCTGTCTTTTCTAAACCTTCAGGCTCTGGGCAAGGTACCTACTACTTTAACTCTCAGAACTGGAGCTAAACTACGTGAAGCAGGTGGCCCGGTGTCTCCCACATGACATTGCTCAGTAAATGAACAGCCACGTAAGAAGCCAGTTGTTTCCAAAGTATCATACTCTCGCAGCTCAGACACCTAATGAGAACGGGGAAGGGGAAGGGGGATCTTTGCCACTCACCGTTGGTGTGAAGATCTGAAGTCTTGCTTATACTACTCAAATTCAGCAATTTCCCACCACAATTTGAGAAAAATATAGGTTTCCTGGATTCTCCTATTTTTCCTTTATTCAGAAACATGTTTGAAGCCCCTCTTTATGTACAAATCATAGTTAAATGTTGTATTCTCTTCTAAGTCTAGGATTCATTAGTTATTCAACAAATATGTATTAAGGACCTACACAGTATGCCAGCCACTGTTGTAGGTGCTGGCATTACAATGGGCAAGACGACAGAAGAGATCTCTGCTCCCAGAGAACTCATATTTTAGGGAAGCTAAACAGTAAAGAAAAGAGAGGAGAGGAGAAAAGAGAGGAAGGAGAATGTCAGTGGTGTTATTTACTATGACAAGATAAAACTCACCAGGGATTGCCTTATAATAAAAAGGTAGTTTGAGATGTCCTCTATCAGCAGGTGGCATTTGAGCTGAGATCTGAACAACTGGGGGAAATCATTGCAAACAGAGGAACAGCTAGTATAATCTAAGAAAGAATGAGCTTGGTACATACAAAAAGTGGCCAAAAGAAGAACAATGCCGATGGATCGCAGTACGCAATGAGGAGAGAGAGGAGGTGGAAGGACTCTGTGAGTCTCTGATGTTGTAGAGCCTGGGTTGGCTTGGATCATCTTCTGGCAGCAGGAGGCTTTATTAGGCAGAAAAAAAAAAACCCTGATTTCAAAGTGTACTTTCTATCCATGGTTAGTTTCTTATGTCTGTTACTCTGATGGCTAATCTGGTTTCTGCTTGTAGGAGGCATATGTTATTGTCAGTCAAACATCTCTTTTTCCTCTTTTTCTAGAAGAGGAAGCAGTTCTCCCATTCCCACCCTCTGGTTGGCTGGGGTAAGATTCCAATGCAGGGAGGTAAACAGTGCAGGCAAAACCAGTCATAAATTTTCCTGGGATTTTCCTAACTCAAATTAATGGGAAGAGCTCTTTCTCCTCACAAGTCATGGAACTATAAAGATAAAATCCTGAGGCAGCTTCTAGACATGGTAGCAGCCTCATGGGGAGAGCTGGTGTTAATGAGGAACAAGAGAGAAGCAGAGCTGAAGTATGGGGAGACAGAGGCAGAGAGCTGAGGCCTTCACTTCTCCAGATGAAGACCACAGAACCCTTCTCCCACTAGTGCCATAGTTTGGTTCCCTGAGCCAAAAAGTTCCTCTGGTTTCAGATAGCTTGAGTAGGAATTCCATCATTTCAACCGAGTTCTCACTGTCACACTATTCATGACTTCACCTTAAACCTGAGTGTTTCCCAGTTCCTGTCTTCCTGGTCTTGCCCCAGCCGTCCCAGGCATCCAACCTCTGTATATGCAGTTTTCCTTGATTCTCCCAGTCCTCGGAGGGGGTAGAACGTAACTGTTAGAACCTGAGCTTTTAAGAAACAGATTTGTGACTGAAATCCCGCTTATTTTAGACTAACTACCTGGCCTAAGTCCAGTAACTGAACCGATCTGAGTCCCGCTTTCTTCACCTGTAAGGAAATGGAGAGAATACAAGGGCTTGCCCATGAGGGGTACAGCCCTTTTGAACCGGGGAGTGCAGGGGTTAACTGAGATAATGAAAGTCAGGCACAGAGCACCGTACACGGTCACCTTCATGATAACTCAGCATTCAGATGCTCCCAGTGCCCCTTAACTTCCCTCTGGGGTTTGCTTTCTGCTGCTGGCCAAATGGAAGAAAATCTCCTCATTGTTTTCATTTTCTCCCCCCACTACTGCCCCACCAACTGGGTTATCAGTCCATAATCTATAAAAGGAAAACTGGACTGTGTGCCCATGCACATCTAAGTAAAACTGAGGTGTGTGACCCCCAGTGCTGGTGCTGCGTACCGGAGATCACTGATGGCTATTGTGAGACGCTGTGTCACTGCTCTGACGTGAGAAAGGGTGAGACTGGCTGCACACAGTTTTACAAAGTGATAGGTGTTTGGAATTGAACTATGAAGCTGTTCTACTACTGGGAGTGTTGACAAGATAATATATGCAAAGCATTTGGTCTGCTTGGAAGGCAGGTATGAGCAAAATACAGAGTGGGATTAATTATTGATTATCTGTGGGAAGGAGGAATAGAGAAGCAGAGACCCATACTTCTCTTTTGGCATATTTTACATTCTGCCTTGTGTTGCAATTATTTCCCTATCAGACTGTAGACTCTGAGATGAGGGGCTTTGCCTTACGGATTGTTGTATCCCCTATAATCCCTGGAAAATAGGAGGTTTCCAACAAATGTTGGTTAAATGAATGTCGAATGAATAATTAGAATACATGGTTAATAACAAAACAACAATTACTTTGTGTGAAATAAAGAATAAGCAAGTAAGAAGGCAGTGTGATATTGTGAGAGAAGAAAAAGCTTTAGGTTCAAATCCAAGTTCTTCCATTCATTGGCTTTATAAACTTAGGTCAATACTTGATATATTTTATCTTTCTTTTCATCTAAATAATAGGAAGTTCAATGCCTACTTGGCACGTTTGTGATGAGGATTGAGTATAACAATGCCCAGAACTGCCATAAATGATAATATAATTATCTGTAGAATCCTAATGCTCCAAGTTATAGTCTAGGTAATTCTGTTTACATCCCTCTGGTCAACCAGGTTAACTCTCAGGCCTTGGTTAGATGCTTCCTTAAAATGGCCTGTTTACCTCAATTACAAGTGGAGAACATTGCATCTTAAACTATTTTTCTTTCTCTTATTTTAAATGTAATTAAATCAACATTCTAGGCCAAGTTAAAAAAAAAAAAAAAAGACTTCACACTTACTGTACTACAACTGGGCATATCTCCTGCTTTGGTCAGGCATTCCAGATGGCTGCTGCACTCCCTTGGCTGTTCCTTTGCTTGTGAGGTTTTTCTGGGATTGAGTTTGTTCTTAAGAGCCATCAGAGCCCCTTGATAAAACATGGCAGGTGTTCTTTAAAATGCTCTTTAAATTTATCACTCAGTTACAAAATGCATAGGAAGCAAATAAATCTGTTTGTGGATCCAACTCAGGAAGAAACTAGAGTGAGAGCACAGATAATTCACCAGTAAGTTACTCACTAGGCCCAGCAAACTCTCAATCCTCCAGATATTTTTGCTTTGACTTAGGAAGGCAGTAAGGTGTTGCCACCCCCACCCTCCATGATGAATGCTCCATATAACCAGCAAATCATCCACTTCTTTATTCTAGGCAAATTCCAGAGAATTTCTGATGGGCTGCTAGATGGAAAACTCAGGGTTTTGGAAAGGTGGGGGGAGGGGGGAAGTAGGGCTTCCAGCAGGCTGGACTCAAAGTACAGCTCATAAAAACTAATCACACATCAATGGTGGTCGACCCTTCCAGTAAAATGTCTTTTTTGTACCTCATTATGGTAAAAAGAAATCATCGTCTTCAATTTTGAAGCACCACACAGGGGTGCCTGGCTGGCTCAGTTGGTAGAGCATGCAACTCTTGATCGCGGGGTTGTGAGTTCAAGCCCCATGTTGGGTGTAGAGATAACTTAAAAAAAAAAAAAAAATCCAAAGTTGAAGCACCACACAAAACCTTCCCTAATATAGTGTCCCAGGTACAGGGAAAAGGGAATCTATGAAAAACACTCCTGTGTTTCTCCTTTACTCTCACACAATTATCACACAATACTTCTGCCACCAGAGGTGTGGACCTTCCATATATCAAGCAATTCTCTGACATCACTAGGTGTCCTAAAATTCAATTCTGACACTATCTACCTGGAGTTAGTGTGTATCCCACAGGTGAAGGGCTCAAACTCACAAGACTGCCCACACTGCAGACAAGTCGCAGGTTGTCACCCTTACTTTTGACCAACTGGCTTTAAATAGGGACTCCCATATCCCCTCCTTGTGTTTGATAATTTGCTAGAATGGCTTATAGAACTCAGAGAAACACTTATTCACATTCGCTGGTTTATTATCAAGACTATAATAAAAAATATGAATAAATAGCCAGATGAAGAGATCTACAGGGTGAGGTCTAGAAAAGTCCTGAGCTCAGGAGCTTCTGTCCCTGTGGCATTGAGGTGTGCCACACTCCTGGCATGTAGACTTGTCCACCAACCCAGAAGCTCTCCAAACCTGGTAACTTTGGGAATTTTTATGGAGGCTTCATCGTGTAGGCAGAACGGATCACTATCTCAATCTCCAGGCCCCTCTTCTTCCCAGTGGGTGAGGGGTAGACCTAAAAGTTGCAACCTTCTAATCATGGCTTGATCATTCTGGAGACCAACCCCCATCCTGAAGCTAACTAGAAGCCCACCAAGAGTCACCTCATTAGAGCAAAAGACATTCCTAAATTCCAAGGGATTTAGGAGCTCTGGATCAGGAACCAGCGTCAAAGACCAAATATTAGAACAAATGTTCCTACTACTCTTATCACGTAGGAAATTCCAAGGGTTTTAGCTTTGTGCCAGAAACTGGAGATCAAGACCAATATATATATTTTCTATTATTTCACAGAATTTAACCACTCTATAAATACAACACAAAAAAGCAGAATTGATACAGATGAAATGGGAAAGAGTCCTTTAGATTCTGCCTTTAGCTCAATTTTCCAAAAGTCAGTCTCCCATGAGCAAGCAACTGGTCAAATGACCAGCTAAAAGAATACATGTGCTGTGTCCTTTTCACTTGGTCTTCATACAGTGTTTCAAGAAATGTCCAATTTGTTTCTGACCAAGCTCTCTTCTGCTGCAGCTGGAGACAGCAGAGAATAGTGAGGTTTTTTGGGAAGCTTTCATGACCCACAGGATGAAGGACCTTTCCTACAGCCAGTTCTGTGGCCTGATCCACCTCGCTCCCCACCACCATTACCATGGGTACAATGAGTCCACTCTTAGTGATAGGTGACTGTTTCCAGTGTAATCTGTGGGTGACACCCAGTTTGGTCACCACCCCTTCCCAAGCTTCCAGGGCTCTTCTGCTATCTCCCGGCTACCCAAGAATCTCAACCACAGGCGTCCATCTGGAGTCTACCTTCCTGCCATAGCTGCCCATTTCCCTAGGCCACTTCCCCCACCACCCTTCTCTCCTCTCATACCTTAGAACCTATTTGTTTTCCAAGGTGAAAGCTAGTTAAACTGATAAATGGAGTGTATTACTCCTTCCAGGAGGCATATTCATATTTTAGTGAGTGGCTTATAGAGAAATAGCCTATAAATACTAAAATAATAAATAGCTCTCATTTATTGTGCATCTAATACACATCAGGCATCAAGAACCACTTTACATTCATTATTTCTATTCTGTGCCACAATCACACAGGGAATATATTTGCCATTTTACAGAATGAGGAAACTGAAGCAATTTGCCTGAGGTCACAGATCCAGTAATGGACAAAGCTAGAAAATGATTCTGGGTCTATCTGGTTTGATCTGACTGAGCATCTCTAATGCAGGACTTGAGGAAATAAACAATAACCACAAAGCACTTTCAATGCCGTAATAGTAAAGTAACTTGAGGGTAAATAGGGTTCTCAAAGACTTTTATATCACATCTCATCGTAGCTTCCCTTCTCCATCTTGGTACAGGCAGCCCTTCCTGTCAAGACAATCTTGATCTAAACTAAACACTTCACTGGTCATCAGTTCCAAGGTAAACAGATCTAAAGAGCTCTCTTGATCTCAAATCCCTATAGGTCTTGAACATAGGGTTTCTCTGCTTTCTCCAGTTTAGAAATGAGGACCTCACCGGACAGTTCATGAAGGCTTGAGAAGTCAGTTGAAAGACAGAATTCCATCAAAGCTGAGGATCAAGTCTGTTGAGCTAAAGGTGCAGCTCTCTGTGACCATGGCAATGGCCAGGGAACCCAGGAAAGCACAGCTTGGTCTATGAAGAGAAGTAGCATGAGACCTGTAAGAAGGCAGAGTTGGTGAATTCTTAAGAAGAGAAAGATGTGAGCCAAGAACAGCAGGGCAGTGAATTCAGAAATGATTAGTCTTCAAGTGATCTCCAAAACTGAGAAAACTTGGAAGTTCTATTTAGGTAACTGCCTAAGTAGATTCAAAGATTCTCACACCCCTACTAAAGCAGTTTATTATACCTAAGACAATAATTGTGGGAGTATCTCTGCTGACATTTTACTGGGAAAAGTATGAGAAAGAAAAATATTATGTATGTCCCCAAGACAAAGCTAAAAAGGAGGAGTCCAAAGACACTGGGTTGTGGTTGTCAAAGGGCACATCCCCACATCCCCCTACTTGCCACAACTTTGCATCCAGCCAACTACCCACCTCCCAACACACACGCGCCCTTTCCCCATCCCACTCCAGTGAACATGAATCCATTGGGCATCTTTTCCATGGAAGGCCTTGGGTTTGGTAACTGTGAAAAATACAAAGATACATGAAACAAAGGCTTGGCTCTGTGGTATTTCCTAGACCCTTAGAATCACAGAGCTGAAAATACAGGCTTTTCATTTGAATGGTGTTTCAATCACTTTGCAAATCTCTCAAAGTCAAACCTTTTCTTCAAGAGTCCCACTGCAAAGCCTATGAACCTAAAAATAGCAGTCACTAACATTCTGAGACTCTGCACTCTACCGACTACTTCATATGCATTCTCTAATGCTCACAGCAACCCTCTGGGAGATTATTATTCCTGTTTTACAGATGAGAAAACCGAGGCCTAGAAAGGTTAATCAGGTAAGATCCGGCAGGGTCCGGGCGGTCCGGCTGTAGACTAGAAAGGTTAATCGGTGATGAGGCTCGGATATTCAAGGAGGTCTGGTTCCAAAGCCCACGCTGATATTTACCCTACTACTGCCTCTCACTTGCTTAATACCAGCATAGCTGAAAGCCACGGTCTGCTTTCACCTTTCTAACACGCATGCATGGCAGGCACCCTGTGGTCTCCCCAAAATCACAGTGGGTAGACGGACAGGCAAGGCAACCACCCCATATAGGGGAAATTCTGGTCTTTTTAATAGATCTAATGAGATGATAACAAACAAGAAAATGGCCCAGAATTAGTCTATTTTCTGCAGGCAATAATAAACTAGATCCCCAAGGCAGGTAGGGTTGCCATATGGAGAAGGTAGGAACAACTCATTTTTGGAGAGCTGTCACAATGAAGAACATGTCTTATTGAGTCCCAAATCTGCCACTTACTAATTGTGTGAGTTTGGACAGGTCACAGCCTCTCCGAGTCGTAGGCTCCTCATCTGTGAAATGATTATCACCGTGCCTGCCTCAGGCCTGCTGTAGAACTCAACAGAATAATACATGCAAATCAATGAAAACACTGCAAGTGCTCTTGCAAAATCAGCTATTTTAAGTTATTTCCAGTTCCATGGAGATTTCCTTTAAGTTATACATCCCTGTTCTGTCTATCTCCCTGCCTCTCGCTATGCTATTTTTGCAGAAAGCTGTTTTCCATGTTCAAGGATAGAATGTGATTTCTTTGTGATAAATCATCCAAACAAGTGGGTAAAAAAAAAAGGGGCCATGGAAAAGAGACCAGGATGCTCAGATGGACAGCTGGTGGCACCTGTGACAGCCACTCAGGGTACCACCTTCTTCTCACACCAGGGGCCTCAGCAATCCTGAGCCGGGTGGCAGGGAATCCTGCTGTTTGCTCCTGGTTTTCATCTCTGCAGGCTGACGCTCAGGGAGAGCAAACTCCTTTCCCATTTGCCCGAGGGGGGAGATGCCTAATTATGCACCATGCTTCTGATTTCCCTCTGGAAGGCTGGCGCCAGGGCCTGAACTCCGCTCTCCCCCAAACCTCCAGAGACACAGGCTCCTGGAAAGCCTCAGCCATCGCCCTTCCCCCACCATGCATGCGCACACACCCGCGCGCGTGCAGCCTGCACCCCGCCCCCCCAACACTGACAGACAATGGCTGTCGGCCCCAGTCCAACCCCACCCAATACCACCACCCTGAGACCGGGATGGAGAGAGTCAGGAAGACAGGAGGTGGCTGGAGAGGCGCTGCTCTGCACAGAATAGCTCCTGGGACTCTGACCAAGCCTGTTTTTAAATATTCGGTTCACAAGTACACTCCACCACTGTACTGACATTTTTTCCCTGGAGAGCAGGCCCTGATTTTCATATTTCTTCTCCTTGCTTTTAGAGAGCTTGCCTTGTAGGAAAAAGCTCCCTTCCCCCCTCCCTGCCTAGTATTACCCCTGAGAACATTCCTGACTAAGGCTGTTTCCAGCCTGCATTCCCTGCCCCCTCCTTCTATTGCATGGAGAACCTATACAGTGAAAATTCAGAAAATATTTCATTCCCTTAGGAAAAAGCGATTTGAATGTTTTAGCAAGGAAATCACTTCAAAACCATTTGCTTCCACCCACCCCCTCCAGCAGCCTGAGAAGCCAGGAAATGAAGGCAGATTCTACAGTACAGACACCATCAAAGAGTAAATCAACACCCCAGGGACTGCAGTGAGGGCCATTCTGTTGCATAAACACCCAGCCACAGCCCATTAAATGGAGCTGGTTTAACCAAATCACAGGGCTTTCCTCTGGGCTTCTAGCCCCAAGGACTCCCTTTACTCCCGAGTGGCTGTCCACAACATCTTTCCCTCTGGTGTCTGCAGACTTCACCCATATGGTTTCCATTTCTCTTTCACAAAATGGATAATGTTGACTCTGCTAAATAAGAAGAGTCTCCGATCCAGCGTCGTGGCACCTGCTACCAGCATCACATACATTTACAGCCTGATTGATTCTGACAACATATGACATTGCCAGTTTGATTTTCTTTTCTTCCCTTCCTCCCTTCTCTGTCACCCTCCTTCCTTCCTTCCTTTCTTAGAAAGAGTGGCGGTTAGAAAGAGGTGAAAGAGATGACCAACTGTAATTACAGTAAAATTATGAACTGTTTCTTTCAAATCATTGGCTCCGATTAGCTTTTAAAGCAAAGACCAATCTTGGGCTTTCTGTGAAAGACTGCGGGTTTCCGTCACTGGGAGAGGGGGAAACTATGGTCCAGCAGCACCTGGGCACTTGCTTAAGATGAAGAATCTCAGGCCCCACCCCAGATCGACTCGAACAGTCTGCACCTTAACAAGCTCTCCAGGTGATCCAAAGGCAAGTTAAGGTTTAAGAAGCACGGGTCTATGGGTGACACATCACATACACCTTCTAGGACTTCTCCTCACCATAAACCCACACTAAGTCATAGGGGACAATTTCTGCTGCTCTGTGTATAAAATTACCAAGTTTAGTGGTTTTGCTGACCGTATATACACAGGATTCTGCACAAGGTCAGGGAGCTATAGGGGGCTGGCAGGTGGGGAACTGAAGCACTAGGATGGGGCCCATAGAGCGTAGACTCACTGACTCTGGAAGCCAGTGCTGCCCAGTAGGTCAGCTTTAGCTGAGAAGACTTTCCAGCAAGACAAGCTGCCCCAAGCCACGTCTTATCGGCTGCTTCAGAGCCTGTGAGCCCCTGGTGACTCTGGCATCGTGGAAACAACCCTGGACCAGAAATCAGCAGACCTGGATTCAAAGTCTCCTTTCATCTCATCCTGCTTTTGGACGAGTTACTAGATCTATCCTCAGCTTCTTCATCTCTATAATGAGACTATTAATACCAGCTTAGTTTGCCACACAAGTTACTTGTGAGGATCACATGAAACAACATATTTCAAAACACTGTAAGCCATGGAGCAGTAATTATTATTTATTATTGTTAATTAGTATAGAATCAAAGAACAGAAGTAGCTTCGGATTGGAAGAAAATTAATAGATCCAATCTCCTTCTTTAAACAGGAATTCCTTTCATGCTAATAAGAGAAATCACCAGCTGACTCTCTCTTGTAACCTCTGGGAAAAAAAAATAATAATAAAAGGACAGATGGATGAATGGACAAGTGAACATCTGTTGAGCATGCTTACTGTGTTAGGTGGTTCTGCATACATTCCACAGATGCTCGCGAGAGTGGGAGCACACAGACATCCTGGGGTGGCTGCTGTGGTGTACCATCCCCTTCAGCAATGAAGAACTTATTCTTCCAGCTACCAGGAGTGCTGCTGGCAGAAAGCCCGCAATTATCAGCCCGCTTTGGGGGATTGCTTTGACCAAAGAGAGGTGCTTTGCTCCTCTAGAGGCTGTATCCAACAGCTGCTCAACACAAGAGTTTCAAAGCCCCAGCTCTCTTCTCCGACTCAAGATGGCTCCAAAGGGTCATCCCATCTGTCCTCCATTGAGGCTGCATCAAAGTTCTACCTGTCCCTCTGCTCAGTCCTGCTTCCTTTCCTTCCCTTCCCTGGGGATTCATCCCAACAGTACTCCCTAATAAGCCACCTGCTTGATAATCTCCATCTCAGAGACTGCTTCCCAGAGAACGCATGCTAATTTCTTATGCTTTGAGCCTATCTTGTCCACCACACATTCACTGATCAGCCTCGGGATCAGAGACTCTCAGAGACTCACAGTGCAACAGAGACTGTTCTTTCAAAGCTGAAAGAAAACTTGGGGATCATTTCACCCAACCACTTCATTTAATAGAAAAGATTGAGTTTACATACTTTGACTAAGGTCACCTTGCAGGTTAATGACAGAGCCAAAACTAAACCCCAGGTCTCCTGACTAATGATTCAGTATTTTTTCTCCTACATAAGGACACTGCCGTTGAAAGAGAAAGGGCCTAGCACTACACCTAAGGAAGAATGTAGCACTCGACATTAACTTACAAAATTGAAGAACAAAGTATTCAGGAACAAACCCTTCTGCCACAGTGTTTGGTATGTTTTCAAAAACAGTAACATTTTAAAATATTACTGGCTTCCTGTTCTTTCTTAAGATAGATAACCAGATATCTCGTTTGGCTGGGCCAACCTCCATTGTTGATGACGTTTTGGGTTGGGAGGTAACCCAGGACAGATTCAACGGGCTCTGTTCTGAGAGCTCATAGGGCCTGCTGTAGGTAAACACAAACCTTAAGGTGTCTGAGATCATTTCTGTGAGTTGTTATCCTTATATAAGGCAGAACGATCATAATGCAGACTCTGGGTTAAGACACAGAGCAGGCCCGGACAATGAGAGCTCTAAGAGGCAGCTAAGAGAAGTGGAGACACCTATGGTTCTTCTGAGCTTATAAATAGGGCATGGCAACTCTTCTTTCTGTAATAGATGTTACAGTCTCTCCTCTGTACCCCCATAATACCTTGTATGGTCTTGATGATGTACTGACCACACTGGGTTATGACTATTCCTTATGGCCCTCTCTCCCCCACTAAGTTGAGTTCTTCACTGTCAAGCATCAGGCTTACTCACCTGAGTGCCAGCATGTGATTAGCAGTGAAGGAAATAAAGGTCTGCCAAATGCACGGGTAGTTGAACGAATGAACAATGTTATGGTCTCCTCATTCTTTCCTCAAAATATCTCGCCCATAAAAGCCATTCAGGGTCTGAGGATTTTATTAGAGTTGGAACAGAGAGGGACTTTGAGGATTATCTTGTGTTATCCCAATATGTTTTACATATTAGGGAAAGAAGCCAGAGGGCTGAAGAGGTGGAAAGACTGTGACCTTATGCTATCCAAAGAATCATGTTTTGTTAGGGTTAAATGCATAAAGAGAGTAAATAGGACCCACATTTTAGTAGTCCATGTTTTTGTCACCTTCCCTAAAGACTTCCAGTTGTTTCTTCTTATGTTTTAAATCTCCCCGTTGAAACCTGCAATATGCCTTGTGGTCTGAACTGCATGCTAAAACTAGAGAAACAGGGCCCAAAGCTACATTCATAGAATAAGGGTCTTCTGCCATTGAGCCTCCTGCTTGTGTGAAATGGGATGGAGCGCAGCTGGGATGCCTACCTCGGTCTTATTAAACAGGGAGCTAATCTGATCAGAGGTTTGGCTTAACTGAGGCTGACTACATTTCCTCAGGGTTTTTGCTGTCCCAAAGGAGGAGAGGAGTCAGGATGCAGATCAGAAATATAAGTGCTTTCACTGAGGCATGCCTAGATTTGCAATTCAATTCAGCAAAGAGAGGAGAAACAAAAGCAAGGAAAGATGGAATAGCCTGCAGAGTTGAGGCTGAATGCCACAGGGTCATTGGGCTCCTTAGCAGCAGTGACTGTTCAGAGGGCAGGGAGTCATGGACCTAGGGCAGGGTAAGCAGCACCAAATGTATTCTGTCACTCTGGAGAGAGAAGTGCCTCCTGGAAAATGGAGAAGATTGCATCACTGGTATGATCCACAGAAGGAGCTGAGCTGAGACTAGCTGGGGTAATCCTGTGCGCTGCAATTTTCTCCAACTCCTTCAGCATCTACTATTGTTATCACTGGGGATTATCAAAGCCAAGCCAGGTGGAACTGGATAATCACAGACATATTATCAGCCGGTTGTTTTTGGTTTTGTTTTTGTAATGTTACCAGGTTCCAGAAATGCGCTTTGCATGTAAGTATTTTTTATTGCTAGCATTAATAACATACCTTTGAGGAGCTCAAAAGATAGTGCCAGCACAGAATTTGCAGCAGGTCCCTGATAGTAAAGCTCAGAATACAGGTGGGCTTACAAAGAGTAGAGGTCAGGCACCCCAGGCCCTCAGCAGTAGAAAATGAGGAATTAAGAAACTGCACGATGAGAAGGAAGTAGTAGAGCGGCGAGAAGATTTCTTTTGCATTAATTTAATTTTAGAAACAATTTAGGGATATTTATCCAAATTGCCATTTGATAAAGAATTAAGTGGCATAACTTGGTTACCTGATTATTAAACCCAAGAGCTGAAACATTTTCTGCACCAGACCAAATGTATGCCTGATCATAAAACTGGAGGGACCAGTATTAAAATTCCTCCCCCTGGGATATCCTAGAGCTGCAAGGTACACCTTAAATGTATCCACCCAATGGAGACAAAATGGCATAAACTATAATAAACTCACTTTGCTTAGGCAGAATAGGATACCAGAAGTATCGGAATATCCACCAGAAGACCAACATCAAGTATAATAAACTTAATTATTCCTAACATTTGAGTAACCCTTTACATTTTTCAAAATGCTTCTGTGGCCCTCTTAGCTCCTTGCAGTTACTGCAACAAGTATGACAGTATTATTATATTCATTTTTCCATTGTATCTCTTTCCCTGTCCCACCAATTAATGGCAAAAGCTACACAGGTAAGCATAGGGCCCAGATTTGCTCATTAGTTCTAGGGCATTCATTTCTTTATAACACAAAGCCCAGAATTTAATTTTAGACATGTGCGTTTTGTATCCAAACCATGCTTTATGCACAGTGGAGAATCAGTCCACCATGACAGTCCATCCTGGGAAATGAGGACTCTCAGGACATCTGCCCCTGTCACCACTGATCAATTCAGGCAAATGACTGCAGCTAAATACAGCCAGAGGAGCCAAAGAGGACCATTAGTGTTCCAGTCCAGGAGTTACAATATAACCAGCAGATAATTCATACCATGTTGAATCAGCCAAAATAGAGCACACTACACTTCATCATTGTGGGCTTTTGCACAATCAAATGACAGGTCCTGATGCAAAGCCAGGGAGGCAGAAAGAAGAGATAAAAAGCTGCCCTTACCCCCCTTCTATTTCATGAGACCTAGATAGAACTGATTTCTAGAAAAAAAAGCTTTTTTTCTAGAAAAATCAACTTAAAGCCTCAGGACACTTGGTATGACTCCTGTTGCCTTTAGAAATATTTCTAAAACTCTTCTGTAAGATAAGTTTCCTTAGCTCTTTGGCACAAGGAAAAAAAAAAGAGCTTAAGACTGTATGTCAAATATATTTAATACAGGTTATATCTGGAGAATAAAGTTGTGGGGGCACTTTTCCTTTCTAATTGTTATATGGTTCATAATGTTTCAATTTAAAAATACTAGGTATTAATCAGAAGATATCAATAAAGACTAGAGACAGAGACACACATACACAGTGATGGCCCAACCACACAGGTTCTAGGCCAATGCTATCACTTTAGAACTAAAACTCAAAGTCAGAGAGAGAATTTGGTTTGTCAAAAGTTACACAGCTGGTTTGCAGCAAAACTAACTTATTGAGTTGACCTGAGATATTGAACTTCTTTCTCAGTGTCCACGTGGTTAAGGAATGGCAGATAACTCTAAAGACCCTTCTTGCTGTAATAACCCATGGTTCTCACAACTGGAAGCTAATTTGAAAATATTATCCCCAAAAGGGCGGTCATATTATCTCAAATGAGACACATTTGTGAGTGACAGGGAACTACTATTAATAATTATTCCTAGATACCAGGTATAAACCAGAACCCTCTAGGCATACTGGGTTGTATGGTGACCCTACCCTTAATAGACAATCAATTTGCAGACCTTCATTAGGATTTCAAAATGTTTTTGTCCAGCTGCCGGTGTTTCGGAGAGCAAGAGGTGACACGTAAGGAAATAAATTTTAGCCTGTTAGTACTTTTCCAGCACTTTGGGAGATGTATGAATAGGGGAACAAAACTTGGGCAGTTCACTTGGGCTTTCTGTTAATTAACTGAGGTCAGAATTAGAGTAAAACATTAAACGAGTTATAGACTATGACTAAACACAGTAAGGTGTGAAGAAGTAAAAACAGTGGTGGGGGAAAATTCTGGGTAGAAGAAAGAGGGATAGGAGACTGACGATCCATAATGAGTCTAGCCACATGATCCCCTCAAAGGTAGTATTTGTCACAAAATCACAGAAAGAATGGTTCAGGCAACAGGGTAAGTGGATGACATTGATAAAATATTATCAAAGTAAACATCACTCCTCACGGTGACAAGGGAAGGGCCGAAGTGTACGGATGCCATGCAGATATCACTTTCATATATCCTGGCTTACAGGCTGTTAAATTCCCAGCCATGATAAAACATATTAATGGGAGGTTGGAAGTTAAATAAATATAATTTAAGCAAGCCAATTCTCTGTGGTATGCTTTCTGTAATGGATAAAAAGCTAAGTGAAATGATTAGTCATTGTAGAAATAAGGCATTGATCATGTAATAATAATAAGACATAGCTTCCAAACAGCATGAAGCACTATTCAAAAGCAATCAAAGATACCATGTCATTTCATCCTCTTAGCAGCCTTGAGAGGCAGGAATTATATTGTTGTCTCAATTTTATAAGCGACATGATGGTGGCCCAGGGCAATTAAATAACGTGCTGATTGTTTTACCTTTACTGGAAAAGCTAGAACTAGAGTCCACTTCTCCTGATCCCCCATTCACCTCACCATCCAGTGTTCATTGTACTTGATGCCTAGGAAAGAAGTGACCGCGAGAAAGCTGTGGGTTTAGTGACTTCTGACCATCCCTTTTGGCCCAAGTCCATCTTTTTGGTTTTCATATGCCCTAGGGATAATCCATCTCACTCAGCCCCTACCCATTCACCATCTGACCTGCCATGCTCTCTGAAAATTGCAACTGTGTTTTACCTTTCGAGTAACCAAATTCAATTCTAGTTTCTGCCTTTGTGTTTCCTCAGCCTTTTTTCCTACACAAATTGATGGTGACAGCAGCGATACCAATTCAATTACATACCATCTTCTGGTTCCCAGTAATGATTCTGAGTAGGTCAACAGAGACCAGCTAGGAACAAGAATGACCGTGAATTAAAAGGAAAGGATAAAGAGTGAAAGCCTGAATTAGAAACCCATTTTCACTTACTGGGAAAATTGAAGCCAGCTCCCCTCACAGAATAAGCAGGGTAAATCACGGAAAGAGAAAGGAAAGAGTAGTTTGGTCAATTTACATAAGCGGATTTCTGGAAAGGATTAAGGAGCTTTTACAATTGTCTTGCCCATGTGAGCAAAACCTAAGGGGTACCAAATAAAATAACATTCTATCAAACAACTGGGAGTTGTAACAAACATGTCATGGACGAGTCGATTATTTCTAGCATTTTAATTCATTGAAAACTATTTCTGAACTGAGCTCTCACTGTAGCAGGTCGTTCTAGAATAGAGTGGAGATACTGCAGGGAACAGATAACCAAGTCCCTGCCCCCAAGGTGATTACATTCCACTGGACACAGATGGTTGATGTAAGTGCTATGAAGAAAAAACAAAGGCAGGTAAAGGAGCCGATAGTCACATGACAGACATACTGATTTGGTAGAGGGGTCAAGGAGGGCCTTTGAGGAGGTGACATTGGAAAAATAAATGAACTGAGGGCCAAACAGGTAACACACACCACCAAATTCATGGAGGGCCAAACCCTAATGACATTTAATTGTTTAACCTTTGCATGTTTCACTAGCAGACTTTAAAGGTTACTCTTCTTACGGCTGTCATCTACCCTAGAAATGTGAGGCCAAACAAGAAACTTGTCTCTCAAAAGCTAAACTGACCCCTCTACAAAAATGGAGGCAGTTTACCAAATCGAGTGATTTTTTTTTTCCTTCTGTGACAATCTTTTAGAAATCAAGTCCTAAATAGTCTTTCTCACTCTAGTCAATGGACCTGATTGTCTACTCTTGGGCAGCTACATTCCTTTTTGTGTTTATAGACTGTTTGAGTGTCTATATTGTGTATATGTATTTTTAAAAAAGCCTGAACGATCACTAATTTGTTCTGTCATTTTTTTCTAAATCAGAGTTTTGATTTGCACATAATAAATCAGTTTATACTACCATTTTATGTCAATTCAATAAATATTTGTGGTGTAAATACTATTAGCAGGATAATGTGTTAAGCACAAAATGGGAGGAAAAGATGAATAAAACACTATCTTTGCTCTTAGACAACATACAGGGTAGTAGACAAGTACACAAATAGCTGTAATAGGAAGAATTCTGTTTCTCTCTCAAATAAACTTTTTTCAAAGTTGAGAGAAGTACAGACGGGGAACATAAATGATTTCTGGGAGGAGCAAAGATTTGAAACGAGCCTTGAGAGCAGGATAGGATTTCAAACTGTGAAAGGAGAACCAGGAAGCATTTCAGAGCAAAGCGGCACCATAAATGTATTAATGGAGGCAGTAAGAGGCAGGGCATGTTCCAAGAAGGACAAATATTCCAGTCTGGTAGAAATGAAGGGCATTGGAGGAAATTCGTAATAAGTAGATTAAATAGTGATAATGGGCTAGGACAACATTAGGAAGAGTTTAGGATGCTGAAAGGCAATGGGAGCCACCAAAGAGTTGGAACTGGGAAATGTCTCTAAGTGGATCTATCTGGTATGGACTGGGAAGTGGTAGACATAAGATGGGAGACTGTGGAGAAATGTACTTTTAAGGTGCAGATGAGAAGTGATGAAAGTCTGAAGTAGAGTGAGGGCACTAGGAACAATACTTTCTGAAGAGAAACAAACTTGTGACTACAATTGATGGGTCTTGGCAACTGATTAGATGGGAGGCAAGACAAAGTATAAATGATATCTGAGAAGGGGCACTTGGCTGGCTCAGTAGAACATGTGACCCTTGATCTCAGGGTTGTGAGTTCAAGCCCCATGCTGGGCACTGAGTTTACTTAAAAAAAGATAACTGAGAAAATAATGGCCCCTCAGAAGATATTAAGAGGAAATAAAGAGTTTCCGTTTTATAAATATTGAGGTATTTCCAGGCCATGCAGGTGAAAAGGAGCAAGTGAAAATCTGGGGTTGGATCTTGGGGGAGATTTGGTAGAAAAAATCATTTCAGAGGTGAAAGTGGCCACGGAAGGGAAGCAGAATATTGGGGGAAAAAAAACTATAAAAAGCAAAGGGTAAAAAGCAAGTGTCTAATCTTAGGGGGGTATTTTTTGCTAAGTACAGCAGGAAAAAGAACCAGAGAAGGGAAGAAATAAGGAGCCATTAAAGGGAGGATAACAACTTAATTATAGAAACCAAGGGAAATGACAATTTCAAGGAAAAAAAGCACAGTCAATAGTATCAGATGTGACTTGGAGATCAAGGAGGCACGGAACCACGGGGTTTACTACTCCATGATGGAGGAAAGCTTGTTTGGAGTAAGGTAAGTATAAGCACATGTGTCCACAAAGGAAAAGGAATGAGAGAGCTTCTGTGAAAAGTGAAAGCTGGGTAAGAATTCTTAATGCAGCACGAGGGGAAAGGAATAAACTAACTTTTACCCCATGCCTACTTTGGCCAAACACTATGCAGGATACATTTATGTTTTATTATTTAGTTCTCATATCAACACTGTGAAAAAGGTGTTGTTATTATTTTCCATTCAAGATGACAATCTAGGGTGCGAGGAGGTTAAATAAGTTGCCCCGGGGCATACGTCTATTCCACAACAGGCCTGAAATACTAGCCCTTGTGAAGCTAGGGCTCAAGGCCATGCCTTCTCCATGACACCATGACACCACCCCAAGGCAGGGGGCCTAAAACTAGGTTCACTGGTTTCAAAAGGCAAGAAGACAATCACCTCCTCCTCAGAAATGGGAACAAAAGACCGGGGTGATAAAAGGGGAAGTCATCTGCTGCAAGTGATCCATCGGAAAACAGAAAAAAAATTAATATGAAATTTGCAAAGTGCAGGAGGCAAGAGATTTTATAATGGTAGCAGCTGCATAACTGAAACAACCTACCACATGTTATGGGCTGGGGAAGGAGCTAGAAGCTAGAGCAGAGCTTGGAGGAAGAGGAGTTGAGAGGCTGCAAGTCATGGGAATGAAACAAAAGGAAGAGAAGGACACAAAGTTGTAATCAGAGTAGGGGATTTCGAGCTCAAGATCATGAGTGTGGGGCCATTTTTAGTGAGGTAGCAAGAGTTGAAAAAATTAAAGTAAGGCACCAGGGTATTTAGTATAAAGCCTCAACCACAATGGCTAAATCTTACAGAGGACTAAATCACAAGAAATGTGCTAGTTGAAAAAATATGAATAAGTAAATAAATGATAACTGTGATTCACATATTGAATTTGGAGGTGGAAATTTTCCAGAATAAGAGATTTCTGTAACAAGGAAAGGAAGAAGGTAGGCAGCATAATCAAATGGAAGCACCTTAATGAAGATGTTGCCATGGGAGAGTGGACTAAAAGTAACCATGGGGAAGCAAGGACATTCGGACATCTTCTCTTGGTCGTGAGATGCACCTGGCTGCTGTAGGAGAGAAATGATGTCCCTGAAGAAAATGCCAAAAGGTTGGCCAAATCTCTGAGGGCAGGTCTGAAGACAAAGGAAATTTATCCATAATCAAAAGACACAGGGAAAGGAACTGGTTGAGGGATGGATATAACATCAGAGAGCCATTTAAATGCGACAGGTGAACTAAATAGGGACGCAGCTACTAGGGAGGAGAATTCACACTCAGGCTAGGTCCAGAACAAACATTAGAGGAGCAAGGTCAGGAAGTAAGCTAGGGGGCCTTCTTAGCAGTAGAGCGGGGTAAGTCCAAGTAAGCAGTGATTAATGTAGGCAACTGTGGAGCTAAATAGCCCTAGTTTTCTAAAAGATTTTATTTATTTGTGAGAGAGAGAGAGATTGAGAGAAAGAGAGAACACACAAGCACACGGAGCGGCAGGCAGAAGGAGAATCAGGCAGAGGGAGAAGCAGGCTCCCCCTGAGTAAGGAGCCCGATGCAGGACTCGATCCCGGGATCCTAGGATCATGGCCTGAGCAGAAGGCAGATGCTTAACTGACTGAGCCACGCAGGCACCCCGCCCCAGTTTTCTAATAGAAGACACAAAGCAATAGGGGAAGGAGAACCTGGTGCTTTACAAACTTTCCTCTCTAAGCACTTCATCATACTGATAAGCATCCGCACTTCCTGCTGGGGTATCAAGGGGGCTAAGGAGCCATGTGAAGAGAACCACATAGCTGTCTGATGTCTCAGGTGGTTAGATTCACAGACACAGGACAATTGTTCAGGACTTCAGCCCCTGCCTCTTTCCAAATGATGTCACTATTACTATTTTTCTTTATTGAACTTATCATACCTAGCATTTTATATTTAATTGTTTTTTCATTATCTACATTCTTCCCCCAACCCCCATTAAATTATAGGCTAAATGGGGTGAGGAACTTTGATTAACTCACTGCTGAGTCGCCAGCACCTAGAACAATGCTTAATATACAGCTGATATTCAATAAATATTGACTGGCATTTGATTGAATGAATTAAAAAATAAAATACTGGCCAAACGATAGGTGGTAGTCATATAAAAATGTCTAATATACAGTCCCTGCTTTTAATTAAGGATCTCATGAAATAGAAGGAGAAACACATCAATAAATAATGTAAGGCTACAGAGGCACGAAAGACATGTGATCAATTCTGCTTTGGTGGGGGTCATCAGAGGAAAGATTGCAGAGTAGAGAAACTGGTCTCCCAAATTCAATGCTCTTATCCCAGAAGAAATGAGCCATCCATGGGGATGAAAATAAAACTTGAAAACTTCTAGTTATTTTTATTTCTATTTTTATGTAGGTTTTGTATATGTGTATACAAGTACATCATTTTGAATATGTAAATTAACATACCTACATTTCAGTTGCATGCTCTTAATTTTTGTCTCATGGGAAGCATAACCAAAATGTCCTCCACAGACTAGGGGATAAGAACCCGAGTTACATCTTGAAAGAAAACTAAAAATGTGCCTTCCAATTAGAAGTGAGACAGGGCATTCCAGAATGAAAGCAACAGCACAGATCTATGAAAAATCAAAAGCTATTCTGAGAACTGTAAGACATTCATATGTCTGGGCATTATGATGAGCACAGGGAATAGAAAATAAGCTGGGAAGCCATTCTACTGGAAAAGGGGGGTTATCAGTAGAGTTCTAAGCAAAGGAATGGCAAAATGAGATTTTTTTGTAAATTACATTATTCACATCAATGAAGAATGGATTTGAAGGGTAAAGAACTGGAGGTCTAAACACAAGAAGTATTTTAATAGTCTGGGCAAGAAATGATTCAAGCCTAAATACGTGCTGGATTATAAGGTATAGAGAAACAGATTTAGAACACATTTTGAGAGGGGCACCTGGGTGGCTCAGTTGGTTAAGTGTCTGCCTTTAGCTCAGGTCATGATCTCAAGGTCCTGAGATCGAGTTCCACATCAGGCTCTCTGCTTAGCAGGGAGTCTGCTTCTCTCGCTCACTCTCCCTCTGTGCTCTCCCTCTCTCTCTCTCTCAAATAAATAAATAAATAATCTAAAAAAAAAAAAGAACACATTTTGAGGTAAAATTGGCAAGTCTTGGTGATAACTGGATGTGGGTTATGTGTCACTGAAAATAAAGTTCAGCTGTGAGAACAGAGACCTACAAAATAAGTAGTTATAAAGAGGGACATATACTTCTCTCACATTTGATAGAATTTAGTCTGGAACTGGCTCACTCTCATCAAGAGCCCAGCTCCTGCCACTACTATGCCATCCTTGATGTGGACCTTATTCCTCATCATCAAACATGGGTGCTCGGACCCGAATCATCACCTCCATGTTACAGGCAGAATAATGGAGGAAGGGCAAAATTAGAGCCAGCTTCCTGTCTTTACAGAAGACTTTCTAGAAGACTCCTGCCTACATTTCAGTGGTCAAAGCTCAGACACGTTGCTAAGTGTAGCTGCAAGGTAGGATGGGAGACATAATCTTTATTCCAAGTACCAGAATAAACACTTTGGTTCTTCATTAAAGAAGAGAAGAGTAGGGGCACCTGGGCGGCTCAGTCGGTTAAGCATCTGCCTTCCGCTCAGGTCACGAACCCAGGGTCCTGGGAACGAGCCCTGCATCGGGCTCCCTGCTCAGGAGGAGTCTGTTTCTCCCTCTCCCTCTGCTCCTCCCCCTGCTCATGCTCTCTCTTAAATAAATAAGCAAAATCTTAAAAAAAAAAAAAAGGAAAAGGAGTAGATATTGGAGGACAACTAGCACTGTATTAGGGAGTAAAGAAAAGATAGACTCATGGATAAATTCCAAGCTTCTAGGTTTAGTGGTTACTAGATGGTGCTGACACCAACTGAAACAGACACTATAAAAGGAGGAAGTTGAACTTCATGATGAGTTCATTTTTGAATGCTGAGTTTACAGTGGCTACAAGCATACAAGTGGAAACGTCTAACAACAATTAGACACTGAAGAATGGCCCAAATCATTAGATTTGGATGAGGTAAGATGACCAAGAAAGAGCGTCCAGAATGAGAACTGTTAGCTGAGGACAGAACCCTGGCTGATGGGCAGGATGGGAGGAGGCTGCCAACACTTAAAAGGCTCAAAAGGAAAAAGACGCTAAAAGGAACCATAGAGGCTATTGTCAGAGTTTTCAGAATATTCTGTGCCATAATCCAAAGGATGGAATGCGCAGTTCTGTGAAATGCAGGAGAGACAAAATGTGAAGACTCACAGAGAAAAAAAAACCTCTGAATGCCCTGATCAGAAGTCATTGATAGCACTAATGGAAGCAATTTCATGGGAATGGAAGGAGTAGAAGCTAGATGAGGTGTTGATTAGACCTGAGGAAGTAGGGATGATGACTAGAGCTTCACAAACTTTACTGGGCATCCCAGTCACCTGGGGATTTGGTTAAAAATGCAAACTGTGAGGACAGCCTCCAGGTTCTCCATTTCTTACAAGATTTTAATGATTCCCAGACTGCTGGTCAGCGGATCACACTCTGAGTAGTAAGACTGTGGACCAGTGGTTCTCAAACATCCGTGTGCGTCAGGACCGCCTGTAGACTTGCTAAAGCAGGCTTCTGACCCCGCCCCCAGAGCATCTGATTCAGTAGTCTTGGAGTGGGAGGACAAGGAGCTTGTTGAGATTTTTGCCTTCATGCTGCTGTTGGGGATAAGTAGTGCCAATGTATTCACACTCATTGTATTAAACACAAACGTCCACTACCGGCTGGTTTGATACATATTCTCAAGCTTTCTCTGTATTTTCTCCACCTTAGCCTGAATCATAGACATACTGCAATCCTTATTCAGCCGACCATCTGCACCTAGTTTCACTGTCTGTAAGTAAAATCCATATGCAATACAAAGAAATTAAAATATCCTAGTATCCCTAGCCAGAACAGTCTCCCCATCTTAAAGGAATATTTTCTCCTTAGTTGGAAAAATCAACCTACTCCACTCAATCTCTTGTTTGTTTTCTGTGTCGAAATTATTGGGTTACTTACTGATTACCAGACCTGGCCAATTAGTCTGATTATCTCATCACATATTTTTCAACTTCTCCAGCTGTGAGAGTTACTTTTTATGTTGACTCTTTCAATAAAGAACTCCCCAAGCTGAGACAACTGATGAGTAAAAGTGATAAACACCCAGCAGCCATTTAACCTGAATACTGAGAGTAGCAGAGTGGTACAACTGAGCCATGGGACAGAATTCAGGAAAGGATTGCCATGCTGTATTTGGAGGCTCTGAAGTCCATGGCTCTTGGCACATGTAAATAAAATTGCTGCTAATTTCAAATTGAATGCCATTACTATTACACGATAGACAGACAGGATTACTCTGGGAAAATATCAAATGTTATTAGATTTATTTGTGTATGTCCTGGAGGAGCAGAAATGAGAACGATCTGGCAAAGAAGTAGGATACAAAAATAAATAGGACTAGCCCCCTTCACAAGAATATATAACCTAATATTGTCTAGCCCTTATTTCTACCTCTTCAGGGAAAGACATGAGACAGATGAGGCCTTTCTGTTTCTCCCTCGTTCCCATCTATGCTCAGAGCGGACCGCAGGGTAGAAGATCTGTCAAACCTCTCAGTTCTGGCTTCTTGTATGTGGTCTCCTGGGTTTTAATGGACAAAGTGGTTATGCTCAAAGAGCCCCCCAGATACAAAAAACTTAACCTGATGTCTGAAGTCCTTAATGAGGGCCACTTCTCTAGGCATGGTCACTTTAGGCTTTTATCTCCCCCGCAAAAAAGCCACCTGAGAAGTTCCATGGGAAAACAATCGTCTTCGGGTAGTTTGGAAAGCTAAAAATATCTTTTATCGTTGAGACCATGCCTGCATTAACAAGGTGGCTGGCAACCACCCTGTGCCTCGTTCAAAGCCTGCCATCTCTCCAGGCCTCCGTCCTGCCCACCCCACCCCCAGCTTGCTCTCTGATCAGTGCGATTCTCTGTGTCTTTGCGTAAAGGTCACGGAATCCTAACAGCTGTAAAACATACTGAAGGGGGATTAACTAGCTTGATTCCAGCTACTGGCTGCAATACATGACTCAAAATGAGAATCTCAGATTAGTACTGCAGATCATCATCCCAGATGCTAGGACATTCAGGCACCTGTGTAGCCTTTCTCGGAAAACAAGTCATCAATATCATTTTCTCAAAGCTCCTGGGAAGAATAAACAATGACGTGCTCAAAGTCCCCTGATGGAGATGTTCAGTTTCAGCCACAAAAGTCCTAAAGACAGTTACTGAGGACCAAAATTCACTCTGTGACACAATGTCTCTTAATTTTCTAGAAAATACATCTAAGATCAATGTAGGAAGAGACTGGATGTGGGCAAAAGAGAAAAAAACCCCACAAGATACTTTTCTAAATTAATTAAAATAAAGCATAAACCACAGCTGATTTTCAGGCATTTGGATGAATTTGTGAGCTTGGCTTGATGAGGCAATTTGAAGTGTGGCATACACCTAAGGACTTTGGGAGCAGCGACATGTTTATTTGTGCTTAAATAGAAACACAGATAGCTAGTCCAAGCAAGAACTTCCTCCACAGAAACTGCAAATAACCCATCCCCTGGCTGCCAACTAGAGGCTTATTTTAGCAAGAGTAAGTAGGAACAGGATGCCTGGCCAGTCCAGGAGATTTTAGGGGTGCTCTTCCCACACACCAGGCACTCATTAGCATGTCTACTCAGTTTCTCAACTGCGTAACAGCTGCAAACAGACAATAGTGGGAAACTGTCGCAGAGAAAGAAAAAAAAAATGTACTGGAAAAGGCTGTTAATTAAGAAAAGATGGGGGGGTGTTCTCTTTAGAAAGAAATGCAACTCTTCAACAGAAGAAAAACTTTAGTAACAGAGTTTTGAGAGAAAACAATTCAAAGGAAAAGAAATCACAGTAAAATCTACTGTCACTCTGCTCATGGTATTGAAACCATAGTGACTTGTTCCTCAAGCATTTATTGAGCACCTACGAAGTACAACATACCATGCTGGGTTCTATGTGGAGAAAATAAATTAGGCCATTCCAATCCTTCAGCAATTGGCATTTAATTGCCATAATAAAATATGTATAACCAACAACTACTATGCAAAATCATGAGTTTCAGTCACTTGTGACATGGAACATACCAGCTGTTCAGAACTGTTGCCTTATAGGGCACAATTCTAGGTGAGCCTAAAAGGATGATAACTTAAGATGCTACTCTTGACTCTGAATGGAATGTTAAATTTTTTTTTTCATTTATTTTTTTAAGCGGGCTCCATGCTGAGCCCAACGCAGGCCTTGAACTCATAACCCTGATATCAAGACCTGAGCTAAGGTCAAGAGTCAGATGCTTAACAGACTGAGCCACCCAGGCACCCCCTGTTAAATGTATTGTAGACTCGTGTTGTCTTTTTTCATTCTCCTTTGCTTAAAACAAATCAGCTCAGGAAAATGCCCTTCGACTTATTGGTAGTTGACTCCCACCACAAGCTATAAGTCATTCACCCAACAGAGTTCAAAGCTACTGTCTAGAATGGTGATAGTAAGAACACTGGGCAACGCAAACAAGGTAAAAGTCATTCCAAAGCAAAAAGAGTCAAGGAAAGCAAAGCAAATGTAACTAGGACTCCTGGGCCACCTAATGAGAAAAAAAGTAAACAAAAAAAAAGGGAGCAGCATTATAGAATTAAAAATCAGATCACACTTGATGAGAAATGGAGAATAAAAACAACTTACTGATTGATATTATTCTCAATCACGACCTTATGAGGCAGTGATTACAGAAGTAATGGAGACCTGAACGTGTCTGTAAGCAGAGAGACAGCAAGTTGCAGAATCAGAATTCACCCAATAGCCAATGAACCAACTGCTGTGCCATATGGACTCCCATTTTGTGGAAACTGCAAGTAGATAGTGATAGCAACGGATTCCTGAAATTTCCGTTCTATGCCTAAGCTTCTTCTTTTACCATATATTGGGCCATGCGTGTCAAGCTTCTGTAGGCAAAGAACAGCACAGAGTCTAAGTAAAGGGCGCATTCAGTCCACAGGAGTTGCAGACATTGCAATGTACCATCATCTTCCACTCGCCCAAGCCCATTATTTCCCTCTTTTGGGACTATCATCCTAGAGCCTTTTTTTTCTGGGTAGGCCAGAGTGACTTGAGAAAAATAAATCTCAACAATCATAAAAAATGCCCTGAAGTACAGAGACCCAGCTCACACCTTCGAGAACAAAGTCCCTTCTTCAGAGTGGCTTCAGTACATCCAGCCAATAGCTACCTGCCCCTTTGGTCTCTGCAGGAAAGAGTTCAGGGGCCAAAGCTCACACATGCCCTTAACTCAAGTGAACGGACATCCTGGAGGCTGCGGATGAGGAATGCAGCATTCATCCAAGGCACAGAGCAATGCCACCACTGTCTGTCTGCAGTTTCCAACGACTAACCTGAACCGCTAAGAAAATCAAGGTTGGAGACTAAGTATAAAGCATGATAGGAAACATCCTGGTTTCTCACGTTTTTTAAGACTGGCTTTGAAATCAATCTTCTTAGTGTGTGGATGTGCATAAATGCTAAGGTTTGAAAGAAGCAAGTCCTGGAAATGAGGCTTTGTGGCTTTTAAACTCCAAATTCAGTGGGTCTCCTAACACACCCAGAGAACGTATCCAAGGAGGCCTGAGGAGGAGGGCGCCAATGGGGGTGGAGATGTGCTTAATGCAGACGCCACTAATACATCACTGAGAGTTAAGATATAGATTGGATGATGCGTGGCCGATGGAATGGAGGTACGTCAAATTGCTTTTCTCATATAGATTATTGGATTAACAAGAAAGCAGCAGGCAAGTGGTAAACTGGTGTAACAAACTGCTATCATAAAAAAAAATTTTTTTTGAACTTATCCCAGGATGGTAATAAGGCTCTGAAGGCCATTAGCCCTCTGGAGGGGTGCCTGACGCAGGAATATCCCTCTGAAATGGTAATACAGAGAAGATTCTCCATACTTCTTCTTGCCTCACCATTGTACTTAAGCGCATCCTGGTGAGGGGAAGAGGAGGGGAGAACGCCAGGCTGCAGAGAGAAGTTAATGAATTAATGTGGCTATTACAGGTGCATGCCATGCCCAGTAAGTGATAAGCGGACGTGCATATCACTCCATTCTGTCAACCAATTCGGATTGCAACCAATACTGCCTTTTTTTTTTTTTGTCCACTCCTTCCCTTCCAACTTTTTATTTTGAAAAATTTCAAACGTACAGAAAAGTTGCACTAGTAATGAGCACCTGGTACTATTGTAAGATTGACCAATTATTAATATTTTGCTGTGTTTTTTTCTCTTTCCTTTTCCTTCATTCTTTTTGGTGAATTATTAAGTGGCAGATATCAAAACTGCTCAACCCCTAAATGCTACAGTATGTGTCTCCTGAGAATAGGGTCATTCTACATATCCATAGTGGAATTTATCATTTTCCAAAAAATTTAGTCTTGATGCGAATTATATAAAATCCATGTTCAAAATTTCCAAATTGGCCCAATATCTAACTTTTTCAAAAATCCAGAATACAAAAATTATGCCTCCTTAGTAGTTTGTATTCTAGAACCATGCCTGCCACCACCCCCCCCTTTTTTTTTAACTTTTAAGACACTGACATTTTGAAGAGCCCAGACCAGTTGTTTTGTAGACTGTTTCTCAACTTTGATTTTTCTTTCTGATTGCTTCCACATGGTTAGAATAAGGTTAAATATTTTTAGCAGCAGTGTCCTTCCAAGAGACATAGGTTGTCAGTTTGTCAAACTTGGTGATTTCAAGTTTGATCATTTGTTTAAAATGATGCTGCCAGATTTCTCCAATGTAAATGTACCATGTTCCCTCCGTAATTAATAAATAGTTCAGAAACTGGGTGATTATGAAGACCAACATTTTACACAATAGTTTTAGCACGCTTTGATGAGTTTTGCTTGAATCAATTATTACAATGGTAATAGAAAATCATCATTTTATGTTCTTCCTACATTTACGGCTGCTATTCTTCTGTAGAAATAAAGCTTCCTGTCTTCTCTCCATCCATTCCCATTGTTTTTGGTACCATTGTGGCCTCATAAAATTTTACAAGTAAATCTATTATAATCCATTCCTTCCATTATTTATTTTCATATTCTCAATGCGATCAATCTGGCTTTCGTATTTTTTGACATTTTACTACCAGTGCTTGAGCACTTCTTTACTTTTTGGTGCAACTCAATGTTACCGGCTCACCTTGCACTCTACTGTCTCAGAATCAGACAATTTTCCAGGAAGTCTTGACTTCTTTGCAGGGGAAATGGTAGTTAGAAACCAAAATCAGGATGATACGTTCATTGATTGCTACTGAGGTAGAATTACTTCTAAGCCCTTTCTTTGAACCCGGCAAGAGATATATGTATTTTGATAAAGTCATGAGTTCATACTGATACCTCCACTTCTAACCCAATACAACCAAGTTCTCCTTCCCCCTTTCCATATTTTTTTCCTCCACTCCCCTACCATGAAAACTCCATTCCCCCAAAACATGAATACACTTGGCTCATTTGCTCAATTCTACAGTACACACAAAATAGTTTCAAACTACCAACAACAGTTTATCTGTAGGAAAAAACCCACCTAAAGTGGGATGTAGTCAGAGTACAGTGTTCAAAATTTACCTGAGTTAATTCTGGCTTTACTTCTTTGTGTTCATATCAACTTGATATATAATTCAATTCATGTGTTTCTATTTGTATTATATTTTAGGATTTTACTACATACTTGCTGAGTTAATGTGGTTTAACAGTCAAAACTAGATTGAAAGGTAAATTTAGAAAGGTATCATTTATTATTGCTTCCACTTTATTTCTACCCATCCCCAACAGCCAACTAATTTCTCTAGTCTCTCTGGTAACTATCTTGTGTTCCTTTTAAAGATATTTGTATATATGTGTGTGCATTCTTATTTCCTTTCCTTTCTTACCAAAATGGTAGCATACTATTTTCCCCTTCCTTTCTTTCATTCACTGTATTTTGAAATTAAAGCTGCTTTCTAAATCCTTTGATTCTGTTCTATTCAACTTCTCAGGTAATGAAATCATATCTCAGCTCTAGGTAAAATTAGTGGTTCCTGCAAAAGGGAGTTATGAATATGAAAAAGAGTGGGTCTGTGTTAACTTTCTAACTGAAACAGGAATTTATGTGCATGTATTACACTTAGCAGAATTCTAAGTGTGTTTCAAATTACCCCCTGTAGGTAAGGGTGCTTATTAAAAATTCTTATTCCAAGGCCCTACTAAATCAAACTCTCCGTAGGGTAAAGCTCAGGAATCTGAATTTTAAAACTCCTGGATAACTTCATGGACCTTCAGAAAAACGTAGGCCGTTAGGAGTGGAATAAATGACAGGGAAAACCACAAACATGACTTACCATGACAAAGTCTTTTCACGTGAGTGTTTAAGGCAGCTTTTTCTTTGAGAGCACGGATTTTTTTTTTTTTTTTTGAGAAGTTGGGTTTGTTTTGGACTAAGCTCTGAGCTCCTGTTCTCTGCTGGAGTCAGCCAAGTAGACAAACTCTGTATCCCTCTCAGATCTTTGAGACAAATTAGGCAGCTAGATGGACCATACTGGAACCACACTTTCCCTTTCCCTAACCAACAAATCTCAGGGTAGAGTTTCCAGGGAACACAGTGACCCTCCAAATGTTCAGGTTCCAATGTCTGCTACATTCCAACCAATGGAAACAGGGGGAACAGGTGGGTGACAACCTGAAGTATCACAAACCCTATCACTTCCACTGCTTCTCCCACCTTCCCTACCCCTTCATATTCTCCCAAAATAGTATGATTTGAAGATGCCTAAGGACACACTGTCCCATCTAAAATTAGCTGTTTTATAAAAGATATGAGATATTCTTTGGGAGAAGGTAGGGGAGATGAATCATCTCTTCCATTCTGAAGCTGTGAAAACTGAAAGGCAGAGAAACAGTGGGGATGAGAGGATGACTGGCTGGAGCTGCTTCCTGTCACTGGGAGAGCCCTTCACAACACCGTCCAATAGTAAACCAGCTCCTTAATAACTCGGTCTTAATAGCCAGTGTGTATCAAACACCTACTCTGAGCCCAGAACTTTGCTATGTGTTTTATCTACTTTAGCTCACTTAATCTTTATAACAACTCCATGAAGCAGATAATTTCACCATCTGTCTCTTGCAGGTGAATAAACTGCAAATTAAAGATGTTGTTACTTGCCCTGATTCACACAGCGAAGCAAGACCTAAATCTACGTTGCCATCACCAGAACCAAACCTCTGACTGCTGCCCATCCGAAAATGGCCTTCAGAAACATGATTCTTTAGGATACTAACCTAGGTGCCCAGTGTCTCAGCCTGCTGACTGCGCAACGATCTCCACTTAACACTCCATAGGATCTACCCTTCCAATTCCAAGGAGGCAAAGACCCAGGAAACTTGGCTATGGATTTCCTTGGGTTCCATGTCCTTGTTCTGTAAAATAATCATTTTCCCTTTCACTTCTGAGAGCTCAGAATCCAAATGCCAAATTCCTGATTCATATTTTCACACTAAGGTTTTAATAGTTCTGTTTTCTTCCTCTTTATTGCTTTAATATTTTAATGTGCCCCTCTTTATTCCCAAAGGCATTTGAATTCCAAGAGAGGCTAATATATTAACTCTAAAAAATGAGTCTCTAATAGTGGAAATTTCCAGGCAGAGAATCCAATGAGTATTGGAAAGCTGTTGTATCCTGATTATATTTCTTTTCCCATTCTGAGATGACTGTGTTCAGGAAATGCTCTCTGAGAGAAGGCTGGATAAAATGGGAACCAGGCACAGCACTCTGAAACAGAGTTGGCAGAAAAGAGGTGAGAAAACAGGGCCCACAAGCCAGCTGGCATAGATGGCAGGGGTCCCTCCCAGGCATCAGAGATTCAGGGGAACCATAGAAACCATATGTGTGAGAAACACTGGCAGAAGAGGGATAGCATATCAGAATCGTCTCCACATGGGGGTAAATCCCAGGAGATCTGATATGATGGTGGTTTCCAGAACGCTTGTCTTCCAGTGAGGGGGAACAGAAACTTTTCTGCACCCCACCCGCTAATGAGACAAAAACCCTTCTCTTGGCCTTACCCCCCAACATGGTTTCAGCTGGTTCAGAAGTCCCCAGTGGATGATTAGCTGACTAGAAATGACCTGTGTTTCTGTCCACAAATTTTAAGTTTCATGAGGACAAGACAGACATATTGTTATTCTTCACTGCTCAAAGCTCCTCTACATAGCAGGTACCAACTGTATGATGTATGAAAAGAAGAAGAGAGAATTAAAGTTTTAAGGTGGAGAAACCCAATTTATATTCCAGGTGAAATGAGTCAATGTGTAGACTTAGTTCTTTTTAATATTGCTTGTAATTCATTCAATCATTCAACAAATATTTATTGAGCCCTTAATATGTACCAGGCACCTGACTAGAAAATTGAGGCCACAGCAGTAAACAAGGTAAGTAGTAAGTTCTGCCCTCTTCGAGTTGATTACATCTTGGTGGGAGCAGGGAATAAATATGTAAACAAATAAGAACTTCAGATGAGAATTGTGAATAAAATCGTGATATTGTGACATAGAAGAAAAATATATATATTTGGTCATTTAGATAACCAAAATATGTATCTCATATATATTTTGTCTTCCTCCAAGCTTCCTGGCTCACAGTTCCCAAAGTCCTTGGAATTTCCTAAGTGTTGAGTGCTAAAGGTGTCTTTCATTATGTGAATGAGGTGGCTTTACAAAAGGACCTAAGGATGGGGACCGGCTGCCAGTGAAGCCAACCAGGTGGTTAGAAAACTGGAACTTTTAATCCTACTCCCTGACCTCTAGGGAGCAGGGAGAGGGGCTGGAGGTTGAATCAATCACCAGTGGCCAATGATTTAATCAATCCTGCCAATTTAATGAAGTCCCCATCAAACCCCAAAAGGACAAGGTTTGGACAGCTTTGGAGAACACATGGAGATTTAGGTTAAGTGCTACACATTCTGAGACAGAATGGAAGCTCTGGGCCCTTTCCCCCTGCCTTGCCCTACGCATCTCTAACACCTGGCCATTCCTCAGTTACATCTTTTTATAATAAACCAGTGATCTAGCAAGTAAAATGTTTTTCTGAGTTCTGTAAGTCACTCTAGTAAATTAATGGAACTCGAGGTGGTGGTCATGGGAACTTCCAATCTGTATAGCCAGTTGGCCGGAAGCACAGGTAACAACATGGGCTTGCAACTGGCATCCGAAGTGGGGGTGTCGGACAGTCTTGTGGCATTGAACCCTTAACATGGGATCTGATGCCATCTCCACATAGACAGTGTCAGAATTAAGTTGATTATAAGACACTGAGCTGCTGTTGGGAGTATTGCTTGTAGGTAGTCGGGGAAAACTCACTCCCCCTATTGGAACTGGGTCCAGGAACCCTAAGGAAAAATAAAACCAGATATGGGAAATGACTGAGATAAGAGAGAGAAAGTACCTGAGGCAGGAGTACCTGGGAAGGCCTGTGAGCAAATGAAAGCCTAAGGAACTGTGGACGTGCTGGCCAGGGCTCTAAGGAGGGGCTCAGGAAAAGCTGACAGTATTTCTAAATTCCTCAAGAGCTTTTGATAGTACTTATAAAAGCAATATGTGTATTTGCTAAAACATTTCTATAGCATAGTAGAATATAAACACAGTATCCTTCCCAAACTGCTCCTTAATGCAATACTGTTAATCATTTTCTTCTGTATTTTTATAAATATTTCTATCTATACAGTAGTCCATCCCCCCATCCCCCCCAACCACGGTTTTGCTTTCTGAGCTTTCAGTTACCCTAGGTCCATTCTGGTCTAGAAGCCGACGATCCTCCTCCTGACGAATCATCGAAAGGTCAGTAGTAGCCTAACACTACCTCACAAAGCCTACACCGTTCACCTCAGTTCATCTCATCATGTAGGCATTTTATCATCTCACATCACAAGAAGGGTGAGTACAGTAAGATATTTAGGGAAAGGAGAGATTCACGTAACTTTTATTACAGTATATTGTTATAATTATTTTATTAGTTATTGTTGTTAATCTCTTACTGTGCCTATTTCATAAATTAAACTTTATCAGAGGTGTGTATGCAAAAGGAGAAAAACATTATATATAGGATTCTGTACCATCTGCAGGTTTCAATCATCTCCTGGGGGGGTCTTGGAATGTATCCCTCACAGGTAAGGGCAGACTACTATATAAATGCATATATATGAATGGCCTTTATATGCAAATGGCGTCTCATTTGCTTACTCTTCAGAACCACTCAGATCCCCTTCCAAGAAAGAACTCTTTGCCTGGTTGCAAGACTCGATAAGCTTATAGCCCCCGGCTTTTAAGGTGAGCCTCAGCTCCAGAGCCAATAGTGTCTCCATCAGTGACTGAGCCAGACTATCCTAGAAAGGCCTAGCCACTTCTACCCAACTGAGACTTCTCTAATAAGGCACATTTATGTTACATCTGTTTTTGCTTTGCTTTGTTATTAAAAACAATGCAGCAATTAGCATCTTTAAACATGTGTCTTCAGGCAGGAGTGAGTGCCTGTTTTTCTCCACCCTCTATTATTGCTCAGTATCTAACTTTTAATCTGTGCCAATCAGATAGAAGAAAAATGGCACTTCACTAACATTTTAATTTGCAACTTCCTAATTATGAATAGTAGACCAGAATTATTTTATATTGTCAACTCACCGTTCGGATTTATCTAGAACTTCCTCTTTGTGTTCCCTGCCCTTTTTCTATCAAGTTGTTGATCTTTTTCTTATTGATTTGTTGGAGTGTTTTGTAAAAGAAATGAACTCTTTTCCACAAATGTTGCAAATATTTGTCCCTGTGTGTTGTTTGATTTTTAAATTTTTAATGGCATTCCCCCCCCCATTCAATAGTTTTAATTTGTATGTAGTCAAACTTATCTATTTTTTCCAATATAGCTTCTGGGTTTTGTGCCATGATTATAAAGTTCTTCTCACCCCAAATAATATTTTCAGAATTGGTCCTTATCTATTATCTTTAGCTTTTTTCCCTTTAAAATTGGAGTTTCATCTGCAATTTATTTTGATGTAAGTAGTGAGGCAGGATTTCAGCTTTTTATCACCAAATTATCCTCATCATTTCTGAATATCCCTCTCTTTTACACTAATTCTAGGTTCCACTTTTAATAAACTAAAACTACATCTATCTATTTGGCTTTATTTCTGGACTTTATATTCTAATCTACTGACTTATTTTGGTATTATTCACTGATACCAAAACTGTTTTTTTATTATTACTGATTTATCATCTCTTAATAACTACTAGGAACTACACCTTCTAACTCTAACAGGACCAATGTGAGTTGGCTCCTTGGTGACCCAGTAGAGTCATCACACAAAACTATCTGCAGCGAGTAAGGAGATCCTAAATGGCTTTCCAAGCCCTGACTCGCCATCAAGGGTGAATGGATTACTTTCATTTAGGGTTAGGATGAATTTTTAGACAGGGAGGACTTATCATTGGATGTAGAGGTGGGCATAGGGTGGGGCATGTGTGTATCTATACACACATTGTATGTTATGTAAATGAGGCTTATGCTCCTCCTTGGGTGGAGATTTTAGTATTATAATGAGGGAAAGGTAGTTGTCCCTCACTCTAGAGGTCACTCCATGGTCCACCTGCGCAGGCAGGCAGGAGTTAGGAGTTAAGATTAAACTGGTCTGGGTGGTCTGGGCTCGGTGGAGGTCTTGTCAGGGCAGTTGCTATTACTTGAGGGGCAGTTTTGCTTTCCATTTGCCTGAGTTAAAAGATAAGCTGGGAAGAAGAGTTTCAGGAAAAATGTGGACGAAGATCAGTGAGTAGAAGCAGGAGCCCTACAAGCAGGAGGGCAGTAAAGGTCAGGTCCTGGGGTCTAGCTGGTGACGAGATTTTTTAAAATCTTTTTAAATTCTCGTCTTTCTTTAGGATCTCTCTGACTAGTCACTCATGTTTATTACCAACATTACTTTTCCAAGGATAAGTTTTGCTTTTGGGTGAGTAGTGAAAATGTGAATCTAAAACTAATTCAATTTTTCCTTTGATTTATTTTTCCAGGTTGAGGTCAGTATTATTTCAAGTTCTCCCTCCAAATTTGATTTTATATGATAGAACTGGATTTCTTTCTTTTTTTTTTAATGTCGCCATACAGTACTTCATTAGTTTTTGATGTAGTGTTCCATGATACATTACTTGCGTAAAACACCCAGTGCTCCTTGGAATATGTGCCCTCCTTAATACCCATCACTGGGTTAACCCTATCCCCCCACCCCCTCCCCTCTTAAACCCTGTTTGTTTCCCGAAGTTCATAGTCTCTCATGGTTCATTTCCCCTCTGATTCCCCCCCCTTCAGTTTTTCCTTCCTTCTCCTAAAGTCCTCCATGCTATTCCTTGTGTTCCACATATGAGTGAAACCATATGGTAACTGTCATTCTCTGCTTGACTTATTTCACTTAGCATAATCCCCTCCAGTTCCATCCATGTTGATGCAAATGGTGGGTATTCATCCTTTCTGATCACTGAGTAATATTCCATTGTATATATGAACCACATCT
The DNA here is from genome assembly GCF_024610735.1 of Ursus americanus. Lineage (NCBI taxonomy): Eukaryota > Metazoa > Chordata > Mammalia > Carnivora > Ursidae > Ursus > Ursus americanus. The sequence goes on from NC_142130.1 coordinate 41,621,491, forward strand.
TCTTTATCCATTTGTCTGTTGAAGGGCATCGCTGCTATGAACATTGGGGTGCATGTGCCCCTTCTTTTCACTACATCTGTATCTTTGGGGTAAATACCCAGTGGTGCAATTGCTGGGTCAAAGGGTAGCTCTATTTTTAAATTTTTGAGGATCCTCCATATTGTTTTCCCTTAAGATCAGGAACACAACAAGGATGCCCACTCCCGCCACTATTGTTCAACATAGTACTAGAAATCCTAGCATCAGCGATCAGACAACAAAAAGAAATAAAAGGTATTCAAATTTGCAAAGAAGTCAAACTGTGTCTTATTGCAGATGAAATGATACTTTATGTGGAAAACCCAAAAGACTCCACCCCCAAATTACTAGAACTCACACAGCAACTCAGTAATGTGGCAGGATACAAAATCAATGCACAGAAACCAGTGACTTTTCTATACACTAACAATGTAATTGTAGAAAGAGAAATTAGGGAATCAATTCCATTTAAATAGCACCAAAAACCATAAACCATAAGGTACCTAGCAATAAACCTAACCAAAGAGGTAAAGGATCTATATTCTAGAAACACAGAACACTTACGAAAGACACTGAAGACGACACAAAAAGATGGAAAACATTCCATGCTCATGGATTGGAAGAATAAACATTGTTAAAATGTCTATGCTGCCCAGAGCAATCTATACTTTCAACGCCATCCCTATCAAAATACCAATGGCATTTTTCAAAGAGCTGCAACAAACAATCTTAAAATTTGTGTGGAACCAGAAAAGACCCCGAATCGCCAAGGGAATGTTGAAAAAAAAAACAAAGCTGGGGGCATCACGTTGCCTGATTTCAAGCTATATTACAAAGCTGTGATCACCAAGACAGCATGGTATTGGCACAAAAACAGACACATAGATCAACGGAACAGAATACAGAGCCCAGATATGGACCCTCAACTCTAATGGTCAACTAATCTTCAACAAAGCAGGAAAAAATATCCAATGAAAAAAAAGTCTCTTCAATAAATGGTGCCGGGAAAATTGGACAGCTATCTACAGAAGAATGAAACTCGAGCATTCTCTTACACCATACACAAAGATAAACTATAAATGGATGAAAGACCTCAATGTGAGACAGGAATCCATCAAAATCCTAGAGGAGAACATAGGAAGTAACTTCTTCGACATCGGCCACAGCAACTTCTTTCATGACACATCTCCAAAGGCAAGGGAAACAAAGCAAAAATGAACTTTTGGGACTTCATCAAGATAAAAAACTTCTGCACAGCAAAGAAACAGTCAACAAAACAAAGAGGCATCCCACGGAATGGGAGAAGATATTTGCAAATGACATTACAGATAAAGGGCTGGTATTCAAGATCTATAAAGAGCTTCTCACACTCAACATCCAAAAAACAAATAATCAAGTCAAAAAAATGGGCAGAAGACACGAACAGACACTTCTCCAAAGAAGACATACGAATGGCTAACAGACACATGAAAAAATGCTCAACATCATTAGCCATCAGGGAAATTCAAATCAAAACGACATTGAGATACCACCTTCCACCAGTTACAATGGCAAAAATTAACAAGGCAGGAAACAACAAATGTTGGAGAGGATGTGGAGAAAGGGGAACGCTCTTACACTGTTGGAAGAATTGGATTTCTAGAGGAAACAAGCTTTCCCCATTATACTATAGCTTTATATGATGTTAACACTGAGGGGGAGAAACTGGGTAAAAGATACATAGGTTCTGTCTGCATTTCTCCTCATAACTGCACGTGAATCTACAATTACCTCAAACCTGTAGCTTTTATCTTCAACTAGCACAGTGTCTGATACATAGTGAATGCTCAGTAAATGTTACTTTCCTACCTCAACCCTATATCCCTTCAATACAATTTTTTTTTAAGATTTATTTGACAGAGAGAAGGAGAGAGTGTGCGCACAAACAAGGGGAGCGGCAGGCAGGGGGAGAAGGAGAAGCAGGCTCCCTGCTGATGCAATGTGAGTAGATCCCAGGACGCTGGGATCATGACCTGAGCGGAAGGCAGACGCTTAACCCTCTGAGCCACCCAGGCGCCCCTTCAACACAATTTCTTAAATGTATTCTTCCGGTTCTTGGGTAGACATTCATATATATGTCTCTAAAGCAAATTCAGTTAGCTTTGAGCTAAACTACAAAATTGCTGCTATACTCCCACATCTCCAAAGGGCGAACTGATTTGGAAAAATAGCTGTGGCAATTAAGAAGTGAATATGCACCAAATCAAAAAAACTGGCTACTGGATCATAGGGTCTTCTTCAAGTCGGGTTCTTTCAATCTTTGCAACAATTCTTGTCTTTAATCTTTTTTCACACTCAGAAAATTTTCTACAAATCAATAGTATCCCTTTTCCTACCCCAGCTGTAGGAAAGACTACATGCGTGAATGCCATGTAGCTTTTTGTCTGCATTTTTAAAACCAGCAAACCGTTGTATGCTTAGCACTGTTGCAGGAAAGACAGACTACTGACGGGGCTAGTCCTAAGAAAAACTGGGAGGTAAATAAAACTTGCCTTGAGCCCCAACCCCATTTCCCTTTCCAATACCACCCCCAAGGAATTCCTGGGGGAGGGGCTGCAGTTTCCTCTGGCTTCCTAGAATTCCTATAATGTCAACTCACTCAAACCAGCTCTTGGTCCATGCTCAACATGTATTTCCCCACCTGCATTACTTCTCTTCTGTCTGTGGAAATCTTAGTTCAAAAACTGTTTAATTTTCTTGTTTGAAATATTCTGTGTAAGACATGAAGGGCCCTTGATCTGAAGCAGTGTAAATGTGAAACCAGATGCTGGTAGCAACAATCTGGTAGGTTAATGGCCCTTCTATTTTTTGGGAATCAATTATACATATTCTAGTAAAAAAAAAAAAAAACACTTGTTCTGCTCTGCTAAAGGATAAGCAAGGATAAGACATGAATTCAGCAGAAATACATATTGGGAAACCCCCCTCGTGTTGGTCAGATTGGGGATTAGTCCAGACAAAATCAGCAGTTGTGCCTGACTCATCTCACAAAGTGAACTGGCCTTTGGACAGAAGAGAGAGAAAACTAGAAAAATAAACCAATATCAGGGTTTGAACAAAAAGACTCATGGCCAATAGAGGTAACTCTCTAATGCTGCAAAGTGTTCATCATCTTAGAGAAACAGAGAAGGTACAACCACTGCCCCTAAAAGAAATAGCCCTGATGACCTTTGACACAAAAATAATCAAAGCTAAATCTCAAATTTCAATAGGGAACTAGATTCGGATTCAAGTGAACAATCTGTCCAAAGTCTATCACTAGGTCAGGAGTAGATAAAGCTATGTCTAACAGTCATTAGGAGAGTGTGAGAAAAGTACTAGTTCCTTCCACAGGCTTTTATCTCCACAGAAAAAAAACTTCAAATTCAAGTTGTCAAACTGTTCTCTCTCATACCAGCCAACAATAAGTTCAAGAGCTTCTTCGAGTGCATTGCCTTTGATATGAAGACACTAAATGGCCTGTCTCCTTCTCCATTTATCAAGCCCAAATCTTAGGTACTGGGAAGACAAGGCAAAAGAAAATGGTCTTCGGAGTAAAGAAAAACCTGTTTTATATCATAGCTTCCCTATTAAGTAGCTATGTAATCCTGGGGAATTTACCTAGACCACAGAGTCTGTTTCTTAATTTATAAAATGAGTAGTGAAAGGGGCGTAGTTGGAAGAGACTGTGACTCTTGATTTCAGGATTGTAAATTTGAGCCCCATGTTGGGCATAGAGGTTACGTAAATAAGGGAAAAAACCTAAAAAAATAAAATGAGTAGTATATTACTAACCAATAATATTTAGTGGGGGACTATATGCAGATAATATATGCAAAATGGTTAGCACCCTGCAGGCACACAGCAGGGACACAGTGAATGGTTATGACTTTTATGATCTTGGCACATTCCAGCTCCCTATGGCCAGACATTTGTCTCCACGTGCAGCTTCTTTAGGTCATAAATAAACCTATTTTCCAAATGGATAAAAAATTCAAAGAGTTACGTCAGACAATGCCACAGTGCCTTTCCCTCAGAGAGGATCCTCTGCTTTCAACAGTTAAGGCTAACGTCTGCTGAGGCAGTCATGGCTTCAGGTGTTCGTCCTTCTTCTGTATTGGCAGCATTTTAACCAGAGATTCTCATTCATTAATTCAGTCATTCAACGACCTATCTATTATGGCTCAGGCACTATACTAGGTCAGGAAATAGACAAATTAATAAGATCATACTGCTTTCAAGGAGCTCATAAGGCGTATGAACATAAAGAAAAAAACCATTTACAAATGTTAATTAAGCTATTTACTTTCTACTACAGAATTAAATTTAGACAAATAAATATGTACATATGTTTTATAGTAAATTCATTTGTCTCTTACCATGGGTCTGTTAATAAAATAGAAACCATGCCAGTTATTTTAATATAGGGATTTCCTTAAACAGGTTTTGGAGGCCTAGAACTAGACAAACGGGAACACTGAGAGAACACAGAAGCAGTGACCGCAGAATACAGCTACCCCCCTAGGGTTGGGATAACAAAGGGCAACAGGTTCCCAGAGCAAAGAAGTTTGGCGGGTGGCCCCACAGAGCTGAGACCAGCATTCTGAGGGAGAGACACTGCCCAGCTGGTGCTGATGACTCAGGGGCTCCGAGGGATCCGTGTGGAGCTAGGATCCAGCTGGTGCAGACATTTGTGAGGAAGAAGGTTGAGTATAGGAGTGGAGAACAAACTGCTACTGGAACTAACCATTGTTGCTGGGACAAAGAACCATGCTCATGTGACAGTGAGATGAACAGGAAGCCAACAGCAAGAAGCAAGACCCTTTCCTTTCCCTCCTCCTGCCTTCCGGTCTCCCTCTAGCATTCTCTATTGGCAGAGCCTCAGGGGAACCAGCTGGCAAAGCAACAGCATGGTGTGCAGGGTCCCAGCCACAGCATCAAAGAGCAGAGTATAGAAGAGTAAGTTTGAATCCGAAAAATAAGAGCTTAATAGCCAGCACACTATTTTATTTGTAACACTCTGTTATTTGCCTATAATTCTGCTCACTGTTGTCTTGGGCCAACTTCAATAATGGTATGTTTTTATGTATCCATTGAACCAGGCAAAAAAAAAAAGAAAAATTTGAAAGAAAGACTCAATAAAAGTCAAGAAACCTTGACCCCAGGACTTGTTCTGAAAGTATGTGGTAATAAAAATAAATAAATAAATAAATAAATAAATACTTTAAGAAAAAATAAATAACATAAATTTTATATTGTTTTGGAGGAATCAAAGACCATCTAATCTTGTCTACTTGCTTTACAGAATATCTTAGTAATTTGGTACAATAGGAATTATTTACTATCTATATGTAACCTGTTTGGTTTCTCTATGAAATTGGAGTGCTGGCATAAATGTCCAAAATGTGGTTTGTCCATCTCACTACTCTGCCAACATTAGCCCCACCGACCACACCCAATCATTCAGTAAATATATAATGTTTAGTTATATTAGTCAGTGTGCTAATCCCTGAAAATGGAATTCCTGTCTTCAGGAATACTACAATCTGTAGAGGAGACAGAAAGACAAATAGCAGTTTCGAGTGTTTTAGGTATTCTGAGGGGTTGTATGTAGACAGCATTAGGCAAACCAATGGAGGAGGATCATTTAATCCAAACTAAATGTGGAGCTTGAGCTGAAACTTGAAGGAAGAATGAGAATTAGCTGAGAAGAGAGAATAGGAAGAAAAGAAACATTCCAGGTAGAAGGAACAGCATGTACAAAGATTAGACCATGAGGAAGTTGTCTTCAGTCCCCACCAGGGCATGAAGCCAAGGCAGACCACAATACGCGTCATTACAGTTTCAGCTGCAATTAAGAAATTCCTAGATAGCGTTATTTTAAAAGCACTATTATTTCACATAACAAGAAATCCAAAAGAAGCCAGTTCTAGAATTGGTTAGTTAGGCAGCTTAACAATATCGAGCCTCCTCCTTTGCGATTCTTTATGAATTCCCTCTTTTGTGATTCTCTGGTCTCTCTTTTCATAGCTGCAAGCATCATATCCTCAACACATGTCCAAAAGTGAAAAGAGAAGGCAGACCTTTCTCCTTATCCATCTCTTTCTTTAATCAGGGAGAAATATCCTTCCTAAAAACCTTTGTAGAGATTGAGTCCCCCGCTCCTGAGAAAAAACCAGAGTCTAGAATAAGAGCCTGCATGGAGGTTATTTTGGGGAGGGGGACAGGGATAAGTGGAACAAGGGAGAAGGCAAGTCAATAATGCAAAGGAGCATTATTAAGCTGGCTACCACCATAAGCAGTTGGGGTTCAGTCCCACTGAAGTCCTCTGAAGAACCATGTAGATTGCCCTTCAGGGTTTTCAGTCCAAGACCAAAGAAGGGAACATTTGTTTACCAGCTCCCATCCCCCATTAGACAAAGGCTGAACTCTGCTGCACTTCCAGTTATATGAACACATGAATACGGCTGAGCACATCCCCAAAGTGTCCCACAGGGAGGTACAGAGATGGTCCAAGGCAGAAAGCAAGAAATTCATGGAGACAAAGTGCTATGAGCTACACTTGGCTGCATATCTGCTTGTTACAGCAAAGGCCAGGGCGAAGAGGTGGACTTAGAGAATGGGAGGAGGCAGCACCTACGAAGTCTGACACACGTGCTCCCAGTAGACTTCTCAGTCTCTACTGGTAAGGATCACACCATGGCCCATCCCAGAACTACAAAGGAGGGTAGAGAACAGTGGTAATACAGGGCTGCAGACCTATCTTTCAAAGTATTCCATCAATAGATAATGCCTAAAACTGAAAAAAAAAAAAAAGTAGCGGCAATTTAGGCATATTAAAAATATAGAGGTATATCTCAAAAGAAACAGTTAAAAGTGCTGACAGAATTTGCTTCTGCAGAGCAGGAAACGGAGATGCAGAGCGATGTGATTTTTTATGTCTTATAATCTTTGACTCCTTAAATAAAGTTCATGTTTAACTTTGATTAAAGAATTATTAAATTTAAAAACTGTATGTGGGAGCTGAAAGACACTGTGTAACTTACATAATTCACATGCTTTATATTTTTGAAAGCCGTTGGTGGCCCTTAAAATGGCCTTAGAAAGAGCAGAATATCCTGTAGTGCCTAGCCTGTAGTAGAGAGCCAAAGATGCTTAAGAAAGAAACGGAAAGAGGGAAGGAGAGAATGGAGGGCTGAGGGCAAAGCCCAGCAGCAGCAGCACCTCACCCTCCTGGTGCAGTGGAAGGGCATCCACGCACAGCACAACCAGCCTGCAGCTCTCAGTTTAGGGACGTGGCTCTATTTTTCCTGTAATAAAGGCAAGAAGGGAAGTCTTGGACTTAGTTTTATCTTTTTGTTTCTGATTCCAAGTGGATGAAATTAAATAATGGTATAATGCTAGAGTCTTAAATATCAAGACACATAAAGAACTCCTCTGATAAATACTGTCACGGGCAACAAAACAGCCAACAATCATCCTTGCCACATCTTAGTTATTTAGTCTTCAAATGCTGCTACATAAATTTTTCAGTAAACAGTAGATGAAAAGTGAAAAAGAGGACAATTCTCTACAACAAAAAGAAAGTAGTCAATGAATTTCTGAATACGCCGGAATATCCCTTAATACAATGACATGCTGAATTCCATCTCTGTGTCCTCAGTGCTCACTACGATGCCTTGCATGGAGGACGTGCCTTATAAATTATTCCTGAAGTGACTTAAACTGTATTGAATGGTGGAATGAATTTGGCATGCTTCCCAGTTATTCTATTCCACTTTTACTCTTGCCTTTCTTTATACCTTACACTTGTGTGAAGACTGGCAAGTTTTCTGAACTCCCTGCTGCAGACCTCAGGAATGAGGAAGAAGAGAAAGTAGAGAAGGAAGAGAAAGGACAAAGGTGGAGAGGTGGAAGATGGAGGGGAGAAAAAAAGAGAAAGGAGAATGGGGAAGGAAGAGGAGGGAGGAGAAAGGGAAGTGAAGCTTTGAACAGGTCCTTGAGGAAGAACTGGGGGTAGGAGAGGTGGGCTGCAGGTGATTACAGTCGCTCTCTCGACATTCTTTGGCTAGTGGATTGAAGGAAGCTACTTCCGCTTCCACAACTTCTCAACATCTTCAAATGTCCCTGTCTCCTTCACACTCATTTTTTAAAAACTTTCCCAATTATGAGCTTTTATCTTTAAAAAGTAAAATAATTTTATTCTTTGAATTTTATTATCTCGATCTTCTCATTTCTTTACTTTTCAAATTCTTAGCACAAAACTGATATAATATAGGTTGGCTTAGGTGTCATGGAAAACAAGGGTTTACTTCCCAAGCCTGACGAAATAGATTAAAACGCTATCTTCAGCACAGGCTAAATATGGTTCAGCAATGAACTGATGGGCTTTAGAACAGCAATTAAATGATAGGCTTTAGAACACTGAAGCATAGGGGCACCTGGATGGCTCAGTCCACTAAGGGTCTGCCTTCAGCTCAGGTCAGGATCTCAGGGTCCAGGGATCAAGCCCCATATCGGGCTCTCTACTCAGTGGGGAGTCTGCCTCACCCTCTTCCTCTCCCTCTGCTTCCCTCCCCAGCTTGTTCTCTCTCCCAAATAAATAAAATCTTTTTTTAAAAAACCCCAAAAACCTGAAGCATAGTATATTGAATTGGATCTGAATCTCCTTTTTGCTTTTAATAATGTCTACTTTTCAATGTCAATATTCCAATATTTGGAAGATCTATTCAAATTTTGGTGTCACAAGTGAAGTGTGATATGGGGTCTTTGGAGAAATTGAGGATGACAGAGACAAAAATGATTCCAGATTAGTGGAATGAGTACCAGTACGAAGTCCTAAAGGAGCTGAGATTTTACGTCTTAAAGAAAATGTAGAAACCCAAATTTTCACCAGTATGTTTTAGAAAACTCAGTGGACTGGAGAACACAAGTAATTCACAACTACCAGGGAAGCAGCAAAGTGCATCAAAGTGGATGGCTTTCACAGGTCTCCATCTTCAGCCCAGCTTTATCTCAGGCCCTCATGTTATTCTACTTAGGCTCTATGACTGATCTTTAATTATTACTTACTCACCGATAACTCTCAAATCTATATCCTTCCACTTGTATTTGTCTCTTGAGTTCCTGATTTAAACATCCAACTGAGTATTTCAACTTGTCTTTCTAGATCTCAAATTCAACTTGTCTAAACTTGGACGATTCATGTCCATCCTCTCCTCCATCACTTGTTCCTCCCCTGTGACACAGGGTCCTCTACCCAGTTCTTTAATTCATGAACTTGGCAGTTGTCTTGCATTTCTTATTTCCCTCTTGCCCACCTATATAAAAGAATCACCAAGTTCTTTCCAATTATACTTCCTTAATTGTTTTCAAATACATTATCTTCTCCCCATCCTCAGCATTATTGGTTTTTTTTTCTTTTTTCTTTTTTTTAATTTAATTTATTTATTTATTCGACAGAGAGAGACAGCCAGCGAGAGAGGGAACACAAGCAGGGGGAGTGGGAGAGGAAGAAGCAGGCTCATAGTGGAGGAGCCTGATGTGGGGCTCGATCCCATAACGCCGGGATCACGCCCTGAGCCAAAGGCAGACACTCAACCGCTGGGCCACCCAGGCGCCCCAGCATTATTGTTTTAAATCATTATTACAATAGTCTCTCACCAGGGCTCCCCGCCTCGACTTGCCTGTATCTTACCCATTCTCATCTAGACACAATTCATTCACTCAACAAAAACTTCCTAGGGGCCTATGGTGTGCCTAGCTCTGCCCTTGGTTCTGGACTTTACCTTGCATGCAGTGTGCTACTACTAAACTGTGAATTTGCTCATGTGCTTTTGTTTTCAATTCTTTAATTTTCTAGTGTCTAGGGTCCTTAGAATAAAATCCTAGCTCCACAGTATAGCTTACTGGGATCTCCACATCATGGCCCCAGTCTACCATGTCATTGGCATTTCCTGCCATTCCCCCTCACCCCACTCCCACTTCATTTTCCGGTGACATTCAGCCATTTGCAATTCCTCCACTTCAATGCTTCACTCATACTAATACTTCAAAATACACTGCTGGTGTTTTCTCCTCTGAGAAACTTTCTTTGATCCTGTCCTACTGCCTTACCAGACTTAGCTGCTTCTCTCCTATCTACTCCCTCCACCTGTACTTACCTCTGACATAGCACACGCCATGTGTATTTGTCAGCTTACATGTCTACCAGTCCCCCTAGACATTGAACTCTTTATGAGAACACACCTTATTTTAGCAACGCTAGTGCTTAGCACATAGTAAATGCTTAATAAATACTTGTTCATTGAATTTTTGGATAGCTAGAAAGGTGTCTATGAGATGATACTGTGAACGTAGTTACTGTTTAAAAGGAAATAATACTTCTTTCAGGGATAGCTTGACATCAGTGGGAAAAATAAGCAAAAATAGATGAAGGAAGTGAAGCCATTTAAGACTGCTTATCTATTTTAATTAAAAAGAAAGTCACACCTTTCTTGTGAAAGAGGTGAAAGAGAGAAGGAGAGGCATTAAGAAAGTAATTTGTGCCCTATTTTCACAGAAGTCTGAAGCAATCAGAAAAGGCAAGCTATGGGTGTTGTAATAGCCTGGAGGAGAGATGGTATTGATGCTGTTATTGTTTCATATATATTGAGAATGAAGGCAAGTGATTAAGTTATGAGGGAGAAGCAATAACTTTACCCAGGTTATGATAGGTAGGGCTGGGTGCCCCCCGGAAACCTGATTATAGTTTTTTGCTATATTAAGTTAACAGTGCTGAGCACAGTGCACCTGTTTTCCACTTCTTGCCCTGACTAACAATTTGCTTTTTGCATTCTGGAGACTGCCATTCCATGGAAGCACCTGATTAAGTGAGCAATGAACAAAATTAGATAATGATACAGCATCCAAATGAGTCAGTAAGAATTCAACCAAACCACAGTCTAAACCTTAGGAAAACTGTTTGCAACAACCCATATTTATGAGGAAATGGGGAGGGGAAGGAAGCATGATGTAATCAGTGTTCAATGTGATTGTGTTGGTTCAGGTAGGAAAGCCTTACTCAAGTGTCAGAAATGTCATCGAACTTGGCATGAAGGAGATCTGCCATCTTCATTCTGACCAGCTGGTTCTGCAGAACCATGAACATGGCACTGAATCAAGCCTCTGGGATATCCTGGTCCAATTCTCTCATTTTAAAGCTGAAGAAACCAAAGCCTAAAGATGTTAAGAAGAGGTTTACTTGAAATTTACTTTACATGCCCTCCTTCTATGGTCCAGATTAGTGCAAATTATCTCCTTACATTTCAAATGTTCAGACAGTTAGGACAGCACAGTTTACAAAATCTCTGGGGTGATTTCTCTGCTCCCATCGCAATGGCTACATTTCCAAGCTGCCACTTTTCTGTCTTATCATCATGAATTTATATATATTAATGTCAGACTAAAGAGTGAGGCAGTGTGCATGTGTCTATATAAATTAGTATTGGGAAATTCTTGTCTTTGATGGTGTCTTTACCTCTAAATGCTTTAACTTGGTTAGCCTTTGTTACTTGGAAGGATAGCCAGAAAAAGGAGTTTGTCAACACCTGTGAAGGTCCAGAAATAAAGTCGTGGAATAAATCATACGGGCAACTGAGTAATATCCTTTCCAGAACTTCTAATAGACAGTTGAAACTTCCAAAGAAAATACGCTGGAGTCAAAATCAACGATACAGCTATTAAAAATAATCTCAGCCCTGTTCTTCTTTTCTTAGGCTGTAATGCTATACTTGTAGGTAACTGAGAAACAAAAGCCCTCTTCTTCATCTCAGAATTAAGTCTTTTTAAAATATAGACCTGGGAGAAGGATCCAGGCTAATTCTTCTTAGATTGGAGAGCCCAGGATATTAAGTGTTTAGCATTAGAAGGACACACAGAGCTAATCCAGACTGTCAATGAAGTTTTAGGGAGTTGGTCAAGCCAGAAGAGGCAATTTGGATTTCAGATTCCGTTGTCTGTCCAGGTAGTGTCCTTTCTGCTGAATCCAGAGAATTCTTGCCAATTTGGACAGTCAACACTTTGTAGTGTGGATTTCTGCCCAGGGAAGCTGGATAGCTACCAACTCCAGATTCACAGAGAACCATCTACACTCCCGAGAAGTTTTCTCTTTGTCATGAAGCACACAAAATGAAGTTTGAAAGGAAGTTCCCATGAGGGAAAGCAGTACTAGCAAAAGCTACCAATGGTATAAATAGAAAAGATGGAGTACCAGAAGATTTTAAGAAGTACAAATTGGGTCAACTTTAGAAAAAAGACTGGTGCGGTGATACAGGGAGAGTTGAAGTTTACCTTGATACCCTCCTAGCTCTACATTATACCTCTTTACTAATTATTGATGCATCAATTAAATAAATGACAAAAGTTTATTAAGCATCAACTATATGAAAGATGTTGTGCTAGACACTATGTGTAAATCTAAAAAGGTATAAAAATAACTCCTGCATTCAAAGAGAACAGTTGGATAGAAAAGACAAGAAAACATGCAAAGTAGAATGTGATCAAGCTCAATGTTATTTTAGGTGAGATGGAAGCTACAAGAGATTGTGTGTTCCAGGAAAAGAACCATGGGACTTGAGCTAGAATTGGAAGATGGTGTGTCAAAGACACCAGTTGCCACTTAATATCCATTTTCCTCTTTATATTTAGGAAAAGAAATCTAATTCTACTTGTATGGAGACCAAATCAAGAGACAACATTTCCCAGCATAGCCATGTGATTACATTCTGACCAACGAGATCCAAGCAAAGTGGGTGAAGACAACCAGAAGAGCTGCTTAAAATGACATTAATCAGCATGCAGAGGTACCAGAGTTTATACTTTTATCTTTCTCTGACCTGACACTTTAACATGATGGCTGAGTGACAGAGGCCACTTTGAACCGGAAGCTACAATCACATTCTAAGATGGTAGAGCACAAGAGGCATAGGGAGAGAACCTGCAGTCTTTCAAGGTTAAAAGTTTAGATACGGGGATTCCAAAATTGTGTGTTGACCAAATCATTTAAAAAATCCTCAAAATAGGGTAGGATGAGCTTTTATGTGTTTTAATATAAAATTGGAAAAAATTCATCCTCCATTATGATTTCATGAGGAAACATCTTAACACCAAAAAATAAGATATAATCTCTTAAAAACCGTAAGTTGAAGGAATTTAACATGAAGAAAAACTCACATATTGTCAGTATTTTTAATTTTCGTATGGACCAGCAACAATGCTTTTAGAGAGCAGAAGTCTATACACACAAAGGCTTGGAAAATTGCCCCCAGATTTTGGAAATTTAATTCCAGAGTAGTATTTCCCCAAATGTGACATCTGAAATGATTCTGATTGGAAGAGAATTAACATTTAATAGATGCCAGATGATTTAATAAATGAGATTATTTGGGGTGGTAAATAAGGTTTCACATTATACCTCAATGGAGCAAAAAATAACACTGAATCACATAGTGGAAAAAAAGTTATCCTGCCTTTTTCTGTTTTCCTTCAGTTCCTCTGACTGGAGGGAAACTTGATTTGGTACGAGTTCATCAGTGATCCAACACTTAGGTAACCTCCCATTTCATAAATAGGAAGTCGATATCAATATCAGAGTCTGGATAAAGTGCAGGTAAGAACAGTTACAATTTAATTAGCACTGCTGTTTCCGTTATATTTATATGTACAGTCACCTTATTGTTCTAGTAAAATGTTTTCCATTTAAAGTAGTGATAAAAAGTTTCCCTTTAAAACATATTTGTATAAAGTTCTTAAAAAGTTAATCTCTTTAAGAAAATACATTAAGTAGCTAATCATGCAATGGTACTTGAATAAACCAAAACTCATGAAGATATTCCATGAATTACTGAGTAAATGGAAATTTAATTATGTAAGGGCCACAAAGAGCTCCCTGGCAGATGGCTCCACCCTGGAAACCTGGACAACCAATCAAAATGAAAGAACCTGGCTCAGCCAGAAGATCTTGTCTCACCTTTGAGTTCCCTTTGGCCTCACATTTCCTGACTCCATTGCTCTGATCTGGTTAACCTGACCCTAAGTCTCGTCTAGTCTTTATCTGAAACTCTGTATTGCTGTGAAGCCTGTGCTCATTCTAATCCTCCCTTGTCCAATCCTGGGCTGCTACCAAAACTGCTGCTGGATTAATTTATTCTACCTGGTAGGTGGATTGTGCCCCGTTCTGAGCTCTTAACGGCCACCTACACTAGCATGCTCACTCCTCTTAGATAACTTCAACTCCCTGTCAGGATCTACTGTCGATCTGAGATGTTACTAACAAGTACTATTGAACTTCCACTCAAAATTTAAGAGGATAAGTCACAATTAACACATCTTTCAGAAAAGCAAGGAAAAAACATTTCTATATTCTATAATCTTACAGAACCAATCCAGTTCAACTCAGCCTAGTCATTAGCTGTATCATTCCACAAGCTAGATATTTTCCCCACACTTTTTTTACCTAGTTCTTAAATTTTGTGGATGTGGCAGGTCAAAAGTGTCCTTAAGGTTACCTAATTAACCTCTCATGCAATGTTTAAACTTCTACCAAAAAGTCCATATGGAAATGGCTTTCACCTAAAGATACGCTCTACCACTTGAGAGCTTGGTAACATTTTTTGTTTTTCTAAAAGTGACGAGAGTGCACTGGGATGTCTGCACGCTTAGGCTGAGGCTTCTTCCAGTCTGAGAGATGGATGGCTAGGGTTGCTGAGATGCAGTATCTGTGGCAATGTAACCATTTTTCTTATTGGAGAACTGGCTGACCCACATAGAGATTAACTGATAACTTGGCCTCTCTATAACCCTGAACCAACAGTCACCTGGACCAAATACTAACAATTGTGGTAGTAAAACAGTTATTTGGGGTGGATTTATGTCCTAAAAAAGTTCATATGAAGCTAGAAACATTTAGGTTATCACAAGATTTCAATGTTGCATTTTAATAAAACTAAGTATTTGGCACAGCTCCTGCTTTCCATTTGAAAGAGAGTAAAAGAGAATATTTAATAGATGCAGGTAATTATGCCAGGCATTTTCATATATCTTATTTAACCATAAGAGTTGGCAGAAATTCAGTCTGAAGTACTTTGCTCAAGGTCACATAGCTAGTAAATGGTTGATCTGGGACTCAAAAATTTAACTGCAATGGTGGATACATGACATTATAGATTTGTCAAAATCTATATATATGGAACATATATACAAAGAGTGGACCCTAATGTAAGCTATGGACTTCGGTTAATAATAATGTATAGATATTTTAATCAATTCTAATAAATGTACCGTATTAATTCAAGATGTTATTAATAGGAGAAACTGTGGGAAGTAAGAAGTGCACAGGAACTCTCCATACTTTCTGCTCAAGTTTTTGTAAACCTAAAACTGCTATTAAAGTCATTTATTTAAAAAATAATAAAAACAATAAAAGATTCACATATATTTAACTGTCTAAGCATTCTCCTCTAACTCACTCTAATCAGGTTTTCCGTGGTCCCACGTCTCCATTGACATTGACCTAATCATGGTCACCCAAGACCTCCATATTGTTACATCTAATTCTCAATCCTCATAGTACCTAATTTCTTAATAGCATTAGATACAGTAATCATAACCTCTTTATTGAAACACTTCTTCACTTGGCTTCAAGGTTATCACATTCACTTTGTTTTTCTCCTCCTCCCTGGACCCTCTCTAGCCTTTGCTGGTTTCTTCTTTTGTCTCTGACCTCTTAATGTTGGAGGATCCCAGAGCTTAGTCCTTTTAGCTTCCTCACTTCTTTATCTCCCTCACTACCTTAGTGGTTTTATTTAAGCCAATGATTTTAAATTTAGATTGTATGCTGATGATTCTCAATTTTGTATGTCCAGAGATTGGGTCTTTCCCTGCCTTTAGACTTACTTAAATAACTGTTCAACATCTTGTATTAGACTTCTCCAGAGAAACTGAACCAATCATTTATTACAAGGAATTGGCTCACATGATTATGGGGACTGGAAATCCAAATCTGCAGTGTGGGCCAATAGGTGGGGACCCAAGAAAGCCAATGGCGCAGATGAGGATGAAATCTAAAGGCAGTCTGCTGGAGAATTCCCTCTTGGTCCTTCCGCTCTACTTAGGCCTTCAACTGACTGGATGAAGCCCACTCACATTATGGAGGGCAATCTGCTTTACCCAAAGTTCACAGATATAAATGTCAGTCTCACCTAAAAATACCCTTCCCAAATTGACAAATAAAATTAACCATCACACATCTCAAATATAACTTGACCAAATCTGTTCTGTTTTCTTTCCCCAACTCAGTTAAGAACTCTATCCAAAACTGTGAAGTCATTCTCAGTTTGTCCTTTCTCTCACACCCTGCATCTAGTTCGTCTCTTACCGCCACTGATAGTACCCTGGCCCATGCTATTATCATCTCCTAGCAGGAGTATAGTGAGGGCTTCTTAACTGTTCCCTGACTGTTTTTCTCACCCTCCTCCTCAGTGTGTATTCCTGTCTCTCAAACTGTATTGTGCATGTAGGTCACCTGGGGCTCTTGTTAAAGGCAGACTGATTTAGTAGGTCTGGGGTGGGGCCTGCAAGTCTCCCTTTCTTTTTTTTTCTTTTTTTTTTTTTTTTAAGATTTTATTTATTTATTTGACAGAGAGACAGCCAGCGACAGAGGGAACACAAGCAAGGGGAGTGGGAGAGGAGGAAGCAGGCTCCCAGTGGAAGAGCCTGATGTGGGGCTCGATCCCAGATCTCCGGGATCACGCCCTGAGCCGAAGGCAGACGCCCAACGACTGCGCCACCCAGGCGCCCCAAGTCACCCTTTCTAACATGCTCCAGGAAATGCTGATATTCCCAGTTCGTAAACAACACTTTGAATGGAAGAAGTCAGAGTAATACCTTTAAAACAAATGAAGTCACCTTTCTCCTGTGCTCAAAGTAATCCAACAGCTTCCCATCTCACTCAATGTAAAAGTCATACTCCTTGCAATGGCCCATGAACCAAAATGATCCAAGTCCCCCTCTCCATACACCCCTCAGCTTTTCACCATTTACTACTCCTCTTCCCCCTTGCTCATTCCACTTCAGCCACACCAGTCTCCTCGGTGTTCCTCAAATACTGCAGACAAGATCCTGCCCCAGGCCTTTCTACTGGCTCGGCTCTCTGCCTAGAAGCCTCCTCCCCAGCAAGCTCCTTTGCCTTGGAGTCCTGGCTCAGTTGTTGCATTATCGGGAGTTCTACCTCACCACCCTGTTTAAAACTGAAAGCAGGGGCGCCTGGGCGGCACAGCGGTTGAGCGTCTGCCTTCGGCTCAGGGCGTGATCCCGGTGTTGTGGGATTGAGCCCCACATCAGGCTCTTCCGCTATGAGCCTGCTTCTTCCTCTCCCACTCCCCCTGCTTGTGTTCCCTCTCTCGCTGGCTGTCTCTGTTAAATAAATAAATAAAATCTTTAAAAAAACAAACAAACAAAAAAACTGAAAGCACTTTCTCCTCTGCCAGTGCTCCCATCTTCCGTGCCAAACGTTATTTTTCTCCATACTCTATAACCTGCTCCTCAGCTATACTGCCCCCCCCCGCCCCCCCCCCCGGCCCCAACAAGATACAGACCCCTTGAGGGCAAGGATTGTTTTCTATGTACTCACTCCACCAATTCACAACAGTGCCTTGCACCTGGCAGATACTCAATCATTTATTAAATAAATGAATTCCAAAGGCCATGCTTGTTCTGGGCAAGCATGTTCAGACTGTCTCTCCAAAAATCAAAAACTTAACAAAGCTTCAGAGGAAACAGATTCAAAAGAAAGCCCTCCTATAAACTGTATCTAAATTCGGAAATGAATACAATTTGGATTTAGAAAGACAAATGCAGGTAATGCTTATTAAATATACATAACGAACGCCGCCAGTGTAGTACGGTGCAGTGCAATTTAAACAGTGTGAGCTTGCCCTTATTAAAATACATACTGCATACACAAGAGAAAGGTAGAAATATTAAGTGTTAGCAGTGATGACTCATGGGTAATAAATACTCCTATATTTTCCAACGTTTTTATAAAAATATAAATTGGTAGTAAAGATTTTAATCTGTGCAATATAATTGTATTTTTGTTCTATAATGTCAAAATTTAAACAATTACAGTTCCATTTATGGTGTGCTAAAATGGAAATAAGCTGCTGCATTAATCCAGGTTCTTTGTTTTAAACCTCAGAGCCCATCTAGTTATTTGAAGCAGAAGATAAATTGATGAAAGAGGAAGATCACGGGATCTCCAGAAGCTCACAGCCAGAAAAATCAGGCAAAGGCTCAGCTCTGAGGTTGATTAGCCCTGAATTAGAGCCAGATCACTCCTTCAGTTCCCTGAAGGTGTGATCTGCCCATCTCAGGGCAAAGGCAGACAGCCCAGTCCTCACAGCCCAGGAGACCCAGAGAGTTCCCACAGCAGCAGCTCTACCATGCCCCTGACTCCGTGCCCCCTCCCCCACCAACCCCACCAACACTGCCAACAACAGAAATTCTAAGCAGCACCCCCTTCTTAGGTCATAGCCTATACCCAGTTGCAAGGGAGATTAGGAGAAGCAGTTAGGAATCTGATACAGGAAGTCACCAAAATGGAAGAAAAGCATTTAAGAAGTATTGAGTAACCAGCCGTGACACGGATCTACCCTGAGTTGAGTCTGACAAACTTGGCTCTCAGACCCTCCAACTATTAGGTCTCTGGTTCAAAGCAGTGGTGTGCAAGCAAATGTTAATGGCTAGCTCTCTGGGCTAGGGGCCACCTGCTTTCTAGCATTTGCCAGTGTCCATGCTGTCAATACTCCCAAAATGGCTGACTTCTGCTACCCACATGCCGTCACTGAATCCAGGATCTGGGGAAGAGAGGCACAGTGGCACTCCCTCCAAAGTATTTCCGCAGAGATGTAATAGATAAATATCCTCGAGAGCAGAGCTAATAGTGAAATGCAGTAAAACAGGAACTGAGAAGCTTGGAGTACTTGAAAGTTCATATAACTTAATAATTGATGTTTAACACCTGGCTCACAGGATTTCTGAAAATTAAAAAATTAGCTCCTGAAAGTCAGAACAGCCAAGTCCAGCATTCCACAGACTCAAAGTAGATGATTTTTTTTTTTTTTTAGATAGGTGGTATCTATACAGTCTCAGACATCAAAAATTATAAGGTTTCCTTTTTGTAAACTGGATAATCTCTTCATTTAAATACAAACATTCCCCAGTTCAGACTTCACTCACTGGAGGAAGACTTCTCTGAGCCTCCCCAAGGTCAGAGGTCTCACCTCCACATTCCCACAGAAACCCTCACTTCCCTGTACCATAATGCCCAGGACATGAATCATAATTTTTGGAGACTATCGTTTTACTTGTCTGTCTTTATAAACACTTTGAGGGCAGGGGGCCTGCCTAATTGTCTACTGCCAGTACCTACTTAGCACAGTACCAGGGATACAGCAGACATTCAACTCATCCATCCATTAGTTCATTCTTTCACTGTTCAATACATGTTAAGCATCTGCGGGGTGCCACATGACGTTTTGTGTGCTAGACAAATAATAGTGAAAAAAAATCTTGTGATTACAGAGCTGACCTTTTTTTTTTTTTTTTTTTTAAGATTTTATTTATTTAGTTGACAGAGACAGCCAGCGAGAGAGGGAACACAAGCAGGGGGAGTGGGAGAGGAAGAAGAAGGCTCATAGCAGAGGAGCCTGATGTGGGGCTCGATCCCATAACGCCAGGATCACGCCCTGAGCCGAAGGCAGACGCTTAACAACTGCGCCCCGCAGGCGCCCCCCATACAGAGCTAACCTTATAAAGGAGGAATGTATAACATGGAGTAAGCTGAACGAGGATAAGTTCTATGGTATAGGGAATGCAAGGATAGACTGGGGGGGTTGGTGGCGATGGATTCTAAGTAGAGTTGTCAGAGGAGACATCACTGATAAGTTGAGCAACGGCCAGAAGGAGATGGAGAGGCTAATATGACTATCCAAATACAATTAGGCCCCTCTTTACTTTCACAGGATGGCATAAAATAGGATTTTTTAATTTTTAAATTTTTTTGGCTAATGCTTCAGACAGGGAGTGTTGATTTTAGTAGGCCTGCATCACCAAGTGGTGGCCTCCTCCGGAGCAGTTCTTATCTCCACACCTTAGTTTATCCTTTCTCTTCCTCCTACTTCTCCATTCAAACCTCCTCTCACTCCTCTCTGACTCATTCTGCTCTTTTATTCTTGGTCATAATTCTGTGTTCTGACTCATTCAATTCTAATCAATGGAATTTACTTCCTATGTGGCCAGCACTATGCTAGACAAGAGGAAAAATTACAAAAAAAGCACAAGATGTTTGAGAACCTTCTACCTAAATATAGACAAAAGAGACATAAACAAGTCCCTCCTCTCAACAAAACCTGTGTCAATGTCCGACGACCTATGAAGTGATCTCCGTTTTGTTCAAAAAGAAAATGCGTAACATCCAAATAAAAGGGGACATACGTGATATACATCAAATTGGGAAGAGGTTTATTCACTATCAATGTCTGTATCTTCTGATTATTCTCCGAATCCTGCTCTTAAAAATGACATTATTCTAGCAGACAGGTAGTAACTGGATATGCATTATCCATGTACTCAAAGCATTTGCAACATCTGTATTTTGGCAAAATATCCACCCCTCTTCCACATCACACTGTAACAAATATGCAGTGGCTAAAAACAATGGGGTCACTGTTGGTGAGCAGTGAAGGGTCCCATAAAGGTGAAGTTTACCTTTATTATTTAAAAAGAACATACAGATTTGTTCAAACTGGATTTTTATTTGTTCAAGTGTTTCTGATTTAAAGGGGCAGTGCTCTGCAAGCATGACTGTATGAGTCAGAGAGAACATTTCCAGCATCCTGGTGTGGTTTTAAAGAAAGAAGAAAACAATTAGCAATTGAACCCCTGTTTGGTGCCAGGCACCATGGCAGATACTTTCCAATATATTACCTTATTTAACATATGCTGTCTCCCGATCTATACACACACACCCACACAAATGTGGGAGGGAGGTACTATTACTTGCCTCAGTTTAAATGAAAAGAAAAAAAAATGAGTTACTCAGAGTTTGAATAGGTTTTTCAACGAGGCATAGCTTGAGAGTAGCAAAAATGGGATTCCACTCCAGGTGTGTCTAACTCTGAGATCCATGGTTTTTCTACTTTTCATGAAAGCTTCTCTCAGGTGAGAGTATTATGCTGATAAGGCCAAGGCCATGAGGTGGGTCATCACCTTATGTTGGCTTTAGTCCAGGTCATAGCCTCCCCTCCCCTCCATCCTCTAGGTTCAAGCTAAAGCCTTACAGATCCAAAGTGTAATTTAAAAAGATACCAAATGAAGAGACTATGGACTCTGAGAAACAAACTGAGGACTTCAGAGGGGAGGGGGGTGGGGGAATGGGATAGACCGGTGATGGGTGGTAAGGAGGGCACGTATTGCATGGTGCACTGGGTGTTATACGCAACTAATGAATCATCGAGCCTTACATCGGAAACCGGGGATGTACTGTATGGTGACTAACATAATATAATAAAAAATCATTTAAAAAAATAAATAAATAAAAAAAAAAATAAAAAGATACCAGATGAGAATGTGTAAGCTAGACGAGTAAAAACCCATCCTGACCACTGGATAAACAAGAGTAAATACCTACACTGATGATGGGGCCTCTTTGTTGTGTTCAAAGGCGAACACAACCTGACCTCTATTTTCCCATAAATCTGTGCCACTCTTTGTCCTTCAAATGAAGGACACTATCACTCATGATGTCAAAGGAGGAAATTCTAAGGATTCTAGCTCTCTAGATCAGGAGAGGAAATAGCTAGATTCATTTTGACAAATCATAGCTGTCTTAGAATTACGCATCTGCTAATTCCCTGCTGCCCTTCAAGGATCACAGTGTGAACCCTGAACTCCAGTCTCCACAGCTGCTGCTTGAGTGTAGAGAACGATGTGCAGTCCGTGTGTTTAGGCTGATATCTGGATACACATACAGCAATGGTTAGAGTGCTTAATTGATAGCATGAATTGAAAGGGTTCTAAGGCTCCTTGAGGGGAGATAAATAAATCTGAATCCCAACAAATGAGTGGTCAATCTGTGCTACAGTTTACGTGTCCACCAAATTTTGAGCAATGTATAAAACTTATTTTTACAATTGAGTAAACACACTAGTCCCTAATATCTGTCAAATGGACCACTGAGCTAGACAGGTGGATTCTGACACATTCTGAGGAGTGAGGTATGCCTTGATGCCAAGTAAGAGGTAAGAGGTACAGCATTAAGTCAAGCCTGCGGCAAGGAGGAATAGTACGTCTACCAGAATATCTAGAATTTCATTTTGTAAAACAATGGGATTAGCGTCACCAGGCTAACACCCAAAGAAGGGCTCCTGAAAAGGGATAAAGGTAAAACTCAGGAGCCAAGCCAGAACTTACCTCCAGAGCCTTAGTTCTATTTGTCCATCCATTGATTCTATTAATAAATGTTACTAAGCATTTACTGTATACGATGAATGGGGACCAGTCCTGGATAGAAAGAATACTGGCAATAAACAACTGTGGAGCTCAACCAGGGCCTGGAATCAAATGTGAAGAGCATCATGATGCCCCGCACTCTCCAGGCCAGCGTGTGTGTGTCTCACCTCTACAGGACCCACTGGGGACATTCAGTGTCTTGTAACTTTTAATTACTGATGAGCTGCTGGCAGGTGTGGCTTACCCTAATGGACTGAAGATGTATCAGGTGCTTTTAGTTCTATCTGGAAAAGTGCCCCAGTCAATGGCAAACCTCTTTAATTGGGCTTTTATCAGGTCCTTTTCTGCTTCCTCAAAGAAGAGGCGGCTATTGGAATGAGATCAGTACAGGTTTTAGGGAGTGCTGACACATCCTTCTGAAAATGAATAGAAGAGGTGGCTTCCTTTGCTATCATTGAAAATCACTTGCTGGAATGAATTTGATATGGATCAGCCACGAGGGCTGTATTATTGATGGACGACACAAATGAATTCAGAGCAGCATTTAAGCCTATTGATTCTATCTCCCCTTCATTTTGAAAATATTGTATGACCAGCAGCTTGGGGCCTTACCTCTGTGCAGGACATTCGGGAGAACTGGCTACCCCAGGAGTGACTGGGCAGCTGCTTACTTTACTGGCAGGTGCACTATTTGCTAGGACTGCCGTAAGAAAGTACGACAGATGGGGTGGCTTAAACAACAGAAACCTATTGTCTCATAAACCAAGACCAAGAGTTTGCATCCTTCTGAGAACTACAAGACAGAAACTCTTCTATACTTCCAAATCTCTTCTGGTATTTGCTAGCAACCTTTGGGGTTCCTTAGCTTACAGAAACATTACCATGATCTCCGCCTTCCTCATCACATGGTCTTCTCCCTGTTATGTCCAAATTTCCCCATACGATAAGGACACCAGTCATACTGTATTAGGGATGTACCCTTCTCCCATATGATCTCAACTAATTATATCTGTCGAACCTTATTTCCCAATGAGGTCACATTTTGAGGTGCTGGGGGTTAAAACTTCAATACATGAACTTTGGTGTGGGCAATGTGATTCAACCCATAACAACAGGGAAGGAATAGACAGGGTTCACAGGCTGCTTCATGGAATGACTATAATACACCAAAAGCATGACTGGACCTCCACAGATAAACCTCACAAAATTTTCAGACCCAACTCAGATGTATATGTAATACAAAACGAGTTACTTGCTCCTTTCCAGCTTGTCAATTCTCTGTTGTGGCCATTATATCCAAGCTGAGAGATCTGTTTATTAAGGTTTACTTGTAGAAGCGCTTTACTAAATAGGTCATTGAGGTGGAACAATTTGCTTTAGTAAATATTTATATCCTATTTTTCATATTTGTTTCATTGTCATATCACAGGCATAGTTATAGAAAACACTCCTATATAATGAAACAAAATAACAGCTATAGAAAACATTTCTACGTCACATTTCTCATATATATTAATTTAAAAAATATTAACATTATCAAGAAACTCTAGTAAATGCAAAGAAGATACTAACATAAGCTGTAAAATCATAGCCGATGGTAAGTAGATTTATCTGCCTCTTACGGCAGTCCTCCGGGCAGTTTGGCTGAGATTGTCACCAGCCTCAAGCTACACTAACATTTCTAATTCTGCCTTCAAGATAGATACTCTACTCTTTCATATTTTACCTCATCATCTGAACGCAGTAACTGCTTCCCTCAAATATCTGCCTAGGAGACTTGCAGAGTTGTTAGAAGGAGATGATAAGATCTAATTTAAGAGCTGAAATATCTGATCCTTGCTTATCGTTGGAGCTTAGCCTAAAATCTGCTAGGACATGTGGTTGTCTAGCAACCAGCTAATGTCCTATAATGATCTACAAATTGATGCCTGTGCTGAATGAATGTTCTAGTCCAAACCCAAAGCTTTATATAGTTAATTGAAAGCTAATGTCCTCATTAGTGGCTGTTAGGGAGGCTCAACAAGTGTAGTTTGCATGTGCTAAGTGTTGAATATTTATTAGATATGTTGTTTAATACAGAGTAGGAGGAACTGGACAATCCATCTGGTGGCAACTGTGAAAATGAAATGGTAGTTTGGAATTGTTCAACGCATAAATGTGTTCAGGAGAGTTGATGCCCACCCTACTGTTCACCACAACTGCCTTAATCTACATTGCGTCTTCTTGGTTCCAGATTTCTTTTTTTTCCCCTTATTAGGCTCCCAGTATTATGAAGTCTGGACTGCTTCCAACCTGGCAGGTAGCGCTCAGACTTGTATTCCCTGTCCAAAATCTACAGTTCATCATAAAACTAGCAGAAAGAAAATGTACATTTGTAGACGGTATCTATAAGGTCCTATGGTTGATGTTAAAGTAAGGATAAATCTAACATACATTAAAATTTAAGAGTGTGATGTTTGCCTTAATTTCTGTTCACACAACCACCCTGAGCTTCTACGAGTCACCCTGACATATTCCTCTTTTGATGGATTTTTTTTCTTTTAAATCTCTTTTTGAAAGAGATAGCTACTTTAAGAAAAATCCACTAAAGCCTAAATAAGTGATTGGTACTTGCAAAATTATTCAGTTGATATACTGAAGTATGTCTATTATGAATTTAGGATTATGCTAGATTCTGTGGGAGATACAGGAGAAGTATTCCATGCCACTTCTCCCCCGTCACCAAGGAATCCACCTTCTTGTCACAAACATGGAACAATTTAAAGTAAGATCCCCAATTACTCCCTTCTACCCTATTCCATAATAAACCACTCCTTTCAAAGTATTTCTACGGAACCTACCTCTATTATTAGCTCCATAATAGACATACTTAATTCTATCTGTTCTGATAAGGTTTCTTCAGGTCAAGGGCAGTGTTTTGTACCATGTGGACCTAGCACGGGTGAATATAGTGTCCAAAACATAGTAGGTGTTCAAAATAAATATTTGCTGAATAAATGAATAAATGATTCTTTTATACTTTCTCATCCAGTCTGAGTCTATTAATACATTTGTGATGCTTCTAGCTAAGCTTAAAGACATCTCTATGTGAAATTAATGCCCTCGGTTGGTGTCAAACTCTGCCTTATTAGTAACTTCAATTAATCAACCCAAATGTCAAATCAGTCCATCAGCAAAAATAAGTATCTTTCTGGTTGCTTTGTTAATAAGGACTGCCAAACAAAGCCTTCTGAGATGACATAAATGTTCTATGTCTACAATGTCCAATATAGTAGCCACTAGTCATATGTGGCTGGTGTGACTGAGGAACTGAAGGTTTAATTTGATTTAATTGCAATTAATTTATTTTGTATAATAATTTATTGTTATGTTAGTCACATACAGTACATCCTTAGTTTTTGATGTAGTGTTCCATGATTCATTATTTGCGTATAACACTCAGTGCTCCATGCAATACGTGCCCTCCTTAATACCCATCACCGGCCTATCCCAATCCCCATCCCCCTCCCCTCTGAAACCCTCAGTTTGTTTCCCAGAGTCCATAGTCTCTCATGGCTCATTCCCCCTTCTGTTTACCCCCCCTTCATTCTTCCTTTCCTTCTCCTACCGATCTTCCTGCTGTTTCTTATGTTCCATAAAAGAGTGAAACCATATGATAATCATCTTTCTCTGCTTGACTTATTTCGCTTAGCATAATCTCCTCCAGTCCTGTCCATGTTGCTGCAAATGTTGGGTAATCGTTCTATCTGATGGCTGAGTAATATTCCATTGTATATATGGACCACATCTTCTTTATCCATTCGTCTGTTGAAGGGCATCTCAGCTCCTTCCGCAATTTAGCTATTGTGGACAACGCTAATTAATTTAAATTTAAATAGCCACATACCTTATTAGCTCACACAGTTCCATATGTTCAGAATCTGAAGGGGCACTTAATACATCCCAGTGTGTTGCCACAAATAATACACAATTTTAGCTGCTTGACTTGTCATGGTTCTTATTTCCAAGTACCTTTCTTTGTCTAACAACACAGAAATGGACTAGGAATAGATAGAACATTACCTCTATTATGGAAAACTTCCATTCTGTAGTCAGAATTTAACACTACATTTACCAATTTCCTGAACCCTCTAATATCATTGAATAGCACCCTTGATTTGATAGCAGCTTTTCAGAAAAAGAGAGAGAGAGAGAGAGAGAGGGAGAGGGAAAGTCTCTAATGTTTTAATGACTTCTTAAAATTTTAGAGATAGAATATGAAAAAACTGTAACTTTGGATTTTAAAACAGAAAATTATTCAGGCTTCTGATATAGAAAACTCCACGATAACTCCACTTTGGTCTACTGTTCTATCTAAAGTGGTGCTGCAACAGCTCCCACAGTCTTGAAGACAGTGCTTTCCTTGTGCTTGAAAAACAGTGAAGTCTCAAAACCATGAATGCTTCAAAGGCTGTGCTTTTTAAGCTTCAAACTAATTAGTAATTTTATTAAATGTCCTAGGTTTTTAACATTCAGAATCTTTGGAAGCATTAGTATTGTTCTCCTCCTTCCTCTCTATCCCTTTGAAACTCTCTTTCTTGCCTTTTTCTTTTCTTTCTTTCCTTTCTTTTTTTTTTTTTTTTACACCTTTCTCCTTCACCAAGTCCCTAAAATTCTCTCCATCTCTGAGGGATAGTTTTAATATTGATGACTACTGATTGACTTATTATTTAATTAGAACTTTGTTCTTTGATTTTAAACTGATAATTCTCTCAAAAAATAACTGAATGCAGTTGTTTTTTAATTCACATAGCTTTCAATTAATTTTGTGCTTCATCTCAGTAGCCCTCAATGTTTTTTTTTAAATGTTCCTAAAAAGTCCTTTCATAGCAAAGTACTGTAATGTAAAAAATATACACTTTGCAAATACATAAAAAAAAAAATTGACTGCACTAAAGAAAGAACTCGCCCAAAGAATTTTTTCAGACACAGCAGGGCTAAAGGCCAAGTGTCTCTATGGCTTTTTAAATGTATTCCCTACCCTAAACACAAGTCTGAAATGTTACATCTGGCAATAGAGCTGTGCTCTCCTAGATAAATGACAACCCTAGTAATAAAATAATAATATACCTGCCACATTTCTGGATCATTCTCTCTCTCTCACACACACACTACACTAAATATATATCTATATCATTTATACAGTATATATATATATATATATATATATATATATATATATATATATATATATACACACACATACATATAGTATTTGTCTTTATCTGGCTTCTTTCACTTAGCATTATACCCTCTAGATCCATCCTTTTTGTTACAAATGGCAAGATTTCATTTTTTATGGCTGAGTAATACTCCATTGTGTATATGTATGTATATGTATGTTCATCAGTAGATGAATGGATAAAGATGTGGGGGGGGTGTGTGTGTGTATATATGTATGTATATATATGCTGCAATGAATCTAAGGGTTTTAATGTTTTCGAATTAGTGTTTTTGTTTTCTTTGAGTAAATACCTAGTAGTAGAATTACAGGATTATGTGGTAATTCTATTTTTAATTTTTCCAGGAAACTCCATACTATTTTCCACAGTGGCCGCACCAGTTTGCATTCCTACCAATAGTGTAGAAGGTTCCTTTTTCTCCACATCCTCACCAACACTTGTTGTTTCTTGTGGTTTTCATTTTAGCCATTCTGATGGGTGTGACGTGATATCTCATTGTGGCTTTGATTTGCATTTCTGTGATGAGGAGGGAGGTTGAGCATCTTTTCATGTGTCTGTTAGCCATCTGGATGTCTTCTTTGGAAAAATGTTCATATCTTCTGCCCATTTTTTTTTTTTTTAATTTATTCGACAGAGATAGAGACAGCCAGCGAGAGAGGGAACACAAGCAGGGGGAGTGGGAGAGGAAGAAGCAGGCTCACAGCGGAGGAGCCTGATGTGGGGCTCGATCCCATAATGCCGGGATCACGCCCTGAGCCGAAGGCAGACGCTTAACCGCTGTGCCACCCAGGCGCCCCTCTTCTGCCCATTTTTTAAATTGGATTATTTGCGGTTTGTTTGGTGTTGAGCTGTAGAAGTTCTTTACGTATTTTGGACACTAACCCTTTATTGGATATTCATTTGCATATATCTGCTCCCGTTCAGTAGACAGTCTTTTACTTTTGTTGATTGTTTCCTTTGCTGTGCAGATTTTTATTTTGATGTAATCCCAATAGTTATCTTTGCTCTTATTTCCCTTGCCTGAGGAGACATATGCTGCTATAGTCTATGTCAGAGAAATTACTGCCTGTGCTCTCTTCTAGGAGTTTTATGGCTTCAGACCTCACATTTAGGTCCTTCAACCACTTCCAATTTATTTTTGTGTATGGTGGAAGAAAGTGGTCCAGTTTCACTTTTTTGTTGCTGTCTGGTTTTCCCAGTACCATTTGAAGAGACCATCTTTTTTCCATTGCATATTCTTGCCTCCTTTGTCAAAGATTGACAATATGATCATGGGTTTATTTCTGGGCTCTCTATTCTGTTCTATTGATTATGTGTCTATTTTTGTACTAGTGCCATACTGTTTTGATTACTACAGCTTTGCAGTATATCTTGAATCCTGGGATTGTGATATCTCCACTTTTGTTTTTCTTTTTCAAGACTACTTTGGCTATTCGGGTATTTTGTGGTTCCATACAAATTTTAGGATTGTTTGTTCTAGCTCTGTGAAAAATGCTCTTGGTATTTTGATAGGAATTGCATTAAATTTGTAAATTGCTTTGAGTAGAATTGACATTTTAACAATTTTTGTTCTTCCAACCCATGAACATGGAATATCTTTCCATTTGTTTGTGTCATCTACAATTTCTTTCATCAGTGTTTTAGAGCTCCCAGAGTACAGGTCTTCCTTCTCCTTGGTTAAGGTTATTCTTAGGTATTTTATTATCTTTGGTGCAATTACAAATGGGATTAAGTTTCTCTTTCTCCTGCTTCAATATTAGCATATAGAAATGTAATGGATTTCTGAATGCTGATTTTGTATCCTGAGACCTTACTGAACTCATTTATAAGTTCTAGTAGTTTTTTGATGGTCTAATGGTCTTATTAGAGTTTTCTATGTAAAGTAGTTTGTTATCTGCAAACAGTGAAAGTTTTACTTCTTCCTTACCAATTTGGATGCTTTTTTTTTCTTCTCTGATTGTTGAGGCTCTGACTTCCAATAGTATGTTGAATAAAAGTGGAGAGAGTGGACATTCTTCACTTATTCCTGATCTTAGGGGAAAAGCTCTTAAGTCTTTCATCCTTGAGTATGATGTTAGCTGTGGACTTTTCATATATGGCTTTTATTATGTTGAGTTACATTCCCTCTAAACCTACTCTCTTGAGGGTTTTTATCACAAATGGATGCTCCGTCAAATGCTTTTTCTACATCTATTGAAATGGTCAAAGGGTTTTATCCTTCTGTTACTGATGTTATGTATCACATTCATTGATTTGTGAATACTGAACCACCAGTATAAATCCCAGGAATAAATCCCACTTAATCGTGGTAAATGATTTTTGTAATGTATTGTTGGATTTAGTTTGCTAATATTTTGTTGAGGATTTTTACGTCTATGTTCATCAGAGATACTGACCTGTAGTTCTCTTTTTTTGTGTGATCCTTATCTAGTTTCTGTATCAAGGTAATGCTGACCTCAGAGAATGAATTTGGAAGCTTTCCTTCCTCTTCTATTTTTTGGAATAGTTTGAGAAGAATCGGTATTAACTCTTCCTTAAATGTTTGTAGAATTCACCTGTGAATGCATGTGGTCCCAAACTTCTGTTTGTTTGGAGTTTTGGCGTAGATTCATTTTCATTGCTGGTAATTTGTCTGTTCAAATTTTCTATTTCTTTCTGATTCAGTTTTGGGAGGTTTATGTTTCTAAGAATTTATCCATTTTGCTAGTTTGTCCCATATGTTGGCATATAATTTTTCATAATATTCTTATAATCTTTTGTATCTCTGTGGTGTTGGTTGTTATTTCTCCTCTTTCATTTCTGATTTTTTTTTTGCTGAGTCCAGCTAAAGGTTTATCAATTTCGTTGATTGCTTCAAAGAACCAGCTCCTGGTTTCATCAATCTGTTCTTTTTTGTTGTTGTTGTTTTTATTTTCTATTTATTTTTGCTAATCTAATCTTTATTCTTTCCTTCCTCCTACCAGTTTGGGGTTTTGTTTGTTCTTTTTCTAGCTCCTTTAGGTGTAATGGTAGGTGTTTGATATTTTTCTTGCTTCTTGAGGTAGGCCTCAAGTTTCCCTCTTAGAACAGCTTTTGCTGGGTGCCTGGGTGGCTCAGCCATTAAGCGTCTGCCTTCAGCTCAGGTCATGATCCCCGGGTCCTGGGATCAATCCCCACATCGGGCTCCCTGCTCAGCAGGAAGCCTGCTTCTCCCTCTCACACTCCCTTTACATGTGTTCCCTCTCTCGCTGTCTCTGTCAAATAAATAAATAAAATTAAAAAAAAAAAAAACAGCTTTTGCTGCATCCTCAAAATTTTAGACCATTGTGTTTTCATTTTCATTTGTCTCCATGTATTTTGTTATTTCCTCTTTGATTTCTTGGTTGATCCATTGTTTAGTAGTATGTTATTTAATCTCCATATATTTGTGTTTTTCCTAGATTTTTTTCTTGTGGTTGATTTCTGATTTCATAGCATTGTAGTCAGAAAAGATGTGTGGTATGACTTTAAATCTTCTTAATTTGTTGAGATTTGTTTTGTGGCCTAATATGTGATCTATTATGAACAATGATCCACATGCACTTGAAAAGAATGTGTACTCTGCTGTTTTAGGATGGAATGTTCTAAATATATATGTTAGATCCATCTGATCCAAAATGTCATTCAAAGCTCCTCTTTCCTTGTTGACCGTTTGGATGATCTATCCATTGATTTAGCGGGCTGTTAAAGTCCCTTACTATTACTGTATTACTACTGATTACTTCCTTTATGTTTGTTATTAGCTGCTTTATGTATTTGGGTGCTCCCATGTGGGGTGCATAAATATTTACAATTGTTCTATCTTCTTGTTGGTTTGTTCCCTTTATGACTACATAGGGTACTTCTTGTCCCTTGTTACAGTCTTTGTTTTAAAGTCTATCTTGTCTAATTTAAGTATTGCTACCTGGCTCTCCTTTCACTTCCAACTGCATGATAAATGCTCTTCTATCCCTTCACCTTTAATTTGCATGTGTCTTTAGATCTGAAATGATCTCTTTCTTTTTTGTTCATCTGTCACCCTATGCCTTTTGATGGGAGCATTTAGTCCATTTATATTCAAAGTAATTACTGATAAGTATGTACTTATTGCCGTGTTGTTACTTGTTTTTATAGTTCTTCTCGGTTCCTTTCTTCTCTTCTCTCACAGTTTGCTGGCTTTCTTTAGTAATATACTTGGATTTCTTTCTCTTTACTCTTCATATACCTATTACTTATTTTTGATTTGTGGTTACCATTACATCTGCATATAACATCTTGCATATAGCAGTCTAGATTACGTTGATGGTCGCTTAAGTTTGAAGCTATTCCTTACTCCTCTCCCCTCCATGTTTTAGGTATATGGTGTCATACTTTACATCCTTTATGAATCCCTTCATTGATTTTTTATAGATATACTTAATTTTACTGCTTTTGTGCTTCCTGCTTTTCTTACACCTCTTCACAGTCTATCCCTTCCACTCAGAGTCCCCCTTAACATTTCTTGTAGGGCTGGTTTAATGGTCACGAATTCCTTTAACTTTTGTTTTTCTGAGAAACTCTTTTTTCTATTCTGAATGATAGCTTTCCTAGATAGAGAATTCTTAGCTGCGGGTTTGTTTGTTTGTTGTTTTAGCACTTTGAATGTATTATGCCATTCTCTTTGGCCTGCAAAGTTTCTGCTGAAAAAACAACTGATAGCCTTATGGAGTCTCCTTTGTATGTAACTGTTTTCTTTCCTCTTGCTGCTTTTGAAATGATCCCATCACCAATACTTTCTGCCATTTTAATTTCTATGTGTCTTGGTGTGACCTTCCAGTGTTAATTTTGTTGGGGGCTCCCTGTGCCTCCTGGATCTAGATTTTTTGTTTCCTCCCCTAGATTCAGAAAGTTTGCAGCTATTATATCTTCAAATAAGTTTTTTGCCCCCTTTGCTCTCTTATCCTTCTGGGATTCCTATGTGAATGTTATTAAACTTGATGGTATCACTAAGTTCCCTAAGTCTCTTTTCATTTTTTATTATTTTTTTTCTCATGTTCAGCTCGATTGTTTTTCATTACTCTGTTCTCTAGATCACTGATCTGTTGT
The DNA here is from genome assembly GCF_024610735.1 of Ursus americanus. NCBI lineage: Eukaryota > Metazoa > Chordata > Mammalia > Carnivora > Ursidae > Ursus > Ursus americanus. The sequence continues at coordinate 41,654,379 of NC_142130.1, forward strand.
TCTTCCTCTAGTCTACTATTTATTCCATCTAGTGTATTTTTAATTTCAGTAATTGAGTTCATCATTCTTACTGGTTCTTTTTATGTTTTCTGTCTCTTTGTTAGGGTCTCACTGGGGTCCTCCACTTTTTTCTCAAGTCCAGTGAGTATCTTTATGACCACTACTTTAAATTCTCTATCAGGCATATTATTATCTGTTTCATTTAGATCTCTTGCTGTGATTTTGTCCTGTTCTTTCATTTGGGACATAGTCTCCTCGTTTTATCCAATTCTCTGTGTCATTTCTATGTGTTAGGAAAGTCATCTATGTTTCCTGCTCTTGAAAGTAATGGTCTTGTGAAGAAGAGGTCCTCTAGTGCCCTGTAGTACAACGTTCCATTCACGAAACCCTGGCACTCAGGGGTATCTCCTATGTACGTTATGTGTGCCCTACTATTGTGGCTGAGCCACTTTTGTCTTCAGTGTAGTCATCTTCAGTGGCTCTTTTGCCTGTTGTGGGCATGATTTAGTCCCTGTATTGTTAGTGGGCATGTCTGGGACCACCTTGGGTTTAAGCTGAGTCAGACCAGGAGTCTGCCATAGATGCAGTAGAATCAAAGTACAGGGTGCTTTCCCTGTATTGTGCCTGAGAAGTTTTTGTTGGTTTCACAACCAGCCCACTGCTGGTGCTCAACTGGACTGGACTGTGTGTGGTTGATTTCCCCTCTCACCTGGAGTCCTCCTGGCCCCTACTGGGGCTGCTTGCACACTGCCAGGCTTCTGGCACTGCTTTGGATGGCTCTAGCCAAATACATATTGGAGGGGATGGGTCTGCAGGAGAACAAGAGGGTGGGATGCACAGTGTTAGAGAGTTAGGTGGTGAGTGTTGATGCTGTGCTGGTTTGTGCAGATGTCCATGTATGTAGGCTAGGGGGTGGGGGACAGAAATGGTACCTGCCAGTTCTTCTGTTCCCAAAGTCTCCCTATGATCCCTGTTCCTCCAGCACATGCTCTGAGATTAGTAAATAAATCTCCCTCCTGTATACCCCAGATGTTTTTTTCAAACTGCTATGCTGTATCTCGGTGGGGCTATTTCTTGTGATGTCTCATTAAGGGCAGGGACTCCACCCTCCCAGCTCTCCCAGAGCCGAGCCCACTGATTTTTAAAATTCCAGGTGTTAAACCCAACTGAATGTAAGAACCCACAATATTTGGCCCCTCTGGTTTTCAAAGCCAAATGTTGGGGGGGGGGTCATCTTCTTCTGCCTGAAGTGCCCAGGGTGTCTGTTTCTTTCTTCTCTTCATAATCATAGCATCCCTCTCTCCAGTGGACAGTACCATGGGTCCATTTAGCTCCATACCACATCTCTGCCCTTCCTACCCTCTTTAATGTGGTCTCTTCTCTACATTTAGTGGTAGAGAGTCTGTTCTGCCAGTCTTTGTGTCACTTTCTGGGTTATTTACACTGATGTGGGTGTTATCTAGTTGTACCCATGGGAAGGTGAGCTTAGCATTCTCCTATTCCATCATCTTCCCTGGAAGTCTGAAAGCTTTTTTTAAAATTTATTTTTTTAAGGTTCTATTCATTTAGAGAGGGAGTATGAGCGGGGGAGGAGAAGAGAGAGAGAGGGACAAGTAGACTCTGCACTGAGGGCAGAGCCTGATGCAGGGCTCAATCCCACATCCCTGAGATCATGACCTGAACTGTAACGAAGGGTCAGATGCTTAACCAACTGAGCTACCAGGCACCCTGGAAAGCTTTTTTTTTTTTTTTTAAGAGCATTGTTGAGATATAATTCACACACCACAAAATCCAGCATTTAAAGTACACAATTTTGTGTTTTTTAATATATTCACAGAATTGTGTAACCATCATCACAATCCAATTCCAGAATATTTCATCACCTCAAAAATAAACTTATCTATTAGCAGTCACTTCATTTCCTCCCACCCAGAGCCACAGGCAACCACTAATCTATTTCCTCATTCTATGGGTTTGCCTATTCTGGGCATTTCATATAAATGGAATCATATAATATGCAGTCATTTCTAACTGGCTTCTTTCACTGAGCACGATATTTTGAAGGTTCATTCATGTTGTAGCATGTATCAATAATTCATTCCTTTTTATTTTCAAACAAAATAGTCCACTGTATGGACATACTCCATTTTATTTGTCCATTCAGCAACTGATGGATATTTGGGTTCATAGCTACTATGCTATGAACATTTGTGTACAAGTTCTGTGTGAACATATGTTTTCATTTCTCTTGGGTAGAGACCTAGGAGTGAAATTGTTGAGTCATATGGTAAATCTATGTTTAACATTCTCAGGAACTGTCAAAATGGTTTTCCAAAGGTACTATTTTACATTCCCACCAGCGATGTACGCTGGTTCCAATTTCACCACATCCAGCAGGACCCATTCTTACATCTTATCACATGAAACAGTTAATAAAGGGGAATTTCACACTGAAACATGAAATACAAGGAAGACTTTCCAAAGGTTAACTAGTCGTGCTGGTGAATTTTTCCACAATGACAAAGGAAAAGTTCTATATAGCTGGTATTTGGCCAAATTCAGTCCTGCTCTGGAGAACATCTTATCAACATCAGAGGTTCTTTCTCCAAATGTATATAATTATCACTATCATAGCCATTAGTATTTTTTAAAAACACACCAAAACTAGTGGTCTTAACCATGTTCAAAGATTACATTTTGTCATGATCAATGTAAGGTGGCCTTTCTATCTTAATTTTCTAAATGGCAGGCATTTCAAACAATATTCTCCACATTTCCCTACCAAAAAAAAAAAAAATCAAAACCATCTCCAGGCAAAACTGGGCATTGTTTACTTACAAAGTATGTGTAATCTCTAAATCTTTGACATAAAAATGTTTACTTTGGATATTACAGCATATTTCATGGTGCCTAGCAAATGCCATACCTTAGGAACTTGGTAAACGTTTACTCAATGGAGGAAGGAAGGAAGGAGAGAGGGAAGAAAAAAGAAGGCAAAGAAAAGGGAAGGAAGAAAGGAAGAGAACGAAGGAAGTTAAGAAATTTATGGATGCCCTTGGGAAACAAAGTAATTCTCTAGAGTATAAGCATATTCAGAAAGCCAGAGTGTACAAAAATTAAGTACCTCCAGAGTGTATTGTACAATGCCATAATATGTGAAGCTTCATTAATATCTGCCTATGTATGACTAGAGATGATTATAGCAATATAAATAACCTGATAGATACCTGTTTCAATGACTAATAGAAACCTGGGATCTAGGGAAATGATAATATATTATTGATAGACCCATCACAAAAGCTTATGGAGAGGACTGGGCACCAAAGTTAAACAGATGAATATAAGAAGTGTTACTGCTGAATGGGATAAAAGAGAGAAAGTTTTAAAAATTATAACCCTTGAGAATTTGTAGAAAAACATGACTTTGCAAACTAAACTGAAATTGCCAGATATAAATCTGAGAGATTCTAACAGCCATCACGTTCAGTCTTAGGAAAACCCTCACCATTAAGTTTAGCCTGTGTGAAAGGAGAAATATACATAAAGTAGAGGCGCAATGATTAAGGGATTAAGAGACATGAGAGTAGAAGAGAGTTCTCTCCAATACCAGAACTGTAGGACAGACATCAAGAGATCATAAGTGTGAAAAACAAGCCTCTCCCAAACATCAAATGCCTGCATCCTTTAAGCCAGTCTCCTTTATCAACCTTCCTTTATCTAGAGTTCATACTGGAAAGAATTCAATGAACTGATCTGTACGAAGTACTATATTCACTCCTTCTAAGAGTATTTGTATTTTTTTTAGGGCCAGTACCTTCTGGCCAAGTAAATGATGCTCATTGGTACTCACCGAAGTGTCAGTGAGAGTCAGATGAGGAGATGCATTTTGAGTAGTCTGGGGAAGGAGCGTGGAGGAGATGGCAGACAGGACCTCAAGAACTCCTAAGAGCATACACCATAGTCACCCTCACCACCTTTCACCAAGTAATCGCTACACATGTGACTGGAGGAAATATGCTATGTACCAAGTAGATACTGAAGCTATCGATTTAATTGTACTATGGAGACATGGTTGGATACTGAAGGACGAAAAAAATTTGAGGAAGTGTAGAATGTAGGCAAGTAGGCTGGGGAAGAATCCATGGAGTAAATTCTAATTCCTAGAGTCAGAGTCAGGAGACATGGAATTGAGGCTAACCGTGACAAAATATTTGCATAATTCATGTTTTGTTTATGTTGTCATCTATAGTGTTAAAGCATCGTTTTTTTAGGAGGTAAAATCATGTTACTCATACAAATACAAAATGAACCTGTGTTCCAGATTTTAATGAGGGAACCAGTAAGATATTAATTACACCTAGTTCAAAAGAGAACTCAAAGTGCCACACAACCATAGTCAGAAAAGGAATGCTGAGTTTATAAATGCAAAATAAGTACAAATGATCTATAGCCATAAGGTGGTAATCAATTTCACTCTATCAGATGCATTTCTATAGACAGGAATTATTTGCCTTACTCGCAGTCTTTTATAAGTTAACCTTTATCTTAGCAGAGTTGTGAAATATCCTTATCAAAGACAACAACTAATGAGGGCACCCACCAAATTTTAGTCTTTCACAATTTTTCCTTGTAATAGGTTAGATAATCTCTCAGGCTCTTTCTAATGCTAATATTCAATTAGTTTCCATAATCAATAAAGGAAAAAGTAAAGAGAAGAAAAGAGTAAGAGAAGCAATGAACTGAGAAGTCTCAAAAACACTTGCACACTGGTAACCTAGTCTTTTGAGTTATAACCTTCCTCCTGTCTCACATTCCAGAATTGTGTACTTATTATTAATAGATACCATACTAGTTTAAACAGAAAGGGGGAAAAACATAAATCACAAGAGACTCTACATTTATTATACTCATGGATAAATGGCAAAACTTTCATCACACATTCACTGGATGCCAATGAAATACCATGATCCTTGGTTGAAGTAAAATTTGTTCCTGGTTAGACTGACAAGGGTAATTAATGCTTCTATAGAAAAGCCCTGATCCCAGTTACTTTATGTCACATGAGAGAAAATTCCCCTATCCCCTCCTCCCTCGTCTGTGGTTAATATTGAGTTATGAATCACACAATGACAGCCCTGCAGAGACAGGCAAAGTGGGGGCTGAGCTAACCCGGCAACATGAAGCACACAGCCAGTGCTGCAGGAAACAGCACACTCACCTGCCCAGAGCACAGCTGAGCAGAATTTCTTCAATAGGTTTTTGTTCAAGAGAAGGCTACCCAGCCTCTTCTGAGGCCAGGGGTCATATTAGCATCTGTGTGCTGTCTAGCCAGAGAGAACGCTCTCCCGTGCACATGTATCCCTTTTTGTTTCTCTCTCTCCAATCAGGGCACGCCATTTAAAAGCAGGCCACACCATTAGTGCTATGGCTGAAAGGAACAACTGCACGGAGCTCACACAGAAGTTGTTTAAATTAGCATCTTTGAATTTGCTAACATTTATTAAACACTTCCTCTGTGTCAAGCACACTATATTCATTATCTCATTTAATCCACCCGACAAGCCCATGAGGTAGGCTCTGATATCATCTCATCTTCTAAGTGAAGACAGTAATTAATTTGCCTGAAGTCCCATAGCTAATAAATGGCAAAGTCAGGGCTCAAACCTGGGTCTGGCTGACAGGAGACTCCACACTGTTAAGCACTGTGCACATAGCTTCATCCCCACCATTCCTCCCCAGTGAGCCCTAACCCTACTCAAGGGCAGGTAATGTGCGATCCTGCTTCCCTCAGCAAGGTAAGTGGTAGATTGTTTTCTACTCCGACAGAGCATGGCTAGGAACTCTGTCCAGGCTGCAGTAAATTTAGGAGCAGAGGATATGTGTGCAGGGAGAGATCGGATGGCCTTAGGCCAGCACAGAACAGGTGCTACTCTGCCTCCTGCTCACTGTCACCTTCTTCCCTCAATGAGCCCTCCCTCCTAAGGAAGAGAGGGAAGCAAGATTTGCTTTTTTTTTTTTTAAACCAGTTTGTTCTGGGCAGTAGGTTTTGTTTGGGCAGAGTAAGTAGATACAATGAGGTCCGAGAGTTCCTCATGAGACTTCACAAGCCTATGTACTAGAATTCCATAATTCCTGCTAAAAGATATTCTTTCCTCCGTGCCAAGCATTTCTAGGCAATGAAATTAGATCAGATTTTGGAGGAAGACAAATCTCACCTGCATTCTTTATGGTAGACTGTTTAAGTTCCTGACCTCTCCCGAGACCATTTCGTCATCTGAGAAAGGATAACCTAGTGATCAAGAAAAATCAGTTGCTTCAATTTCCCCCCTTTAAATGCAAATTTATCCGAAATTACTACCACTTTATTGTGATTTAGTTTACAAGATAATCTTTCTCTTCAATAGATCTTGGGGAAATGGCTATTTGGGTAGAAAAAGGAAGACTCAAAAATTGAAAGAATAAAAAAAAAGAAGAAGAATAAAAAGAGAGGTTAAAAGTACAGTTTCCCTAAATCACAAAAATCACCTCGAAAGGAGAGTCCTCTTCTTCAAAATCTACATCATATGTGATAAAGAGAGGAGATGAGGGAAAGGACTTAATAGAAAGGATTTGACAATGCAAAGGACAGTAAAGCATATGTTTATTGCCTGGGCAAAGATCTCTTAGATTGTGCAATATCACCTCCAGGATTTATGCACATCTTGAATGCAGCAGACCTTCAGGACCACTCAGAGCCCTAGGGCAACATTAAATTTAAATAGTCATTACTGTATCTTTAAACAGTACAAAAAAAACAAAAAAAGATACCTGGTACATCAACCAGCTAGCAGAACAACATAGCTGTGAGTCAAAAGACTAACTACAAGCCCAGAAGATCGTTGAGTCAAAAAAAAAAAAAAAAAAAAAGCAATATAGGAACCATCATCTATCATTTCCCCTTCCAGCCCAACTTGTCACCAATATGACTCCCCGCCACACATACACTCATATCCAGTATTTTTTACTATAACAAAGGAATAGAAGGCATAACTAAACTATGTGTACGGCTGTGTACGATTCATTTCTCTGTTAATTAAGACTGGAGTCTTGCATTGTTGGACTCCCAGGGATTCCCCAAGGCCCAACCTGTCACTAGGCCTGTATCACTTCTTTTCTACTGCTCAGTGTCTTTTCTCCCTGATGCCCATATTGGAAAGAAATTAAAAAAATAATTATAATGGATGAGTCTATTTTGTTTGTGCTTCAAAGAGCTTCTGGAAATAAAGCCCATAGAGGAAGAACATTACTAGGGTGATTCTACATTTAACTAAGATCTGTGGACTCCCAATTGAGAAAAATGGCCTAAATATCACAGTGAATATTTATCGAGAGCTTACAGGTATGCAAATGCTGGGTTTTAGTTTTTCCTGGCAGTCACACCTTCAGACAGAAACAAAGGCACCTTTTTATTGGGGAAAAAGGCATTGGGGTAGATGTTAAAAAACCAGGGATTCTTCTCCAGAATCTGATATATTCTGTTTGAACCCCTTCTGAGTTCTCCCTTCTGAATTGGGTATATCTGGCTGCCTCAACAGTTACAGCGAGATTCAAGAGAGATCCTATATAGAAAAATGCTTTATAATCTGTTCAGTATTAGAGAAATATTAAACTGCATATAAAATCATTATATTAAAAGAAATAAACACACCCTGGAACTTTAATGAAACCAAGATGAATAACACTATTGCAAATAATTCCCCCCATCTTAAAAAATGTACAACAGCAATAGAGACAAAACAAATATTTAAATAAGACTTTCAGGATCTGTGTACTCAGCCATGCTCACCCACTAGCAAAGCATCTCACTACTCCACCTCAATCTCCCAGTACACGTCTCCAATTCATAGCTCAGCAAAAGTACAACATACGTCAATTTCCAGTATTGCCTATGAACATCAGAAACTGCAACATCAAACCCACTCATGTCAAAAGCTGAAGTACGGTGGCAGAAAGGGTGTTTCCAAAGAGAAGTGTAATTAGCATACAATGCCAAAACTTCTCTCAAATTACTTCCATCAGTCTAACCCTTCCAGTCTATCTCACAAGTGTGAGAGTACCCTGGGGAACAAGGAATATTTCTCACCCACCTCCAAATTTCCAAGGTGGAAATGGTGGGTATTCTAATTATTAGAAACATGTTTTAACTACTGAATATAGACTGTAGCTAATGCTATTTAAATTGCATCATTTAAAATTGCAACAGTTTAATCAAAATAGAAAAACTTAGAATGCTGAAATTTTTTCAGTATTTTAATGTAAGTTATAGCAATAACACTTTAATCACACCATTTCTACCTGGCTTTTTTTTATATATATAAGATTTTATTTATTTATTTGACAGAGAGAGCCAGCGAGAGAGGGAATACAAGCAGGGGGAGTGGGAGAGGAAGAAGCAGGCTCTTAGCAGAGAAGCCTGATGTGGGGCTCGATCCCAGAATGCTGGGATCATGCCCTGAGCCAAAGGCAGACGCTTAACGACTGCGCCACCCAGGCGCCCCTGGCTGACGTTTTTTGTGCTACCTACACATACTTGCCAATATATGTCATTTTGCCTCACTTGTGGCTAACTCTCCTTTTGGGGTAGCTTCATGGTTCACATTGATTACTATGTCTTTGATAACTATACCCAACATACAAGAGTAGGTTCCATAAACTATGTCTATACTATGAGACCCTATCTCCAGTTGTATTTGATTAATCTAGTGGACATCTCCAAAAGAATTCTAATATAGAAATTATTATACAAGTTTATTTTTCCTTTGCTTATTGTTGTTGGCAGAATTCTAAAATGACCACACAAGATTCCCACACCCTGGTATGTACTCCCTGTATAATTCCCTCCCCTTGAGTGAAGGTAAAACCTGTGAATATGGTATCATTCCTATGATTAGGGTAGTAATCAGCTGACTTTAAATTAATAAAAAGGAAGATTATCTGGGTGTGCCCGACCCAATCAAGTAAGCTTTTAAAGGACACTGGGTCCTGTCCAAGGTTATAGAGATTTGAAGGGCCTATAGAGAGCCCATGTGACAATGAAGTGTGAGTGGCCTCTAGAATCTGAGCGTAGCCTTTGGCCAAGAGCCAGCAGGAATGTGAGGACCTCACTCCTACAACCACAAGGACCACAAGACTGAATTCTGCCAAAAACCACATGAGAATGAAGACTCAAAGCTCCAGGAAAGAATATAACCTAGTCAACACCTTGATCTTTGAGAAGAGACCTAGCTAACTAAGGCCCCAGAATCCTGACCCACAAAAACTGTAAGATAACAAATTTATGTTGCTTGTAAGCCACTAACTTTGTGAGAATTTATTATACAGCAATAGAAAATCAATACAGTTATCCATTATTTTGTCTGAGATTACGTCTGCTTTCTTTTCCTATATCTGCAATTATTTGAAAATTGTCATAGTTCTCAGTGGCTATACCACTGAAACAATCTCTTACTTTATGCTCCCTCTCTTCTTTCCCCTTCTCCTACCTCTTTCATCAACACCTCGGTCCCTACTTGGTTCAGCATTCCTCAGAGGTTGGGCCAATCAGCCAGCCAGGGTTAAGAGAAAAGAAACAACCTGTGGTTCAGAACCTTGGACAGCAGCCCATGTGCCAGCCAATCCCTTTGTCCATACCTGTGCTCTTCATCTTGACTATGTAGTTATAGTTCCCTCAAGCATATGAATTATATAATGTTCTGCTGTCTGTCATTCTTTCTGTTTCATGCTATCTGTCCTGACAACCTACAATCAGAAAACCAACGGAGAAATAAGACCAACACACAGGTCATTGTTTGCCTTTGTTCATCATTTACACCTATTTTTCCCAGGAAATTTTCTATAGTAGTCCAGCCTGCATTGACTCTTCTCACACATTATGTTTTAGAGTACTCGTATATATTATATAGCTCACACAGATTACCTTAATTCCCCTCCCCCCACTGACTGTTCTCTTTTCCTAACATGGTTATAACTAATTCCTTAAGGGAAGGAATCATATTTTGTACATCAGTATAACCTTGAATACAGATTGGTCTTTACTGGTTGATGGGCAATACATAATATCATCATCAACTTTAGTCTCAGAGAAAAAACTAACAAATTTGATGGGGAAGGATTTCCACTCACTGGTGTACACTTCCTATATAATCTTATTGGTGTGGACAGGATCTGTGAATATAATGGGAATTTAAAAAAAACCTGTGATTTTGTGACACATCAATTCATTAAATTCTTTATCAGATCCAGGTCTAAAAAGATAAGGACTGGATTTGAGGAATTGAAGAAATAAAACTCATAGATACCAGTTCTATGCCCAAACTTTTTCAAACACCAAAATGACAGGAGTAACACAGAGACAAAGGGTTACATCAGAGTGAACAAATTTCCCTTGGGACCCCTCCTGTTTATTGTGGGTGGGGTGTCTAGAGTGGTGGTACTGGCAGTCAGCATGAGAAAAGGAATAAACCAGATCAGAGTCTCCCAAGATTTTATTTACTCCCTATGGGAATGGCCATGAAAGTGCCCAGAAACAACCTAAGCTTCCAGACAGGAAAAACTATGCTCCTTAACAAGCAGCATTATTCAGATTCATTATAAGGGTTCTGAGTACTGAAATTCTTGCTTATGTGGATCCCTCTATTTCTGAACGTCTGCCTCAGATTATGCAACTCTTTATCTGACTCTGCATTGCATGATCTAAGCATTTTCTATTTCTGTCAATTTAGGGGCATGCTGACAACAGGCATGACAATACTGTGCCATACATTTAGAGAGATCAGTTCTTTAGTTACTATACAATCTTTTCAAAGCTTACCAAAAGAAAATAAAAATTTGTCTTCAAGAAAAAGTGGTACATGTAAACATATAATACAACATGAGAAGTGATACAACAGAAATATGAACAAATTGCTGTAGAACAGACAAGGGAAACCCCCATCCCCCAACTGCCAGAGAAGGTTTTAGGTTAGAAGATAAATGGCAGAATAAATTGGAAAAATCATACAAATAGAAGTTTAAAAAGTTAGATATTTGGTGGGGGATACTGATAATAAAGGAAGCTATGCATCTGGAGGGACAGGGAGTATATGGGAAATCTCTGGACTGTCAACAATTTTGCTATGAACCTAAAACAGCTTTTAAAGTCTTTACTTAAAAGCAAATGAATAAACAATTAAAATTAAATATCAAGAATTTGGATATTTTTACAGATAATACCAAACAAAAAAAATTAAAAATTTCTGAACTGAAGCACTTAATGGGGGGGGGGAACTCAAAGTTTATTAAAAAGATTGCACGTGTCAAGGACTTGTTAAGAACAGTGAGGGTGGGGGCACCTGGGTGGCTCAGTTGGTTAAAAGACTGACCCTTGACTTCGGCTCAGGTCATGATCTCAGGGTCATGAGATCAAGCCCCACATTAGGCTCCAGGCTCAGCATGGAGTCTGCTTGAGATTCTCTTTCCCTCTCCCTCTGTCCCTCCCCTCCTCCACCACTACCCCCTTATGCTCTACCAATCAATCAATCAATCAATGAATAAAATCTTAAAAAAAAAAGGGGGGGAACAGTGAGGGTGGAGAGTGGGTTACTGAGTTTAGAGTCAGATGGCACTGCCTCTCTTTCCCCAGACCATTTTCCATGCTTTCTGCTCTACAGGGACAACTCTGAGTGGTGCTTTTTTTTTTTTTTTTTTTTTTTGCATGTCAGACTAGGATGACACTGATCCAAACAGACACCAACACAGAACTGCAGAGGAAGCCCCACTGAGTCAGTGCTGGCAAAGGAGGACACCAACAAAGGCACAATGGAAGCCATGAAATGCAGGAAGTGTGTGGGCGGAGGTGTGTGGGAAAGGATGTCAACACCATGAGTCAATGCCTGAGGACAGGTGGGGGTGGCCATACACAAAGAGAAGACAGAGGCAGAAGGCCCAATATGGAAAGGAATGGAAGACAGATGAACTGAAGCACAGATGTATAGATGTTAAGTTATAGGATACAGAAGAAGGAAGAGAAGGGGAAGCAAGCAGAGTCCAAGAAGTGCGTGGTAGCAGAGGTTCAAAAAGAGAGAGAGAGAGATTATTCACAATGTCAGGGCAGTGGGGCACAGCTCCACGGCTGTACTCTGTGTTTCACAACACTGTCCATTCAGCATGTTCTATGGAACACCATGCCCTAGAAATATTTTCCACTTTTTTCAGGACAAGAACTTTTCTCTGCTTGCTCTCCCCCTCCATCTATTCTGCCATCCCTCCTCTCCATTTTGAGATTTCAGCAATATTTCTCTGATTTGGAAAGCCCACATATAACAAGTAACCCATTCCTACCATTTCAATAATTTTAATGAATTTCATGACTTTCTGATGGGGGAATTGGAACTTGCAGAAGGGAAATGTTTAGCCAAGTCTTTAAAGGTAACTGTCCACCTGAGAAGAGAGGCACATTAATTATACTCTTGTGATCAAGCAACAATCGCTATGAGGATAGCCAAGAACTGGGCAAGCAGTATCTGCAGCTATATTTAGCCAAGAACCAATTTCCACTTTGCACTCTAGTTCAGCCCAAAATGTCAGAGAGGAATGGAACAGCAGCACCATCAGGACTCCTGAATGCAGCTACAGGATCAGATGCAAGAGTCCTTTATGGCCTTTGAAGACCTGCCACAGGAAAGTGGAGACAAGAGCAGCATAGCATCTTACTAACAGGAAGAAACTTAACTCCAGTAGGAGGAGACAGGGACAACAGAAAAATAACTTTTTCCCTTTCTCTTTGCAATTTCTATAGTCATCTTCTTCTCTCCCTGGAATTTTAGGAAAATGTGTGTCTGGTTTTTTTCACAAATACTGTAAAATCATACAATCTTTCAATGACATGAACCTATCTGCAAAGGTAATTAAACCCATATCCTACTTACAGCAGAATATCATCAAACAGAGAAGAAAAATAGGCCACACAAATGAATAGAAAAGTGAATTCCTTCATTTGGTCACTAGATCTATGATAACATATTGATGAATTCTTCTCCCAGGCTAGCAGTTCCAAGCTGCAGGAAAAGGGTAGGAGACTGGGCTGGACTCCAGGTGGGTAAAAACATGCCTGAGACTTTTGAAATATCACATCCCAGGGTGAAATCAAGTCTAAGAACCAATCAAAACATCAATCCAAAAGCTGGGAAGAAAAGCAGAAACAAGGCAGGAAACAACAGATCCAAGAGAACGGGGTCCATCTTAGGTGTGGACAGGAAAGAGACCCAGGGCCTTAGGGTATAGAACTCATGCCTCTAGCCCACCTGAACAGAGAGACAGTTAGGAGCAAGGGCCAGGTGGCTCTGGGCAACCGTTGCTTGAATACTTCTCACTGTCTAAAAATTACAACTTGGTCAGGCTACCTATTCCATTGATAGACACCTCTAGTTACCAGAAAAGATGATCACAAGATCTGAGCCACAAAGTTCTGCCTTCTCCCTATTATCTCTTATTATCACATTTATCTTTCTGCAGCAGCAGACCTTGCCTGTACTTCTTTCTTTTTTCAATCCAAGCCCTATTCTTCGATTTTGGGGGTTTTTCTCCTCCCCGCCCCCGCCACCAAAGTGAGCTCCCGCCGGACGTTTGCTTTCCTCAACTATTTTTCCATGATTCTCTTTTTTGTATTCATTTTGACGCTCTTCTTGCCATGCTGAGCGTAGGTCCATTAAACAAGCTGAGTTTGCACATAATCTATAAAGCCATTTTAGTTTCTAAATAGATCCCCTCTTTTCCTTCTCATAGAAATTATTCACAACTGTATTCAGAATTTTCAAGAATTCCAATCCTTTGAGCCAAAGAATAGTATTTTGTTAGACTGTTTACTATGGGAGCAAGGATAACACTGTTTCATAGTGATAAAGACCACAGGTCCTGAGGTGCATAGAGGGCATGTGTTGATGGCCAAATGAATACTACAATAGATGTTCCCTCCTAGGCAGCCCCGGAGAAAATCACTGCATAGAACAGAACAACAGCACCACATGAGAAGTGGAGGCTGAGCTGGGCCCACTCACTGGCTGAGTGGCTTGCTTCTGCTGACCAGGCTTTCAAGATGAGGTTATTCTAATTTTTGCTTCAATAAAATCACAATCTGAATGAGTCATGGGTATTTGGGTGGCTAATTTAGAGTAGGTAAAATCACAAATGTCAAGTCCACAAATGTTAAAAGCCTACAGCAGGGATGAAAAGACAAATGTTTACAGGAGCCAGGCAGGAAACATAAATGAGTAACTCAAGATGGACGTGAGACAACAGCAAGCAGTAAAGGTTCTATTTAATTGGGAAGGAATAATAGTCCTCATCATAGCAAACATGGATATGGCACTGTTTGTGGGCTTTACACGTTTGTTGAAGGGCTTTACATGTATTAACTTATTTAACCCTCAAGACCCTCCTATGACGGGGGGTTATTATCTGCCAGTTATTATCTGCTGATTTAAAGGTAGGAAAACTGAAACACAAAACATGTGAGTTACAAGCACATACCACCATATAGAGGGCATGTCGTACTCAAGTCCAACTGATTGGTGCCATTAAGATCACTGTTCCGATACTGTCAAATCTGCTTCTATAAGGTAAGAGTTCAAATTTGTAGGTGATACCTTGGTTTTAAGTTATGGCTCTTAATCTTTATACAGTTTATGGATCAAACGTGTGCAGCATTCAGCCCAAAGGACACTAGTCTCCGTTTCTGGTGGTTAGCACGCTTTCATAAAGGGATCTCCTCAAGAATGACATCTCTGCAGTTAGCACTTTCTGCATTTTCTTCCTGGAAAACTCTTAGGAGAGACAAGACTAAGAATTCTCTATGAATGAACAAATGAAAAAACACATGAACAAATGAATGAATAAAAGAAAAACGTCTGGGTCATAAACCCTTTGAGTAGATAGATACACATACCACACTGCTGCTAAATCAGAAACACAATGTTGAAATTCCAGAATGGCCCCGAAAAACCTATGTGTAGAGCAAATAGAAGGGCATTCGGTGAGTGATAAGCACCTTTTATAACTGAGATTTTCAAATTCATTTCTGCATTTCCTACAACCCCAGTGCATTACAACCATCCCCACTTCCTTTCCCTCCTTTGATCCGCTCCCAAATGGGGTGGTGCTGAAACTACAGCACTGCTTTCCAATCTACCTATTATTCCAGTCCGCTCAATTACCCTGCACCAAAAAACTCTCCAGCCATCCCAAGAGTTCAGTTACACTCCAAAACATCCCTTCTGGATATCTTGACTACCTTTCCAGAAGGGGGAAAAATAAATTCCTCTTAGGAACGGCATATGATGTAAAGACAGTAAAGTTCATAGAGTTCAGATCCTTCCTTTTTTTTTTTTTTAAGATTTTATTTATTTATTTGACAGAGAAAGAGAGAGTGGGAGAGAGCACACAAGCAGGGGGGAGTGGCAGAGGGAGAGGGAGAAGTAGACTCCCCACTGAGCAGGGAGCTGGATGCAGGGCTGGATCCCAGGACCCTGAGATGAGGACCCCAGCTGAAGGCAGACACTTAACTGACTGAGCCACCCAGGCGCTGCTCAGAAACTTCCCTCTAAAGGTTAAAATACTTAAGGTGTACAGAGATAAATCGACTGTGCAAGAGTTTATTCTACAAGCAATCTGTGAGCCTCATTCCAGAATTCTATCAGATGACTAGCTGGTTTACTATTTAGGGAACTTGTGGAAGAATGTTAATGTATCCTGAAAGTAAAGGCATGCAAAAATCCAGGTAATTTTTGATTTCTTAATTTAATGCTTTTCCTTGACACCGATAGCCCCCATTTTCTTCCCCTGGCTAACCACTACCCATTGCTGAAGCACAAATTACAAGTACTTCCAATGAGCCTTCCCAGACACCCTTTCCTTATAACATGTTCAACTGAGATGTTGCCTTTTAGTGCTTTACTTTTATCAGTGTTCTCATTTCACTGTTCCACATGGCTCTTTAGGTGTTTGCCCTGTTCCCCTCAACTGCTGCCTCTTGGGGACAAAGGATGGGCCTTTTATTGCTATAAACCTGGGACCTAGCAAGTTACCGACAGATGCATAGTGAGCTGTCAGAAAAAGTTAAATGAATGGATAAGTAAATGCCCTTCTATGCCCTTTGGGAGACACAAGGGAGAGTGGATATCTCTACCAAGATGCTGACTGCCTTGATAAGAAAATACTTCCTCAGTGACCATATCTTTTGAGGGAGGCAAAAAAGTGAATCTCTTCCTCCAGACAATTTCTTTCTCTGATGATCGACTTTTAAGGGAAGTGTGATTATTTTACCAAGGATGACTCAAGCACCTATAATACCCATTAATTTTTACAGATAATCTGTTCTGTTTGAACATGGGCTCCTGGAGAGGGCTCATGGGTGGGAAGGAAAAGAGGATTCTTAAAACTTGGTCCTCATACACGGTACAGATTAGAACTGGGCTTGCTTACCTGATAAAAATTAGCTATTGGAGGCTGGGTGTTATACGCAACTAATGAACCACAGAACTTTACATAAAAAACCAGGGATGTACTGTATAGTGACTAACATAATTTAAAAGATATTATTACAATAAAAAAAATAAAAGTAAAAAAAAAGAATTAGCTATTGGAGGGTCAGAAATCTATACAATGTTTGTCTGATGGTGTTCTGAGGCACATTTGTATATGTTTGCATACTTTATTTTCTCTTTTATTTTTCCTTGGATCCTTCAGCAAAGTTCTTTTTCTAAAATTCATCCAATCTCAGCTGTTATAAAAAGGCAGAGAATAATTTTGCCAATGCTTATGTCACAATGAAAGAGAGAGCAGCAGCGTCAGCAGGAATAAAAGAACATCAAGGCCTCAATACCTATCCTTTGAACACCAAGAAAAGACAGGTTCGAGAGTACAGAAGTGTGATTTCTCATATACCACCTCAATATGTTTTGAATTTAGCACTTTCTTTCAATCCTCATGACCACAACCTCTATTCAGAATTGTTTCCAATTTGCATCATTCCATTATCTCCTAGACTCCAAGTCTCACCCCTCCCATCCTCACATCTTCTAATCCATTCACACCATGCTTTGTAGTAATTTCTCTGAAAAATTCTTCTATTTGTGACCAAGTTAAGCTTCAGCACCATTCCCTTAAAATTCTTCAACATCTTCTATGAGGCCAGTATTACTATTACACTAAAACCAAAGATATCACAAGAAAAAAAAATCAATATCCCCTATAAATATAGGTACACAAATACTTAACAAAACACTAGCAAACTGAATCCAATAACATCTAAATAGGATTATACACCATGAACAAGGTATATTATCACAGAAACGCAAGGTTGCTACAACATATGAAAATAAATCAATACACGACATATTAAAAATGGACAAAAACCATATGATTACCTCAGTAGACACACAAAAAATCATTTGATAAATCCAACATTTAATGACTAAAAAACAAATTAGGAATATAAGAGAACTTCCTCAATCTGATAAAAAAATCCTCTATTAAAAACCCATCATTAATATTGTAATAATGGTGAAAGACTGAATGTTTTCAGCCTAATATGAAGAAGGAGAAAGCTATACACTTTGCTATTTCTAGTCAAAATTGTACTGGAGGTTCTAGCCAGAAAAACTGGACAAGAAAAGGAAATAAGAGGTATCTGGATTGAAAAAGAAGTAAAATGATCTCTATCTGCACTTTACATGATCGAACATATTAAAAAATACACCAAAAAACTATTAAAACTAATAAATTATTTCAGCAAAGTTAATATGATTTTTTAACTAGTAAAACATCAATATATTTATATACTAGCAAACTGAAAGAAAGCCATTTTTTACAGTGGTACCAAAAAGAATAAAACTATCTGGGAATAAATTTAACATAAGTAGTACAAAGTCTTGAACAGGGAAAGCTACAAAACATTATTGAAAGAAATTATAGAAAAACTAGATAAATGTGTAAGTATCCCAAGTTTATGGGTTGGAATATGTAATATTGTTATGATAGCAATACATTGCAAGTTGACCTAAAAATTCAACAAAATACTGATAAACATTCAGCCCTCTTTCATGCAGAAATTGACAAGGTGGTCATAAAGTTTATACGGAAATGTAAAGAACAAAATGAAGGACTTAAATGTTCTAATTTCAAAACTTTCTATAAAGCTATAGTAATCAAGACAAAGTGATATTGGTGTAAGGTGAGATACATAAATCAATGGAATAGAACTCAGATTCCAGAAATAAATCCTTATATTATGGTCAACTGATCTTCAACAAGGGTGCCAAGATAATTCAATAGGGAAAGAAGATCTTTCAACAAATGTTACTGGGAGAACTGAATATCTACATGAAAAAGAATGGTGCTGGAACCCTACCTCATTCCATATACAAAAAGTAACTCAAAATAGGAAAAAAAAAAAAAAAAGCTAGTATAAAATCTAAAACTATAAAACTCTCAGAGGAAAACACAGGAGTAAATCTTTATGACCTTGGATGAGGCAGGAGTTTTTTAGATATGGCATCTAAAGTACAAATGACAAAAGATAAAAATAGATGAATTGGACTTCATTGAAAATCTTTTTGTTTTAAAGGCTACCATCAAGAAAATGAAAAAAATAACCCATGAGAGAAAATATTCATAAATCCATATATTTGATAAGAGACTTGTATTCAGAACACATAAAGAACTCCTACAACTCAACAATCCAAAGACTTATAACCCAATTTTAAAATGGTATAATGGACTGAACTGTGTCCCCACCTGTCCCTCCCCCCCCCCCCAGTCCCCATCCCCGTATTCATATGTTGAAGCCCTAACTCTCAATCTGACTGTGGTTGGAGATGGGGGCTTTACAAAAGTAATTAAAGTTAAATAAGATCTTAAGGGTGGGGCCCTAATCCAATAGGGCTGGTGTTCTTATAAGAAGAGTTTTGCTTACCTAACTTTCTCTCTTATCACTTCAACATATTCATCTATTTTCTCTTAAAAGTAGGCATTCTCATCATTATCTTCCTGGAAATTCATTTTCATTCTTTCATATCCAGTTCCAGGGCCATTTTCTCTTTATCCCCCCCAATCAGCAGACTTGATTACTTTTTAATTTGTGCCCATGCTGTATACTTTACATATTTCTGAGTATCTAAGTATTTTCTAAGGATGTTAGAAAATTTTTCCTCTGTGGTCACACAAACAATGGAGTTAGTCAAAAATATTTCCTTAAAGTTCACCATTTAAAAAAATCATGATGTGTCAATAATTAAACAAAATTCCATCGTGTTTGGCATTTGTTGATAGTGTACTGCAAATGACCAGTTGATGCCATGATGCCTTACCTGCACAGTAAGGACAGACAGCATGGACTTCAATGGAGAGACTGGAAATAAATTTGGCAGAGACTACTTCTTTTTACGAAAATATTGTGAACTTCATGGAGAACACGCACATGCTACTGAGCAGAAATAACTGTGTATTGAAAGTTGAAAGCTACCATGCAAAAAACCCGGCAAATGACATATTTTCAAAAGGTTGGTTCCCATTTGGTGTCTGCAGATGCTGTTCCAACAAATCCTGATCCTATGTGACTTCCCCATAACTTTCTCTTCATATAAATGGGTATTTCCTGGTAAACAAATATACAATATACTGTTTTAGTTCTGCATTTTGCTGGTTGCATCTTTCAGGGGAAGGATGCACACTACAAAGCCTGAATTTTAAGTATGATAGCACATAAAATGTACTCATCATGTTTGCATCACTACATTTTTATATTTTTATATAATTTTGTTTTCCAAATTCAGGTCAATAATGAGAGATTATTTATATTAGTACATTTTTACTTGTATTAATTTTTATATATTCACTAATACAATTGACTTAAAGTCTTCTAAGATATAAATACAAGTCTTTAAGTATGGCTAGACAGACTGAAAATATTGTTTAGCTCTCTAGGTACAATCAAGATTAAGAATAGTCATAGCAGGGGCGCCTGGGTGGCACAGCGGTTAAGCGTCTGCCTTCGGCTCAGGGCGGGATCCCGGCGTTATGGGATCGAGCCCCACATCAGGCTCTTCCACTATGAGCCTGCTTCTTTCTCTCCCACTCCCCCTGCTTGTGTTCCCTCTCTCACTGGCTGTCTCTATCTCTGTCGAATAAATAAATAAAATCTTTAAAAAAAAAAAAAGAATAGTCATACCACTAATTTTTCTTGGTGTGTCTTGAAAACAGGAATCCAGTAATTCATTGATACACGAACTATTTAAAAGAATAGATATAAAGGGGCACCTGGGTGGCTCAGTGGGTTAAGCATCTGCCTTCAGCTCAGGTCAAGATCCCAGGTGGGACTGAGCCCCATATGGGGCTCTCTGCTCAGCGGGGAGCCTGCTTCTCCTCTCCTTCTGCCTGCCACTCTGCCTACTTGGTGTGTGTGCTATCAAATAAATAAATAAAATCTTAAAAAAAAAAGAATAGACATAAAAAGATCTCAATTCTCCCTCTTCTCCAAAAGTCACCATAGGTAGTGGAGTATAACTGAGCCATAACAGGGAATACTGTTAATACTGGTATTAGGCCCGCAGGTTCGACATGGGGTCTGATAACAGCAAGGTAAACACACTGATCACTGACACTTCTATTGAACTTGCAACTTTAGAAGTCACTTTTACACACTTTGTCTCATTTCATTCTCATAATATAACCCCTGATACCAGTAATGTAGTTGTAAAGTAATGAACTTGGGTTTTATCCCCATTCTATAGGTTAAAAAGCTAAAGCAAGGGAGGTTGAATAAATCTTACAAGGTCAAAAAGTCATGCACAGAACCAGAACCCAAGTTTACTGCCCCCTTTCTGGAGCTCTTGCCACTTCCCTGTTGTTAAGGAGCAGAGCTGTGTGAAACGACAGGGATGGCGAATGTGCTTAAGCACGCCAGGGCTGGAGAATACCACCTGGGGATTACATTCAGGTGCAAGGTCTATAGTCCCTATGACTTACCGAGCTCTGTGCCAGGTGACAAGATAACAAGATGTGATGATATGCTTTTATGTTTCCTTATGCAGCCTGGTACGTGTTATGATGGAAGGAAGCCATGGACCCACTGACAAGTGATATTAGCATATATAGAATATTGAAAGGGTAATTAAGAAATAAAAGATAAGCCAAGGGATATACATGGGAAGCCTTTCCTTCTCCAAGACAAAAAAGGAAAAGTACGTTAAAACCAAACTCTTTGTGGATGGAGAGGATTTCCATTCTTGACCTATCATTACAAAAATAACAGTAAACCTTAAAATACACTGATGTCCCGCCTACCAACAAATTACAAGTTTGTTTTCCCTGATCTATTACTGAGCCTGCTTTTTTAAGGCTGAACTCTCTCCTCTCGGACTATTGAGTTTTGTAAGATTGCTACCTATTCTGTGAAGTGTTACAAACCTTTATATTTTTAAACTTGCCATTTTAAGTTTAAAAAATACATCTTAGTCGTCTCAGGTTGCCCTAACAAAATACCTAGACTTGATAGCTTAAACAACAGAAATATATTTTCTCCACGTCTGACGACTAGACATTCATAATGAAGGTGCTGGTAAATTTAATTTCTGGTGCAAGCCCCCTTTCCTGGCTTATGGACAGCCACCGTCTCACTCTGTGCTCACGTGGTCTTCCGTGGTGCATGGGAGCTCTAGTGTGTCTCTTCTAATAAAGGACACTAAGCCTATCAGGATCAGGGTCCCACCTTATGACCTCATTTAACTGTAATTACTTCTTTAGAGTAGCCCCATCTCAAAATACAGCCACACTGGAGGTTGGGCTTCCACCTATGAATTTTGGGAGGACACAAACGTTTGGACCATAACGGATACTTCCTCTTAAAATTTGAATTTTTTGAAAATCATGTTCAGTCTACTTCTGATCTTCAAATTTTAAAACCTTCAGTCTTATTTGCCTTCAGACTTGATCTTTCCAAGTTACAAGATTTATCATTTTTCCAAATCCTTTTTATTAATTTAGCATCTCTTCCCTAGACCTATGGCCTTTGACGTCAACTTCATTAAAATGTAATTCACATAAAATAAAATGCACCTATTTTAAGTGTACGGTTTAATGAATGTTGCTAAATGTATACATCTGTATAACCACATCACAATCAAGAAATAGAACATTCTTTCATCCCAAAAACTCCCTAGTGTCCCTTAGCATTAACCACCACACTCGTGGCACCAGGCAACCACCGGTCTGCTTGCTCTCACTATAAATTAGATTTACCTGTTCTCCATTATCCCACAACTAGAACAATATTTACTTTTTTGTGTTTGGCTTCTTTCACACAGCATGTGTTTGCGATACACCCATGTTACTGCAAATGTCAGTTTCTCTGTCCATTACTGTATAGTTTTCCTGTATTTGTGTCATATAAACATCACATATATAGGTCACAGTTTTCCCTCTGACATGTTGATAGATGTTCGGGTTGTTTCTATTTTTGAGCTGTTACAAATAAAGCCACTATGAATATTTGCATGAATCTTTTTGTCGACTAGTTTATAGTTTTCTTGAGTAAATGTCTGGGAGAACTGATGGGCTGCAATGTAAGTATTATCTATAACTTTATAAGAAACAAGCACACGGTTTCTGCAAAGTGGTTGTAGCATTTTATCTTTTCGCCAACATGTATGAGAGTTCCAATTGGTATGTTCTCCACAACACCAGGTACTGTCACTCTTTTAAAATTTTAGCCATTCTAGTGTGTATGTGGTTTTAACTTTTTTTTTTTTTTTTTAAGACAGCGCAAGCGAGCACACGCACAACCATGAGCAGGGGGTGGTGGGGGGGAGGAGAGAGAGAATGTGAAACAGGCTCTATGGCCAGTGTGGAGCCTGACTCAGGGCTCGACCTCACGACCCTGAGATCATGACCTGAACCGAAATGAAGAGTCCAACGCTTAACCGACTATGCCACCCAGGTACCCTAACTTACATTTCAATGATGGCAAATAATATTAAACAGTTTCACACATTTATTGGCCATCCATATATTCTCTTTTGTGAAAACTACCTGCAACTCATTTCAAATATATATTCTTTATTCAGTATATGTATTATGGATATTTTCTCCCAGTCTTTGGCTTGTCTTTCCATTTTATTATAAAGAGAACGAAGCTCTAATTTGGGTGGTGTCCAATTATCAGGTTTTCTTAGTTCATGATGCTGTGTCCTGAGAAGTCTTTGTACAGTCTCAAGTTGTGAAGGTTTTCTCTTACAATTCAGTGGTGGTATAGATTTGGTTATTTAGGTCTATGAAAAATTTAGAATTTTGTGTATTGTGTGAGGTGAAAGTCAACTCTATTTCCAAATAGAAATCCAGTTTTTCCAGTACCTTTTGTTTAAGAGTATTTTCCCTCATTGAATTGCCAGGTATCTTGGTGGAAGGTCTATTCCACACATGTATATGGGTCTACTTCTAGTCTTCTGATATATATATATATTCATCCCCACACAATACCACACTATGTTGATTACAACAGCTTGATGGTAAATATTGAAATCAAGAAATAGAAGCCCTGTCACATTGCTACTAATTTTAAAACGTGTTTTGACTGTTACAGAACCTTTGCATTTCCATGTAAAAGTTATAATTAGTCTGTTGATTTCTTCTAAAAAGTCTGCTGAAAGTTTTGAGATCCCATTGAATCTATAGTTCAATATGGGGACAGCTGGCATTTTGTCACGTCTTGGACATCTTTGGGGGGTATTATTTAGCATCTTATAGGGTAGAAGTGAGATTTTCTTGCAGCTTTCTATAGCTTAAGCAGAAAGGAAAACTTTCCAGATTTTTTTCTTTTACATTGTCCCATTGTATGTTTTTTTTGTTTTTATTCAATCAATGTGCATGTTTAGAACTGTTTTACCGTTTTTGTCTGCTAAGTCTATGTTTCTGTATCTATTCTGTTTCTATTAATTTTTCTCCTGGTAGTGGGTCAGTTTTTCTATTTTGCATCATATCATCCAAATTTTTGTTGGGTGCTAGACACTGTTTTACATTGTTTAGTGCCTGGATTTTATCACCTTTCTTTAAAGAGTGTTGAATTTTGTCCTTGCAAGCCTTAAATTTAGTTGTGGATCCTTTTGAGGGTTGTTTCTGAGCTTTTTCACAATGAGGAGGCCTAAAGCATCCTTTACTCTAGGGCTTGCGTACCCTGACTACTAAGGTGCAAACTCTTCAGGTGTAATTGTTAGGAATACCTCAGGTATTCAATAGAGTCTATGCTCTGGCTGATTAGAACTTGAATGTGGCCAGTTCTGTGACAGCTCCTGGAACTGTTCATTTTATATCTCCCCAATAGTACTTGGCTAGCCATGTGGCGTTGGGCTTAAACTATGCACAGCCTCATAATTATCAACATACATAAGGGTCCCTATGCACATTTTTGGAGCTCCTTTTACGCAGAGCTCCCCTCTATCCAGTCCTCTTCTCCACAAATTCTGTATGTTGTCTTCATCTCTTCGACCTCTGATCTCCGTCTCCTTGATTCGGTCAGCACACCAGGCTTTGCTTTTTCTCTTCCCACATTATGACCTACGGAAAGTACCTCAAGAGTGTAAGCCGGGGCTATCATAGGGCTCACCTCATGTTTGCCTTCTGGAGGAATCACAGTCCTATACTCACTTCCAGTTATCGGCTAGATTACAGTAAGAGGAGACGAGTTGGAACAAATGACTCTGGCGTGGCCAAGGCAGAAGTCCTTTCAACTTGCTATCATTTTTTAAATGTTTATAGAGTAATGCCGTATAAACCCATGACAGTTTGTTACTATGCTGAGACGGAACATCCTAATTAAATATCAGTCTCTCCCAGATGATACCCGGCACATCATCGAAATTTCTGCCATATTTAGAAAATCATGCAGATTCCTTCAAGGAATGACTTGTGGTCTGTATTATATTTTTTAAGTGATAATTTTTTTGGAATTTCTTCGTTCTTTACGAAATGGAATGTGCCAAAAGGGATTAAATGTGATTTTTTTTCTTATAATGGACAAGGAGCCAAACGCCTACAAAACTCACTTGTAAAACCTTCCTTAGGACAAACACTTTTGACTCAGACAGTAGCTACCTTTAGAAAGGTAGTTGTAGGAACCCTAGAGTCATTAAGGATAGCCTCTCTTAGAAGGGGGATTAAATAACCCCATTATTTGGAGAAAAATGAGTAATAAGACCATTTTGTTTGAAAGGCTTAAGAAAAGCATTCTGATACAAAAGATAAGTGGTAGAAAGGGAATCCCAGCACAGGCTAATCTCTAAAAGGTGACATTAAGCTGAATGCTAAGGCTCAAGTTTCGCACGGGGCACCCTACTATAAGCATTGGATGAGTATAGTCCAATAGGCCGTGTAAGACCAGGAATCATTTGGCGGTGAGACGCAACACTGACAGTAGACTAATCAGACCCTAGTTCTCTTTCATGAGAGTAGTAGGCCAGGTCCTCCTTGGGACTGTGCAGGAAGATTATAAGAGTAAATCCTAGTGATCTTTGGACATTTCAAAAGATCTTGATTTCCTGCTAAAAGCAAAGGTGGAAGCTCAAGAGGTTAATCAAAAATACAAAATTACAGGACTATATTTGTGCACTACAACTATAGCACATTTCATATTACCTACAGACTGGAGCATTTGGGTGAGATCATCATAAAAAGTTTCTTTACAGTATTTACATGTAATTTTAAAAATGCAATGAACACCAAAAATTCTGTAACATCCCTAGTAGTTCACATTAGAGAACTTATCCTTACAATAGTTACCTTTGGAAAATATTTAACTTTTTAAAGTAAGAAATATATAACTCCATGTGGTACTATGATGTGTATAATGATATTTTCTGATTTCTGTGATTAGAAGGCGTCAGTCTATACTCACTTGATTAAAAAATAATAATAAAGCTGCTAAAAACAGTGTGCAGATATCTCTCACTTCTAATGAGAGGAAGCTACCTAGTATAGATAGATTTTATTGTATTTTATTGTGTATAGAGAAATTACTTCATTGAGTATTACGGTTTTTAAAGAATAAATGGAATGAGAGATTCCATGATATTTTACATAATGTTAACTAATAAAGAAGGTTGCAAAAATGGCAAGGAATAGAAACACTATTTAAAAATAAGTGTCTGGGGGCGCCTGGGTGGCACAGCGGTTGAGCGTCTGCCTTCGGCTCAGGGCGTGATCCTGGCGTTATGGGATCGAGCCCCACATCAGGCTCCTCTGCTATGAGCCTGCTTTTTCCTCTCCCACTCCTCCTGCTTGTGTTCCCTCTCTCGCTGGCTGTCTCTATCTCTGTCGAATAAATAAATAAAATCTTTAAAAACAAAAGTGTCTGATTAATAAAATAAGCATCATTATATTAGACATTCAGGGGGGAAAATGTATAAGATTTCTAACATTTACTTTCTCTTGAACTCTTTCAAATGTTTGTCTTTTCTTAACCTCTCTCCTGAGCTTCAAATCCATATATTCATTTGCCTACTTGACCTGTGTGCTTAAGTACTTAACAGAGAGCCTAAATTTAACATATCCAAAATGAAACTCAATTTCCACCTCTGCCCACAGTAGCACAATTGGTTCCTCCAGTAGTCTCCTCCATGGCTCCTACTTGCCCAGGCTAAGAAACGGAGAGTCATTCCTCAACTTTCCAGTGGAGATCATCAACATAAGATGACCATGCTTTCCACCTGGCAGCTCCCATGTGTTAACCCCCCCCACCACCAAAAAAGTTCAAATCCAGTTTGAATTCTATAGTGAAGAAAAACAACAATGTCCTCTTCTAGTATCAAGCAGATGATTTTCCATTTTCTGCACCAGAGTCAAGTTCAAAGGGTCCTTGTCCCCCATTGATTTTATCAAGGCAGCACTTTCCAAAACTACCTGCTAGTGCTCTGTGTGTAGTGTATCTGCTACTACGACACCTGTAACAAATTACCCCCATCTCGGTGGCTTAAAAAACAGAAATTTATTCTTTCGTAGTTCTACAGGCCAGAAGTCTAATGGCAGTTTTACTGGCCAAACTGAAGGTGTCAGCAGGGCCATTCTCCCTCCAGATGTTCTAGGGAAGAATCCATTCCTTGCCTCTTCCAGCTTCTGATAACTGCCAGCATTCTTCAGTTTGCGGATGTGTCAACTCCAATCTCTGCCTCTCTGGTCACATTGTCTTCTCTTCTTCTATGTTAAATCTCCCTTTAGATGAGGGAGTTTCTCTATACCCTTTTATAAGGATACATGTGATTGCATTTAGGTCCCACCTGGGTAATCCAAAAAATTTCCCCATCTCAAAATTCTTTAATCACATCTGCAACTGCACCCCCCCCCCGCCCCGTTGCTGTTTTGGTTTTTTTTTTTTTTTTTTTTTTTTTGCTATAGAAGGTAAAATTCGCCTGTTCTAGGGATTAGGATATGGTTCTTTCTTGGGAGAGGGCATTCTTCAACCTACCACATTCATGCAAATATTTCAAGTAATGACTTTAAACATATCACTGATTGGATGAAGAGACCTAGGGCTGGATTCCAAATCCAACTCCAATCATCTCTTTGTATATCTAAAAGTTGAATTGATATTATCTTCCCCAGATACAGTTGACTATAATACTTTTAATATTTTTCTCAACCTATCATCCCTATTTTTACCTATAACACAATTACAAATAATCAGTGTTTATATTAATTACTACAGATAATTTATTCTGGATTATTACAAGATTTGTCAGTTGCTTGTCATGGAACGCATGAATATTGACAGTTGCACTCAGTGAATCAAATCCATCTTCTTTACCAACAGAAGGTCTCATAAAGAATCTTTCTTGTTGATTTTTTTTTTTATTTTTAGAATGGAGAATTACACCCTAGACGTGGTATATCACCCTTCTTTTATGTTATTTGGAAAAACATAGTGATTTATTTTTATTTCTAGTCACTTACAGTCAGATCTTTCAAATGCCTATTTCTGAAATAAAGTTATGCTACCCCTGAAAAGGGGCTCCTTTTTTCCCCAACTAACCATTAAGTTTAATGTCATGGACTGAGAAAGTTCAGGTAGTGCAAAGATCCCAGTCTGTTTCTGTTCTGCACCGGGTTTCAGTTCTGCCTCCATTTTCCCAGCTCAGGTTTCCTCATCTGCATCTATAGAGAATGTTGCTAAGAGAATTAAATGAAATAAGTATATTTTATGAACTATAAAATGCCATTCAAGTTATTATTGTGGTTACTTTTGAGACCCTTCCTATAGATGTCTTTGAAACGGTGTTGTTTCAAACGATCCCCTGCTCATTCATTTGCACTTATTCATCAGTTTAACACTTACTGAATACCCACTGTATACTAGACACTGTTCTTGATGCTAGAGACACAAGAGTAAATAAAGTCAACTAAGTCGTTACCTCCACAGCACTTATACTCTAATAGAGACCATTAAACTCTAAAGAATTGCTAAACTGCTAAGAAATTGCCCTTTTAGGTCTGTTCTTTTCTGGTTTATGGAGAGTACACATGCACCCATTTTTCATTCACTCAGATTACTGGGCATCTACAGTATGTTGGAATTTTCTATGGATGCACTCATAAAAATAATGGTCCCTTCCCTTAAATGGCTTAATCTAGTAGGTGAAATAATAATCCAGCAATGCTACTACGAAGAGAAAAAGAAAGAGGAGCTCCTAAGAGGGAGCATCCAGCCCAGGCCAGGATGTCCTGTCTTCTCAGAGGTGATAATATCTAAGGCTGGGTCTTGAAGAACTAACAGGATTGGTGAGGGCGAGGTCAGACAGGCACTGTGGCAGGTAACTGCCAGGATAAGTAGTTCACGTGGTCATTGGAGCAGCTGCAGGTGAGAGCCTTATGGCAGGGGACTGTGCAACTACAGGGCATTCAAATAACATCCTCTACAAATTCTGGGAGGGGTTCTCCTTTCTATCCTCCCCAATAATAAAATACTTAGCAGTCTCAGTTTAAAATCATTATCATCAGGGGGCGTCTGGGTAGCGCAGTCATTAGGCGGCCGCCTTCGGCTCAGGGCGTGATCCCAGCATTCCGGGATCGAGTCCCACATCGGGCTCCTCCGCTGGGAGCCTGCTTCTTCCTCTCCCACTTCCCCTGCTTGTGTTCCCTCTCTCACTGGCTGTCTCTCTGTCACATAAATAAAATAAAAAATCTTTAAAAAAATAAAATAAAATAAAATCATTATCATCAGGATTTAATACCTTGTGAGTTGACATGCTATGTAAATGCCCTACACTTTATATTCTAATTGAAGAATATTCTCAGCTGGTTAGGTCAGAAAGGCCTTTCTGACTATCTTTGCTTGGTAAGACCAGGCAGGTTTTTCACTACAGAACTGTCTTTGACATTGTCTTGATACACACTTCTAAATAACTGGCCTATAGTTTCTTATAATTCCCTTGACTAATAGAAACTGAACTGGAGCAGAGCTGAGAATGCTAGAGCAGAGTACACAGATTCAGCTGTAGGTTTTGGCAGTGGTAGTGACTGAGCAATTCTTTTTTTTTTTTTTTTTTTTTAAGACTTTATTTATTTATTTGACAGAGACTGAGCACAAGCAGAGGGAGCAGCAGGCAGAGGGAGGGGGAGAAGCAGGCTCCTTGCTGAGCAGGGAACCCAAGGAGAGGCTGGATCCCAGGACCCTGGGATCATGACTTGAGCCAAAGGCAGACGCTTAACCGACTAAACCACCCAGGAGCCTGACTAGAACAATTCTAATGCCATTCACTCATCAGGTATTTTTCATTTCCAATTTAGCCAGTTCACACTGTATTCCTTGGAAGGCTGCTGATTAACCCTGTATCCTTGGTCCTACCATTAGTTGAGCGGCAAATTTATTTGGGCAAAATATTATTTTTGTATAATTGCCCCAATCATATTTTTGTATACTTTTTACTCATCTTAGGATTCTTCACCTTAGACTACACATCTTGCATGTTGTAAAAGCTAGATATTGTAAAACTATCTGTAGAGTGACCAAAGTTTATCTTGCATTATGTCTGGATTCTTTTTTTTTTATTTTATTTTTTTTATTATATTATGATAGTCACCATACAGTACATCCCTGGTTTTTTATGTAAGGTTTGATGATTCATTAGTTGCGTATAACTATGTCTGGATTCTAATGTGGTTCTAATGACCATTCATGGCCTGTTTATGCTGGACTAAGGATTATCACAAGTGTGGTGTTGGTAGAAATGTGACAGCTTTATTCCCTTCTTCAAAAAAGACAGAATTATCTCGTTTTTTTTATGGGCACACTGGTAGTAATTATCCAATGGTTTGCTGACTGAATGCAAAACACGCCTTTGTTATGACTCTGGCCTCTGTAAAAGTGTCATCCTTTGAGTCAAACTTGAAGGGCCAGATTAAGCTAGTCAAGCTTGGCACCGAGTCTTGAACTAAATCACTAACCCCATAAAGTATTCAATGAGAGGGATGGTTTTAAGACAAGAAAGATCCTCTTCCCCATTACCTCTCTGTGGAGATGACTGTCATCCCTTCATTTTGAAGTGTTAAGAATGGTCTTGGTTGTGTGATTTATCATAAGAACTGGTTCTTGTTGCTCTTTCCGGTACCTCTCCTTTATCATCAATTGATCTGACACCTCCACATTTTACTGATACAATTTGTTCTGTCCAGACATCCTCTGAACCACTATGATTAGGTTTCTTTTTCAATTGAGTACATTCTGGGGTTTAAAACTCCCCTCTTACTGACATAGTACACCAAAAACCATGCGCCAGAGCAGAGAGCACTTGTCACAACAAAAAAGATCACCAGTGCAGGACATTTGGGCTGGACAGAGAGCTACAATACTCTACAGACAGTGCCAGCATTTGGAGGACACAAGACCTGTAGTGAAAATCATCTGCTGGAGAGCCAACACCGCAAGGCTGTTTTTCTACAGTGATGTCACCAAGATGGCAGACCAGGCGCTCCCAACTTCTGTCCCCCTACAAAGATCAATTAGACAGCTATCCAGGAACAAAAACAGCACTGGGAGAGCTTTGGAACTTAAACTTTAAAACACAGCGGGGAAAAAGCTGAGAATACCTCATGACAAAGGAAATAACAGTTTCATTTTGCTTGTGTCATTGCACTCCCTAACCCGTCATTGCTCGACAACAAAAAAGAGAACTTCCCAACTAGAAGCCGTTCCCTTCATGGGGAAAGGGGGAGAGAGGTGAGTGATCAGGTTCCCCAGCCTTTTTGGATACTGCACAAAGAGCCCACTTCATTTTCACCCCAGGGACAAGCAAAGCTGAGATGAACAGACAGCTAGGAAGAAAGAAGACAATTAGGAGCTACCAGTATCATCCACATAGCAGGAGTGACTGCATTTCCCCGTGACCAGCTCCACAGACAATCCCAGTGGCTTTCACTACTGAAGAAACCCACAGCCAGAGCAGCTGCTGTGGACCCCTCTGCAAATTTCATTGTGTTTTTGCCCAAAACATTCATATTTACTGATGTAAGACACTTGAGGCCCTCCTTCATTCTTCCTGCCCCACCACTGGAGCCTAGGACCCACACAAGCAGCCAGTCCAGGCCTCTGCAGCTGTCTGAGTACAAGATGACAGCTTATAGTCAGGAAGCTGACCCCCGCTGTCATGTGCACAACCATGGCAAGATCCTGCAGCCACAGAAATA
Organism: Ursus americanus; assembly: GCF_024610735.1. NCBI lineage: Eukaryota > Metazoa > Chordata > Mammalia > Carnivora > Ursidae > Ursus > Ursus americanus. The sequence continues at coordinate 41,686,113 of NC_142130.1, forward strand.
TGCTGATAGCCAAGGCCCCCAGCCTCTTTCAGGCCTGGATTCAGCCCTGTCTCCAATCATTGGCCTGCACCACTGGGGTCACCTGCAACTAGCCAAAACCACCCTCTAGCTGTCCAACTGCACACCCTTACCCAACCCTCATCACTGGCATCCACTGCAATGCACACTCTCAAGGGGAGACTATGCAGCCACAGTTAGTTCAACATGTGAAAACCAATTAATGTGATGTACTAATAGAAGGAAAGAAAAATCATATAATCATGTCAATAGATGCAGAAAAAGCATTTGATAAAATTCAATATCCATTTATGATAAAAACTCTCAACAAACTTGGTATGGAAGAACTATACCTCAACATAAGAAAGTACATATATATAGCAAACCCAAGCTAACATCATCCTCAATGGTGAAAGGTTGAAAACTATCCCTATAAGATAAGGAATGAGAAAAGAGCGCTCACTCTCACCACTAATGTTCAACATAGTACTGAAAAACTTAGACAAGGCAATCAGGCAAGAAAAAGAAAAGGCATCCAAATTGTAAAGAAGTAAAATTATCTCTGTTGATGACATGATCTTATATAGAGTAAATTATAAAGATTTCAAAAAACTTGTTAGAACTAATCAATGAATTCAGTAGAGCTTCAAGATAAAAATAAATCGACACATAAAAATCAGCTGCATTTCTACATACTATCAACGAATTACCTGTAAAAGAAATAGAGAAAATAATCCCATTTATAATAGCATCAGAAACAATACAATACCTAGGAACATATTTAACCAAGAAAAAGAAAGATCCATACACCAAAAAAAATATTACATGGATGAAACAAATTGCAGACAACACAAACAAATGGAAAGATACCTATGTTCATGAATTGTAAGAGTTGATATACTGGTGATACATCCATACTACCCAAAGCTATCTATGGATTCAGTGCAATCTCTATCAAAATTCCAATGCATTTTTCATAGAAAGAGGAAAAAAAGTCCTAAAATGTATGGAATCACAAAAGATCCTGAACAACCAAAGCAATCTTAAGAAGCCAAAACGTCACACTTCCTGATTTCAAACTATATTACAAAGCTATACTAATCAAAACAGTATGACGCTGGCATAAAAAGACATGCAGTTTGAAATCAGGTTTTGAAACCATGTGATTTCACTTATATATGGAATCTAAAAAACAAAACAAATGAACAAACAAAACAGACTCAGATACAGGAAACAAACTGTTGGCTATCAGAAGGGGCAGGAATTGGGAGGGGTAGGATGAAATAGGTGAAGGGGATTAAGAGGTACAAACTTCTAGTTCTAAAATGTGGGGATGTAATATACAGCATAGGGAACACAGTTAATAATATCGTAATAACTGTGTGACGATAGATGGTAACTAGACCTATGGGGATCATTTCATAATATATATCGAAACACTCTGATACACACCTAAAACTAATAGAATTTGGTATGTCAACTGTATTTCAATAAAAAAAAAAAGATACACAGACCAGAGGAACAGAATCAAGATCTCAGAAACAAACACATGCATATACTGTCGATTACCATTTGACAAGGGAGCCTAAAATACTAAATGGAGGAAGGATAGTCTCTTCAACAAATGGTGTTGAGAAAACTGAATACATGCAAAAGAGTGAAACTGCACCCTATCCTACGCTACTCAAAAAAAAAAAAAAAGATTAACTCAAAACGGATTAAATATAAGTGTTGAAACTAAGACTCCTAGAAGAAAACACGGGTCAAAAGCTCCTTGTTATCTTGGCAATGATTTTTAAAGCACAGGCAACAAAAACAAAAATAAACAAGTAGGACAATATCAAACTAGAAGCTTCTGCACAGCAAAAGAAACAAGCAACAAAATTAAAAGGCAACCTAAGAATGGGAGAAAATATTTCCAAACCATATATCTGCTAAAAGGTTAATATCCAAATTACATAAGGAACGCATACAACTCAAAAGCAAAAAAAATAATCTGATTAAAAAATGAGCAGAGGACATGAACATGTTTCCAAAGAAGACGTATAAATGACCAACAAGTACAGGAAAAGGTGCTCAGCATCACTCATTGTCAGAAAAATGCAAATCAAAACCATAATGAGATAGTACCTCATACCTGCTAGAATGGCTGTTATCAAAAAGATAAGAGATAGCAAATGCTGCTGGAGATGTGGAGAAAAGGCAACCCTGGTACTTTATTGTTGGGAATGTAAATTGGTGCAGCCGCTATGGCAAACAGTATGGAGGTTCCTCAAAAAATTAAAAATAGAACTACCATATGATTCAGCAATCCCACTTCTGGGTATACATCCAAAGAACATAAAATTACTACCTTTAAAAGAAATCCATGCTTCCACGTTCATTGCAGCATTACTGACAGTGGTCAAGATATGGAAACAACCTAAGTATTCATCAGTGGATAAAGAAAATGTGATACACACACACACACTCACACACACACGGGAATACTATTTCAACCATAAAAAAGATGAACATCTTGCCATTTGGGCAAGATGGACAGAACCTGGGGGCACTGGAGTAGGTAAAATAAGCCAGACAGAGAAAGACAAATACTGCATGGTATCACTTATATGTGGAATCTTAAAAATATATATATATAATACACACTTAAATAAACAGAAACAGTATAATGGTGGCTGCCAGGGGCTGAAGGTTGGCTTAAATGAGGAAGATATCAAAGAGTACAGACTTTTTGTAAAGTGGTTATAAGATGAATGTACTGTACCAAAAGATGGACTTTTTGTAAAGGGTTATAAGATGAGTAAGTCCCAGGGGTCTAATGTATAGCATGGTTTCTATAGTTAATATATTGTATTGTATACTTGAAAGTTTCTATGAGTAGAGCTTTAATGTTCTCAACATTAACAATAACAAATGGTAATTACATAAGGCAAAGGATGTGTTAACCAATCTCATTGTAGTAAATATTTCACAATATACATGTGTATCAAATCATCACATTGTAACAAATGTTATTATCAATTATATCTCAATAAAGCTGGGGGGGAAGTATATAAATGATTAGCTAACTTAACAGTGTCTAAAGGTAGGCCTTGAAATTTTTCACAAAATATTTGAAATATCCTTAGATAAAATGATTAATAAAAGTTGGAATTGTAGTCTATAAGAAAAAAAAAAAAGGCCAGGTTTCCACCAACTAAAATGCAGCACGGTGTCAAGGAACAAAGGCATGGAGTTAGCAGTCATGCCACAGTAGAACAAAATGGAACAAGAGCAATGCAGGATATACAGATGTGGGTCTGAACTAGAGAAGGGTGATCCTTTTAGTCCCACTAGTGAATGGTATCATCTGCTCCTCCCTGAGGAAAAACTAGAAATTTAGATCAGATCTCATCATATATCCCTTAGTTTTCCCATGGTAGGTGTGTGAGTTTTCATTGTTGTGACACATTACCACAAACTTGGCAGCTTAAAACACCATAAACTTTGCAAAAGAATGAAACTTGACCACTATCTCACACCATACACAAAAATAAACTCCAAATGGATGAAAGACCTCGATGTGAGACAGGAATCCATCAAAATTCTAGAGGAGAACATAGGCAGCAACCTCTACGACATCGGCCAAAGCAACCTTTTTCATGACACATCCCCAAAGGCAAGAGAAACAAAAGATAAAATGAATTTATGGGACTTCATCAAGATTAAAAGTTTCTGCACAGCCAAGGAAACAGTCAGAAAAACTAAGAGGCAGCCCACGGAATGGGAGAATATATTTGCAAATGACACTACAGATAAAGGACTGGTATCCAAGATCTACAAAGAACTTCTCAAACTCAATACACGAGAAACAAATAAACAAATCAAAAAATGGGCAGAAGATATGAACACTTTTCCAATGAAGACATACAAATGGCTAACAGACACATGAAAAAATGTTCAAAATTATTAGCCATCAAGGAAATTCAAATCAAAACCACACTGAGATACCACCTTACGCCAGTTAGAATGGCAAAAATAGACAAGGCAAGAAACAACAATTGTTGGAGAGGATGTGGAGAAAGGGGATCCCTCCTACATTGTTGGTGGGAATGCAAGTTGGTACAGCCACTCTGGAAAACAGTGTGGAGGTCCCTTAAAAAGTTAAAAATTGAGCTACCCTATGATCCAGCCATTGCTCTACTGGGTGTTTACCCCAAAGATACAGACGTAGTGAAGAGAAGAGCCATATGCACCCCAATGTTCATAGCAGCAATGTCCACAATAGCTAAATCGTGGAAGGAGCCGAGATGCCCTTCAACAGATGACTGGATTAAGAAGTTGTGGTCCATATATACAATGGAATATTACTCAGCTATCAGAAAGAACGAGTTCTCAACATTTGCTACAACATGGACGGCACTGGAGGAGATAATGCTAAGTGAAATAAGTCAGGCAGAGAAAGACAACTATCATATGATTTCTGTCATCTATGGAACATAAGAACTAGGACGATCGGTAGGGGAAGAAAGGGATAAAGAAAGGGGGGGTAATCAGAAGGGGGAATGAAACATGAGAGACTATGGACTATGAGAAACAAACTGAGGGCCTCAGAGGGGAGGGGGGTGGGGGAATGGGATAGACCGGTGATGGGTAGTAAGGAGGGCACGTATTGCATGGTGCACTGGGTGTTATACGCAACTAATGAATCATTGAGCCTTACATCGGAAACCGGGGATGTACTGTATGGTGACTAACATAATAAAAAATCATTAAAAAAAAAAAACAACACCATAAACTTATTATCTAACAGTCAGACAGTCAGAAGTCTGGGCTGTGTTCTTTCTGGAAACTCTAGGGGAGACTATTTCCTTGCCTTTTTCAGCTTCTAGAAGCTTCCCACATACTCCAACCTCTGCTTCTATCTTCACATCTTCCTGTCTGATTCTGACCCTATTGCCTCTCGTAACAACACGTACAATCACACTGGGCTCACTTAGACAAAGTAGGATAACCTCCCAATTTCAAGATCCTTAGTCACGTGTGCAAAGTGCTTTTTACTACATAAGGTAATGTGTTCACAGGCTCCAAAGATTAAGACTTAGAGATCTTTGAGGGCCGTCATTCAGCCTACCACAGTGGAGTGAACTCTCAGTTCTTTTCAGACTGAGGATTAGTTAGGAAGAGTCAACAAATCGTTCTTGTCATCCTTCTAGTCCACTGTGGCTCCTCCTGACTCGGATTTGCTGGTGGTGTCCAAGAGTCAAATCTGAGTAAGCAACATCCCACGTAAAATTGTTTTAGTAAGATTTTTTTTTTTAATCTAAAACTCATGTGTGAATATATTCCTTCATTCAAGTCACTGATACACATTTTGAACTGCCAAGGACAGAGCCACGTTATAGTCAAATGACGATGCCACTCTTTAAATATTAAACAGCAAATTAGGCAAGTTATTAATTCACCTAATAATCCATGAAGTGTTTTAAGCATCTTATCCTAAATAACATGAAGGAAAAATAACCAAATTCTACACTTAAATCAACAGGTACTAAACCAATGATATTTTCCTGAATTAGCAATCAAAATCACTACTTTAAAATGATAGGAAATCAACACGTTTCACTTACACTTGGCAAATGCATACTGATTCCTGGTGATCATCACTTTCTTCTCTAAAAGTTCACAGGCCTTCAACTTAAAATTTAATCCCAAATGCTGATAAAAATTAAAATTCAGTTGTTTAATTAATGCTTTCTGGCATTAACACATCTCCCTTTAAAAAGTGAAATAGCATATGCAAATCTCAGGTTTCTTATACCCCTCACTGAAGCCAGGGACCTACACCAACTTCTTATTCTACATAGTTAGAAGAAGCATTTGGTCACCTTTTTCTCTCTCTCTAAAGCTTAACCCCATTCATTCACCTGTGCTTTAGCCTTTTCAGTGATTTTCTTATACTCCTGTCATTCTTTCATATTTATCCTTTATTATATGTCTATGTCTTTTGTAAAAGTCTTTTTTACACCTGGATGTAGAATGGAATACCTATGCAACTACATTATTTTCCTTAGATGTCTTTCCTTTTGCCTTTCTCTTTGAACTTTCCAAAACTTTTGTACAGTCCAAATTACATGTAGGGAGCTGTCCACCTTCATCTATTTTCCCTTTCAGAGTCCAGGAAGCATTTTAACAATTGGCTTTTAAAGTCCAGGGCACATGAATAACTAAGACCAATGTTCCTTTTCTTTGGTATTAGGCATTTACTATTATATTAATCATCAGTTTTTCCTTATTAGTTTCCTTGAAGTCTAGGATGGTATTTGCCTATATTAAATCTTTTACTTTTGACTATCTCATAGTCAAAAATTTATCAGATGCCCTCCTTTTGGCCAAATTAGACTTCCAACACATTTCGAGAGAGCCGAAGTCTCCTGAAACACCAGTATCTATCTTTAGAGCCTGGTATTATAAGAAGCTTATTTTGTCTGTTGAGGAAGTCTGTGAAACAACACCCATTATCATTTCAATTTAGTTCTCTTTCCATATCATCCTACTGCCCTTTGCCCTGCTTATGAACTAAAGCTCACAAATTTGCATACAGGTGATATTTTTCATGGGAGGAGCTTCTATTTCTAGTTGCTACATTCATGTCTAGAATCTAAAAACATCAAACTTATTAATGCCTAAAATTATGTTTACTTCCTTGACAACATATTGGGCTCAATTTATTACCCATTTGGGGTCCTAATTATTTATCAATTTAAGGCTCAAGTATATTTTAGGATGTTTCTATGCTGCCTTCACTTGATAATCCCTGGTCACAATAATCATTTCTAAAAAGAGGTACCACTGCATACAGCTGACGTTAAATAGACTGCACACACACGCAGACACCCCACAAGGCCTACTGATGAGAAATTCTGGCACATTTGCCCAGTGGAATATTACGGATTTATACAATACCAAGTATGTGGGTGCTGTTGACACATGGAAATAACTAAGCCCAGCATATGGATAACGTTATAAGCAGATCACCACACTGATTCCAACTATGTAAAAATGAATACATATAAATTAACCTCAATTAGAACATTTGGAGAATGTAAATAGTTGGTGTTTAGTCTTCAATAGCAGCAGCTTCAAGGAATCAAGATTTTAAAACTGCAACTAAGTAACCAAGAATCAAGATTTTAAAACTGCAACTAAGTAACCAAGAAGTCCATATCCTGTATGTACAAGGAGACAAATTTACACAGTTGACGTCCACTCCAATGTAATCATTAGGTTGACTCAGATGTAATAGTTGAATCACTGGCATTCTTGTGAAGTAACTGGGACCAAAGGAAGACAAAATATTCATCTTTTATTTCTAATCTTTTATACGTACGTGTGTGCACATATGCATGCACGTGTCTGTGTATCCAGAAAGATCAAAGATTTTAATTGGAGGGTTCATGAGCTCCTAAGTTTCTCAAATGCAGCCAAAACTAACCTGCATCCGACATCGGACTCATTTGGTGTTTTTTTGTTGGTTTTGTTTTGTTTTGTTTTGTTCTTACATGAAGGGCATTCCTGCTCCTGTCCAGGCTACACCAATCACAAATGCTGAAGCCCGGGACTCTGTTGACATTCACCTGAACTGATTCATAGGCATCTTAAATTTTAAGAACTATAACATTATCATGAAAGATATCAAGGGATCCATTAACCCCAAATCCTGAGTATATGATCATTTCTCATGGTTGTCATTAGATTTTTAATGAGTTCATGACTCCCAAAGGCTAGATGGAGCCAGGAGAAATTTTGAGATACCTCTCTCACAAGTATACTTTTCTACAATAGATGTGGTTAAGTTTTGGATGGCCCAGTATGCTTTGAGATAAAAAAAGAACCCTCATCCCCAACTTCCTTTTGAAGAGCAACAGTTTTCAAGGTGTATTTGAGAAACAATCCTTTTCCACTTTTTAGCTCAAATAAGATTTACTAATGGAATGAACCATCTGAAAGACCTACTTACCACAGAGACTGATCAAGTTCAGAATTTTATTTGACATTACAAGCCTAATTTTCTACAATGAGAGGCCCTGGTGTTTAATAATGTAGGATGTGAGTTATGCCTACAATCTTTACGAAAGATCTAAAAACCTTTCCATAAGTAATGCAGAGATTAGGCAGTGATCTGTGTCACGGAGGAGATCAAGAGTTTTTCTTTTAGGAATGGCAATTCTTAGATAGCAGATATCTTTAGCACAACAAAATCTATGGCTCTGAAAATGATCAAGTTTCATTCCAAGTTACATTGAGACTATGGACTTCAAGCTTAATGATGTTGTGATGGGAGTAACTTGGAGGAGAGAGAGTGAACGTATTTTGTATTTGGAGGCCAGTGAATAGACTGTGGTAGGCTGAAAAATGGAATCACAACATGTTACAGTTCTTAGTATCAAGTAGAGTCTATTTTCCAACTCCTTATACTGGGTAATCTTACGACTTACTTTGACAACAGAATTTAACCAATTCTCATATCTGGGCTGCAGCTTCCACATTTGCCTTTGGAACACTCTACTTCCATGGAAAGAAACAGACTAAGCTACCAAATGAGAGATTACATGGAGGAAAAGTCCTAGCTTGCCAACATCAAGGCCCTGGACATGTAAATAAGACCATCTTAGACCTTCTGCCTGTGATTGAAAGAGAATATGACTGCAACTGCATGAGTGACCTCAGGGAAATCCGCAGAAAAATCTCTACAATTACACTCAAGTTACAACTTTATATTAAGGAAGTAGGAATTTAAAAAAAAAGGAAGTCCTAGAGTGTATTTAAAAAACAACATCTTATTGTAGTAGCCAAGACTATATGCTGTCCAGATCTCCCTTCAAGGAAGGACTTGCTGTCCAGGGGTGGGGCATGCAGTTAGCAGACAACCTTCAAATGTCAGCTCCTTCAGAGTTTATCTCAGCTGCTGAGAAATGCCTCTCCCAAGGTCATGCCTTTTCTAGGGCTGCCCATGTTCAATGGCTGAATGAGATGGGAATACAAAGCCCCAGCAATTTCAGTCCTAAAAGTGAAATGCTGATAGGCACTTCTTGCTCAAGAGCTTCCCACTGGGTTTGTCCAAGGCTTCTAAATAAGTTTGTGAGAATGGCTGTTATTAGAGTTTCTTTGAGGTTGTAGACTGTGATGGCAAACATTAACCCCTACGTGGCCAGCTTCGAGGTTCAGAACTCTGATGAGGATTCCCATCATGTTCCCTTGAGACTACTACTACAGGGTATGATGGGGCAGTGACAAGATAAGTCTCTCCTTACTGGCCACTGGCTGCCATGTTCTTGCCGGTTAGACAAAGAAGGCAGTTCTCACTACTTACTTGGCCCCACTAGACTTTTCAGCTTTGTTACGCATAGCACAGGAGTGAAATAACAAATCAGACCCTGTCTTGAGACGTGCATTGATTTGTTTAAAAAATAGATGAGCTTTATCAGAATATTGAACTACCTACCGAGGTTTTTCAAATCATTTAATCTTCACAATGACTCATTAAGATGTACTATTCTCATTTGAAAAAAAAAAAAAAACAACTAAAACTGAGTTACTCAAGGTCATACAGGTATTCAATGATACAGAAAGATTTTGACCCTGGTCTGTATGACTCTTTAGCTCAATGTTCTTTCTGCCAGCTCACTGCCCTTACAGGGAGGGCTGAGCACTGACTGAAATGGGAGTACAATGTGACTGAAGAATGGGCATGGCCCAAAGGCCTAGCATGTATAAGTCTCTTTGTTACAACTACGAAAGAAAGAGAGGGAAAGGGAAAGACACAGAGAAAAAGAATGCGCCAGAAAGGAAAGGAAAGGGGGAGGGGATAATTAAACTAATCAACTCCATGGGAGGAAGAAGGAAGAGTGGCCATAACAGGAAAGGCTGGATAGAAGCCTATGAAGTCATACAAAAGATGGGAGAAATGAATACAAGAGCCCCAAAACTCTGGTGTGTAAGAATTTAGATCTGCCCCTGAAATGTGAAGTCGTTGATTATAGGACAAATAAGAAGTACCGCTTTATTGAGTGAACTAAAGAACTCATTATCCCATTGAATTACTGGCTAAAAATATAAGAGTTATAAGAAAATTTCATGAGCATCAGATTTTTAATGATTTGATGAAGGAGCCCAAGAAATTTGGGGGTGGGGGTGGAAAGAGAAACCCATAACGCCCAGTTCCCACAGGCCTCCCCTGGTCCTCGGCCAGAGGCAGAATTCTGGGCAGGATGGACCTTACCCTGCCCCAGTTTAGCATTTCCTGTATTCATTTACCTGCTTCTGGGAGGAGGAATATACTGCTGTGGCACGATTTGTCCTGACGAGGCTTTGGACTCAATTTCCAAACACTGAAAATCATCTCCCTTTCATTCTCCCTTAAAGACAGAGTTTGTCTCCTTGTCTCAAGGTCACTTGTTTGATGCATGGAGTAAGAGTGGTCCAGGGGCAGCCAAGCTCCTTCCTTCATCGACTCCCAGAGCAGCGTTCCTATAAAGTCCAAACCCTCCTAACTTGGGTTTAACTCCTAGATTTTTAAAATATAAACCTCATCTCAGCCCCTAGATTGTGCTTGTGGTGAAGGCGGTTAAATTTTTCCTTCTCCCTCTACCACTGGGAGTTCAACAGATTTTTGTTCTCTCTTCATCTCCTGCCCCACCCATCTAGGGCTGAAGGCCTGAGGTTTAAGTCTCTCTTGAAGAAACGGCCATGCTTCATTGAATCCTGCTGCAGCCAGACTGCTGTGGATGTCATGCTTCTGATGAGACATTAAATCAAGGTAAACATGAATCCCCCAGGCTGGAGCATCTATGAAGAGAAGAAAAATGTGGCTTCACCTCACAGGAAACACTACAGTCAATCTAGGCCCTCTACTTTGTTTCCCAGACCCCCATTCTCAAGAATATATATAAAATGCCCCCTCTGGAAATATATTAGAAGCCACATTTAATTTGGTGGGGAAAATATTTTCACAAACCTTGCCTGAATACAAATGCTCCTGACGAGTAGACAAAAATAAATACATTTGTGCATCAAAACAGAGTACTTCCGCTTACAACAAAGACGACCAATTTAACCTATACACCTGATGACCTGGGCGCGGGGCAGTGTAATGTAATGCAGACTATATGGGCAATACCGCAATCCAGTTAAAATCACACAAAAAGAACAAATCCGATTTTAGAAAAGAGCAAGGAGGTCCCAGCTCGGGACTGCAAATTTCAGACCGTCTTTCTCTAAATGTTTTAATTTTTCATATTTGGTTCTAATTCACCTGGAACTTTGATGATCGTTAAGGATGTATTTTTTAAACTAATCTTACCAGTACCACTAATTGGAGAATTATTTTTTATTCTGATATAAAACATACATGCTAGGCCTGTATCTACTCCCTCTCTTCTGTTCCACAGCTTTGCCCGTTGATTCCCACACCAGCGCCACACAGATTTGATGACTGAGGTCTACTGTATGTTGTAATACCTTATAGCCAAAGTCTATTTCATTTTTAAGATTTTTATTGCTATTCTCACCCATTTATTCTTCCACGTTAAAAATTCATTTTGTCAGGGGCGCCTGGGTGGCACAGCGGTTAAGCGTCTGCCTTCGGCTCAGGGCGTGATCCCGGCGTTATGGGATCGAGCCCCACATCAGGCTCCTCCTCTATGAGCCTGCTTCTTCCTCTCCCACTCCCCCTGCTTGTGTTCCCTCTCTCGCTGGCTGTCTCTATCTCTGTCAAATAAATAAATAAAATCTTAAAAAAAAAAAAATTCATTTTGTCAAATTCAAATAAATAAATCTCAATGGGATTTTCATTGAAATTGACTTTGGAAAGAACTGACATGTTGCCCTGAAATATATCTCCACTAGATAAGTGCTTTCTTAAATGTTTCTCATTTAACATTTGTGAACAATACCATCTACATCAGCCAAGATTTTCTGGTTGCCAGAAATAGAAACTCAAGTCATCTTTAAATGATGGGGGAGGCATTATATGCAGTTAACCCCAAATTGATCATAGTTCCTTCCATAAACTCTGAAACTATAAAGTGTCTAGGGAAAAAAAAAAAAAAACAGGAAAATTTTCCATGGCCTTGGCAAAGTATTAAAGAGGACACAAAAAGCATAAGCCATAAAATAAAACAACTGATAAATTGAACTTGTTCAAAATTTAAAGCTTCTGTTCTTTGAAAAACACCTCTAAAAAAATAAAAAGACATGTCACACACTGCAAGTAAATATTTGTAAAACATAAATTTGATAAAGGACTTGTATCCAGAATATATATATTCTCATAGTATAGTAATAAGAAAATAAACAAGAGGGGCGCCTGGGTGGCACAGCGGTTAAGCGTCTGCCTTTGGCTCAGGGCATGATCCCTGCGTTATGGGATCGAGCCCCACATCAGGCTCCTCCGCTATGAGCCTGCTTCTTCCTCTCCCACTCCCGCTGCTTATGTTCCTTCTCTCGCTGGCTGTCTCTATCTCTGTTGAATAAATAAATAAAATCTTAAAAAAAAAAAAGAAAAAGAAAATAAACAATAAAAAATGGGCAAAAGATTTGATCAGATGCTCCGATAAAGATATGTAAATGGCAAATGAGCATATGGGAAGATGCTTAACATCATTTTTCATTGAATCACAGTAAGATACGACTGCACACATGTGAGAATCGGTCAAATTAAAAATAATACACATCAAATGCTAGTGAAAAAGCAGAGCATTGGGAATTCTCACTCATGGTGGTAATGCAAAATGGTACAGTCACTTTGGAATAAAGTTTGGAAGTTTCTTGTAACATTAAATATATATTGACCATATAGCTCAGCAATCCTACACGTATTTACCCAGGAGAAATGAAAACATAGGTCCATACAAAAACCTGCATTCAATTATTTATTGTGGCTTTCAGCATAATCACCAAAAGCTGCAAACAGTCCACATGCCCATGAACCAGTAAATATATAAACAAACTGTGATATAAATTCACTATATCCATATAGTGAAATACTACTTAGCGGTAAAAAGGAACAAACTTTTTTGTTGATAGTTGCAACAATGAGGATGGATCTCAAATGCATTCAACCACGTGAAAGAAGCAATACTCAAAGGCCATACACACTTAAGGATTCTGTTTACTTATCACTGTGGAAAAGGCAAAACGGTAGGGACAGGATAATAAACCAGTGGTTGCAAGCGGGAAGGGTGGAAGGAAACACACTACCCAGAAGCATGACAGAACTTCCTGGGGTGATAGACACATTCTGTTTCTTGATTGTGATGATAATTATACAGTCTTTATACATTGATCAAAATTCATGGAACTATCCATCTAAACAGGGTGAATTTTAATGCATGTTAATTACACCCAAATAAGGATGTTCTAACAGGGGGAGAGGTATTTATTGGCTCATATAATTAAGAAGTCTGGATATTTTCTAGTTTCAGAGGTATTTGGGGCTGACTTATACAAGGTCCTTAGCCATCTATCTCTTGCCCTTCCTTCCTCCATGCTGACGTCCTCTGTCCAAGTATCCCACCTGTCACTTCCCTCTTACCATCATTTTTATAGCTCATAAACTCAGAACAAGATCCTCTCTCTCTTCCTGTAACAATAGCAATTCCCCCAGCAGGACACTGACTGGCCCTGCTTAGGCCGCACACCCATCTCTAGTCAATGAATATCTGCGTCCTGGGGAATGAGATACTCTGATTGGTCACCTTGAGTCATCTGCTCACCCCTGTGACAGGAAATATAGGCACATCAGAATTGCCTGGTGTGGTAAAGGAGCAGTTTGCAAAGGGGAGCCAGGCAGACAAAATAACAGATGTTCTGACACCCTCATTCTTGATTACCGCACATAAATAATCCGTCTGCTGCTCTTGTTGTTCAACAATACAGGCCTCCCAACTGCGAGCTGTGTGCCACGGAATCTGTACGGCATGTTTTAGCGATGTCCATCTTGTAATTTTAGGCTTTCACTTGCAATACATCATCTGCTATGGATACATCTCTTAACCTTCCCCTTTTTCTTCATAAGCCCAACCTAGTGTCTGTGGGTTGGAATGTCTCCTCCACGCTGAGAGGCTGGCTTTAGGGCAGAATGCATTCCACCCCTTCCAGTGGGTGATGTGACCTGCCATTCTGGTGACAGCAGTCTTAAGTAGTAACACTGCTGTCCAAATTTGCCCAGTTCTCAATGGATTCACCCAGCAGTTGCCCTGATACCCAGCAAGACAGGACAAGGCCAACAGGTGAGTTGGACTGACCTGGATAATCTCACCACACAAGCCTAACCCACACACATGCCACTTAAGCTTTCTTTCAATTGCAGAAACTGATTATATTGTGTGTGATTTTTTCTTAGGCCCCTCAAGAAGCAGTTACATTTTTGGAAGAAACCTTAGAGACAATTTAGTGCGAAAGCCTCATTTTACACATGAGAGAACAGAAACCCTGAGAGCTTCTTGCCCATGAAGTCAGACTAGAACCTGGGTCTCCTTATCTATTGACCTGTGCCTTCACCTCTACTTTCTGATGCTTCTCTTTTTTCTGAGATTTCCTCAGGTTAATGATTTGCTCTGAACATTTCTACCACAAATGAATGTAAATGTTTTGAAATGCAAATCAGTTAAGGTTGTCACCTACTTAGTAATAAATCGTAATGTTAGTCTGTTATCCTGGGAGGATGTAGAAACTTGTGAGCTTGAATTTCAGCCCTGGTTATAAAAATTATTAGCTGTGTGACCTTTGTAACTCACTCAACCTTTTCTTACCTATAAAAGATAATAACAGTATCTCCTTCTGAGGGATATCATGCAGAATCAATAAGATTTTCTAAACATTTAGCTTAATACCCAGTATGTAGTCCCTACTAAACAAAATTAGCTATTCTTCTCTCTTGGGTCTATGCTTCTGTCCTAGTTAAGAGAGAAAGTTTAGAAAGGAGGGAAAAGCAAAGACTTTTCCAGACAGTGACCCTAGAAGAACAAAAAGCGATTTCATTTAATGCTGCCTTAAGAAAACAGTGGTCTCTATATTGCTGTGACAGATGTCAGAGCAGGGCGAGTGAGTGATATTGTTTAAGATTTATTTGAGAGAGAGAGAGCGCGCGTGCACATGGAAGGGAGGGGGCAGAGGGAGAGAAAGAATCTCAAGCAGACTCCCCACTGAGTGCAGAGTCTGATACGGGGCTCCACCTCGTGACCCTAGGAGCTCATCACCTGAACCAAAAATCAAGAGTAGGATGCTTAACCAACTGAGCCACCCAGGCTTCCCCCTCCTTTTTTTTTTTTTTTTTTTTTTTTGAGCGATAGTTTTAGGACAAGGAAAACTACTTTTTGGATTTTGCTAGGTAATACTGAAGCTTACTTTAGTATCTCGAACTCTGGGATGATACAGTGGAAAGAAGGCCAGTTGAGGATTTGGGCAGCTTAAGGACAGAGAGGGCCACGAAAGACTACCCAAAATGACACAAGAGTGGAGAGTATAGAGGTATTCTCAGGAGAGGGAAGAAAAAGGAAATGGGAAGGCATCGGGTTCAGGCAGGTAAGGGGTCAAGCCCATGGAGATTAGCTGAACAGACAGTTGGCATAGGTCAAGGGAGGGTACAGTTGCAAGAACAAGGGGCAAGAATCCGAAAATTGACCATCTGAGTCTCACTATGAGGATCTGGCTCAATAGGACATTGGGTCATATGATGGCAATTACTAACAGTGAGCCTGGGTTCACCACTGCCACTAGGGCAAGAATTTCACACAGATCATGGCCAAGACTAAGACTGAGGGAGACTATGGTAAAAATCTACAGACAAGGTAAAGGGAAAAAGCATTTAGGCCAGAATGGGTAGTGAGAAAACTGTGTCCCATTTGTGAAGAAGCCCTTCACTGTTTTCTCATGACAACAGACTTTCACAATCCATATGACTTAAAATAGAAATAAAGAACAGGAAAGCATGATTGCAGGATTTATAAAGATATTTTGATACATGTGCCCAGAGGCATTTAAAAAAATATGGCCTTGTTTTTCAAAATTAAGAAAATGAATACATTAGTGATAAAGATGACATCACAGTAAAACCCAACGGATACATTTATAAATCATTTTCAAGAATACTCTAAGGCTCTTAGGGTGCACGTTATTTAGTCAAGTGGGAAGTATTCTTTCAAGAAACTTGCAATTACTCTATGAAATTCAGAGGTGAAAAATTCTACAGTCGTGGACAATTTTGGAATTTCGGATTTGTTAGGATATGTAAAGGACCCTGAAAGGGATACCTTTATTGCCTGATATAGCAGTGTGTGAGTGCGAGTGTGTGTGTGTGTGTGTGTGTGTGTGTGTGTGTGTGTGTTTCTGTGTTTAGGAGGGGGCAGGTAGAGGCACCGGGACAATGTGTGGGCATGAGGACTTTAAAAAAGTTGAGGGACTGAATATAAAGCAATGGATATGATTTCAGCAATTATGGAAATCATCTGATGGTTTTCAAACTGTGATTTACATAGATCTGAAAAACTCTGAGTTGGGATCTCAGTGAATGATCTAAGAGAAAGAATAAAAAGGAAGTTGAACTAGAAGCCCCTGTACTCAATTCAACCTAAGTGATTCTGCTTTTCACGTGTGTTACGGAGTTTGATTCCATAGAATGTCTGAAACAAGGGACTCCAATATTTATCTCAGGAAAACTGTAAAGGATTTCTAAATGGACAAAAATAGATTATTTCGAGTCCTGGTAAGTCCTTTCGCGTTTTTTACTTGGAGAAGCCTGTACCTTCTATTGTCTTTGAGGTATTTTACAACTCTCAGTTATAAAATACTTACAGTAATGCAAATGATTCTTGTCCACAGTAAGGCAAATTATTTTTTGGGGGGAGTGAAATATACCTTGTGGAGAAGGGCCAGCTTTGCATCTATTTATAAACTTATTTATTACCTATAATCTGTCTTTGAATTATTTGGGGAACTAACTGTCACATCTTACTGATTCCCTCACTAATTGAGTTAAATAAAAGTCTTTGACATGTGCTTGTTTTATATTAGTATGAGATTCATAAGTTACTCTTTAAAAAATTACCTTTTGAAACTTACAAACAATTGGCAGCTACCGATAGAAAGATAATTCACAAAGAAGTTATAACCTACTGAATCTAAGTAGCTTGAAGTGACAGTAAATTGTTAGTGTCTGTACTAGGACTAAAACTCAAATTTTACAACTCCCTGCCCAATGTCGACACTGCTCGTGTGATACTGATCACTGATATTTTAAATTTGATGAGAAAACTTAAACTTCTTAATACACAAAGATTTCCTGAATGTCAAAGTGCAAAGGTAAAAATTAAATTTGTCACATATCATGAAATTAGTTTTGTGTTAGCTGAGACTATGTATATAAAATTTGATTTAAACTTTAAAAGGACATGTCTAGACTGAAAACACAGTATTCTTTACCTCCCCAAGGGAGGACCCTCGTCTGTAAAAACTCTTTGGGTCTAAAGGAGTGACTCTCATCCTTTTTTTTTTTCCGCCTTGACACACATGATGGATGAGCCACACGCATGACACACTCTGTGGGCACAAATATGGCGGTCTATCCATCACATACAAATTTCCACACACTGGCTGTAACTTCCCTTTCTTCCTACCCATAGAGCATATCAGAATGCAAATGAATGGATGACTATTAAGGGTTTATTCTGAAATACATATTTTGAAAAGGCAAATCATTTGGTAGAATTGGGTATTTTACCAATTATAAGGAATAAATTATCTGAACGTATTTTACAATCTGGGACTCAGTAGGTTATTTCACTCCATGATTATTTGATAATCACTGGTTCAGAGAGAGGTTAAACCTTCTTTTGGATCAAAGGAGCAGAAGCATGTATCCACAAGGAAAGAAAGTGGAAACCAGCAAGAAAAAAAAAATGTAAAAGAAAACAAACTTTAAAGGAGACAATTAGAACTGGAGAAAATAGATTTCTAAGGGAGGGTCCTAGACAAGAAAGGATTAAAGGAGAGAAATAGAGAAAGATAAAGACCACATGAAGAAGCCAAACCAGTAAAAAAAAAAAAAAAAAAAACCTGATTCCAAAATAAATCTTTAAAATATTGTGTTGTGTTTTCTTTCTTTTTTTTTAATTTATTTTTTGTGTTGTATTTTCTAATGTAGAAAGTCTATACCCCTGTTATGGATTGGGCTATGCCCCCTCTCCCCCAAAACACTAAAATGTTGACATCCTAATCTCCACTACTTCACAATGTGGCTTTATTTTGGAGGTAGAGTCTACAGAGGTACTAATGTGAAAGTGACGTTGTCAGGGTGGGCTCTGATCCAGTAGGGCTAGTATCTTTATATAAAGGGGACACTGGAAACAGACATGCACACAACTAAAATACCACGTGAAGATGGAGGCAGAAATTGGAGTAGTATTTCTACCCACCAAGGAACACCACAGATTGCCAGCAAACCACCAGAACCTAGGAGAGACGTGAAACAGATCTCTTCCCCACAACTCTCAGAAGGAACCAACCCCGCGGACACATCGACTGCAGACTCTCAGCCCCCAGAACTGTGAAACAATTTCCGCTGCTGAAACCCCCGAGTCCGTGGGACTTCGTTACGGCAGCCCTACCAAACGCATACACTTCCAAGGCAACCACAGTCGTCCTCAAGAGCATGCGCCGGGTCCGTCTGTTGGAAAAGATGGCTCTCTCTGCTGTGGATCTAGAAATTGGGGAGAATTGGGAGCTGGGCAGACAGGGAACCAACAGCTGGACAGCGACTGCCAATTAGTGTTAATTCAACGAAAAAAGAGCGAAATCAGATATTATGTGTATCCAAAACACATTAAAATAATGAGAGGGTTAAGGGTTAAAGTGCTTGTAGGGTTGAGAACTACATTCCTGGCAGCAAACAGGTCAGACAAGGGGGAAGACACGATAAGCCTGGTAAGTCAGACTTGTCCAGCAGCTGGCTTCTCTCCAGGTCTAAAATATTGTTGAGAATGCGAGTACCTACAGCTGGAATGGTAACTTTCTGGGTAAAACAGAACAAAATTAAAATGCATGTTAACTTTTAACTATTCTCTTTGAAAATATGACTGAGCTCAGCTCTAGAAGTTTGCACCAGTAATGAATAAAGAGTTACACTGTTTGTTCTCACTTACAGGACTTCTGGCCATTATATCCCTACATAGGAGTCCTCACACAAATTTCAAACAGGGAGAAGGGACTACTGGCATTATCAAAATTGTAGATTAAACAAAAAATCCAATGTGTTTAAGAGTACATGAGGAAGAAGAATATAATGATTCCTAAAGCTCGAAAACATTAAAAACAGGAGACAAAGACTATTTGAGCAGTGAAAAATGTATTCAACCATCAAAAGTACATGCATCAAGGGGCGCCTGGGTGGCTCAGTTAAGCCTCTGCCTTCAGCTCAGGTCATGACCCCAGGGTCCTGGGATCAAGCCCCGCATTGGACTCCCTGCTCAGTGGGGAGTCTTCTTCTCCCTCTCTCTCTGCTGCTCCCCCTGGCTTATGCTCTTCTCAAATAAATCAATTAAATCTTTTTTAAAAAAAGTATATGCATCAAGAAAATACAAGAATAATCACATATAATTGTATAAAATAATTTGGCAAATGTCACATCAGATTACAAGACTAGTCTGACAATACTGAACTACTATATTATCATGTGAAAACTTCCTACCACCAACCATCTCTCCAGTCATTCCAGAACCCTGCTTTCCTGTAAGTTCTGTCAGCAAGGCATGTCTATTTCCTTATGTAGACCATAGTCAGTAGCACTGTGGAAAGCAGTGATAATAGACACACTGTCCTGCCTTGAAAATGAATATATGCTTGACTGTCAGTTGTCAAATGGTTGTTACCAAACTTGCATCACAGTTCTGGTTATGCAAGATTTTCTATTCTGGAATGTGCCCTACAGATGTTATGCTCCTCTATGGATCATTATCCCTCTTTGCTTTTCTCCTTTGATCTTCACTTCTTGTTCTTTGCTTCTTTCTCCCTTCTAGTAGTTGCATTCACTTGTGAAATCAAGTGAATTTTACAGCCCATACTCCTGCTTCTCCAGAATGTGGTCAATGATCCCAGCACCTGTCCAGAGAGACTCTCCCTTTTCATTAGGCCCATACCTTAGGTACCCTAACCTTTATTTCTCAAAAAGAGTACTCTGATCCTAACAGATTTTACCCCATAGCTGAATAAGTTAATTGGGGTAGATGTCTGTTGTTGGGGAGGAAAGTCAGGCTCCTTCCCAGTGTCTTTAAGCATCCACAGCCCTACTTCTATCTGAGACAAGTAAATAAAACCATCTTCACGCCCAATTCTACCCCCTTTCTCTTCCCTTACTCTTACTATTCACTACTCTTGTCACAAAGAGCAAAGGCTGGGAATCAAAACCTTGCATTTAAGTCCTAACCATGTTTGGGGTTTTTTGTTTGTTTTTTTCTCTATAGAAGAAAAGTCTAGGAAAATCCTCTAGCTTTTTTTTTTTTAATATTCTCACCTGTAAAACGATTTTATCACCGACCCTACCACACAAAATTGTGACATTGCCTGAAAAATGCCTGATCTGACTGAAAGTAAGCATTACTTAGGAAAATTAGCATATTATTGAGATATTAGATGTTTTATAATCTTGCCTGAGAGAAGTCTATGAGCTGGAGACAGTGAATAAACCTTATGTAAAAATCAGAAGTCCAGGTAAGAGAATATTGACCAGAAAGTGGTGTCAGATTTTGAAATGTTAAACAAATGAAAGAAAAAGATTGTGAAATTAAGACTGAGCACTGTCAGGAAGATAGCATTTGCCCAAAACAAATAAAAGCTTCAGATCATGCCATTGCCCATTTCTGGAATTCTATTCTCACTTCTCTCTTACTGAGCCAAATACTTTCTGCTGATGATTCCAGCCAACATTGATCTTGCCTATTCCAGACATCCCAGTGCACAGAAGATCTAGATCATTTACTTGGGCCCTTAATTAATAGGTTATTGCATATTGTCTTGATTTCTAGGCATTCTTCATGTTAATATTCAAGCACTTCTTAGGTCCAGACGATTTATAGCCGTCCATAGGGCTAAGCACAGTGTTACACATATTAAGTGTTATGCCATCCATCCGTCTTTGCATTCTATCCTACGACGCTTTCAGACTGCTGCTTCTCTTTCCTAGCCTTTGTGTTGTTGTAGGGTCTAGAAAAAGCCAATTTCCTCAAGTTTTCTTCTAGATCTTGGAAAATGCTTTCCAAAGTATGCTTTTTCTTCTTCATAACTGTATTCCCCTTTTTCTGCAGTGTTTCTCCACACTCACCAAATTGGCTCCTACTATCTGCGCGGTTAAGCACTAGATGAATCCTCTTTTTAGATATACAACTGGTCCAGGTCAATGTCTACAACTTGTTTTTTTTTTTAATTTTTAATTTTTTTTTTATGTAAAGTTCGATGATTCATTAGTTGCGTATAACACCCAGTGCACCATGCAATACGTGCCCTCCTTACTACCCATCACCAGTCTATCCCATTCCCCCACCCCTCTCCCCTCTGAAGCCCTCAGTTTGTTTCTCAGAGTCCACAGTCTCTCATGCTTCATTCCCCTTTCTGATTACCCCCCTTCTTTATCCCTTTCTTCTCCTATCGATCTTCCTAGTTCTGATGTTCCATAGATGAGAGAAATCATATAATTCTCTTTCTCCACTTGACTTATTTCACTTAGCATTATCTCCTCCAGTGCCGTCCATGTTGCAGCAAATGTTGAGAACTCGTTCTGATAGCTGAGTAATATTCCATTGTATATATGGACCACATCTTCTTAATCCAGTCATCTGTTGAAGGGCATCTCGGCTCCTTCCATAATTTAGCTATTGTGGACAATGCTGCTATGAACAACTTGTGTTTCTACAAGCTTCTACTGGGCTGAAATAGCCCACTTCCTGCCTGACAGTCTAAACAGGTACTCCCCAGCTTTTTGATAGTTTGCATCATACCATTTCACTTTTATGAAAGACCTACTAAGTACCTGTTTTCATTAACAAAAAAAAAATTCGAAGGGGATTGTTTTTATGAAAACAGGTGGAAAGTAAAAATGGCATTCAGCATGTGTTTTGCAGCAAGCCCGTATAAAGGCAGGGTGCACCCAGAGCAGCGAGACTGGCACCGCCAAGCTTCTTTTCCAGAAACTACACTCAGCATTAGGCTGCCATAGCTCTGAACTGTGCCTCTGAGCATCTCTGCTTTATTTTGTGCATCCCATAGCAAGACGTATCCTGAAGTACCAGAAAAGCCTAAGAGAGGTTATTTTTGCGGTCTGAGAATGCTCAAAATTTTTTTCATACAAACTAAGGGTAATTGCTTTGCTTTACACCATTTGTTTACAAAAGATTTCATAAGGGGGCGCCTGGGTGGCTCAGTCGTTAAGCATCTGCCTTCGGCTCAGGGCGTGATCCTGGCATTCTGGGATCGAGTCCCACATCAGGCTTCTCTGCTAGGGGCCTGCTTCTTCCTCTCCCACTCCCCCTGCTTGTGTTCCCTCTCTCGCTGGCTGTCTCTGTCAAATAAATAAATAAAATCTTTAAAAAAAAATTAAAAAAAAAGATTTCATAGGAACACTATTTTATTAAATTTTTATTTTATTTACATTCAATTAACATATAGTATATTATTAGTTTCAGAGGTAGAGTTCAGTAACTCATCAGTTATATACAATACCCAGTGCTCATTACATCACATGCCCTCCTTAATGCTCATCACCCAGTTACCCCATCCCCCCCCCACCTCCCCTCCAGCAACCCTCGTTTTGTTCCCTATGGTTAAGAGCCTCTTTTGGTTTGTCTCCCTCTCTGATTTTGTCTTGTCTTATTTTTCCCTCCCTTCCTCTATGCTCCTTTGTTTTGTTTCTTAAATTCCACAAGAGTGAGATCATATGATAATGGTCTTTCTCTGATTGACTTATTTTGGTTAGCATAATACCCTCTAGTTCCATCCATGTTGTTGCAAATGGCAAGATTTCATTTTTTTTTTTTGATGGCTGTAATATTCCATTGTATATATACACCACATCTTCTTCATCCATTCACCTGTAGATAGACATCTGGGCTCTGTCCACAGTTTGGCTACTGTGGACATTGTTGCTATGAACATTGGGGGGCAGGTGTCCCTTCAGAACACTACATCTATATCTTTGGGGTAAATACCTAGTGGTGCAATTACTGGGTCATAGATGGCTCTATTTTTAACTTTTTGAGGAACCTCCATACTTTTTTTCCAGAGTGGCCGCACCAGCTTGCATTCTCACCAAGAGTGTAAAAGGGTTCCCCCTTCCCCACATCCTCACCAACATCTGTTGTTTCCTGACTTGTTAATTTTAGCCATTCTGACTGGTGTGAGGGATCTCATTGGGGGTTTTGATTTGTATTCCCTGATGCCAAGAGGAACACTCTAGTTTTAGATAGTGGGGGGAAACCTGTATACTTAGCCAGCACTCCCCGCGTCTCTTTTCCTCAACTAGTAATATTATCCCTGTGGAGACTATGCTTCTCATGATGCAATGCTTTATCTCCCCAACCTCCATGTTACTTCCCTCTTTTTTTCTGGTGTTTCAGATTCTAACTGGATCTAAAAAAGAGGGGTCTTCAAAACAATGTGAGTATACTTAACACTACTGACCTGTACACTGAAATAGCAGTTAACATGGTAAATGTTTTGTGCTTTTTACCATAATTCAAGAAAACATAAAAAAGATAGCGAGCTTTTGACTGGGTTCACAGAAAAGGAAAAAGAAGAACCCCGAAAGCAGCAGGTAAGTGGCAGAGGGGTAGCTGCTCAAGTTTTTATTTGAAACAAAACTAGCTTTTGTGAAAGGAGAGGCAGACCATGGGGGTGAGGAAGGAGGAAAGAAGGTCTTCCTAAGTACTTTCAGTTGAGCATAACAAAGGTAAGCCACTCGTTGCGTCTTTCAGTATAGACCCAAGGACAGTGTGGCTAAAGGAAATTCCCTCAGACTCCAGCAATAAGTGGATTGTTGGTGTCACTGCACATTTTCACCTTTTCCTCACCTTCAAGGGACATCTGTAAGGAAGAGACAACTTCATTAGGAGCCACTATCAAGCCGCTGTTTTACAGGAGAAGCCCCTTTTAAAAGACAGCTCATTAAACAAATTTCAAATCAACTTTCATTTGTGTCTAAAATTTTTCAACTAAGAAAAAAAAAGCAGCCTGCTACCAAATCCCTGAAAAAATAGAAACCAATTAGAAAGGGGGTAGAAGAAGCTATGAACTATCAAGATGGGAAATGAGATGTTCCAGGCATTTTCAAACATTTAAAGCATAGTCTAATAAATAACAAGGAATACGAAGACGGACGTTACAAAGAGCCATCCTGGTAAATAAAATTCTTTCGCAAGCAGTTTACGGGAATAACTGTCTTCAATGCTGGCCTAATGAGGGGTAGATTGTTCATTAGCATATAGCCAACATTCTGCTACAGTTTCCAGCTGTGCAGGGGACTCAAAGAAGAGAATAAACTAAGACAGTCCACTACTCTCTGGAATCATCAATCCATGTATAAAGCTTCTGGATTCTAGAAAAAGATAATCACTCATTCCACGAATATTTACTATACATACAGAATCAGGTTTACCTCTTAAATGAGCAGATCAAGCAGCTGCTTCCAGGGTATGTGATAACAGGGAATTCCACCGCTTCTTAATCGGAAGCCACCTTTCTTGACTTTCCACCCAAAAGGCAATGCTCCCATTTAATACCAAACCTACCAGTTAATACTGCTTTTCTCACACTAACTAGCTACTACCTTCAGAGGCAAGAAGAAGAAGAAATCCAATCAAAAGGCAAGTCATACTAGGAGACCTTTTTCTTTTCATTTAAGTTGGTTTTACTGGGATCCCACCATATGAAACCATCACGGAAGTACTGTGAAACAGGCACAGATGAACAAGGCACTCTTCTAGCCCTCAAAGGAACTTCACATTGGAGAAGGGAAAACTCATCTCAGCCCAAGAGTCTATGGGAGAAAACAACAGAAGGGGGCAGTTGAGAGTGGATTAAATTGATAGAAGGTGGTCTCAGGGCAATGCCCAAGGTACTATCTCAACCCTTTCAAATCCTGGTTCAGCAGTGAGGACACTCGTAGAACCTTCCTTTGATCTACTGACTGGAGAAGAGGCTACACAGAGGAGTTGCCTTCAAATTCCATTCCAGCTGCCCCCCTATCTCTACCAAAGCTTGAGAGCCTGAGGAAGGTCTGATCCTGGATAACTGACACTTGGAAAGCAGAAAAGTCCTGACAAAGAACTGCACCCCCTTATCAGTTTTACAAGAACCCAGACCTGCTTAACGCACTCAATCCCAAGTACCCCAGAATGCAGCAAAGGCCTTGCAATGATACAGAATTATGTGAGTGGTCTTAGGGAAAAGTAAACACTACTATCCACTGCCTGACAAGTTGATTCATTCACTCAGCTCGCTATTTCTTGAGGACCTTCTACATGCCAATCACTGGATATATGTAAGATGCCGTACAAGCAGACAATCAGAGGATCAAATCAAACCATCCAAGACAGATCTTCCAAATGCTTTACTAGCCATGTGTCTCACCCTTACAGGGATGCATCGAGGCTGAAACAGTCTACCTCTCAGTGATTCGGACTTGTTCAGTCTTCGACCTTTGGCTTTCTTTTATTGCCTGTGACATTAAGGATTTTTCAAGATAGCCTGTGTTATTAGAAACCATTAGTCAGAAAATTAGAATTCATTAGCAGGCAGATAATGTGCTTGCTACTATGATATATGGGACTATATTTATCCTGCAGTGTAACGTATCTGCTTCATCAGTGCAGGAACAGGACGATCTTTCATCTGGATGAAATAGCCTTGAAAGCTTCGTCACTGCAGTGCAGCAAGAAGCCACTAAAATGGTTCTTCCTAGCCTCTTTTTGCTGATTAAAAAAAAAAAAAAAGGCTGCACCACCTCCCAAGGGCTTCCATGCAGTTGCTATAGCAACCCTATATCTGAGTCAGAACTATTAACAATCACCATGGCAACAAGTGTCTCACTTGCCATTTCCAGAAACTCATTGCGTTTGGACTAGAATCATCACACCATGTAAAAAGGGGTGGAGTTTTCCTCTCACTAGGAAACAGGATACTTTCTCCAAATAACTTACCCAAAAAAATGTTTTAAATAAAAGGAATTATAAGGGAATCATGCTGTCATAAGCTGATTATCCTCCTTTCTGAAATACTATAGTTTAACGGAACTGGTTAATACATTACTATGGTAGATTCACTTTTCCCACTAGGATTCCGTAGAATCTTTGGTATGTAAAAAGTTCCTATTTTTTTTACATTCTCCTAACTGTTTTATTTCTCTTGCCCACCTCTTTTTGTCTCTGCTAATTTCCCTTCCTTCACTCTGTCAGACACCATCTTGAATATTCAGCAGAGCAAAATCCTTTAGAGATGTGTGGACCACACTTGTCAAGTTAGACGCAGCAGAAAAGATCACACATATTTCTGAAATTGCACCAATAATGGAGTGCGTGATACTCCATCATAAGTGGTCTTGCTGGAGCAGGCCCACCCTGTTCCCCTTCTTTATACACAAGATGGTGAGATGGTTAAGAACGGGCAGCGTCCACATGTTTTGTCCAGAGTGTGGCCCATACAAGTGGTTAGACATGGAGCAGAACCAACCCACCACAGCTCCAGTCTGAGAACTACTGGATCATCTTTGCACTCCTAACACCTCCCTTCCCTAGATGTCCCAGAACACTCTTCACCTCCTAATCCCAGTGCCCTCATCATGCCATGTCCTGTCACGTCACACAGATTCTTGGAATTTGCGACCTGGATCAGAGTTGCTATGGCCAGATAAGTCTGACCAGTAGCTTTCAGAACAGGTTTTCATGTGTATGGACCAAAAAAATGTGCAGAAACAGATTTTCCAAAACCAAAAGCCAAATTACAACAAATTCCAAATCGATCTTTTTCTCTAAGTATCTTGTTTAGTGAAAACAAAGATTCTGTGTTCTGATATAACCTTTCCTGTCTCAGAGCTCTCATACCCCGGAGAATGAGGGCAGGCTCCAGAACAAGGAAACTTGAACGCAGAGACCACCACTGTATCAGGAATGGGAGAAGGGAAATGGAGGGAACCCTTCTTTTCACTGCGAATCCCAGGTTATTGACTCTTACCTAGGATTTGTTTAGATTAGAAGTTAGAGGAGGGGAGAGGCAGGCAAAACTGAAGTGTCTCAGTAAGCCACTGTGGTAAGAAGTCCTTGAGGAAAGACTCACCATCCTGCTGTTGAGAAGTTAGAAGGACTCCAAGGTCAAGGTGACATGAGGCTGAAAGCTGAGGGCCATCCTGTAGCCCAGGGTAAACAGCCATTCGGAAAGAAAAAAAAAAATGTTGCATTTTGTAATGGACCCACCTCTGAATGAGACTCTCGCATGACTCCCCTGACCCTGGATACCCAAGAAAATACAAATTGAACCCCCTTCTCTAGAAAATATAAGCGATAACAGAATATTCACATTTACGTTTTCCTCTGAAATTCTATACTTTGTCTACAGGCTACTTAATTTTTTAATAAATTTTTCCCCACATTCTAAATGAAATCAAGCCAAAGCCTCTCTGGGAAAGAACGCTGCATTTTGTTTTTTGTTTTTTTTGACAGGATGTAAGCAAATTAAAGGTTCAGCTACACAGTAGTGAGCGTAAAGGCTTCATCCGGGAGACTCCTGCTCTGACTGGCATCTGCCATGGCTCTCTGTGCACCACAGTGTAAGTGAACAGTATAAGCACCAGCTGTGGATTCAAATCCCTCAGTTCTTTCTTTACTAGCCGTGAGACCATGGTGAGTCAAGTGACCCACATTTTTTCCTCATCTTTGAGACAGAGCTAACGCTACCAGTTCACAGAATCGTTCCAATGATTAAATGAATTAATACATAATTCACCTGGAACAGAAAAAAAAAAGGTCATATTTTATAACGAGCCCACCTCTGAGTGGTACTCAAGACTACTGGCCCTCAATAAATACTATCGTATTGTAGTTGGATTTAGCTGGTCTATATACTCATTGCTTCCTAGTCAAACGGATAGAAATTTTCTTGCTTTAAAAATTGTTCATTAACCGTATTCATTCATCTCTTCATTCAACAAACATTAATCTCGAGAGGCAGAGACAAGATGTAGGCCTTGCCTTGTAGGAGTTATAATCACGAAGGTGGAGAAGAGTAGGATGGGAGGGAAAGCATTGGAGGGAAAGCACTGCAAATGGTATTTCAGCTTTGGAATTAAAGTGATTTTTTCCCAACTGGGTGAAGTAGTCCTGCATTAATCTTTGTGGACTGCTCTCCTTCTCTAACACAACTTTTAACAGGTAAAAATACCCACGGGCTTTTGTACTCCATTTGTGAAGCTATAGTCTAGGTTGTCCCAATACTGCCATTAAAATGGCCTAGTATAAACTGTGTGTTACTCTTGGCTATAAAAATAAAAGTTCCCTATAGACTAGAACTTGGCAAACATAGTTTGATTAAGTTGGGCTATTTTTATTTTATGCTCAAAGGGAAGCAATGTGCCCTAGTGAATCAAGCTGTTCTGAAGTCAGAAAATGGGAGTTTTCATTCCAACTCTGCCACTGAATTATATTTGGAAAGTTCCTCTGTTTTTTCCACATTTGAAAAAAGTGGAGAAGAGTTTCTGCCCCCTATATTTTATTATAATGAAGGTGAGTAAAAACGTTGAATGTTATAATGAACCCTAATTCTTCCACATACTGTCTCCGAATGGAAACTGGGATAAACTAGTTCTGCTGCTTTCTTGTTCTACAGAACAAGAGCAAGTGAATATAATCAATCCAGCCCTACTTAGCCATGTGCAAACAGACCTACCGAGCTCAGAGACTGAATCTTCCCGAAGAATTCAGATATGTTCGTCCGCAATGAAGTAAGTAGAGAGAGGGGAGCGCCTCCTCTAAGCCCCAGTTCAGACATTTTGTTTTGTTATTTGTGCACTGCTGTAGATTTTTCACAGATTTCCTCCTCACAGACATTCACAACATTAGGAAATAAATTGCTCCGAGATATACTCTGCCTTCCATTTCTTCTTTCAAGGAAGCTCACGGAAGACAGAAGATTTATCTTTCACACACACAGAGAGAGAGAGAGAGAGAAAGAGAGAGAGACCTCTAAGGCCAAAATCATTTAGTTATCACCATCTCAAGTCCTTTTTGGTAGAGGCCATTCTGGGTAAAATCAGCTGTACCACTGGCCTGACAAGGCCGTGACACCGTCCAGGTCTACCCTGGACTGGGAAGTCCTGTGAAATCAGCTGGTTGCCGGAAGTCAGCAGTAATTAATGACAGAATTCTGCTTTTCTCCACAAAGTCTTTCCTAGTTTCTCCAGCTTGAAGATTCTTTCTTACAAAACCTTCAAATCTGTTTATCTGGCAAACTCTTCAAAAAGGTTACGTGTTCTCTGTGGGCAAGACCTCTACCTTATGTTTGTTTTCCTCATAGCAGCTAAGACATAACTTGCATGCCCCTGTTAATAAATGTTTTGATTTTAGGGTTCTGTAGAGACAAAAAATTGAAATACTTGCTGACTGCTGCTGATATATGGAGAAGGAAAATGATTCCATCTGGGGACAGGGCTTTGCGGGTTCCTCTGCAACCTCGCCCACTGAAAATTAGTGTTTGAGGTGTATATATACTGAATCAAGATCTCTCTGGTTATTTTGCCTTCTGTATAATGGATCTTATTAAGGCCAAGGGCGCAGATGGCTCGACTCCATCTTAATTATCAAGCTGTGACTAGATGAAGTAAAGATCAGAAATATGGGCAAGAATGACCATTCTGAAGTATTAAGATTGACCTTAGGATTTAGACATTCCCAATGTTATAAGACCATGTTCAAATTGACTGTTCCTACCGGAGATCCATCCCAGAACTGATGGTCCCTCTGACCCTCTGCTAAGTAGTCATCCTCAGCATTTCTTTGGTTGCTAGCACCAGAAATCCCTCTGGTGAATTTGAGCAAGAACTGTACTATTGGGAAGTAACCAGGCAATGCACATAATCAAACAGAAAGCCGAAAAGCCCAACTTAGAACAATCAAGAACCAGGTAGCTCCCGAAGGTCTCAGCATTGTCTCCCTAGATGCTTCATATGAGTGGGTTTGGGCGTTTTATTGTTTTGTTTTGGCCAGGAGAGCGTGATTAGCTAAGGTGAGGGCACATGCTCACTGGCTGTCCTGGAAAGAGCATCTAGAAGGAGGAACGTCCAGGAAGCCCACGATTCTACAGAAATAGGATGGGCACCTGAATTCGCCAACCCACCAAGCTTGCACCCAATCCAGGGAGAGAATTCAGCCTTCTGCCCCCAAAATATCAAGAAGTTTCAAGCAATGGGAAAAAGAACATTGTATGCCTCCAAAACATCAAACACCCACTACAACCAACACCCCCCTTTCTCTTCCGCTGTGGAGGTAGGATTGGACCTACTCTAAGTCTGTTAGCCCTTAACAGAAGAAGTGGGGAAATTATGGATGCCTTCTGTTTAGAACCTTGCTAATGAACTTGAGCCATCAGCTAGCCTAATTTTTCCAGTACTACATTCACACAAGAAGCCTATTCTCCTTGTGCCCCTCTGTATCACAGCATGTAATCCAGGTGCTCAGTTTAGTAACATTTTGCAACACTGAGACTAACCCCACCTGCCTTGCTTAGAAGAGGATGATAAGCAAAATGACAGTGGCAGCTTTTAGTATGTTCCAAGCTTAACAAAGGAAGGAGGATTCTGTAATATTAACATGCACTTGGACTGGAATAAGCAACCAAAGCAACTGGCTGTGCAAGGTTGATGATGTCTAAACTCCCACCAAGCTGCTATCATCTCTCCACAAGTCTCCCGGTCATTGGGAGCCAAGTTTAAAATTTACATAAATCAGGGCAATGCCTTTTCTGGTCCTGATACCTGTAAGCAAGCAAATAATGAGGATGACCCACTATTCACCAAACTGGCATGTTTAGCAGCAGTCATCCAGAAAACATGCCAGAGAGCTAAGATAGGACTTGCATGCATACAAGGCTTCAAAAGAAAGATTCTGCATGTCCATGTTCTGCAATTTCTCTCCAATATTTACACATTAGAATATGACAGCATAATGTATATTTACTCTGATTACTAGGTCATTTTCACTTCCCAGCTATTTGGCTGATAATTGCTATCCACTGTGTTTCCTAAATGCTAAATGAGCAACACGCTAGTGCTGATGAAAGTTGTATGTGCCATTTTAGTGCTGTGCCAGGAAAAGAAGCTGGAACCACAGGGGTGCCAACTGCAAAGCGTTTCTCTGTACTGACCAAACCTTAGGTCCTCATTTTTTTCATTCAGTGTTTCAGAAGTTATAGCTTCAGTTACACACGTAAAGTAATAGAAATGATTTTGGGGATTCATTTCTGTCCATGGCTAGCCAACAAACTAAATCCAAAAGATCCCGAATTATGTTTTGATTGGTTCTTTATAGTGAATACACAATCCAAATAATTGCCAACTCTTTCTTCTGTTCTATGCATTTATAGGCCAAAAGTTTGGTTATCTTTCCTGCTGGTTTTCAAGGACTTCAGATGTCTGTACCAGCCATAGGAACACACAGCTATGCTTTAAGATGTGGCATTTCCTGCCCAATAAAAACCCTTTGAAAAAGTCTTTCCCCCAAACTCTGACTTTAGATGCATCCTATCTGTAACTTTCCAGGCCTAGGGAAAAAAAAAAAAAAGAAGAAGAAGAAGAAGATAAAAGCCGAAAGCTGAGGATATCATGCCTGGCTTTGTTTCCTGAGGTTTTGGGGTAAAGATCAAGAACAGCCCTGCGGTGTGACCTAATGAGTTTCATCTGCTTCTGGTTTCCGGGGAGCATACATTCAGACATAGGTTTGCAGAATTGTGAGGAATAAAGAAATCAAACACTAAGGAGTTGAAGCAGAGAGTAAACCCACACGTCCTTCATAAATAAAGCTCCATGCTCACCTGTTCGGCTGTAGCCCTACTTTCCCAGTGAGGTGCACAGTGTTCTAGAATGACCAGGGGACAGGGTATAATGTCAGGAAGGATAAAGGGGGCAAAGCAAGGCTTGGTAATTTGCAAGTCTGTTCAAGGTGGGTTACAGAATGGATAATTATTCCCAGTGCTTGCCCCATGGGTACATGAATGAGGCAGATATTGTTAGGAGATAATTATAGGTGTTTTCACAAAACCAACAGGGAAGTTTGGTAGTGTCAGATTATGGTTGCAGAGGTGACTTGGCAGAAAAAAAAAAAAAAAAAACCTTAATGTAATCATTTTTCAGCCACAGGAGAAAAGAGACAAACAGTTGTTTTAAAAGAGTGTCATAAATTGGGATGCCTGGGTGGCATAGTTGGTTAAGCATCCAACTCTGGATTACGGCTCAGGTCAGGGTTGTGAGATCCAGTCCTGGACCCGGGTCAGGCAACATCCTCATCAGGGAGTCTGTTTCTCTCCCTCTACCCTCCCCCAAACACACACGTGCTCTCTCTCAAATAAGTATTTTTTAAGAAGCATCATAAATTCAAGAATAAGTATTCTGCCATGCATGCAGTTTGGCAAGTTAAAAACAGAGTGGGATTACCGATGACAGCAACAAAAGCTACTCCACAACACTACCTTTTCCAACTTTTTCATTTCACCCTTCCTTCAACCCCCAAGGTCCTTGTTTGCACAGGACTGTCTTACCTGGACATACAGATTATAATTACAAGATGGACATTTGCCACCATTCACTCTGTTTTGGGCTCCAGATATTTCTGGTGCACTTGATTTAACCCTTGTCTTTGTTGTTGGTTTGCTTGTCTGAAACTTCATAGAAAGATAGCTGGGCTTGAGTAAGAACATTTGATTTCCATTCCATTTTTACAAGTTAAGCAAGACATTAAATCTCCCTGGGCCTTGGCATCTCCATTCATAGAACAACATCGAACATGCCCAACTCATAGGATTATTTCAGGAATCATGAGAGAGGGATATAAAATACGCCTGATACACTGCAAAGTGCAAAACCAATGGGAGTTGATTCTCTGCTTTCTTGACTTTGGAAAATTTGGAAAATAAAGAAATGCAAACATGGACAACTTCTTTTCTCAGATGCACAGCTTTAAATCAGGGCTAAAAACTCTCCTTCCTCATTTCTGTGCACACATCTAGGGCAGCTCCCCTCCACTAAGGTGGCAGAATCTGTCACATTCGTATCTTGTTTTCTGATTCTCTGAATCCAGAAAATCCATGGGACATGGAAATTCTGAGCATATACTCTGCCCAGATGCCTTCCTACACTGCTTTGAGTACATCTTCCAAGATGGAATGTGCCGCGTTCGTCTATACACACACGCACACACACGCAAATACTTCCTATACTGATGTTCAATTATTTCTGGATGCTCTGTCTGAATGCTTACAGACAGACTGTTAGGAAATCATCGTGTGAAAACAAGGACAATACAAAAAGCAGCATTCTACGAGGACAGAAGAATACCTTGGATTTATGGTAGGCACAGATTCTGGTGAGTGGTGGGTATCTTTCTTCAGGACTTCTCTGGTCTGAATCTCTCATTATTTTGTTGATTTGTGTTTTTTCTCAATCCAATCCCATCTGTGGCACAAGCAGTAGAGAGTATTCCCAGATCAAGCATCAAGGTGCTGATCAGTCTTTGGTGTGTGGTGGAGCTGTCTCACCCTCCCTGTGTACTCATAAGTATTTCACCATCGAATGAAGATCTAGTGTGGCTAACAAGGAGAAGTCTCAGACTTTTGACTCAGAGGACATATCTTACTCCTTGGTTTCATCCTAACACGCCTGGATTTGTAATGCTGCAGCATCTTTGTCCACGCACGTTTTCCACGATACCTAGACAGTGTTGCTAAAAGGGACTCGGAGCGGAGGCCACGGTAGTTGAAGGAGAACAGACCCTGGAAAACGTACAGCCACACGAAGTCCACTAACGCAGCGCCCACTCTGGATTCCCGGCCGCATTCCAGTGCTCCTACTGTAATACCTGGCTTGCATTTGCTACACGTATCTCATCTATTAGATTTTCCTGTGTGAAAGAGGAATTTTAAAATCCTAGGAACTGAAAAGTTAAAGGCCTGATAATTATGCAGAAGGCAGGGTTGCTGGTGGCAGGCAGCCAGCACAGGATGAGCCCTCGTGAGCACTTCTGTCTTTCCTTGAGTAGCGGAAAGAGTTCAATCACATTCATCAAAGATTAAAGTGCTTTGGGCGGCCCCTCCAGAGCACTTGGAAAGAGAGGCCTTCTTCTCTGTCATCCAGAGCAGCTTCAGGTTTTCCATCTATTAATTTTCTACATCTGGTATAGTTTTTCCAACTTTCCACCAGAACTTCCTCTTAAAAACGATTGGTCATTCAGAAACATCCACTTTTCCTTCTGTGAGAAAGTTTTGAGAGGCCTGAAGGGCAGGAAAGGGAGAGTATGGGGTCTATCCGGGGAAAAAAATTAAAAAAAGTGAAGATTGTTTTTTAGAATCCCCGGTTTTCTGCCCTGTATCATGTACCTGTAAAAATATATCTGTAAGAACGAAACAGAATGACTTGTGAGGAAAAAAACCTGAGGCGTTCAAGCTTGAGACAACGCATGAGTCTGAATCAGGTTCAACTCGTTTCAACAAGTATTGATGGATTGCCTACAGTGTGTTATCACAGGGTTAGCAGGCTAAAAAGCAAAAAACCTACAGAGACGAGAGTGATGGAGCCTTTCTCCCGTATTGTCCTTGGTGCTCTTTTATACCTGAATCTTGACTGACAACTCAGGAATCAGGAGAAATTTTTGTGGGAAGTTTTGCCTTCAGAGTATCTATTCCCCCTACTCCTGGTTACAGGGTAGCGATTTTCCTTGGGAAAAGCCCCCTCCTACTTTCAATCCATGATATTTGTTACAGTTGATTCCACCACCAGTAACAGGGTAAGAAAGGGGATGTGAGCTAAGGTGATCGAAGCAGGACATTCCCCTAGCTACACTGATTGGTTCAGGAGAGAGCACATGATGATATCAGAGGAGTCTGAGCTAATCCTGAGACTATATTCCAGAGCCACCAGGAGACACCCTCTCTCTGGGGAAGTTTCTCAGAGCACAGATTAAGGGCCTGAAGCTGCTGCAACCATACTGCCGTTCAAAGAGGTTGCCTGAGAAAAGACCTCATCCAGAGACAAGCACCAAAAGAAAGAACCCTAAAGCCACTGTTTGAACCCTCAGAACCACCTCTTCCAAAAGCCATCCTCTTTGGAATTCCCAAATATTTGAGAATTTTTGGGGTGCACCTGGGTGGCTCATTTGTAAGAGTATCGGACCTTGATCTCGGGATCATGAGTCTGAGCCCCATGTGTGGTACAGAGATTATTAAAAATAAACTTTAAGAAAAAAAAGAGAATTTTTCTTTTTTGTATTGCAGCTTGAATTGGATTTATTGTCACTTACAATTTAAAGAATACTTACAAAATTTATTCCTATATTTGATGAATTATCCCAAAGGATATCAACTTTTCTTCCATTACCCATAGTTGATAGAAAAGATAATCATTAAGAAATCATATTTATGATTTTTATATATAGTTGTATAAGCATGTAATTTATCTTAATATACCTTCCCATCAGGAAGGAACCCACAAATGAAGACCAACTCTCATTTGTCAGTTTGGAGTAAAGGGAAGACTAAACTTAAAACCATTGAACAAGAATGTAAATTCAGAGGTAAGAAGAATATGTATTAGGGTGTGTGTATTAATAGGCACATTTGCCAATGGTTTTGTCAGCCCCTTTTACCTGACATCTCCTAATAGAAGCACATCACAATACAAGCACATGTGGGTAACTCCTCTCCCCCAACTACGTACATTAGGATCCAAACTTATAACCTCAACTATATTATTCTCAGCCCATAATATTCTCACCTTCTCATCTTTTGCTCACCAGACTGAACTCACCAGAATCTTGAGCTCACCAGAATCTTGAGCCAACTAATTCAATTCAGTTTCTTGAGGTTTTAGCCTTGCTCTGCCCCCACACTATTCTTTCCTCGCCTCAAAGCTAGGATTCCCCAACTCTTCAGACTTTGAGGATTTAATCCATCTCAGAGAGCAACTACCCAGGGAAACTCAGCCTGGGGGGGTGGGGGAAAGAGCATACAAAGGGTCCTCTAAGCCTTTGTAACCCACCGTCCTGTTACAAACTCATCATCTTTCTCTTTAACTCAGTTCCTCCTCTAAAGACATGAACAGACACTTCTCCGAAGAAGACATACAGATGGCAAACAGACACATGAAAAAATGCTCAACATTAAATACTGGGAACTGTCATTTGTTTAGCATTCCTATATGCCAGAAACTGTTCTAAGATTTTCCCCCAACAACCACAGGATATAGGTACTGTCATTATCTCCATTTTACAGAAGAGGCCACTGAAGCACCCACTGACCTGCTCAAGGTTTCAGATCTGGGAGGTGGCAGAGCTGGTTTTGCCTCTAGACAGCCTGGATTTATACCCCACACTCTGAATCACTATGCTGTATGAAACATCATACTTCTTTTAGGACTTGACAATATATACAACGTTTTACAGAAATCATGTAAAGTATTAAGATTAAGTTTATTTAAAACTGGTGGCTAACATCAACTCCTAGACTGGCCCCGGCAATCTTCAACTGGTTACAAGATGGTTTTACTTTACTTCTTTTGATAGTTAAAATCGTGAAATAAAGCTGAGAGGCTGTCTCAGTCTGAACTCCCTGAAGAGAATGCTCTCAAAGCCTTAAGTGTATTTATCTCCAGCCTAGTGGGATTTGAAGCATCCTTCGATTCAAGTTGGGTGCATCAA
Source organism: Ursus americanus (assembly GCF_024610735.1). Lineage (NCBI taxonomy): Eukaryota > Metazoa > Chordata > Mammalia > Carnivora > Ursidae > Ursus > Ursus americanus. Next base: position 41,723,078 of record NC_142130.1, read on the forward strand.
ACAGTGATGTTTAAATCCAAACTGCAATTGTTGATTTTCTAAATACAATTCAATCCATATTATTCTTTTGTTGAAATCTAGAAGGAACACGGTAAATAAAAAGAAAGTACAATTTGGAAGATATTTTCATTCAGCCTATTTTCAACAACTGCTGTTCAAAATCCCAAGAAAGATAGGGAAATCTATAAGACCCTGTCCTCAAGGAGTTTATACTCTAAGAATTACAGATTGATTATAACAACTTTTCATTATCAATAAAGATAAAAAAATTTGTCTATTGAGTTCTTACCATATTATAGATATAGATATATCTATCTATCTATCTATCTACCTATATGGATATTACATTGCAAGCATCTAACAAAATCTTCTACAGAATGGACCATGGAGTAGAAAAATCAAAATAGATCCCTTTGCAATATTCTCGATACACACTTATCCAATAAATGCAATAAGTATTTTGAAGATGTATTATTTTAAAATACTATATATAAGATAAATACATGCTTATTTTTTAGAAGTAGTGGAAAAAAGGGGCACCTGGGTGGCTCAGTCAGTAAGGGTCTGACTCTTGATTTCAGCTCAGGTCATGATCTCAGGGTTGTGAGATTGAGCTCCACACTGGGCTCTGCACTTGGCAGGAAAGCCTGCTTAAGAGTCTCTCACTCTCGCTCTCCCTCTGCCCCTCCCTCCCCTGAAAGTAGTAATAGTGTGTAAAAAAAAAAAAAAAAAAAAAAGATACACAAAAGAATTCTCTTCCCTCACCTTTCCCCCATTTCCACTCTCCTAAGCCAACCAGTTTGTCTCTTGCCATACCTTGCCCCACACCCAAAGATTTTCAAGCAGAAGTATACATATACACAGTGTTTTGTGGTGGCTCTCACTGTTTTATAAAAACGGGATCTCAAGAACTATAACCTTTCAGTGAACACTGTTCCTTATAGTATATTATAGACATTCCATCAGGTCAATGGATAAAAGAGTTAACTCATTCCTGATAAAAGCTGCATAATGGTCCAAAATTATAAAATTTTTTTGCCATTCTTCTGTTGATAGCCATTCAACTCTTCTCTAGATATTTTTGTCACTACAAATAGCAACACAATTAAACATTCCTATACATATGGCTTACATTCTGCTTTTATTTCTATAAGACAAAGCTCTATGGGGACGGGAGAGATCACTGCATGAATCTGTGTTTTTAGTTTTAAGAGAAGTACCTAAATTATTTTTCATAGCTACATTACAGTACTTCACATTGCCAGGTGCCAAAGCAATCTATGCCGTATCCTTGCCAGCACTGGATCTTCTAATTCAATAGTTGAGTTAACATGGAACTCAGGGGGAAGACCTGGAATCCCCCTTAAAGGGGACCCACATGGAAGCCAAACCTACAACTGCAGACCATCTGTGGCCATTCAGCTGAGCACAATACAAATGTTGAGGTCCAAGCTGGATATTCTATCCCTAAGTGAGGTCCTGCCTGACCTCTTGAATTGTGCTCATATCCAACCATAACCTGAGACTTGACTGAATTCCATCTGAACTTTCAGGACACCTGTAAGCCCCTAAAACAGATGGTGTGCACCTAGATACCCAAAAGCCAATTGGTAGCAGCTTTTATGGTCAAGTCCTCAGCACATATATTTGGACAGGACTGGACAGTGTGAAAACCCATCACATAATCATTTTAAAAGATATCTCCCATGGGCCATTTAATTTCCAAAAGAGGGTATGTTACAAAGTAGTCTTAATGTTGTAAAGGCAATTATTATTTCAGTATAGTTTGAGGATTCAGGAATTCTAGAAGGGTATAAATGTCCAGTGAATTGGAAGGGTTAATTTTAATATCTAGATAGTTAAGACACTGTAGCTGATTCATACAGTGACACAGTATTACTACTTCAGAATTATTACTCACACTGATTCTCTTCAGCTTCTCAAACACTTCTAACCAAATGAAAAGTTAGAAACAACCCAGTGACATTTAAAAAATTATCAGCCTGTATCTTTACAATGTGTTTGGAGAGTTTTGTTTTCTTTTAGAAAATATCCTTCTAATAACCAACAATGGATTGGGATTCAAAAGAAAAAAAAGAGGAATGCCTCAACCTAGGAAAACGTACCAGTCCCTGCTGTAGAGAAGAATCATAGCTTGGCCTTGGTCTGTACGTTTAGTCCAATTCCAAACTGGAACACTAGACTATATTGTTCCTTATCTCTCAGTATGCCAAGAAACCAATTATGTTAAATAATAGTGCCTGAAGGGATTTTTCCAGAGTCGCTGGAGAAAGATCAATGCAATAACCTAGGACCTTAAATGTCAATATTAGTTTTAGGAAGAACATAATTTTTAAAATATAGTTTTGTTAAATATTTTTCAAAACAGACTCAAACAGTGACATTTTATAACAATATTCCTATTGTGATCCTTTGGTGTAAAGTAGTTGAAAAATATAGCAGGACAAGCAACAAAGTATAAATACCAAATATTTACTGAAATAATATTCCAAGGAAAACATAAGGCTCTTATCATATCAATCCAAAGGGACTTATTTAACTGACTACAAGCTTTAATATAAGTATCAGTCAGATGGGTTGGATATTCACTCCCTCCATTTCCCACATACTGCAAAAAGCTACACATTTGTCTGACTCACATAAATAATAAATTGTCCTTGGTACAAAGATGAGCCTTTATTGTTCGATCCCTCAATCAAAATGCAAACGCCAAAATGAAAACTATGTCCCCAGGCAAGAAAAGGGTGCGCTTTAGGAGATAGGGGATTTAAAACAAAATGAATACCGTAAAGTATGAAAAGAAAAGATTAAAATATATATCAGGGGAATAATATCTAAATAACATTAGCAAGGGATCTTGCAAGAAAATAATGAGCTATTTAAAACATACGTGCAGAACTCACCACAGGCAACATTTCTTCAAAGGAAAGGGAAAAGCTTGATCTGGTCAGGGCGATGACCCTAATGGCGAAAGCTCTGGGTTCTATTTCACATTATGCCACTGAGATTGCTGGGAGGATCTGAGGCAGGCATGGTCTGTTGGTGGGGTCCCAAGTATTTTCCATGTACCCCTTCTCAATATTCATCCACTTAAGCTATGCTGTAAACAGCCCTGGTAAAGCCAAAAGCATAAACATTTAATAGAGTTCTCAATAGGGGCTATCCCACAAATACAGCCTATTTCTCAAGCTTACATTATGCCCCCCCCCCAAAAAAAAGAACAAAAACAAAACCACATACACACGCACACACGCAATGTCTGGAAAGAATGAAGTAACTCTTGGCCTCTTCAAAGAGCTTCTTGGTTGATGGAAACATATGGACAGTCCCTCCCCATCTACATCCTCTCTATTGCCCCCCTTCCTCCATACCCTCAAATAGGAGATGGACTGACTTAAATTGTTCAAATAGAGGACACATACAGGGCCTTCCAAATGCTGAAGGTTCCAAAATCAATTAGGAATGGACTTCAGGTTCCTTTTTGGACACTCAGTGTCCCAGGAATTTGGAGATTTAAAATATGCTCCAAATATCCATACTCTTATCCACCTTACTTTAGATCTCTCAACCTTGCATTCCCTTCCGCTACTCAAGGGTGTGTGAGGCCTGAGCTATAATCACCACGCATGGGTTTTAGCTGGAAGGTGAAAATGATGCAAGTGAGCCTTTTAGCTTCTTTTGCTTTAGGCCATTCAATATGCATTGCTTAGAAAGGCTTCTCCAGAGTCCAGCTAAATGCAGAATTCTGCATTGGGGTCTGGATCCAAAGCGCCAGCTGGTAGCATATTATTTTTTTATTTGCCTCCTCCGTGAAAATATTTCTTGGAGTCTTCCTAGGTGAGAATGTCCAGTAAAGATTTGGATACTCTAAAGTATGGATACTATGGATACTCTAAGTCTCTTAGCCAAATACCATCGTTATGCTACTTCAACAGCCTAAGAGCATAGTTAACTTGCATACCATTTTGACATGACTCTTGTATAAAAAAATACAAACCATACTGTCAACATTTAAGTAAATACTTACAAATCCCCTAGGAGTTATAGGTTGAGTCTTCCATTGTCCTACCAATGAAGCTAGTGGGCCCATATTAAGTAGTTTCTAGCTGGATAGGGAACCACTTCTCTGAAACTTCTGCAGAGTGTAGACTGCCTGGGGCATGGTTTTGGCGGGCCAGGAGACCAAAAACCATGTTAAGGTTCAGTTAGAAACAGGCCAGGCTCCAGGGATCTACTTTAGTGTTACTGTCAGAACTCACTTCTCTCAAATTCCGGAGACTCTACGACTTCTCCCAGTCTACGGTGATTCCTACATGGCCTTGTGACAACTTGAACTAGAGTACTCTTCTGGATTACCTGTGGGTTCCGTGTGTATCACCCTTACCTGCCAACCACCACCATCAACTCTGTAGAACACATCCCATGACCACACCCACGGACCTCGGACCTTTCTGGGGTTCATGAAGTCCCTGTAATTTTTCACTATAGCACGTTTTTAACTAAAAAATAAATAAATAATTAAAAAAATGTGGCAAATCCTGTAACTCTTTAAATTATACAGAATATAGAATGATTTCCTGAGCAACTGTGGGACCCCTAAGGAATGAGTCATATTAGCTAATACCATGCCTCCACTTAGCCTTTTTTAGAGAATTATATACCTGCCAACCCCTTTCTGGTATTCCTTTCTCTACCAATGATCTTATAATATGGATTATATTCCACAAACCTCCATTACTGAAAGTCTGGTATTTCTAGAACTCCAATCAACAGGCTGCTAATAGGAAGTCATCATCCCCTTCACCAAGTAGTTTCTATAAAAGCCAACTACAATTTTCCCTAAGGAGGTTGACAGGTCCTTTTCTCACTTTATGGTGATATATGTCCATAAAATGTCCAAAGAATCTCTGGCCTCCATGTACAAAAAGTCTTTGGCCCAATCTGGTAGTTCCTCCTCCTGCTCCTAGAGGTTTGGATATTACTGGCTTCTAGTTTTCTTGCTTTTGGAGGCCTTCCAATCCACAGGGTGTAGATCAATGTTCCCAAGCCTTTTATCTTCCATATTACACATTTCTGTCCATCAGCCACTCACATTAACATTCCCAAAGTCTCCCTTCTCCTCATTACTCAGCTTCCAAGTCTACTGGCTATCCCGGTTATTCTATGGCTAAAGCTTCAGCTCTGTCAGCCTCTCTTGAGAACATGCATGTACCTTTTAAGCCTTCTGAAGGAGTTTTGGGAGGTACTTTGCAATAATTCAATAGTTACCAGGTAAAACAATTCCTCCTGGTCTCACATCTTATCACCTCCCTATATAGGTGTTCCGTGATACTGCAACAGGCAAAAACCCACTACTCAAGTTTAGGTTAGAGAGATTCTTCTAGGCTATAAAGGTGCCTTGAATGGCACTATAGTAGAGTCCTTTGCTATCTCTCAGCACCCTCCAAACCCAGACTTCCTAGGGGCTTGGCAATAAGGCCTTGTTAGTTGTCCCTAATATCTGCTCTCCCTTTCTTCCATAGCAAGAGTTTTACCTCAGTGCATGACAACCTAATGAAAGACCTTTCTTAGTCTTCACTGTAGATGAAGATGAATGTGTTCAATCCACTGGGATGTAAGAAGTGTTGTGTCCCTCCTAGGTCTTGTTCCTAAACAACTGGATGGACAAACAGTCCCCCGACTCCTTCCTACTTCCACTGGCTGCTTAGGAGATGGAAAGAAATGGAACTTCTCTCTTAAACCCAAAGATGAAAGCCTGAGGTTGAGTTTAGCAGTACTGTTTTACTGCTCTGGACCACAGGAGAAGGAGAGAGAGAAAGAAAGAAACTCTTATTTAAACTACTGTATTTTGAGCTCCATTTGTGACAGAAATTTTAATCTGTAAATAGCAAATTTCCCTCCCATTTGCGTTCATATTCACTCTCCAAATCTTTGAAGTAGTAGAGTTTTCCAAGACAAGTAAGCCCAACTCTAACAATCCTTGATTATACAATTCTATCATAAAGGACCTAGAAGGTGGCTAATAATAGTTTTACAACCCTCTGGCCAACAAAGAAACAGACTACATCTCTTGTAACTGTTGTGATCTCTATTCTTCGTGTTAAGCTCAAGAAGTTTTCAAGCATCCCATATTCTTTCTTTACAACTGGTCCAATTCAGTATCCTATTGGGGCAGAACTGTAAAGGAGTTTTCTTTACTATATGTGATTGTCTGAAGAGAGAAATAACTATGCCTCTCTCTTTAAAAGAAATGTAGGCATGACCACCAATCACACATCCCCCAAACTAAACGTGAGGAGAGGAATTTGCTGAGCAGTGATGAAAACTGCCCCCATAGAGCTTCTAAATTCTTCCTCTACAGCTCAGGCTGAATATTAAGGTTGACCTCCTGAAGGGAGACAGGCTGCAGTATATTTCTGTCCATTGGTGATGAGCGCTGCTATTTTCTTTCTGTGGGATACACAAGGAGATGCTGTAGCCCCTGTTGTTTATAAAATAATGTTACCCACACGCTCTCATCTGAAGTAATAATCTGCCTCGATTATTACATCACATCTTTTTGACCCTTTCAACCTTCTGCCTAGAGGTCTCGTAACACATCATGTCATCCTAGAGGTAACCTATAATTTTTAGGTAGGCCCTTCTGGAAGTGGAAGGGGAAAACATGAGGGGACTTTTATAGCAGTTATAATGCAGGAGCTATTGTGATGTCAACTCTTCAGGCTTGTGGCGGTATTCCCCTGGGATTTTTTTTTCTTTTTTTAAGAGGATCCTATGAGCCAGTTTGAGAACCACTTGTTTAGGGTACACAGACTCATCATCAAACATTACTATCAACCACTGTCTGAATCTCAATCTCCCTATATTAGAAATTGTGACTGGAGACAGAGAAATCCCTTACCAAGTAACTTTCAAAGGAGAGGAAATGAAATGTAAATTTGTTCTACATTTCTCAACATCTGCTTCAGACATTTAAGATGCCTTCTAGGAACATGCTAACATCCTTTCATCTTTCTTATCAACTTACTTATTACCTCATAACAACAACCTGGAGTTCTTTATGTCATTCTACATATCATTCTGAAGAGCCACCCCTCCCTTTTTCACGTTCTCCCCTCCTACTGCCCGAATGCCATCTGCATTACACCAGTACTACCCTATAGATTGATCTGCAACACACCATTCTGTTTGTGCTGTCCAATCCATACCGATCACAACTGATACACGTCAATTCCAATATGTTTCACAATCTGTCATGCATATGCCGTTTTACTAAACATTCCCAGTGAATGGAATAAGAAATGCTGTTTTCTTTTTTTAAACATTGAGTACAAGATAACAAGTATTGTTCTTCAGTTCCTTGCATTATGGCTGACATAAGACATGGATAAATCAGTACTCCACAGGGTGACAAGATACACTGGATCATTCTGGAGACCATACAACCATAAGTCAATTCATTAAACCTCTTGCATTACTATTAAACACTAAATCTTTGGAGGCAGGCGGCCTTTTGGCTGCTTTGATATACACTCCTTTCTGACTTAATTTCTCTAGCACAATGAAATGTTCCAAATGGACAAAGGCTTTGTGAAACCAGGACCTTCATTACCACTAAAATGACTACTGGACCCGGGTTCACTGTGTATGACCCCTTAAAACCTGATCACCAACTGCATAAAGTAGGTGCGAGCCTATATATTGACATTCACACTCGCCAACTTAACAGGATGTTTGTATTGTTCATCCAACAACTATTCACTGTGCATCCCCTCCCCCTGCCTCAAGCAGTAGACTCTGCGAGAATACTGGAAGGCTGTACTCCTTTAGCAATCCCAAAACAACAGCTCAGCCCTATAGCACGATCTTTTGTTCAGCTCGTTTTCAATTCAGTGGTATCTGAACAGTTCACTGGGTGATACCAGAGGGAAAATAGAGAAAAACAAAATTCTCTGAGTTGTTTTCATAGTTGGATTTATAGAATATAGAGATTAATGATCTTTGGGGCGCCTGGGTGGTACAGCGGTTAAGCGTCTGCCTTCGGCTCAGGGCGTGATCCTGGCGTTATGGGATCGAGCCCCGCATCAGGCTCCTCTGCTATGAGCCTGCTTCTTCCTCTCCCACTCCCCCTGCTTGTGTTCCCTCTCTCGCTGGCTGTCTCTATCTCTGTCAAATAAATAAATAAAATCTTAAAAAAAAAAGAAATTAATGATCTTAGAGAATGTGCATTTTAATATATTATGATGTTGAAACACTTGAATCTATACTGACACACACAGAACTGGAATACAAAGTATTTCCGGTAGGGGAAAAAAAAAAGAGAGAGAGAACACAATGTTTTGCTGCTTTTAAATAAGCCAGTCAAATAGCTCAGCCTGAAAGGCTGTGTGTGTCAGCGTGAGATAATCCTGCCCTCTCTTCCTCTCTCCTGCTTCTCCAGGGAAATGACTCACACCTGGTCACTGCCCTTGATATGATGTTTGATATTCTAAATTCCCATCAGCCCCACACAGCTAGAATGATGTCAGCACAGTTGACATTGTTAGATCCCTGCTCTGCTTACATCAACTCCCTGTCGCTCAGGCGTCAGATGAGTGTGGCAAAGGGGAGAAGGCATCATCTTCTTAGCAACCAAGCCCACATAGTAAGGATCCAAAAATGACATCTGGCACTTTGCTTTGGGGACTTCCAGCACTTCCCAGAATTTCAGCCAGATTGGAATACTGCTGCTCTGAGTTAAAAAGGTATTGCTTCTCCTCTTCTCATCAGGATATGTATACTTTTACAACACTTGAGAACAAAATGCTAATCACCGAGCACTTTTTACCATGATCCCCATCCCATTATTTTATCAATTCTGTTGGGACACCCTTCATTGACTATTTAGAAAGAATCTTACAACTGGTTAAAAATGGGAAAGCTAAAATGAGACTGTCTTATCATCCTTCTACCTTAAATCAAAGATATGTATAATATACTCAAATTGGATGGAAAACAGCAATGATTGGGCTAATTATATTAAAAGTCTCCTAAAATTATTCTAGATACAGTGTGACAGTATTTTTGTGTCTTATATATATGCATTAACCATTAATATTTATATATATTTATATATATAATATATATAATATAATATATATTATAACCATTTAGCAAAAAAATACAGTAACACAACGAACTCAAACAATTGCAACCTATAGAGACACTTAATCATGTATCGATTACTTGGGGGGAATGGGAAGGGGAAGACTTTAGGATAGAGACCCAGGAGGACATTTTCCAAAGTACTGAGCTACAGTGGAAGAACTGTGGTAGCACCATACCACCATTCTACAGCTGTCAGAATTGCCAACAAGGGAGACAGTCTACGTTCCAAAACCAATCTAAGTCATCATGGGTATCTTGACTACTTCATGTCAATGGTCCCAATTATCTCGTAGCTCTCTGCTCACTTACTTATTCATCCAACAGATGTTTCTGGGTAGGATCCCTGCCTCCATGACACTTAGAGACAAATGGGAGAGTTAGGTAAGCAGCCAGACAACTACAGTACTATGTTATCAGTGCTCTCGTAAGAAATCAATCCAGGGTGCTGAGAGCAGGGATAACCAGACCCCAAGGAGTCCAGAGCCCAGATATGAGAAGTCCTCAGGGAGGGCTTGAGTTTTCATAATTCTCTGTTGTAATGCAAATGATTTTCTTAAGTCCTGACACCTTATCCATCAAACACTACTTACAAGATTTTTAACAGGTAGCTCCATTCATTCCAGACAGCTCATGTGCCTCCTGACATGCCTGAGCTACCCTGAGTACCCACATCCCACAAAATGAGAAGCAGGTAGTACCTTTAGCCTCCCATGGCAGGGAAAATGAGAAGACTTCAGAGAACTCTCTTTTCATACCTCAAGACCTGCAGAGGTAGGGGCTGTTGGTTGGGAGATATATACAGAACCATATAGTTCCCTCACCCCTCAGCAGATTACTTTCGAAGTCATGTTGTCACTGCTTATTTACTTATCCCTCACCTTCAAGGGACCGAGCACTTTGAAAGTATAATGATTCTACCTTATTTACCCCACAGTATCCGCTAGGTATCCCCACAGTCTGACCTAGGCTCTGGAATGCAGAAGGTGCTCAATAAATAAGTTTGTTTTATGCTTCTCCATCTCTTCCTGATTTGAATCTTGGCTTTACCCCTATAGTTTAGAGCAATGTTTCCTAACCTTTTCCAAATACTAGCCGACGGAGAAAATGACTGGGTTCATAAGGTACTTTGTAGTAAACAGGGGAGGCTGTTCCAGACTGTTAACTCCAGGTGAGCCCCAGGCCCTGCCTAATGTCCCAGGACCTCATCACCCACAGCCTGCCCCTCTCAAGAGCTCAGGGGATCCACATCAGGGCATAGCTGAAGCTCCTCAGATGGGAAGCTCTTCTGGTTTAGAGAATTAAAAAGGGAGAACAAGTTAACCTTCTTCCATTTGGCTTTTTGTTCCCCAGCTTTTCTTTTCAACATTTTTCAGTGTTTCTCCTATTAGTTTTCCGTTTTAAAAATATGGTTGTTTTAGGGGCGCCTGGGTGGCACAGCGGTTGAGCAGCTGCCTTCGGCTCAGGGCGTGATCCCGGAGTTCTGGGATCGAGCCCCACATCAGGCTCCTCTGCTGTGAGCCTGCTTCTTCCTCTCCCACTCCCCCTGCTTGTGTTCCCTCTCTCGCTGGCTGTCTCTATCTCTGTCAAATAAATAAATAAAATGTTTAAATAAATAAATAAATAAATAAAAATAAAAATATGGTTGTTTTGGAACACTTGCACGTTATTGGCCGGAACAGAAAAGGACGCAGCCACTGTGGAGAATGGTGGTTTCTCATATAGTTAAACAGAGAATTAACATGCAATCCGCTAATTCCACTTCGGGGTATATCCCCCAAAGAACTGGGCGCAGGGATTGAACAGATGTTTGTATATGCATGTTACAGCATTATTTGCCATAACCAAAAGATGGAAACAACTGAAGGGTCCGTTGATGAATGAAGGAACAAACAAAATAGGGTCCATACATACAATGGAATATTATTTGGCCTTAAGAAGGAAATTCTGACACATGCTACAACATGGATGAACCCCGAGGACATTAGAAGTGAAATAAGCTAGTCACAAAAAGACAAATACTATAAATTTCCACTTATTTGAGATAGAGTAGTCAAATAAAGAAATAGGAAAAAAAAAAAGGGTAATTGCCAGGGGTTCAGGAGAGGAGACAATGGAGAGTTATTATATGATGAATATGGAGTTTCAGTTTGGAAAGGCAAAAATTCTAGAGATGGATGGTGGCGGTGGCCGCAAAACAATGTGAATGTGCTTAATGACACAGAACCACACCCTGAAAATGGCTAAAATGGTAAATGTTTATGTTTATAAACATATATATAAACACATATATATGTTACCACAATAGAAGATAGCTTTTTAAATGGTGTATTCAAAACACTTAAAATGATAATTATTACTATAACTATGTATGGAATGATTAATGGGATGCCTGGATGCACTGTTCATTTGTCCAGACATCACGGGAGGCACTTTGTTTCTCATCTTACAAAGTAGAGATTGTCAATAAATGTTCATTAGTCTCAACCCCAACCCCTGCGCATCATTACTGCAACCAGTATCTGTTGTCCAGATGGGCCCCTAATATTCTACACATTATGAAATTCTCAAGTCATTTCAGAATGAATCTCGACTTGACTTCTTTGTCGTAAGTACAGACCCGTACACTTTTCCATTCTCACTCTTGCCTTAAATTTTTAATAAAATGTGATTGATTAACATTTAAATGCAAACACAAAAGCCTGGATCGACCTGCACTTACACTGATCAATGCTTCCAAGAAATGCAAACACTCTAGTCCCTTGAAAATGGAACATAGTTTTGGACTGACAGATTTTCATAGTGTGCTTAGCATTAGATTAACACTTTTCTCGTGATGTGTTTACATAGCACAGCACAGAGTTTAACATGACTCAAAGAGCCTATTCTTTTGCTCATTTCACTTGCTGCCTTTCCAAGTAAAAAATTACACGTTGTGTGTTTCTCTCTCACCCAGTGTCTATGCCTTCTTTCTCACCTTCATCTTAGACTCTAAATTAAGAGTCCCATTTCTTATTTTTGGATAAGAAAATCAAATTGAGGACAAGTTAAAGAATAATATTGCTAGGAGTCAGCAGAGGGCAGAAACTGGCCAACAAAAAGCATCCAATTCTAAAGCCACAAAAAATTCTGTGATCAACCCAGGAAAAATGGCCAGGAACATGATTATCCTATGCCTAAACACGAAGTTTAGCATTGTAATCTCTCCAAGGCACAATACAGAATCGAGACAATGCGATTGGGAGCTTATACTTCTGTTGCCTCACCACTGTAGTTTCAACCCCTTTCAAACTGCCCAGCACACAGTAGGACTTCAATTCCGCTCCACAGTGCCACCTTCTTCCTAATCAGTGACAGTGGTCACTGAAAACAAGGTGCTTAGTAGAGGGAAATGTAATCAACTTTTAACTTATCTACAATACTTTCTACATCACTGAGACCTGGCCCTGAAGGATGAGAAAAGGTTCCCTGGATGAATTACTATCCACATGAAAAAATCATCATCATCATCATCATCATCATCATCATCATCATCATCATCAAGTAGGAGAGGGTAAGGAGGAGTTTGAGATTTGTCCTGGGCAATGGAGACCATTTAAAGGTTTTAAGCAGGCAGGGGATATGACCAGATTTATATTTGGAAAGATCTGCCATTTGGAAATGAAACTGGATTGAAGAAGAAGAAAATATAGTGAGATTAACTTTTTTTTTTTTTTTAATACAAAGTGCTTCTTGGGCAAAGTTTTGAGGGATAAAATTTTGGTCATGAGGAAGCCCTGAAGGTTCACTGGGTCCCATAATCATGGTCTATATCAGACCATAAACACAACTTCAAACCAGAAACGACCCCCAAACTAGACTAAGCCTGCTCACGCTCATTCTACACCTAAAGCATTTGGCTCAGCTCCCAGAGGGTATCTTCACTTTCTAATTTCTTACGGAATCCCTTCCTGTTTGTTCCATAGATGCCTCATATCCAATATGCTTCAAACCAATGGCCTTTTTCTGTCCCCTCTCCCTCCCAGACCACAGCCATGCATCTCATATTTATTTCAATGAATAGCATTACCTTCTCTACCAGAGTCTGAAAGCTAGGAATCTTTGTTCTCCTAGATTTCTACACACACACACACACACACACACACACACACACACACACACCCTTCATTCTATCTCCTAAATACCTCTTAAGTTCCTTCCTTCTTTTCTGACCCCATTGATTGTGCCATAGTCCAGACCTTGTCATCTTTAATTTCAACTGTTATAATAGTTGCTACTAGGCATCATTGCACTCAGTCTCCACCTGGAATCCCCGCCTACACTGTTGCTGCACTGAACTTTCCCACACACGAATCCGGTCATGCTGCTCCCCAGTTTAAAATCCTGCAATGACAAACCAACTGAAACTCTAATTCCTTAGTACAGCTCTAATTCTTCGTACAGTTCTTGACCCCCTTGCTAAGTTGTCTGTTTAGCATCATCTAGTCACCCCCAACTTCAGCACGCCAGCCTTAATTACGATCTCCGATTGAGAAACTCTTACTCAAAATGTCAAACTCCACTTCCAATGTCAATTTCCCTGTGCCTTAAAAGGAATTAGCCACTCTTTTTGCTCTGTGTTCAAAAAGCACTTGGAATATGTTAGGTTCTAACATTATTGCTATTGATTGTAATTATTCATTAACATGCCTTCCTCCTACCCCTCAAATCCTAGGTCTTAATTCTGGTTCCACTGGCTCCAGGAGTTTTTGTTTTTTTTGTGGGGGACGGGGAGGTTCCATGTGCTTTCAAATAGCATGTTTGTTTGTTTGTTTGTTTTTAAAGATTTTATTTATTTACTCGTCTTAGAGCAAGCGCGCAAGCAGCGGAGCGGCAGGCAGAGCAGGCAGAAGAAACAGGCTCCCCGCTGAGCAAGGAGCCCAATGCAGGACTCGATCCCAGGACCCTGGGATCATGACCTGGGCAGAAGGCAGACGCTTAACCAACTGGGCCACACCCAAATAGCATGCATAATTCTGTGTACGAATGTGGGTCCACATATACAGATAACTTTCATCAGCTCTCAAAGGTGTCTACGACCTAAAAAAAGTTAAATAACCACCACTGCCCTAAAACATGAGCTTTTTAAGGGCACCGAATATACTGTGTGCTTTTTTGTATAACCAGTTTATTGAAGAGTCTGATCTCAGCAGGGCATAAACATGAAACAGTTTTATTTTTCTCTAATCCTTACTTTGAACTATGTTCTGTCAAATCTTCCTTTCCTGCTCTTTAATGACATCTCAGATTTTATAGCTTTCTGCTCTCTTCCGGTTATTAAAAAGACCAGTTCAGTTGCTTGGTTCCCAATTCAAACAAACCAACTCTAAAAAATACATCTTTGATACAGGGAATAGGAAAAAAAGAATTATGTTCTTGCTGATTTACAGAGAATTTGACTAATTATAAATATGCCCATTGCACTGATCATTTCTGTAGTTCTTTCACCTTTTTATCATGATGTAGTTTCTATCATATTTTTCTGAAAAATTAATTAGTTTTATTGTGCATTCTTTCTCATTTGTTCTTTAAGAGACCTGGAAATAATTTCATTAAAACATTTTTGGAAAGTCCAGTATGCTCATCTGAAACTATGAATAAAAAATTCATCTACCATAAAAAAAAGAATTAAAAATAAATTAAAAAAATAAATAAAAAATACATCTTTGAAATAGTCAAAAAATTTGACCATACACTGGTACTAAAGAATATCATGAAATTATTGTTAACTACTTAGTATAATAAAATTGTGATTATATCTTTAAATTTCTATACATTAGAGATATATAAAGCAGTGTTTTTAGATAAAAGCTATAAGATACCTGGGATTTGATTTATAATACTTCAGATAATATATTGATAATCACTAAAGTTGGAAAATAGGTATACAGGTATTCTATCATTCCATTTTTGTGTATATTTGAAATTTTTCCTAAAGTATTTTTCTAAATTCAGTTCAACCCTATCTAAAACTTCATTCTCATACCAGTGGTGTGCTAGTAAATGTTTGCAAACCAGCTTTATAGCAGGAAAAAAAGAAAAAAAAAAAAAGAAAAAAAAAGAAAAAGAAAGCCCTGGTTCGAAGCATTAGCCAATTTTCGTAGTGTAAATACTCCCATGGCCAATTCCAAATTACCAATGTGATATCACTGAATTCAGAGTTGGGAAAAAAGCAGGAACACACTACTCAGATAGCATTTCCAACATACCCAAAATAGTAAACGTAAATAACAGCATAAGTGAAATGCCGTAAAACAAGAAGTGATGAGTTTTGAGTATGTATTGCGTTTGTTTTCCTCCACTTTAACTGCACGCCAGCCATTACTAAAAATGAAGTTGTACTAGCTGATCACAAGATTCCTAAAAACTTCACAATTTACTCTCATGAACTGAAATGAGCCAGCTCCGAAACACCTCTGCAACACCCTCCCCTTTCTCAACCACTTGATAGAGAAGTTGAGAACCACTGTTCTGACCTGAACTGATAACCTCTCCGCCACTCCTTACTCATTGCTGTGAACATACCCAGTTCTTTCCCGTCAGGCATAACCAGCCAGGGAGACAGGCCAATCACTCCCCTCTATCTGCCACTCTCCCTTCAGGTCACTCGGAATCCTTGATTCAGGAGGGCCCCTAGAAGGACATCCTGATTGGCTCCCTGTCTTCCTGAACCCCATGTTTGTCTCAAAATAGTTATGCACATAACTACAGAATGTAATAAGTGTTTCCATCCCTCATAAAGTAATAGCTAAAGTTTTCACGTATTTTTAGGCAAGAGGAGGAGAGAAACGTTTCTATTCTGAATAAACACTGTTAAGTTACTGATGCCTTAAATTACTGAATGAGCACCCTGTTGGCTTAAGTTTAAGTGCAACATATCCATTCATTGTTTAAAACCACTTAAAAATTTTAAGTAATCCAATCCATGCTTACACTTGTCTTTTTCACATTCTAAATCCTGTGACTTCAACAATGAAAAACCATAATATGTATTCCCACATCCCAGTTGAGATGACTAGATTTATTTTGACCACTTTTCCCCAGAACAGCATCATGCATTTTAGGTAGAAGGAAGAGACCCAACAGAGTTACGCTAGCACAGCATTTTATCATCACTAAAACCAACAAATTTACTAAACAGTACATACCACACTTCCTATAATCTTTAGTCAATTTTTACTCATCCAAAATAGTACATGGATCATCCATCCATCCCTGGATTTCCATGGTATGAATCAATTCTGAGATGGCACACCTAAACCACTCGGCTTATTCAACACGTGACCCATTCATATACATCGTAGAACTTACTGCCATAGTCACGTCTGACAATGCTGGAAGAACTATCTAGCCACCATCTGCACCTCCAGAGATATTAAAATAATTTCAAAGTACGTACACACACACACACACACACACACATACACACACCCCAGCTAGTAACAAGAAATATTAGCTAGAATGAGACCCATTTATATAAATCTCATTTAATACTCATAATTCTGCTAAGTACTACAATACTCCTTTTATAGAAGAGGGTACAAAAGTTCGGAATGTTTAAGTAATTTGGTCACCCACTAAGGAAGTCAGGGAGCCTGGCTGCAAATAAAATCTGCCTGACCCCAAAGCCTTCAATCTTCGCCCCAAATCACGGAGTCTTCCAAACCTGGGGCTTCACTCTGGTCAGCTGACTCTGATGACCTGCACCACAACCAGCACCATCTTAAAAGCCCACATTTAAAGCTTCATTAGTGCAAATCCACGAAGGAGCAAGAAGCAAGTCCTGACACCCACTGAAGGAAGTAAAATCTTGAGCAATTCCATTCCTCCAGACTCTCCTAAACCCATGTGAAACTAAAGGCAAAAAAAGAAGTGATCTGTTTTGATGCTTGGTTTTCTTATCTGTTCCTACCACCACAAGTCAGAAGGGGGCTATAAACTAACCCGTACAGTGCAGGTCAGGAGAACTTGTTAGGCTTTTCCAGCCTCCAGCCTTCATCTCTGGTTTGCTGCTGAAGCCCCATCACCTAGAACAGTGCCTAGCCCAGCATTAGGAGCTCAGGAAATGTGTTGACCATACAGAAACTACTTCAGAGGAGCACGAATTTGAACACAGCAAGCTGCTTTAATGCCAAGATACAGGGCTCCTTTTGTGTTCATGCATACTGATTTAAAATGGGGGGGTCCTTCACACAAGAGAAGGCAATCATAAGCTCAACAAATGTGCTGCATTGCAGAAGCACAGGCTGAGAGGTTGAACTGAAAAAGCAAAAGAGTAAAAGTGGCTTTCCTTCTTGCGAATAAATGTTCCTTGCTTTTTACGACCTTTATGCTGAAGATTATTTAAAATATTACTGAAGAATGCAGCTAGGCTGCTATGAGATAGTCATTCATTTGTTGAGAATTCCCCAGAGACTTCTAAACAAGTATGCATGATAATTTTATGTATTTATTTTTGATGGAGGCTTTCAAGGTTTGTGCCCTTGTCCTCAGCGATTTTTTAATGAGTGTATCTGTTACCTCTGAGGGAGACGACTGCTACAACTGCTTGCAATGGTTCCTCATTGACATTCAGGAAGGATCTCAGAGACATTGAGCTTAAGAGAGAATCTGTACAGCCTGTCTGTTGGGAAATAAATGGCCCCGAGTGAGCACCAGGTAGTGGGCAGTTCTGCCCCAGAAGATGGTAGTAAAAATCAAGGAAGACATACAACATACTCTGGAAACTGAAGTGATTCAAATAAAGGGAGGAAATGTCATTGAAGTGCAAATAATGGTACCAAATTAATACATTTGCTATCATTTTTACCTTCATTTTTTAAAAGATTTTATTTTTGCACGCGTACACACCTGTGCACGAGAGAAAGAGAGAGAGAGAGAGAGAGAGGGAGAGAGACTGACCACAAGAAGGGGGGAGGCACAGAGGGAGAAGCAGGCTCTCCACTGAGCAGGGAGCCAGATGTAGGACTCAATCCCTGGACCCTGGGATCACGATCTGAGCTGAAGGCAGATGCTTAACCTACTGAGCCACCCAGGTGCCCCTTCATTTTTTTTTTTTTTTTTTTTTTTTTTTTTTTTTTTTTAAATTCAGAGACTTAAATGGAAACTTAGGCTAACAGTCCAAGCAAAGGGATGCTGGGCTCTTACTCAAGTTGGTGCAATAAACCCAGCAATCTCACCTATCAGGAATATAACATCAGCTTTTTTTTTTTTTTTTTTTTTTTTTTAAACCATACCTGGAGTGGGATTGGTATATACAGGGGAGGAAAAAGGAATGATCAAAGTTATTGTCACTAAATCCCGTGAGCCAGAGCACTCTTATTCTAGCATGCCAATCAAAACCTAATCATTCTGTTTGTGTACAATTCCAACAAGTCTGTCTTTGTGGTTTGTAAGACCACAGTACACTATAAGTAACACATTTTTATCAGCAAGAGGACCTACTTGATCATATACTATACACTGATAGTGGTGAGAAAAGGTATGTGTGTCGTGCTGCAAAATGAAAGACAATTAAGAGTGGATACACATTCAAATATCATAGCAATCTAGAAAGAGTAATGTAGAAATGAGTGCCTGGTATACCCTGATGGCCCTTGAGGGCATCACTGCTCTGCAGAATAATCATTGATGTGCACAAGGAGGACCTGGAGTCATCAAGAAAAGGTTAAATAATGTTCAGCCTTCTTTAATTAAGAAGGCAGCAAAGTGTACAATCCATTTTAGAAACATTTCCTTAATAAAGACCTTAAGTTTTACATAAAATTTTAAGCAGATAAACCTGTTACCTAAAAAGGACTTATTTCTGAATGGTTCCAACTCCCTGAAACTATTACAAATCCTGCATTGTAGCCTCAACATCCCTTACCCCGTTCTCAGAGCAGAAGACCATCTGTGCCTTTCCAAGCATCTGAAACTAGTTCTTTCTTGCTTGCTTTACCTTTTAGCTAAGTGATCCAGCCCTTCTCTTAAAACCTACCCCAGGGATCATAGCGTTTGTGGCCACCAAAGCTCCAGGCTATGTAGCTATACCTACCTAGTACCTAGTGAGACCTAATACCCCATCGGTGAGCCTATGGTGCTGGAAGTCATCAGAGATATGAAGGAGGGTGCAGGGACGGATTAGTGAAGGAGAAACCAAATGATCACAGTTACTGGTTATAGCCTGCTACGGGCTGAACTAGACCTTCCACCCCCCAATTCATAGGTTGAAACACTAACTCCCAATGTGATGGCTTTCAGAGCTGGGGCCTTGGGGAGATAACTAGATTTAGATGAAGTCATGAGGGTGGGGTCCTCATGATGAGATTCATATCCTTATAAAAGACCAGAGAGCTTGCTCCCTCCCCACACCTCCTACCCTCCCTGCCATGTTGAGGATACAGAAAGAAGGCACCACCTACAAGCCCCAAAGAGTTCTCACCAGAACCCAACCATGCTGACACCCTAATCTCAGACTTCCCAGGCACTGGAACTGTAAGGAATTTGTTTAGTTATCCAATCTATGGTATTTGTTAAAGCAGCCTAAGCAGACTAAGACATAACCACGCTACATGACCATACCCAGCAAACTTTTATTCACTGTTTGCTATCATACCTTTAGAAAAGAATCTCAAGTTTTCACCTTTCCATCTGCGGATAGCATGGGAAGGGAACAATCTCCCCAGGGAGGGGGCAGGGCGAAGGAGTGAATGATGAGGCTCATCATTCCATATGTGTTTTCATCAACTCTTTGCTCCAGCAGGCTTTCACTCTGCCCTCCTATTCCCTTGTGGACACCAGCACTAGCAGTCTGGGCCTCTGTAGTAAAGGAGTGGTAATAATGATCTCTATCTTAGAAGGGAAAGAGCAAAATGTAAACCACAGACAGAGACAAAGAGCAGTGTTACTGGTAATAAGGCAGATTTCCACCACAGATAACAGTTTTTTCAAATATGATCAGACAATCAAGAAGATTCTTGAAAGGGGTTACTCCTAAACTTAAAAATAAACTCAAATATTTCAGGTGCTCACTGAAAAGAAACCAAAGTTGATCCATTGTGAGCCTCCCCTCAGGGTGAAGTCAGAAAAGGCTTGAAGGGCCATGGGGAAAAGGTATGTTCAGGTCAAAACTGAGTGTTAAAGCACCCCCATTTCAACTGGATCTCCTGGAGCCGCCAAGATTTTCAAATGCTCTGTCCCCCAAATATTCAAAATATTACCCAGATAACATGTTAATAAAACAAATCTCACTTTGGTAAGGGAGAAAACTGCCTTGACAGTCTTAGTAGCATTAAGAGGGGAAAGAGAAGCTAGATTTATTGAGATTTTAGTCTGGTTAAAGCAGATCCTTCAGTGAAGAGGCTTGGTTAGAACTGCATAGGAATCATCATATTGTGGTTGAGGGCTGGTAGACAAAGCAAAACAGGTATTTTAAAGTGAGGACTTCTGAGGTCTCGAGGTGTAAATGGTCTTTGATATTTTCTATTAAAGAGTTGATGTGTCTTTCAGGAAGCTCCTGGAATGAACAATAAAGTTATAACTTTTGTCTTCCAGAACAAGAGCATCTTGGTGAAGAGTAGAATGTGTTACCACAAAACATGGCACTTTGGCATGAGTATTATTTTGAGCTGAAGGCAATGGAGAAGAAGCAGATACAAAGATAAGCCCTCTTTCCTGCCCCCATTTGTCTAAAAGTAATAAATAATTTGTATTACGGTCACTGGAGACAACTCTAGACTTATAGTGCAGAGATGGCACCAGAGGAATCTACATAACTTTACTAACTAGCCCTTATCTTTAATGTCCTCATGTATCTACCTCCCCACAGTTTGCTTCCCCTAGAACCTCAAAGATCTTTATGTTGTCATTCCTCTAAAAATTCACTGTTCTTTTGTTGAGACACTACCTAAGCCCAAGTTCTAACCACCCACTTTGAGTTACTCATTTAAGTGCTCCCATTTGTAAGTGAAATGCAAATACAAAACAAACTTTTGTTTTCTCCATTTAATATCTTTTGTTGGTCTAATTTACAGGGCCTCAGCTGGAGAACCTAGGAGGGTAGAGGGAAAAAAGTTTCTTCCCTTACACAGGGATAATGTAATACTGATGACAAAAGCCAAGAGTAAAGTCAGGTTATTGTAGAAATAAATTCTGTGGATGGTTTCCATTCTCACTCCACAATGCCCCTAATTGTATTCAGTTGTATACATGATGATTTCCCACCCAATAAATTGGAAGCTCTTTTAGAGCACATATTATATACTGCCCTTCAAACACTACCCATTGTCTTTTCTGTCCCCCATATTGTTTCAGCGTCAAAATCATCATCTCTAAGACATGTGTAACTTCTAGAAGTTTCTATAATTCCCAACCCTTCTGGTAAGCAAAAAAGCTACTAAACAGGATAATGAGAAACACTAGTTGTGGGTTTTCCTAAATGAAAAACTGAAATTATCTTGGATTCCCTGAGCATGTTCAATGTAATTCATTCAGAGAGCACATGTTTTGAGCTAATTTTAACATGGATTGATTGTTAAGACTTCTCAATTGTTTGCAAAACAGTGCTAAAATAAGATAGCTAGGGTATGTTAAAGTGTACTGTATTTTTTTCCCCAGCAGTGCTAAGTGTTTAAGAATCACAATTGTAAAAATTCCATTTCAGTGTGTCTTTATTTTTATTACACCAGTTTGTCATCAGCAAAACACTGTGAAGTTTCCTGAGGAGAGAAGAGTTCCTATGCATTTGAAATGCCTAAGAAATGTTTGTAATTATAATGGTTATTTCAGATCATATGTTAGTCACAGGTGGCCCACAGATGACCTTTCCTATGTACCTTTTAGATCTTGTGAAATGCTTCTCTTTTAGGAATTATGTTGATCTTTTCTCACTTTCATTGCATTTTATGTATCACTGCATCAAATATTATTAATTTACCTCAAATTCCCTTCCTTATAAGTTGATGGGAGGTTTCTCAAAGATATCACTTGAAGCTACAACAAGAATGCTCCATGAAAACAATATTGGATCTTTTTACTGCCATATTTACCACACCCAGCACTATGCCAGGCATGCTGGGCATTTTCTCAATTACTCCTTAAGCCTGTTTTCACATTCCAGATTTCAAAATGAGACTCTCGGGTAACTGTGCTGCAGAGAGTGTAAACTTTACTTCTACCTCACATCATTCAATAACCCTTCATTTTCTTAAGAAATCTGGTTAGGTGTCATGTTTGGGAGTCTAGGGCATGATTATAAGCCAAATTCAACACTCTTCTCCACAGTTGTCAAGTGATGAATCCTGGAGTCTCCTGAAGGCAGTGGAATGGTGTTATATGGGATTGCATAAGTCCAAATTGACCAAACCATGCCCCTGGCTCTTACATTTTACAATTTATTTTCAGATCATGATGTGTACCTTTGTAAGTGTTAGAGGAAAAAAGGCTGAGAAATGCTGCCTCAAGAGATATGGGAGATAAGGTGAGCCAGGCCTTTATCCAGCTATTAAAATCTTGAATGGTTTAACTACAATTTGGAAGATAAATTCCAACAGCTGTATTTCCCAAAATGTGGTAGATGTAATCAATAAATGTGTGAAAGGGGCACCTTCATCGCATAACTTTGAGAAAGCTGAATTAAACAAAGTTTAATAGATTCCTGGATTTCTAGAGTCTTTAATATGTTCTGAGGGGGATTTCTATGAAATGTTTTCCCAGGTAATGTATAAAATAGAACACTCTTTCACGGAATATTTCTTAGGACAATGTTTAAAGAAAACCCACTGGTAAACACAGGGACAAAGAATTAACAAACGATTCCAGATAACTCTTCCATTCTTTACCAAAAGCAGATGAAATTAATCTTACTAATTAGTCCCACGACTTTGGTAGGAATTATCTAAATAAATATGATGAGTTATATTCCTGTCCCTCACTATTTGCTGTGGTGAGAGGTTAAAAAAAAAAAAAAAAGTATGTTTGTTAGATGGCCTAAAACACATGCCCATCCCTAATGTTCCCACCTCTAGGAAAATGGAAAAGGCAATGGGTCAGCTTCACCCATATGGCCTAAGTGAAAAATCATTGGTTACTACACTGGCATAATAACAACTGCCTTATATGATTGTCGGGATGAAATGACAGCATATTTAAAGCACTTCAGCACAATGCCTGGCTCATAGGAAGTGATGAAAGAGTGGTAACTGCTATAATTACATGAATAGCATCGCACCCTTTCTACCTATTCAAGGCATGTCATCTTTAGGCTTCTAATCTCCAGCAACTGCCTCTTCACTGACCTCTCTCTAACTCCATCTGCTAATTCTTCAAACTGCATCTGAGTTACCTTTCACAAATGCTTATCTGAGCATGTCACTCACTTACTCTGTAGAATAAAGTTCAAACACTTGCATTCAGGAAGGTCTACTCTGTCTCCTAAGGGTCTACCTTTCCAAGTTTATCTTCCACCATTTGCCTGGTTCCATAGTCTCTACATTTCAGCCCTACTGCACCTCATACACCTGAAGACCCCACACATTCTCATCCAGTCGGTCTGTTTAATCACATCATATGCTCAAAATGAGACAGGCTTCCCCTGACTCTAACTGCAAAAAATCTTCAAGGCCAACTCAATTACTATCTATTCTTGATATCCCTAAACATAATCACTTTCCCCTCTCTGCTCCCCTATACTTTTTACCTCTATTATAGCACTCCACACATCCTCATATAACAAATACTTGCACAAGTGTATTTCCGTGTGTTACTCAGAACTGGCTGTTGCAGGTGATAGAAACTGGATTTGAACTTGCTTGGGTAAAAAATATGGAGATTAAATTGGAAATATCCTGGGTCACTCCTGTAATTCATAGGCTAAATAATCAAACTTCAAAAATACCAGAGATAAATCTAGACTTCTGGGGGAAAAAATTGCAACTACAGACAAAAACGCCTTCAGAATTTCGTTCCAAAGACAAACCTGCATCACAATTTTTCTCTGGGGGTGGGATTTCCTTTTCTCTGTGAGGTGTATGTACCATACCTGTTTTTGTTAAACAGTTCTAGGAGTGGTGACAAACACATACAGCCCTAAAACCACCATTATAAGCAAAGTATAGAATAGTTTGATCACCCTCCAAAACCATCCCCATGCCGCTATACGCAAACTCAGCTCCAGGCAACCACTGATCTACTTTCTCTCCCCAGTTTTGCCTTTTCCAGAATGTCATATGAAACCACACAGTATGTAGTCTTTTGAGTCTGACTTTTCACTGAGCATAATGGTCTAGAAGATTTATCCATGATGTTGCGCCTATCAATAGTTTCTTGATCCTGCCCTATTAACTAGGAGCTCCTATGCGATGTTTTGAACAGGAGTGGCATGAGTGGAGATCATTGCTTTCTTTCTCAATCTTGAAAAGCATTCAGTAATTCGCTACTAAGTACAATATTAGCTGTTCATTTTTTTTGTACATGGCCTTCATGGGGTGGATTAAGTCTCCTTCTCTACCTAATTTGCTGAGAGTTTTTGTTTTATAAACCACAAATGTATATTGAATTTTGTAGTTTATAACTTGTAAATACAGTTTTTTCATTAGTCTGCTGATACGATGAATTATATGAATTCATTTTCAAATGTTGAACCAGCCTTGCATTTACAGGATAAACCCCATTAGTCATAATGTATTACCCTTTTTCATATAATGGATTTAATTTTCTAATATTTTGATGATTTTAGCATCTGTTCACGAGGAGTAATTTTAGTTTATTGGTAATATTTTGTCTGGTTTTGGTATCACGGTAGAATGAGTTGACAAATGTCCCCTCCTCTATTTTCTGGGAGTGTGTAGATTTGGTATTATTTCTTTCCTAAAAGTTAACGTACTACATTTTAATAGATACAAGATTATTCGGGTTATCTATTCTTGAACGAGTTTCGGTAGACTTGCAAGACAAAAACTACATCATTCAGTTATTGATTATATGGACAGAGTTGTTTGTAATAATCCCTCATCCTTTTCATGTCTATAGAATAGTAACACTTCCTCTTTCATTGCTGATATTACTCATTTTTTTCATCTTCTCTCTTCCCCTCCCCTTGGTTCAGATTGTGTTTATCAATTCTATTGATCTTTTTAAAGTAGCAGCTTTTTGTTTCATTGATTCTCTACTTTCTCGTTTTTAATATCTTTGATTTCTACTTTTTATTTTTCCCTTCATTCTGTTTGCTTTGAGGTTTAACTTTTCTTTTTCTAGATTCTTAGGCTTAGATCATGGACTTAAGACCTTTCTTTTATAATATAAGCATTTCATTCTATAAATTGCACATATAATATTGCTCTAGACACACCCCACACATTTTCATGTGTTGCATTATTTTCGTTTAATTCAAAAGATCTTCTCATTTCCTTTCTGACTTTATCTTTAACCCGTGATTATCTAGAAGTGGTGTTTACTTTCTAAAATGTGTGGATTTTCCAGATATCTTCCTGTTACGGATTTCTAACTTAGTCCCATTATGGTTAGAGAATATACTCTGTAATTTCAATCTTTTAAATTTCTTTAGGTGTGTTTTAATAGCCCAGAACACTATCTACCTTGATGAAGGTTTCATATGCATTTGAACAGTATGCATATTCTTCTGTTGTTAGGTAGAAAGTGCTATAAATGTCAGCTAGGTCAAGCTGGTTTATAGTGTTCATGTCTTCTATATCCTTAGTGATTTTATCTTCTCTCAATTACAGAGTATTGACTTCTCCAGCTATAATTGTAGATTTATCTATATTTGCTTTCAGTTCTAGCAACTTTTGCTTCATGTAAACTGAGATGTGTTAGGTACATATATATTTAGGATTGTTAGGACTTCTTAGAGATTGAATTCTTTGTCATTATGTAATGTGCACGAGTAGTTTTAAAGTCCATCACGATTTCCTCACTCTGACGTCAAGAGAAATGCCAGACCCTGAGTTTCACATGTTGGCCCTCATTGTCAAAGAATGACTCTTTCTCAAGTAAAACTGACTCAAACTGACCCATGGTTTAAGTTAGGCACTCAACCCTGGAGCTGAGTATGTAAGAATATGGCATCTACCCCATAAATTCCATGGTTGGAATGAGACAAGGAACAGTTCATGGGGGGATGGATGTTGGGAAGATGGTACCAAAAGTATCTACCATACACTCTTCTAAACAGCGCTTCATGAAAGTGCTGAAGTCATGATGTTTGTCATACTCGTCCTATTCATCCTATAGAATCTAGCAAAATGTCCACCAGAGATTTGGCCAAGACCTTGGTTGTGACTGCTTGCTTCTCTCTCTGCCCAACCCTATTTCCTTCCCTTCCCCAACAGGTGTAAATGCTGAGAGCACTTCTTGGTATACTTTCTGCACACTAACCTCCATTCCAGAGTCTGCTTTCTAGGAACTGGACCTGTGATACAATTTCTTTAAGAATCTATTAAAAGATATAACTTTGCTTAGAATAATAAACATTCAATTTTATAAAATTTAGGACATACAGAGCACTCAGATTCTCACCATGAACCCTAAGAGAACAGTTTAATTCTCTCATTTTGCAGAATCTTAGGCCTAGAGGTATTCGTAATTTGCCTAAGATCATAGGATGACTCAATGGAAAAATGAGAACTAAATCCTTGTTTCTAGTCACATAGGCATTTACGTTTTCCACCATCTTGAAAAATTTGGAGCATTTGCCTATTTCTATATTTTTACTCAGATTAATAACCTAATAATTATGGAAAATGTGTTCCAGGCACTTTAATGTTTGTTCTGTATTATCTCATTTAATCCTCAGAGGAACCTTGTGAAGTAGACACAATTATCCCTATTTTGCAAATGAGGGAAATAAAGTCTTTCCAGAACAACTTTCTAGAGGTAGAAGAGCCAACATTTGGATCCAGTTGTCTCTCTATAGAGCCAGTTCTCAACAGCAACACTATATATACACATTGGCAATGCTTTTGTGTAGAATACATTTTGTTGATTTTTCCACATATTACAAATCCATACAGTAGGAAGCCTACATAAAATCTGAAAACCTGAACTCATTCCAAATGGTTGGTTTATTAACTCAGCATAACTGAGTGCTTACTACATGCCAGGAGCCTCAGTGACCAAGATATGGTCTCTGCCTATACAGAATTTCAGTCTAGCAGGGATATAGACATTATTGTAAGTATAAATTTAGTTAATTCATGCTGTTTCATTTTTATATCAAATCATGGTAAAAAAAAAAGGTACAGAATACATTTAATGCATTTAACAGGGGGACCTATAAAATTAGAGGGTGAGGGGAGGCTTTGCTAAGGGGTAATATTCACTCTGAGAACTAAGAATGAGTACAGGTGAGTCCAGTGAAACGAGATAGGGGTTCTGTATTTGGGAGGTGAAACAGGGATGGAAGAGCCAGACGTCTATTTCAGTGGAAGATAACCAGAGTTGTACCAGGATTCTGAGTGGCTTTGACTATCCAGGCCCCCATCTGTTCTGTTTTGAGCATGTTTTACCTTATTTGTACCATGTTTTTACAATGTTTGTTCTCTCAGTTCTGTAATTACTCTGCTTGATGAATGGAAATGAAATACTGTTAGTTCTTCTTTTCTTTCTGATAAAGGCACTCATCCCTGTAGGACTTGAAGAAAATGCTGAAAGCAGTCTTTATCCCACTCTACCACCTAACTCATCAACACACACAGCTATATTATGCCTCCCACTCAGCCTCTTCATTCATTCAAGTAATGATTACCCTCTATGGTCCTCATTTGGAAAGGCAAATCCTCCTAGGAGTGAATGAATCTGGCCAAATGATCTAATGACATCTTGTGCTTTCCTTAGGACCCTGATGAACAGGTGTCAGCAAACTATCCCCTACTTTGGAAAGGCTGAATTCCTGATATAGCCCAAGACTCAGGACCTGGTTTCCCCTGCTCTGTGACTGTGAAGGCTTCACTTTGGTCTTTGGTACTCTGCTGTGTCACTCAGAAGAAAAGTCTAGAATAGCGTTCAAGCTATTGATAAGGGCGTTTTCCACTCCCCTGGCAGAATAGCCAGGCATTCCCACAGCCAGCCAAGGGACCTTCAGATCTATGAATACTCTCGGAGCTACTCAGTCACAAGCTCAGCCCCTTCCCAGGCCCCCTTGATGAGAGGGGCCGTTTCTATTGCATGATTCTATGGTCTAAATTTACCATGTTACCTATAAAACTGGGAAAAGATAAGACATTGACAAGTATTAGGGAGAAAAAGGATTCTGCAGAGATCTTTAGGTTTAAAAAAAAAAAAAAGATTCCATAGCCCTCATTTTTCTCCACTGTAAAATAAGGTAATGGGACTAGGTGTCCTCAAAGATGTCCTCCAGCTAGGGCAACCAACTTTTCCCAGTTTGCCAGAGGTGGTCCTGATTTAAAGTTGAAAGCTTCACATCCTAGAGATCCCCTCAGTTCCTGGCAGCCTAAGAAAGGTGGTCACCCATCTTTCTCCGCTGGTCTGTGAGGGCACCCTAACTCTTCACTTGATACACACGTTTAAATTTATGTTTGGCTTAAATGGCAACAACCTCCACATCATGATGTTTAATTCCACAGAAATGCAAACATTTTTGTCTTCTATCTCACATGGGCTTTAGTTTTTTTTCTTTTTAATTGTTCATTTTTTTTTTATTTTCAAAGATTTTTTTTTTTTAATTTGTCAGAGAGAACGCGCGCGCACGTGTGAGCACACAAGCTGGGGAAGCAGGCTCCCTGTTGAGCAAGGAGCCCAATGCAGGACTTGATCCCAAGACCCTGGGATCATGACCTGAGCTGAAGGCAGACACTTAACCGACTGAGTCACCCAGGCATCCCAACTGTTCAATGTTTGTTAGCACTCATTTGCCTAAATTAACAGATACAAAGGTTGAGCTTTTATTTTGCCTTGTGAAATTCTTGGATGAACCACATGGTGTGTTTTGACCCCATGTGGCATGGCATCTTCTACAAGTGGCAAAACACAGTAACATGACGTCATCAGCAATCTTCCCAAGAGCTGTTCTGCCAGCATCATTTATCTGACAGGGCAAAGCACTTCACTAAATCTAAAACGAAAGGTCACAGGTATTTGTAACTGCTACAAAAATGACCAGTTGTTCTTGGGGCGCCTGGGTAGCGCAGTCGTTAAGGCGTCTGCCTTCGGCTCAGGGCGTGATCCCGGCGTACCGGATCGAGTCCCACATCGGGTTCCTCCGCTGGGAGCCTGCTTCTTCCTCTCCCACTCCCCCTGCTGTGTTCCCTCTCTCGCTGGCTGTCTCTCTGTCACATAAATAAATAAAATCTTTAATAAAAAAAAAAATGACCAGTTGTTCTTGATATTAACATGTTTCTGTGACTCTTCCAACTGTATTCCTAGTCTCCACTCTGAAAGGAAGCAATGACCTGATCCTTAGCTACTATTCTGAAATCAGTCATAGTGACTAAAACCCTTGTTTTCTTCACAAAAGAGAAATCAGATGACCTTTGCTCTGACCTTTGACTTGATATTTACAAAAGCTAATTATGGGGTGGGCAAGTGTCCTTTATCATTCAGGGACATTTGGTTAAGGTCTAATCTTTTAAAAAAAGGAGTCAGGGTGCTGTTTAGAGCTGCATACAATATGATGAAATCTAGAAAGGGATAGTTTTGAATTTTGGCCATCAAACATCAATTTTCTCAAAACCAACCAAGTAGAACACAGAGGCAATATAAGTCAGTCATTAAAATCGGTGTTGTGACTAACAAAACAGAATCCGTCATCTGGTGGTCTGCTGGTTAGAGGTCATAGAGATACTCAGTCTGACAGTTTTAGCATTAAACCTCTCGTTTTCCACCACTACACCCTCTGCTACTGCATCAGCAAGAAGGGACCTGCAGGCAAGTACGCATTAAACTCGGAAGGTTACTTGGCTAATAAAGGGAAGAATGCCCTGAAGACTGAGTGCAGTCATAGAGCCCTATATTGCACATAGCTTGTTCACCTTTAATACAATCTTTATGCTCATAAAAAAAGATTTTTTTTAAAGGGTAAAAATTCAGAAGGCGGGGGGGGGGGGGGAAGAGCAGCATTTGGCAATTCAAACAATAATGGAGGCACACAGCATTCCTCTCTCCCCAGGCTTCCCCTGGCAATCTTTTTCTCAGGGTAAAAGTAGAGGTCTGATTCCTTTTGTTCATTCCAGCCACCGCCCTTTAGCAATCTGAGTCTGAGCAAGACTGCCACGCCCAATCATGGGACAAAGGCAGAAATAGGGGAACTCTGGGCACCGAGGCAGCCCGGCTTTATTTATAGAAATGTAATAGATTGGTCTCAATGACACGAAGGTGCAAATCAGCTGCTATCTCTGCAAATGAACAATTAAAACACGGGGCTTAAAATATATGTATGTTCTAAAATGCTATCTGATCAAAGTATTCTTTTCCTAGAAAGAAAGGGATGTGGCCAAAGGACTGATTTTCAGAAAGAGGGTGAATGCTGCCCCCTTTTGACTGTTAAGAGCCATATATACCGTAAGCCTTAAACCTGAAAACTGACTGACGCAATGGATAGACTGTGGGAATAAAGATCCTATTTCTGTTGTGGGAAATCTGATTAAATCTTAGCAACTGGAAAGCAGAAGGGGGCTCAAAGTTCATCCAATAAGATTTTAATGGGCCTTTTCTACCTTCCTGGAAGATTGGTCATCCTTCGTCCAGCCTCCTACCTCATTTTAGTTGCACTTTTTATAGACTCAATTCTGCCTGGAATAATTATCTGAGTTCACTACTCGGGTTTCTTCCCCTGGTGATAGGCTCCCCGTGAGCCTGGGCCACGTCTTTTTTTTTTGCCTAAGTGTCAGAGTACCTATATTTGTGCACAGAGTGCTCAAAAAATATGTTCACTGAAAGCAAATGTCTAGCTAAGGTCAAGATCATAGTCTAGTTAAGAACGGTTCTCTGAGCAAAGAGGAGTCCATTTGGGCCTTAAAGTCAGGATACTCACATAAGTAGTGTCATACTTTAAACCAGGAATTCTAAACTCTGAGCACACATTTCCAATAAATGTTATGCTTATTTATAGATTACACAGATCTACTACTGAACTATTCTCTATTCAAATATACACACCAAAAAAATGGAGATAAAAAAACTTAGTCATGCAAAACACAGGCATAACACCGAGTGAAATAAACTAGACACGAAAGAGTGCATTTCTGTAGGATTCCATTGATGTAAAAACCAAAAACGGGCAAAACTAACGTATAGTATTAGGAATCAGGACTGTGATTATCTTGCGGGGGGGGGGGTGCACTACTGACTAGAAGGAAAAATGGGGGTGACTTCTAGAATACTACTACGGTTTTATTTCTTGATCTTGATGCTGGCTAGGCAAATGTATTTAGTTTGTAAAAATTCATTAAGCTATACACTTAGGATATGTGCACTTTACCTATATATTATACCTCACTAAAATAGATTTTTAAACAATATTTTTCTCGAATTCCAGGAGACGGACTTGCGTATTTCCTAGAGTCCTTATCCCCCCACCCACCCCCATTTAGGATACGTCTGCTTTAATTAACAAAACTAATCAGACTCTTCCAGCTACTGGTCAGACATCTAAAAATCCATATATACAAATCTCTAGCAGGAAAGTCTGGCTTCAGCCCCCTGGTGTTACAGCAGCTACAGAGCACCTATCCTTGGGGAAGGCTTGTTCATCTCCCCCCCCCCCCCCAGGTCCCTAAGATACTGTTGCTGACTTGGGAAAGTCATTTCATGCATGTGAGTCCATCTGCAGGGGTGAAGGAGAACACTTTCACAGTAAAGAACCTCAAGTTTGCCTCCCACAACCTCAAATTTCTCCTCTGTAAAATCGGAGAAGTCGACTTCATGGTTTTGTGGGAAGGATTTGCTACATTAAAATGCAAAGAGGACAGGACCTGGCAACTTGTTGACTCTTTAATAAATTTCAGAAATATCCTAGGTTAGGAAAAATATCCTGCTCTCAGTCAGAGGACCCAAATCCTAGACCCGGTTCTGCCGGCCATTATGGCAGAACCTTACTACATCACTCAACAGCTCTTAGTTACTTCAACTGTAAAATGACCAGATAGCCTCTAAGTCACATAGGTAAACACTTAGATGTGAATAAAGACTAAAAGAACAATACAAAACTCTGCCAGCCAGTGAGCAGAGGTTCAATTTATCCCTGCTGCATGATCAGAATTTTATGACTTGCTGGCCAGTTGCTTTCTTGGCTTTTCACTTTATTACTACAATTTCCTGTGATAGTATAATTTCCTGTTTTCTCCCCTGCCTTCCTTTTACCTTACTTAACCACATTGTGTTGTTGGACCATAAAGTTTTAAAGGAAAGGACTCTGAGGAGACTTTAAGCCCTTTGTGACGGACTGGTTAGCTCTAACAGGACGTGTCCTCTGACACACTGGAGGAAAATTATGGAAGAGCAAACAAAAATGCTTTGGCCTGTGTTGAAAGGTACAAGAAGGAAAGGATATTTTAGAAGGAAGGATGTTATTAAATTTGCAGAAGCTAAGAGAAACAATACGAACTAATTGCTATAAAAAAATAAACTGGAGATGATGCTATTCAAGAAAAATCTGGAGTATTTTAAGCATAAGAAAGGCCACCTTGAAA
Source organism: Ursus americanus (assembly GCF_024610735.1). Taxonomy (NCBI): domain Eukaryota; kingdom Metazoa; phylum Chordata; class Mammalia; order Carnivora; family Ursidae; genus Ursus; species Ursus americanus. The sequence continues at coordinate 41,755,924 of NC_142130.1, forward strand.
AACAGGAGCTTAAACCTCAAGTTATAAGTCTGCTTTTGGAGAATAATCAACTCCTCAAAGAAAAGAGGAACATTGCTCAAGGTAGAGGAACACAATTCCAGAAAATACAATGATGCCCAAACATAAATATTTAATAACAATGCAAACATATGAAAAGATACAAAGGGGTCAGGAGATATATAAAGATGTGGTACACTGTTCAAGACTCTGGAATAATTGAACAGAACTAAAGAACAAACAAAGGACCATGAAATTGTTGATATGCAGCCTTTCAGGTTTATCTCATTAATATTCTTGAGACAAGAGTTGAGTAAAAGATTAGACTATATTAAGGACAGTGTGATGGATGAATAGAATTGTAAAGAATATAAGAAAATGGGAAATTAGAGTAAGCTTTCAAAGACAATAAGAGTAACAGAAGCAACACAAGATAAGTATCCCTGTAGAAAAGAACAGATAACAACAACAACAAAAAGATTTTCACTGGAGAAGGCTGAGAGGCCAACGCAAATGCCACAACTGTCCACGCAAAAGGTCAGGGCCATGATAAGGAAGGCCACCTCCCAGCTGGAGGGCAGCTGCTTTAAGCTTACTTTAGAGAATCCACCATTTGAATGTTACCTAGATTCAGGTGCATAAATTCCTTTAATAAATGATTTGTTCAGAGTAACGGACTTTGTTATGTAAGGCAAGCTTTTTCTGGATGGCGGGAAAAGCTTACCAAGTCCTAAAGCTGTATATGCCATCAGAGTACCTATGGGAAACAACTGGCAAGGGGTCTGTACGTCTCGAATGCGGGGGAAAAACGTATTAGGTGGATTATCTCCCATGTCAGCGTTTCTCAGACTGTATTGTAAATAGGAACTACATGGGATCTTGTTAAAAGGCAGATCCTGATTCACCAAGTCTGGAGCCTGAGAGTCCACGTTTCTCAGAGGCTCTGGGTGATGCCCATAACTGGATAATGGTCTATGGGCCACACTTTTAGTAGCAAACATGCATTTTTTTTTAAAGATTTTATTTTAAAAAATTTTTCAAGTAAGCTTCGCCCCCAACGTAGGGCTCAAACTCACGACCCTGAGATCAAGAGTTGTATGCTCTACCGACTAGGCCAGCTAGGCGCCCCCAAACATGCACATTTTACAGGAGAAACATCAGTAGTAGGAGACATACACCAAATCACCATTAATTCCAGCTAGAAACTGAATGCTTCCTTTAGTAAACGAAGGTAACTAGATATACTGTTGACCCTTGAACAACATGGGTTTTGGGGAGTCAAATTTACATGGAGTTCTGACTGCACGGGGTCTGCACTAAGCCCCATGTTGTTCTAAGGGTCAACTGCAATTCTGGCCCTCGAGAGGTTCACTATTTGAAGATCTTTCAAGAACTGTAGTCCCCCCACTGGCATCCCAGCAACTCTCCCAGGGGTCAAACCCTCTCCCCATCCTCACTTCAAAACACTGCTGGCTTCCCACCACCCCTTAGAGACTCCATCTTCTAGGTTCCTGGACCCAATTCCAACATGCGAGGAATGGGGGGTGTCCCCGCAGCAATAAGCAATTCTCCAACACCAGCTGGGTGTCCTACCCTTCAACTCCGTTCTGACACTATCTGCCCAGAGACCGCGTCAGATTCCAGAGGGTTCAGTTCTACAAGACCGCTGCTGGCGGCACGCGTGCCCGTGTCCCCCATTCCCTCACACACACACTTCAGAGGTCAGTCACAAGCCTCGGTTATTGTTACCTGGGCTTCTGACCAACAGGCTACCGATCAGAGGTACCCATGAGCCCCTCCTCAGGTTCACTTAGCTTGCTAGAGCAGCTCGCAGACTTCGGAGAACAGTTTACTTACGTGTGCGGGTTTCTTGCGGAAGAACGATCGAGGATACAGATGAACATTCGGAGGGAAAAGAGGCAGAGGAGGAGGTATGTGGCGAGGGTCACTTCCATGCCCTCTGCACGTGCGCCGCTCTCCCTGCACCCCGTGTTCACCAACCTGGAAGCTTTCCGAACCCTGTCCTTTTCGGTTTATATGGAGGCTTCATAACAGAGGCACCACTGATTCAATCATTGGCCATCCGTGATTGATTCAACCTCCAGCCCGGAGGTCAGGGGGTGGGACTGAAAGTTCCAACCCTCCATTCACGTGGTTAGTTCTGGCAACAGCCCCCATCCTTAGGTGGGATCCAAAAGCAGCCTCATTAACATAACAAGACACCTTTGTAAGCTCACTTAGGAAATCCCAAGGCTTTTAGGCGCTCTGTGCCAGAAACAGGATGAAGACCAAATACATAGTTCTTATTATAAATCCCAGTATCACACTCCAGAACACACCTCTCTGCCTCGATTGGGCAGAAAGTGGGAGGAGTTCCTGCCTCCTGCCGCACGCAGGCTTTTGCCCACTCTTCTGTCACAAGACTCTGCTCCCACTGGCCTTTCGTCTTGTAAAACCTGAAATTAAATAGTCACTTATGTCAGGGGTTTTAAAATGAAGCTCAGAAGCCAATTAAGAGGTGTGCCTAATGCACGTCCTCACCAGGTAGAACCACGAACTTTTGAACTGGACCAAACTGAAAACACGCCAAGGAGTCCGCACAGACACCTGCAACTTGCTACAGTAACAGACTTTTTGCTTAGTGAGAGCCTTATCAACCAATTATATTTAGACAGGGTTAGTTTTCTGTCACGAACATACAAATTCTTTGTAAACAACATTTACAAGCATTCGCCTTTTGTCAGTAAAAATCCCCTGACTTTTGCTCTCTAGGGGATTACTATGTGGGTTGCTGCCCAATTTTGTGCACCCTGAATTGCAATTCTTTGATCCAAATAAATGTGTTTGCTTACTGCCTGACAAATTTAGGTGAACAGTCTTCCTTTGTGTCCCATCCTCACTCCCAAAGATTTGCTTCTATCCTTACCTCCTTTCTCAGTCCCTCTATCACCACATTCAGTCCCCACTCTTACCTCTAGACCCTAGCCACACAGCAAAATGCCACAGTAAGAACTGGTATTGCTACAGCTGAGACCACTGTAATTGTGAAAAGACCCAGTACCCAACTAAAGTGCTTTAAGTGCATTAGAAAAAATAAAATGCTATGTAGAAGAAATAGTTCATGTATTAGACTGTCACTGGGCATTGTATTTCAAATCAAGGATGTATCAGCCATGGTGGTTACTAGAACTAGCCCTGGTCATAAGCACACTTTATTTATTAAGGGAAGGAACTACTTTCTCAGAAGTCAACAACTTCTAAATGGACAAGTATCTACATTGGCTTTTGTGATACTAGACTCTACTAGTTCTCCTTGAGGTATTAGTTTTCCATAGCTGTCACAACAAATTGCCACAAACTTAGTTGCTTAAAATAACACCCTTTTATTACCTCGAAATGAGTGGGTCAGAGGTCTGGGCACAGAATAGCCTACCAGGATTCTCTGCTCAGAGCCTCACAAGGCAGAAATCAAGGGGTCAGGCTCAACTCTTACCTGAAGGCTCAGGAGAATATTCCACTTCCAAACTCATTTTGGTCGTTGACAGAATTTAGTTCCTTGTGCCTGGAGGGACCCAGTTCCCTGTTTTCTTGGCAGACAAACCCCTTCATCTTTATACCCACACCAGCATTTCTAACCCTTCTTTGGCTTGGAGCATCTAACTTCCCCCTTCTATCAGAAAGAGCATGCTCAGTCTTTCTAAGGGAGCCTAGGTTTAGATTAGATCCACCTGGATATCGGAATAAGCTACCTATATTAAGACCAGCTGATTACGAGCCAAAATTACCTCTTCAAAATCTGTTTTTGCTACCTAAGGTAAAAAATTCACACGAGTAACCCCAGGGAGTGAAGGTCATCATGGGGGCCAAAATTTTGCCTAACACATTCTACATCACTGCAACTTATTGTTAGTTCATCTCTACCACTACGGAGCTTTTCAGCTCTGAGTGCATATAACGATCACCTGGAGAGCATTAGGAAACTCTGATGCCCAGTCCCTTAAACCAACTAAGTAGAATCTCTGGGAGTGGGACCTGACTCAGCAGTTTCTAAAAGTTCTCCAGATGATCCTAACGGCAGCCCAAACGGAGCCACCGTTCACTCTTTCCTGGGTCAGTTTATCAATCGGTGTGCTTTTAATCATCATCTCTATGATAATCCTTCTCTGGTCTGCATCTTCATCTCTGGCCCCTCTTGCATTCCAGACCCAAATCTCCAGAACACCTACTGATGAGGAAATCAGCCCCTCCAGGATCATTAGGCCTTCATATCACATGTTCTAAAAATGTCAGTCACAGCTAAAAACGATCTTCAGTATCTGTAGTCTCCTGGGAAACTGCTATAAATTCTTAGAGAAACAATATTTCTATTTATATGTGCCCTTATATCCCAACATACTTTTGAATGTATGTGGTCAGTACCCTTTACAAAAAGACAATTGAAGTTTGCTTACCTGTAACAAAGTCCTTTTCTCCTTTGCTATTGAGTAGCCATTTGGTTCCATATTTCCCCCCTGAATGTTTCAGGAGAGCTCCCCCCACCACCACCACCCACCACGCCTAATACAAACCAATTCTCAGGGAAGCCTGAGGATATAGTTTAGTATAAAAATAAAGCATGCAATCTGGGTGTTTTAAGGAACTAGGGTACGATAGTTCCCGGCCCTTGGCTGTGAACACTCCCTCCTTGCTTGAGTAATGCCAGCCTTATGAACAACACTCTAGATTTTAAATTCTGAGTATGTTTCCCCCCAGGACAATCTAGAATGATTCAATATAGATCTCCTCTAATGCCTTCAAATTCAACATATCTAACACAAATTCACCAACTAGTGTGTGGATTATTTGATTGCCAACCTAGACTACATGACTAAAAGATTTTTACCAGAGCTTAACCTTACACAGAGCTCTCAACTTAGCCGAATGTTATTTGAAGAAAACAATGGGCATACACTCTCCATAGATATAGGTTCATTTGTTTGTTTCAGGTTAAATTTTCAGAAAATCACATATCCTCCAAGAAGCTAAGAACAATTATTATATTCTTCAGTTAACATTGCTTTTGTACAATGAACATGTTAATTTTACAACCAAAGAAGCAGTATAGCCCATTGTTTAAAAAGCTAGTCCTATAACCAGACTGCTTGAGTACACATTTCAGTGTTACTTCTTTGTGATCTCAGATAAGTTACTCATTTTTCTGGGCTTTTTCTCATCTGCAAAATAGGATAATAATGATAACTTTTTAATGGTGGTGATTCTGAGAATTAAATGAGATAATGCATGATAAAGCACTTACAGTAATCACTTTAAAAAGGCAGCCATTTAAAAATAATAAAATGGGTTTCTTTAGAAGATTTTTTGTTTATTTTATTTGAGAGAGAGAGTCGCACACCCATTAGTATGGGGGAGGGGGGGCAGAGGGAGAGAGAATCCCGAGCAGACTCCCTGCTGAGCACAGACCCTGAGGTGGGGCTCCATTTCATGACCCCAAGATCATGATCTTCGTTGAAACCAAGAGTCAGACTCTTAACCAACTGAGCCAACCCAGGAGCCCCAAGTGTTTTGTTTTGTTTTTTTATTAAAAAAAAAACAATGTTGGGGTGCCTGGGTGGCACAGCGGTTAAGCGTCTGCCTTCGGCTCAGGGCGTGATCCCGGCGTTGTGGGATTGAGCCCCACATCAGGCTCCTCCGCTATGAGCCTGCTTCTTCCTCTCCCACTCCCCCTGCTTGTGTTCCCTCTCTCGCTGGCTGTCTCTCTCTCTGTCGAATAAATAAATAAAATCTTTAAAAAAAAAAAAAAAACAATGTTACTGAGACTTATTTAGCTTAACCCTATAGAAACATTATCACGAAATTGGGATGGCACTTTAGCAGAGTAAAAGAATGAAACAGACTGCCTGGTTCAGATGCTAGCTCCACCACTTACTATGTGGCCTGGTGTAAAAGTACTTAACCGTTTCCTCACCTGTGCAATTGGGACAATATTAGAACCTACCTCACCAGGCTGTTTGCAGATTAAGTCAGTTAACGTTTGTAAAGAACTTAGAACAAGACTTGGTACATAATAAGAACTATGTAACCATTTACTGTATTTTAAAATGATTAATTTCTCAACTTTTATCAAGGGTTAATAGAGTTGCTATAATAATGACTAAATTATATATTCAAACTTATTATGAACTTAGTAACTTTTTAGTTTCTTAAAAGAGAGCATCTATAATTTCACATTCTCTCTTCTTATATTTTGGAAGTTGGCAACTCTTTTGGAAAATTTCTTAAGGTTCTCATGATAAAGCATCTAATTGCAAAATCAATGTTAATATTCTAATCACCTTAGAAACAACTTTGATTTGTTCTCAAGTTTCTATTTTTCCTTAAACTGATCTTTTTGGCTCTGGGATGTGTTGAAAAATTATTTCATATGTCTCTGGAGTAAAATATTTTTTCTACCTTCAGAACAAAAAGTTAGTTTTGTTGAAATTACCTAAGAAAAATGAAGCTTCATGTATTCCCCCCCTTTACTCCAAGAATGAGATTCAAAATCATTGTAATCTTTGTATCTATACAGTTTTTTCTACTTAGCAGATTGAAATACATCTTTTAAATATTAAAGACATAAGAATTGAGTGTGTAGAAGCAGCAGCTCTTTCTGACCAAGGTTCCTCTCCCCATGCTTTAATGAACTACCATTTTGCACCGAGGATGTCTCAAGAATTCTTTCTTGGTCTCAGCTCCAGACTCTACTTCACCGAATCTCACCTATATTCCAAAACTACATCCTACGGCTCCTGAATGTGGGGCTTTCAGTCTTTATATCTGGACTCTGAGCTTTGGTGCAAAATTGGTATTGACAGTCACAGAGGAACACAGAAATTACAGATAATATAGCATATCCGGAGGGGGAGGAGTTAAGATGGCGGAGGAGTAGGAGACACCGTTTTCAGCCGGTCCTCCGAGTCGAGCTGGATAGGTACCAGACCAGCCTAAACAACCACGGAACCAGCCTGAGACGCAGGAAGATGCATCTGGATCTCTACAAATGAACATCTCCAGTGCTGAGTATTGAGAGGCTGCAATTTGGCCGCTGCTGCTCTGACTCTCAGAAGAGGCACAGCAAACTGCCAGGGAAAGCCGCCAGAGAACAAAAGCCTGGAAATACCGGCTCAGGGAGTGCCCATCCCCATCCCCCCTCGCAGGGGACACGGAGACTCTACCCAAACAGGGCTGCCTGAGTATCGGCGCGGCAGGCCCCTCCCCCAGAAGGCAGGCTGAAAAATCAAGAAGCCCACAACCCGGGCACCTGGGTGGCGCAGTCATTGAGCGCCTGCCTTCGGCTCAGGGTGTGATCCCGGCGTTCCGGAAAGGAGTCCCTCATCGGGCTCCTCCGCTGGGAGCCTGCTTCTTCCTCTCCCACTCCCCTGCTTCTGTTCCCTCTCTCGCTGGTTGGCTGCCACATAAATAAATAAATAAAATCTTTAAAGAAGAAGCCCACATCCCTAAGATCCCTATAAAACAAGGGGCACGGCCTGGGACCCAGTCAATAATTTGGGCTCTGGAAACCCCGCAACCTCTCTTCATCAGAATGACAAGAAGGAGAAGCCCCCCCCAGCAAAGAAAAGACAGTGAGTCTGTGGCCTCTGCCACAGAAATAATGGATATGGATGTAACCAAATTATCAGAAATGGAATTCAGAGTAACGATGGTCAAAATGATGAGTAGAATTGAAAAAACTATTAACGAAAAGGTTACTGAGAATATAGAATCCCTAAGGACAGAAATGAGAGCGAATCTGACAGAAATTAAAAATTCTATGAGCCAAATGCAGGCAAAACTAGAGGCTCTGACGGCCAGGGTCGCAGAAGCAGAGGAACGGGTTAGTGAATTGGAGGATGGGTTAATAGAGGAAAAAATGAAAATAGAAGATGGTCTTAAAAAAATCCACGCCCACGAATGTAGGTTACGGGAGATTACTGACTCAATGAAACGATCCAGTGTTAGAATCATCGGCATCCCCGAGGGGGTGGAGAAAAACAGAGGTCTAGAAGAGATATTTGAGCAAATTGTAGCTGAAAACTTCCCTAATCTAGCAAGGGAAACAAACATTCGTGTCCAAGAGGCAGAGAGGACCCCTCCCAAGCTCAACCATGACAAACCTACGCCACGTCACGTCATAGTGCATTTCGCAAATATTAGATGCAAGGATACATTATTAAAAGCGGCCAGGGCAAAGAAATTTCTCACGTACCAAGGCAAAAGCATCAGAATTACGTCAGACCTGTCTACACAGACCTGGAATGAGAGAAAGGGTTGGGGGAGCATATTTAAAGCTCTGTCAGAGAAAAACATGCAGCCAAGGATCCTTTATCCAGCAAGGCTGTCATTCAGAATTGATGGAGAAATAAAGACATTTCAGAATCGCCAGTCACTAACCAATTTTGTAACCACGAAACCAGCCCTACAGGAGATATTACGGGGGGTTCTATAAAAGTAAAAAGGCCCCAAGAGTGATACAGAACAGAAAGTCACAGCCAATACAAACAAAGACTTTACTGGCAACATGGCAACATTAAAATCATATCTCTCAGTAATCAGTCTTAATGTAAATGGTTTGAACCATCGCATAAAACGCCACAGGGTTGCAGATTGGATAAAAAGAAATGACCCATCCATTTGCTGTCTACAAGAGACTCATTTCAAGCCCAAAGATGCATTCAGACTGAGAGTAAGGGGATGGAGTACCATCTTTCACGCAAATGGACCTCAAAAGAAAGCTGGGGTAGCAATTCTCATATCAGATAAACTGGATTTTAAACTACAGACTATAGTTAGAGATGCAGAAGGGCACTATATTATTCTTAAGGGAAGTATTCAACAAGTGGATATGACAATTATAAATATATATGCCCCCAACAGGGGAGCAGCAAGATACACAAGCCAACTCTTAACCAGAATAAAGAGACATATAAATAAAAATACATTAATAGTAGGGGACCTCAACACTCCACTATCAGAAATAGACAGAACACCCTGGCAAAGACTAAGCAAAGAATCAAAGGCTTTGAATGCCATACTCGACGAGTTGGACCTCATAGATATACATAGAACACTACACCCCAGAACCAAAGAATACTCATTCTATTCTAATGCCCATGGAACATTCTCAAGAATAGACCATGTTCTGGGACACAGAACAGGTCTCAACCGATACCAAAAGATTGAAATTATCCCCTGCATATTCTCAGACCACAACGCTCTGAAATTGGAACTCAACCACAAGGAAAAATTTGGAAGAAACTCAAACACTTGGAGACTAAGAACCATACTGCTCAGGAATGACTCGATAAACCAGGAAATCAAAAATCAAATTAAACAATTTATGGAGACCAATGAGAATGAAAATACAACAGTCCAAAACCTATGGGATACTGCAAAGGCAGTCCTAAGGGGGAAATACATAGCCATCCAAGCCTCACTCAAAAGAATAGAAAAATCTAAAATGCAGTTTTTATATTCTCACCTCAAGAAGCTGGAACAGCAACAGAGGGACAGGCCTAATCCACGCACAAGGAAGCAGCTGACCAAATTTAGAGCAGAAATCAATCAAGCAGAAACCAGAAGTACAGTAGAGCAAATCAACAGGACTAGAAGCTGGTTCTTTGAGAGAATCAATAAAATTGACAGACCCCTGGCAAGACTTATCCAAAAGAAAAGAGAAAGGACCCAGATTATTAAAATTATGAATGAAAAAGGAGAGGTCACGACGAGCACCATTGAAATTGGAAGGATTATTAGAAATTTTTATCAACAGCTATATGCCAATAAACTAAGCAATCTGGAAGAGATGGAATCCTTCCTGGAAACCTATAAACTACCAAGATTGAAACCGGAAGAAATTGATTCCTTAAACAGGCCAATTAATTATAAAGAGATTGAGTCAGTGATAAACAACCTTCCAAAAAACAAAACTCCAGGCCCGGACGGTTTTCCTGGGGAATTCTACCAAACATTCAAAGAAGAAATAATACCTATTCTCCTAAAGCTATTTCAAAAAATAGAAACAGAAGGAAAGCTACCAAACTCATTTTATGAGGCCAATATTACCTTGATCCCCAAACCAGGCAAAGACCCCCTTAAAAAGGAGAATTACAGACCGATTTCCCTAATGAATATGGACGCCAAAATCCTCAACAAGATACTTGCTAATAGAATCCAACAGTACATTAAAAGGATTATCCATCACGATCAAGTGGGATTCATACCTGGGATGCAAGCGTGGTTCAATATTCGCAAATCAATCAGCGTGATACATCATATCAACAAGAAAAGACTCAGGAACCATATGATCCTCTCAATCGATGCAGAAAAAGCATTTGACAAAATACAGCATCCTTTCCTGATTAAAACCCTTCAGAGTGTAGGAATAGAAGGTACATTTCTCAATCTCATAAAAGCCATCTATGAAAAGCCTACTGCAAATATTATTCTCAATGGGGAAAAGCTGGAAGCCTTTCCCTTAAGATCAGGAACTCGACAAGGATGCCCACTCTCGCCACTATTATTCAACATAGTACTAGAAGTCCTTGCAACAGCAATCAGACGACAAAAAGGGATCAAAGGTATTCAAATTGGCAAAGAAGAAGTCAAAATGTCTCTCTTTGCAGACGACATGATACTCTATATGGAAAACCCAAAAGAAGCCACTCCCAAACTATTAGAAGTTATAGAGCAATTCAGTAACGTGGCAGGATACAAAATAAATGCTCAGAAATCAGTTGCATTTCTATACACGAATAACGAGACCGAAGAAAGAGAAATTAGGGAATCCATCCCATTTACAATAGCACCAAAAACCATACGTTACCTTGGAATTAACTTAACCAGAGACATAAAGGACCTATATTCTAGAAACTATAAATCACTCTTGAAAGACATTGAGGAAGACATAAAAAGATGGAAAGATATTCCATGCTCACGGATCGGAAGAATTAACATAGTTAAAATGTCCATGCTACCCAGAGCAATCTACACTTTCAATGCTATCCCGATCAAAATACCAAGGACATTTTTCAAAGAACTGGAACAAACAGTCCTTAAATTTGTATGGAAACAGAAAAGGCCCCGAATCTCCAAGGAACTGTTGAAAAGGAAAAACAAAGCTGGGGGCATCACAATGCCGGATTTCGAGCTGTACTACAAAGCTGTGATCACAAAGACAGCATGGTACTGGCACAAAAACAGACACATAGACCAATGGAACAGAATAGAGAGCCCAGAAATGGACCCTCGGCTCTTTGGGCAACTAATATTTGATAAAGCAGGAAAAAACATCCGGTGGGAAAAAGACAGTCTCTTCAATAAATGGTGCTGGGAAAATTGGACAGCTACATGCAAGAGAATGAAACTTGACCACTATCTCACACCATACACAAAAATAAACTCCAAATGGATGAAAGACCTCGATGTGAGACAGGAATCCATCAAAATTCTAGAGGAGAACATAGGCAAAAACCTCTACGACATCGGCCAAAGCAAACTTTTTCATGACACATCCCCAAAGGCAAGAGAAACAAAAGATATAATGAACTTATGGGACTTCATCAAGATTAAAAGTTTCTGCACATCCAAGGAAACAGTCAGAAAACCTAAGAGGCAGCCCACGGAATGGGAGAATATATTTGCAAATGACACTACAGATAAAGGACTGGTATCCAAGATCTACAAAGAACTTCTCAAACTCAATACACGAGAAACAAATAAACAAATCAAAAAATGGGCAGAAGATATGAACAGACACTTTTCCAATGAAGACATACAAATGGCTAACAGACACATGAAAAAATGTTCAAAATCATTAGCCATCAAGGAAATTCAAATCAAAACCACACTGAGATACCACCTTACGCCAGTTAGAATGGCAAAAATAGACAAGGCAAGAAACAGCAATTGTTGGAGAGGATGTGGAGAAAGGGGATCCCTCCTACATTGTTGGTGGGAATGCAAGTTGGTACAGCCACTCTGGAAAACAGTGTGGAGGTCCCTTAAAAAGTTAAAAATTGAGCTACCCTATGATCCAGCCATTGCACTACTGGGTATTTACCCCAAAGATACAGACGTAGTGAAGAGAAGGGCCATATGCACCCCAATGTTTATAGCAGCAATGTCCACAATAGCTAAATTGTGGAAGGAGCCGAGATGCCCTTCAACAGATGACTGGATTAAGAAGTTGTGGTCCATATATACAATGGAATATTACTCAGCTATCAGAAAGAACGAGTTCTCAACATTTGCTACAACATGGACAGCACTGGAGGAGATAATGCTAAGTGAAATAAGTCAAGCAGAGAAAGACAACTATCATATGATTTCTCTCATCTATGGAACATAAGAACTAGGATGATCGGTAGGGGAAGAAAGGGATAAAGAAAGGGGGGGTAATCAGAAGGGGGAATGAAACATGAGAGACTATGGACTATGAGAAACAAACTGAGGACTTCAGAGGGGAGGGGGGTGGGGGAATGGGATAGACCGGTGATGGGTGGTAAGGAGGGCACGTATTGCATGGTGCACTGGGTGTTATACACAACTAATGAATCATCGAGCCTTGCATCGGAAACCGGGGATGTACTGTATGGTGACTAACATAATATAATAAAAAATCATTAAAAAAAAAAAAAAAAGAATTGAGTGTGTAAGGATGCCTGGGTGGCTGTGTCGGGTAAGTGGCTCTCTTAGGCTCAGGTCATGACCCCAGACTCCTGGGATCCAGCCCTGTATCATCAGGCTCCCTGCTCAGCCAGGAACTTCCTTCTCCCTCTGCCTGCGGCTCCCCCTGCTTGTGCGCTCATGTGTGCGTTCGCGCTTTCTCTCTCTCTGACAAATAAATAAATAAAATCTTTTTTAAAAAAAATTGAATGTGTAGGAAGTCTTTTGTTGAGAATATCTTCTGATTGGAAATCAAATCTTGAGATATCTTTTATTTAAATAAAAACGGCATTTGGTGATTTTGTAATATAGTTTCCATGTTCTAGAATTGTTTTTCTTCCTCCAGTATTCCCAATTATCTTCAGGTCAGTTTCTGGTTTCTTTCTTTCTTTCTTTCTTTCTTTCTTTCTTTCTTTCTTTCTTTCTTTCTTTCTTTTTCTCTCTTTTCTTCCTTCTTTCCTTTCTTTCCTGTTCTGTTTTTTTTTCTTTCCTTACTTTGTTTTTGTAAACCAAAATGTAATTTTTGTTTGTTTATAATAGTAGTCTTTATACTTTATTTTAGTCCATGTATAGGTTTTCTTTTTTTTTCTTTTTTTTTTTTTTTAAAGATTTTTATTTATTTATTTGACAGAGATAGAGACAGACAGCGAGAGAGAGAACACAAGCAGGGGGAATGAGAGAGGAAGAAGCAGGCTCACAGCAGAGGAGCCTGATGTGGGGCTCGATCCCATCACGCCGGGATCACGCCCTGAGCCGAAGGCAGACGCACAACCACTGCACCACCCAGGCGCCCCTTTGTATAGATTTTCTTAACATTTTCACTTTCTGTGTATGCTCAGCACAGTATTTTTGTATTATATATTTTGTATTACATAATATCAATTGTTCCATTATTTGATGACTAAAAAAAAAACCCCTAAAGTTCAGTTACTTCATTTAATAACATCACTATTTCTTCCTCAGAGATGTGTGTGTCCAATTATGGATATTTGTTTTGCAGGTGTTTGGAACCCCTTTACTTTACAATCTTTTTCTTCTCCTCTTCCTCATTAAAAAAAAAAAAAAAAGAATTTAGCCAGGCAGGACCATTTTGCATCATTCATCACTTCGTTATTCTCTCAGAGATCTTGCCCACTTCACACATTACTTTAAAAGTTATAGATCCTCTTTAAATTCTTGGAGCATCTTCTCAAATTGTAAAAGCCTCAAAAGAAAAAGAAAAAAAAAAGGTTGTTTTTTAAAAACAGTTCTCTGTGGTGGCCTTCAGATGTGCCTCACAGGCCTCCACCTCCAACCATCGGGCATGTAACTACCCACCCAGGGTCCTGCTGCAATGTTCTGAGATCCCCCTCTGTGGCTGCCCTGAGGCCATGCTTCCCAAGGGCTATTTCCAGCCAGACTGAACTGGTAGGGACACTAACAGGTCCATTCCTGCATCTGCAAGCCCACTTCGGCTCTGGAACTCCCCAGTGGGCCTTGCTTAGGCTGTTCTGCAGTTCCGGATGCTTTCATCAAACTTTCTTCCTTCGTCCTTCACTTAGAGTCAGACTGGCATCTCTTATGATAGCTCCCCCACCATTTCTCACACCAGCCATTTCCCTGATTAAATACATTTAATGAATTCCTTCTTGTCCTCTGTGTCTTGGAGGAACCAGACTAACACATTGCCAAATACATAGAAATATATTTGGAAATACCTACTATGTAGGTCTGAGGCCAAAAATAATGGGTTCTCTAAAAGGAAACAAGGAAAAAACAGGACACACACTATAAAGCATTGCTCTACTTAGGTCTTTAGTTGATAATTCAATAAATTTATTCCAACTGAATTAATCTGCCTTTTGGGGGTGGGGGCTGGGTACAGCATGTGGTAGAGGGATAACGTCTGTATGATTTCCCATCCACAAATCAGTCTGCGTTTTATTAGCTTCCTATTGTGTTTAAAACATAAACTTCTTATCACAGCCACAAAGCTCTGCAAGAATCAGGTCCCTGCCTACATCTCCAACCATACTTGGAACCATTATCACCCTCACTCCCTGTCCTAAGCACACTGGCCCTTCACTTCCGAGAACACACTAAGCCCTCTCCCCTGCCTCAGAGCTTTCCCTCATGCTGATCTTCCTGCCTGAGTCCCTCCAGCCTTCACTCTTTTTCTGGTTAACTTCTGCATCTTTCAGGTTTAACTTAAATGTTCCTTTCTCAAAGAGGCTTGCCTTGCTCCCCACCTCACAAAATCAGTTACAAGACCATGTTGCTTTTCTAATAGACTCTGTTGTCTTGACCTCTTAGCACCATTTGCAATTATAATTATTAGTATTTTATTGTGTGTTAAACGCCCCACCAGATTATAATCCGCGAGCTGTCAGGAACCATTACTGTTTTGTTTCCCTTTGTTTAGAGTGACTTATACAGCTCCTAGTAGTAAGTACCCTATCCATACATGTTGAATGAATAAATGAATGAATGAATGAACAGATTTCTTAAAACATTTTTTGAACAGCTAGGGTCATGTAGTAGCTTGATGGAGTATTTTTCTTTTTGTGTTCATTCCACTTTCTGATATGGAAGGAAGAAAACCTTAGTCACA
Source organism: Ursus americanus (assembly GCF_024610735.1). Lineage (NCBI taxonomy): Eukaryota > Metazoa > Chordata > Mammalia > Carnivora > Ursidae > Ursus > Ursus americanus. The sequence continues at coordinate 41,771,213 of NC_142130.1, forward strand.
GTGCAGGATACCTTTTGGCCCAAAGCCCATAAAATGTATACAATCTATGTAACCATGAAATCCCAGAGATATATATTTATCTTATTAGTAACAAGATTACATGTTTCCACTTTTTCTAGTTTGTATGAAAGTGGTGGTAATTGTCACCTACTCAAAACCTTAGGCACTATTTTAGAAAAACTTCTCCTCTACACTGATATCTGATATCTATCTCCCACTTGTCATTATTCCAGAGAGTAGACATAGCCTTCCAAATTGTTCTTAATTTCATTAGCAGCGATAGATACTCCCTGATAACAGTAGTTTCTTAAAATCCAGCATTAAAAGATCATTTTCCTCTATGGAGAACTTTTCAACAGTTCAATCAAAATTGGAAAAGTATATGCCCTTTGACCAAGCAATCCACTGAGGAATACTATACTGTCTTATCAACTAATTGCTCCCATTTGAGTTATTAAATTTACCCTTTGTTGATATCCTAATCCACGCAGGTTTCATATGCATCCTGGAATTGTCTACGTATCAACTCAGTTAGCAGTCTTTCCTTCTATGACAAATGTCTATCCCTGCCCTCTCTATCATTTCTTTTTTGTTAATGTTGGTAATAAATTAGTGAAACTGGGTTCACTAGAACAGGACTCCAATCCTCTAATCTCTAAGTGAGAAAATCTCAAGTTCCACTGTAAGAGAAAAAAGAATAGTTTCATCTCAACTAGGAGATTTCTAGCCCTTCCATAAATCAGCATTATTATTCTACACATTTGAGAGTAGAAATTTATCTCTATTATGACTGCTTCACTTGTAGTAAACCAACAGGTAAAAGCTTGGACTTTTAGAAGTCCTCGCAGAGCCATATAAAGCTTTCATTTCCATCAGCGTTCTACCTCCTTTCCCAGAACACACAATTGTGTAACAGGTTCAATCCCACAGCACAGCAGCATTCACAGGCATTTTTGTTATCTCATTCTTTCTCAGACCTTCAGGAATGTGTCCCAACCCACACAGACTCTGTGCTCAGGTGTGCAATTCTCTAAATAGTGGACAAAAGGGCAATGAAAGAGTTAGCGAGAGCAGAGAATTGGGTAAAGGGAATTAGTGTGGCAGTAGGGCTGGTTTCAAAGAGGAGTATAAATTCAAACCTAGTCCTGGCTTATGCAGATATGCTTAGGGATGAAGAAGACAAGGAACTATACGGAGAGTCCCTGGATCACTGGGCAAATATTTTGGTTGTAGTTAGGTTAGTCCAGGTTGAAAGAGGGCCTGAAAGTAAGAGCTGACCCCCCAGGAAAAGCAGATTAACAGAAAAAAGAAAGAGGATCAGAGCTCCAGATAAATAGCGTAGAGGTTAAGCCAAGGCTACCATCCCAGCAGGAAGCTGGACTGCACCCCAAAAAGGAAGCAGAAACCCTGGCATATGGACTAGTTACATATGTTGAACATTACTGGGCAGACTGCCCCTCACTGCAAAAGCAGGTGGCAATGAGCTTTGCCCAGGAGACAAAAACTCAGACTGAAGGCCACAGATTATTTCCAGACCCTATTCACTTGTTAATTTGAGCAATTAAAGTCTGGTTTCCACTGGCTCAGGTAGTTGCAGAAGTGAGCCTGTTGGAGAAAGGGCATTAGAGCTTGGAAATGGACAAGACTGAGAAAGCAAGACCCAAGCAATTTATATCCCAGAGTAAATGAAGGCAAAAGGACGAGAAGATACTCACATGCCTACAGAACTCACAGATACTACTTCACAGAAACTAGATGCTATCTTTCCACGGCAGAGGTGTACTGAGCGGTTAAAAAGAAAATCTCTATCCTGTGAACACTCCCACATCTTCTAATTATAAGACTTCTCAGCTACAACTCCCTTTATAAAGTATATAAAGTATATAAAGTTTTTATGAATGTTTTGTGTCTGTATTCCCCTCCTGAGAACAGGCTTAAACATGAGTGATAAGCGATTCATTAGGTTAATTGATATATTGCAAGGTACCCAGTCTATTTCTTTACTGAAGGTACACAAGCTATCCATGGTAACTCTATCTATAGTAACAGCAAGTATCTTAGTTCAGCCTGCTCTAACAAATTACCAGAGGTTGGATAGCTTAAACAAAAAAGTGTATTTCCCACAGTCTGGAGGCTGGAAACTCCAAGATCAAGGTGCAGGCATTTTCAGTTCTGGTGAGAGCCACTCAATGGTTTACAAATGGTTGTCTTCTCTTCATATCCTCCCATACTGCAGAGAGAGACAGAACGCAAAATCTTATACTGCTTCTTTTAAGGGTACCAATCTCATGCGTGAGGCCCGCATTCTCAAGACCTAATTACTTTCCAAAGTCCTCACATTCTCTACTATCATATTGAGGAATAGGATTTCAAAATACAAATTTTGGAGGACACAAACATTTAGTCGCCAACAACAGCATAATCATCTATCTGGCTGCTTGCCTTGACATCTCCCTTCTACACCCTGCTAAGGTCACTTGAAGGCCACGAAGATGTATATTTTTTCTCTCACTGGGAAAAATCGAGAGGCTCAGATGACAGCCAACCTACCTTACTGCTAGTCTGACCCTAAGTTCTTTGGGAAGGGCCTTGAACTTCAAAATTGGGGGTAATTTCATGTATAGATAATTAGTGGTATAAGTGGTTAGTAGTATAAGCAGTAGTAATAAATTAGTACTAATAACTGAGATCTCATCTCACTTCCATGGGTCTATCTTGTTTACTGTGCCTAATTGATTTTATTGATTATATAGTTCTTCATTCATTCATTCATTCGTTCACAAACTAGTAATTGAAATCTAGTCTATGCTAAACATTATTCTAAGTACTAGGGACACAACAGTGAGTAAACAGAATCCTTGTCCTTGGGACTTAATTCTAATAGAAGAGTTATTAGAGAGAGCAATATAGCTGAAGCAGTGTGTACATGGAGGAAGGTGAAATAAGATGAAGTAAGAGAGATTTAGTAAAGGGTCAGATCACATAAGGCCATGTAGATCATGGTAGGGAGTTTGGATTTTATTCTCCGTGGGATGGGAAGCTGCTGAGCAGTTCTGAACACGAAAGTAACTTGATCTGGTTTACATTTTAAAAGAATCACTCTGCTATGTGGAAAAGCTAGAGTGGAAGCAGAAAGGATTAGGAAACCACTGCAGTTGACCAAGGAAAGATGGTATAGTTTTAGCCTAGAATGAGATGAAAAGCAGTTGAGATGCAAAGTGGTTGATTTCTGACTTGATTTTTAAGGCAGAACTGACAGAACTTGTTAATGTATTGAATGTGAGAAGGGAATAAAAGAGATTGGGGAGGATTCCTAGGTCTTTACCTGAGCAACTGCATGAGAAGATGAGCCATTTGCTACAGAAATATCAAGTTTGGGAGGCTCAGTTTTGGATTTTGAGTATGTTAACTTTGAGATGCCTATTAGACATTCAGATGAAGATATCAGTTAGGAAGTTGGATAGAGCCTGGAAGATGAGGGGAGAGTCAGGCTGGGGAGAGATATTTGAGAGTCACCACTGGTCTTGTACAAACTTTTAAGAAAATATATTTGTTACAATGTTTCCAGGGAAGAATTTATTTCCTTGTGATGTAAATATGGTATATTTCTTTGCAATGCAAGTCCCAACACAGAGCCTGTAATAGCTACATTCTTTTGATTGCAGGCATCAGAAACTGTCTCTAGAAAGTGCAAACAAAAAGAGGACATGAATTGAAAGGAATCTTTTGGTTCCCTCACAGAATGAAAGAAAAAGTTGAAATCTCCACTCAGGAAGGGCAGCACAAGGCTTCACCTTAGTGGTAAGAGTTTGATACCATTAATACCATTCAGTTCAATGACGTTAAGTCTACCAGGGTCCGAGTAATGCCTTGCAAAGTCATGTCTTCCCACATTCAATTCCTTCATCTATTAAACAGGAAGTTGAAATAAATCTTTGCTCTTAAAAGGGTGGTCCTTGGACCAACAGCTTATTTGGAATGTGAATCTCAGGTCGCACACTCTAGACTATCATTCAGAATTTTCATTTTAACAAGATTCCCACATGATTCATAGGCACATTAAAGTTTGAGAAACACAGAATTAAATGATTATCTAAACTGGTCAGGTGTTTCATATATCAGCTACATTGAGGAAGGTTCTTTGGATTCCTACCCATATAAATTTTATTTAAAATAGAATTATGGGAGGTGGGGAGTGCCTGGATGGCTCAGTCAGTTGAGTGTCCAACTCTTGATTTTAGCTCAGGTCATGATCTTCGGGTCCTGAGATTAAGCCCCGCATTGGGCTCAGTCCTGAGCATGGAGCCTGCTTAAGATTCTCTCTCTCCCTCTCCCTCTGCCCCTCCCTGCCTGTGCTCTCTTTCTCTCTCTCTTTATAAGAAAAAAAAAAAGAATTACAGGGGTGCCGGTGGCTCAGTCAGGTAAGTGTCTGACTCTTGATTTCAGCTCAGGTCTTGATCTCAGGGTCATGAGCTCAAGCCCCACACTGGGCTCTATGCTGCATGTGGAGCCTTCTTAAAAAAAAAAAAAATAGAATTACAAATCGTTTTGTATTAAATGATCATAAATAGTTAAATTGTGTGTTTAGTGTACACCTTGATTATACACGGGTAGATTGTATCTTGTAGAAACATGATAAACGTCTTGCTATAGATCTTGTGACCCTTCTTTCCAGGAAGTTCAGAATTACTCTTCAGACAAACTTCTCCTCTGGTGATCAATATATTTATTGTATATCATGCAGTCTTGTAAGACTCATAGATTTGATATTTTGATTGCGTCCATGTGCTATAAAGTAGTCTTTTATTTACACTACATAACTGCTTTCATTGATCAGAATTCTGCATTTGTAGTGTTCTATTATTTATACTTTTTTGTCATACTTTTATGACATTATTCTTGAAATCTCACACTATCTACCAATTATAAAAATAATAGGAATGAGAGGAAACCTATAAATATTAATGCTATTTTTTGAGGAAAAGGCATGACAATTGTTATTTGATGGAAGTAAACATTGGCAGCTCATTAAAATTTTGGCTTAGAATTGTGGTCCAGAAAGCCAATGGGTCTTGAAATGGAATGTAACCTGCCAATGAACTCACAAACAACTCAAACTACTTCCATGATCCCTTAAATAGTCATGTCCAAAAAATTCTCTTAGAAATATACCTAGTAGATATGATTTAAGGAAAATATGTCAACTTTTTAAAGCTATTGAAACTTACTCATTAGCACTGTTTGTTGAAATGTGGCCCTTAAACCTCTTCTATTAGAATCACCTGGGAAGCTTATTAAACTACAGGACCAGACCTACCAAATCAGAATCTCTGAGGGCGGGGTCCAAGAATCTGCTTTTAAAATAGGTGAGTCTTATCACACTAAAGAAGGAAAATTACTGTATTAAACATTAGATTTTCAAGTTTGGTTTTCCATTGACGTTAGTGTCAATTTCCAATGACTGAGCAAAGAGTTTACCTTTATTTTTTCACATTGTATTTGTCCAGAGTCTCCATGCTTCACACTGGAATGACATTTTGACAAGTACGTGGCTTAATTTTTTTTCGTATTTTTCCAAAAGCTTTAAATGAATATTTCTTCTTGATAACTCATTAAGACAATATGGACCAAGGCCTAGCACTTCCAGAACACCAAAGAATATTGCCTTGGCAGGATTGGGGATCACTTTTTATAGAGGATCACTGAGCCACAGTGTTGGGGAGGGAGGAAAAAAGGAAAGAAAAACCAGAAAAAGAAGACATCAACTTAATTTAATATTTTAAAGTAGAAAACTATTTATCTTTTTACAAATTTAAGAAAACTCTTCTTTAAAAACTGAGGCAACTTTATTATTTTTTATAACATATGCTTGTTAAAGCCACAATAAAGAAGGTAGAAGTTCTCTTATTATCTTACATCCCATATAAAATAATATGAATATTTCTATAGTGCCTTAACAGTGCTTAGCACATAGCAAGTACACACTCTCTCTCACTCTCTCTCTCTATATATATGTAAATATATATATAGTTTGAATAAATAAATGGCATATATAATGTGTACATTTTTACACACTTTCTTGAAACTGATTATTTTCCAGTTATCAATATACCATAGAATTTTTCTGGAGCAGTAAAAATCTAATATTCTATTGTATTTGATGTGTCATAATTCACTTAAGCAAGCCCCTGCTAATGGTCATTTACTTTCAACTTATAGCGCTAAAGGCAATTCTGAAATAAACCACCAAACAATTGTCTGGTTTTTGAGGGGACAAATTCCTAAACTGGAATTGCTGAATCAAAGTTTATATACATTTAAAACTTTAATACATCTTGTCTTCCTAAAATGTTGATCCAATGCCATTTATAACTGACTATTCTCCCACAATGGCTATCTTTGTCAATCTGATAGTAAATATAATCTCATTATTTAAATTTGTGTATACCTAATTACTAATAAGAATATATCCATTTTATAAATTTATTAGCCCACTTATTTTTTTTATGAATTGCCTGTTTGTTTTTCTAGTGGCATGTCACAGGAAATTTTAAATTCTAATTAGTAAATAAAATACCATATAAATCATTAAAGATGGAAGTTATTTATAACAAACTGAAATCAAATAAAAGTTGAAAAAGCCACATATAATGAAACACAGAGAAAGAGAGTGAGAGAGAAGAACAAAGTCATATAAGCAGAGGGATACACTGAAATGGGCATAGAAATCGAGAACACAGCCCCATGTATATCTACATAAACACACAGACACAGAGACACATGGAGAGTTGCACTGATAAAAGCACAGGCAGAGATCAAAAGTAAATGGAGACGCCCGAAGAAAAAGCAGACCAGGCACACATGCTTAGGCACAGAAAGTGATAGTAAGATGAATATACACAGTGGTCTAGAGAGAGAAAGTCACCTAAAAAATTACAGCACAAACATGTGGGGGAAAAAATCTATGCACAAAAATACAGAACAGAGAGATGCAAGAAAAGATATGCAGAAAGTAGACTTAGCAACATGAAGGTAGGCAAAATCAGAGAGGTGGCTTTCGTGAATTAAAACCCTATAATATAGTTTTTTAAAGATATACTTACTAAGGCCTTTTAAATATATGTGGCCTCATCATCCCTTGTAGCCAAAGTTAATATGTCCTGCTTTTTCTTAGGCAGATCAGATGATCTAAAATCAAGATATAATCACAGACTTAGATTTCCCTCTTCATTTTGAAAAAACACAAAGAGGTACCCTACTAATAACACATACACTAAATTCTTGTTTTAGCTGTTCCACATAAATACACACATAATGTATTCATTTTCTTTCTTCATTTAGACATAGTTATGAAACATGAAAACTTTAAAAAAAGATGTAAATCCTATAGAGAGAACCATAGGTCTCACTAAAGCTGCTCATTTTACTAAATCCTAATGCCAAAATCATCCTAACAAATCTACCATTTTCTAAATTACTGCTGGGAAGGAGATGAAGGGAAGAGCTAAAATAACAACTGGGAATCAAGCATCTGAAGAGATTACAGTAAAGCTAATCTAATTTGTTTATGAAGTTCCCTTCTCTGAGAAGGGAGAAAGTTCAAACACCATTGGTTGTTATAGTCACCCTATTATCGAGTTAATCAAATCAACAGCATGGAAATTCTATCAAACACTCATCAATCAACCATTATGAATGACCAAAAACAAACAAACAAAAAGACTTAACTAGAAAACCATCAATTCAGCCTTGCTATACAGACACCGCCAAAGTATTGCAGGGAGGCATAAATATTTTGAAATATGTTTAAATAATGTGTCCTGACTGCCAGTAAAATTTTTCCAAGCAAATGTTATTGAAAATGTTTGGGCTATCCACAAATGTTTTCACAAGCATTCCTACTAGGCAACTACTGAAGCCTCAGAAAAAATTCTGGCCAACAGGAGAATTCATAAGAAAGAAGTGCTGAGTAGAAGGTGACCTAAGGAAATGTAGTCAGGAATATCCGAGCTGTTGGGATGGTTCAAAAACAAATGCATATTTCATGAAAGCTTTAGAAACAAATAGCTCTGACTAAAAACAAACATTTGGACAGTGAGGACACACCCAACAAAAATGTTTGTTTGCTGATACTAACATTTTATTTGGCACGTATTTGCCGGAGCAGAAGCGGGCAAAAATAAGATAAATGCAAACATCTCACAGAAGGCAAAATCACAGTAAATTTATAAGTGTAAGAAATACGAGAACATTTGTTTACTGAACATAGAGCAAAAAATAGATATTTATGGCTTATTTAAAGTAATGACAATTTTACCAGCATAAGATCAGAAGCACACACAAAAAAAATCCCTAAATATTAATTCTGTTGTACATTATTGCAGCTTTTACATTCGTGCAATGCGGCATAGTTCTTTTCAATTAACTCACGTAACAATTCTCTGAGATCAGCTGATGACAAGTATTATTATCCCCATTTTACAGATGAAATATATTAGCTAAGTAGGGCTGTTCCTCGTCCCTTATATCACATTTGCCTCCCAAAAAAGATGTATGCCATACACTATTGACTAATATTGAGAAATTAACTCAGATGATAAAGGAGAGAAACTAGGAATTGTAGGAAAATATAAAAGCTTATTTAGTGGTGCATTTTTTTAACAGCAATTTTTAGAACGCCTGCTGTCCACTCTGTTTTCATCCTATATCATACTCACCATCAAATTAAGTCATAAATACATAAAATCCTATTTATTTTTCCATTTTTCTCCCTCCATTCCTTGCTCTAACCAGGCCCCAATTCTCAATGTTGTAGACAGAGGCTCAGGCTCAGACAGAGTTCTCTCCACCCTTTTCTGGCCTTGGGTTTCTGCTCTCTTTTCCCTTCTGCTTGTCTTTTCCCTCCTCCCCTTAAATGTAGTCCATTTCATAGGTTTCTGGTATCACTTTTGTTCTTCCATGCTGACTCCTTTGCTAACTCCAACTCCTCCCAGGCTTCATGGTAGGCTGGGAGGAGAGGGAGAGCACCTTTATTCCTGGTCCCACTTGTCTCACAGCCAAACCTGACATTTCCAACTGCATGATGGATTTCTCCACTTGGTGTTCTCCATTAGCACACCTAATTCAAAATGTCTAAAAGTATTCATCAACTTCCCCCTACGACAAGCCAAATCTCCTCCATTTTCCTGGATGGCAATACCATCGACTATAGACTGAATATATCTCCCCCAAATCCGTATGGAAACCCAATCCCCCAATGTAATGCTATTTGGAGATGGGGCCTTTCAGACATGATTATGGTCAGGAGGGCGAAGCCCTCAAGAATGTAATAAGTGCCCTTACAAAAGAGACCCCAGAGAGCTCTGTTGTTTCCTTTCCGGGTGAGAACACAGTGAGAAGAAAAAAGTCTATGAATGAAGAACAAGACTCCCACCAGACACCAAATCTGCTGACACCTTAATGGTGGGCTTCCAACCTGCAGAACTGTGAGAAGTAAATTTCTGTTGTTTATTAGCAACCCAGTCTGTGGTATTCTGTTATAGCAGCTCGAACAGACTAAGGCATCACCCTTCTAATAACCTTCTAAAAATCCCTCTAGTTCCCAGTGTCTGTAGATCTGATCGCTAAATTCTATTGATTTTACCTCCTCAATATCTGTAACACCCAACATTCCCTCTTGATCTTCACCAACACTATTGCAGGTCAACCACCAATCATCATCAACTTAATTTTAATATTAGTATCATTTTACAATTTTTTCAATTAGTCATCTTCAAACTCCAGCAAACGGAACGGCTTTCTACACTCCAAGTGCATTCTACACTTCTCAACTTCTGTGTTTTTGTTCAAGGTCTTCACTTGAACACTGGAGTGTTTACAACTTTCATCTCCACTTGTCCAACTTCTTGCCTTCTTTGTGATATAAACTGGTCATTATATATTTGGGATATTCTTGTATAACATTGTGTAATAACTTTCTTCATTCTTTTAAAATTAGTTCTAAATATTTTCCTGTGTCATTAAATTTTTTCAAATATATTATTTTCAGTGACTGCAAGTAATTTCTCACTTGCCATTAAACATTTTCCTATTATTGGGCATTTATATTGTTAAATTTGGTTTTGCTATTGTAACTAATATTTTAGTGAAAATATCTTATTACATAAATACTTCTTCACATCACAGATTAATTCCTCAGGTTAAATTTCCAGAATTATTTTGAGTTAAAAAGATATGAATGTTGTTAAAAGCTCTTTATACAGATAGATGGTCAAAATGTCTTCTGTAAAAAGAGCTCTGATTTAAACTTTCAACAGAACTCACATTTCAATTGTGAGATGATTGTTTTCTTCACATCCTCACCAACATTGGGAATTCTCCCTGTTTTTAATTTGCCTATTCCAGAAATTGAAATTAGAACTAAATTATTTTTAAACCTACATTTCTTTGGTTATTGATTATAATAGCAATTATCATTACTGGGTTTTAATATTTTATATATTTCTCAACTGCTCATAAATCTCATTTTACAAAATGCCTGTTAATGTTCTTTGTCTATTTTTCCTTAGAGTATTCATCTTGTTCTGATTTTATTACAAATATTACTTTCTTTCTCTGAATTGTTTACCATATGCCTAAAATTTTTTATGTACAAAATTAAAAATAAATTTTAATGTAGTCTAATTATTTCGGTTTGTTTATTGCCAAAATCCTTTGAAAGATTTTCTCTTACTACAATACAGGCTAAATTTTCCTAAACAATCTTCTTATTTGTCCATTTCTCTTAATCACACTCAAATCTCCATCATCTTTCTATTCTTGCCTTTATAGTTAAATCTTTATAATCTCATCCATCACAATAGTTTCCTACCTCCCAGCATACCTTTCTGGTTCCATCCTAATTTATTTTTCTCAGGGAAATCACAGAAATCTTTTTACCTGTGTTAATCTGATTGTCTTTCCCCAGTTTAAAATTCCCCAATGACATCCTACTGCCCTCAGGGTAAAAACTAAAATCCTTCACAGGGTATGCAGTATGATGGAACATAAGAAGTAGGAAGATAGGTAGGAGAAAAAAGGGAAGAAGGAAGGGCAGGGTAAACAGAAGGGGGAATGAACCATAAGAGACTATGGACTCTGGGAAACAAACTGAGGGCTTCAGAGGGGAGGGGGGTGGGGGATCAAGATAGGCTGGTGATGGGTATTAAGGAGGGCACATATTGCATGGTGCACTGGGTGTTATACGCAAGTAATGAATCATGGAACTTTACATCAAAAACTTGGGATGGGGCGCCTGGGTAGCGTAGTCATTAAGCGTCTGCCTTCGGCTCAGGGCGTGATCCTGGCGTTCCGGGATCGAGTCCCACATCAGGCTCCTCCGCTAAGAGCCTGCTTCTTCCTCTCCCACTCCCCCTGCTTGTGTTCCCTCTCTTGCTGGCTGTCTCTCTGTCACATAAATAAATAAAATCTTAAAAAAAAAAAAATCCTGGGATGTACTGTACAGTGACTAACATAATAAAAAATTTTTATAAAAAAAAAAAGAGGGTATGCAGTATGGTACTTGCCTAACTCTACCTATCCCATCACACTCCCCACTGGTTTCTATTTCTAGTTGGCTTAACATCTTTCCACAGATGACCTTCACATGGACTGTCTCCCCACTGTGGTCTTTTTAACTCTTTTCCCTCCTATACCTACCTACATAAAATCCTTGAGGTTGTCACTGAAATGCCATTTCCTCCACTAAGTCTTCTCTAACTCACTCAGTACAATTGTGTTGTCATTGTTGTAAACAATAGCTACCTTCTCCAACAGATTGTAAACTCCGAGAGGGCAGCTATAATGTTTGACCTCCTCCTACCAAAGTGATCAATAGTATGTATTAAAAGGAAAAGGGAGAGCATATTATTTAACCAGTGCTACACTTTTTAAATAACTATTTTATAATATGTTGTAAAATCTGGCTGGATAATTATCAAATTGATTTTATTTTTAAAATGTAGCTTGAGTATCTTTGCCTATTTATTTTAACAGATAAGACATTTTGTCCAGTTCAAGAAGAAATATTATTGGTATACTTGGAATGACTTTGAAACTATAAAAACATATGGCCAGAAAAGACAACTTGATATTTGGCTCTCTGACCCAGGAGCATGACATGCTCTGCATTATTCAAGTCTTCTTTTACCTCCTTGTTTAATTAGAAAAATTGTTCATATAGATCCTGCATATTTTTTTAATTTTGAGAAATTTTGTAGGTTTGTTGTTTTGAAGAATGAGATCTTTCTTATAATATTTTATAATAAACCATTTTATTTAGTGAAGTTTTACATTTAAATAATTTATCATGAAGATAATAGAGTTCTTCTTTACCTCACATTCTGTTCCCTCTATTATTAACATCTTATATTAGTACGGTTCGTTTGTCACAATTAGTGAACTGATACAAGTATGTCATCATTAACTAAAAACCATGCTTTATTTAGGTTTCCTTTGCTCTTACCTATGTCTTTTTTTCTGTTCCAGGATACCACATTATAATCAGTAGTCATGTCTCCTTTGGCTCCTCTTGGTTGTGATGGTTTCTCAAACTTTCCTTGGGTTTGATGACCTCGACGGTTTTGAGGATACTGGTCAGGAATTTTGTAGAATGTCCCTCACGTAATATTTGTCTGACGTTCTTCTCTAATTATTGATTACATTAGGGTAATGTGTTTTAGGGAAGGAATCCACAGAGCTTAAGTGGCATTCTTGTCACATCATATCAAGGGCACACACTGCCGATATGATTTATCAATATTGATGTTAACCTGGGTCACCTGGCTTGAGGTAGTGTTAGTCATGTTCCTCTACTGTCAAATTCGTCTCCTTTTCCATACCACCTACTCCTTGGAAGAATCTCCTTTTATATTTTTAACTGAATATTTTTTATATAATTGAACATTATCGACTTCAGCATTTATATACTATTTTAAAGTAAACAGTTATCAAAACATTTATCATTTATAAAATATCAAAGAGAAATTAAAGTATTTGCATAAATAATGCTTGAGGAAATCTAATTTTTTAATCTCATTTTACAAAAATAGACTTAGTTTGCTGTGGTTTAGCAGTATTTCTATAATTTCTGGAAATACTGAAATTGTGATGGCAATATTTAATGATTTTATAAAATAAGAATAAAAATTCATGGCAAATGCCCGGTTATAAGTCCCAAGGAAAGCCACTTTGAATAAAATTTGATTCATTTAGAAGCACTGATCCTGTATATGAACAAAAAGCAACTTATCCAGCTATGTGCCTAAGGTGCTTATTGTGGTAGATTATTTGACTCTTCACCGAATGTTTCAGTTCCTTTGTATTAGTTATCTATTGCTACATAAGAGATTACCCACACAACTTAGTGGCTTAAAACAATAAACATTTAATATCTCACAGTTTCTGTGGATCAGGAATGTGATGGCTCAGCTGGGTCTTCTGTTTAGGGTCTCACACTGGGCAGCAATCAAGTTGTCCGCCAGAGCTGAAGTCATCTCAAGATTCAACTGAAGGCAAATCTGCTTCCAAGTTCACTCAGTGGTTGTTGGCAGGAACCAGTTTGTTGTTAGCTGTTGTACTTACTGGGAGGATCTCAGTTCTATGCTGGCTGTTGGCCGGAGGTCACTCTTATTTCCTAGTTACACGGGCTTCTCCAACATGGCATCTTGCTTCGTCAATGTGAACAACCCAAGAAAGCAAGAGAAAGAATGAGAACGTTCTCGCAAGAGAAAGAGTACTAGCAAGATAGAAGTAACAGTTTTGTATAACTTAATTATGGAAGGCCTATCCCATTATTTTTGCTGAATTCTATTTATGAGGAGCCAGTCACAAAATCCAGTCCACACTCCAAGGGAAGGGATGACACAGGGTGTAAGTACCAGAGAGCAAGACCATTAGGAACCATTTCAGAAGCTGCCCACCATATGATCTCTGTGATGTTCTGCTATAGGAGGATTATACAGCCCTATATTGCTGAACAAAGAAGTGACCATGTTACTTGCTTTGGCTCATGTAATCCAGACAGAAATAGCACATTTTATAATGTTTTCAAACATTTAAAACCCTATGTTATAAAAACTGCCTCAGAGAGGCTGGGACTTCTAGAATGGTGGAGTGAGTAGTTTGGCAAATCCTCTCCTCAAAAAGCAACAAAAAATATAGACATTTGGAAAAAAAAATTCTCAACGATGAAAATTAACCAAAGGCATACAATTAAGAAACATCTACTCAAGAAAAACTATCAAACCCGTGGTAAGTACAGTGGAGTTTATGGCATGTTAGCCAGGAGATGCTCCAACACCACCCCCAGGAGAGGCTGGCCATGAACGCTATCATCTTCACAGCCAAAGTGGACCGGATTGATTTGGAATAGAGTAGAAAATCTCCATGTCCAGGACACTGTCAAAAACAATAGTGATCTTGGTGACAACTGGGGCAAGCTCCAGGTAGACTAAAGTTGTGGTTAAGGTTAGGGCAAGGAATAGACTGGCAAACTTGTTAGAATTTAATGGGGAGAATGAAGAATGGTACAGCTTTCCTCATACTAAACACACAATTAACTCAAAATGGATTTTAGACCTAAATAAAAGAACTAAAAATATAAAACTTCTAGAGGAAGATGTAATAGAAAATCTTTATGACCTTGGGTTAGGCACAGAGTTCTTAGATGTGACACCAAAAGCATACTTTATAAAAGAGAAAAAAAGTTGATAAATTGGATTTTGTAAAATCTTGTGACAATGAAATGCTTTTGACAATGAAAAAAAAAAGGTACAGACCGGGAAAATCTGCCTACCATATATCTGATGAAGATTTTATGCAGAATATATAAATAACTCTTAAAATTCAGTAAGAAGAAGACAACTTAAAAAACTGGTGAAAGATATGAATAGATATTTCACCAAAGATATGGTTAATAAGCACATGAAAAGATGCTTAATCACAGTAGTTATTTGAACTAGAAAATATAAATTAAAACAGCAACAAAATACAGCTCTTTATCCACTGGAATGGCTAGAATAAAAAAACAAACAATAACAACTGTTGGCAAAATATGGAGAAAGTGGAACCCTGGTGTATTGCTGGTGGGAATGTAAAATGGCTAGTCACTTTGTAAAAGTTTGGCAGTTTCTTAAAAGTTACGCATGAATTTATCTTACAACCCAGCACCTCTACTCTTAGGTACCTACCCAAGATAGATAAAAACAAGATTTGTCCACGCAAATCTTGTGCATTGAGGTATGCAGCAGCTTTGCAGGCAATAGCCAAAAACCTGAAACAATACAAGTGTCCATCAACTGATGAACAGATACAAATGTGATACATCCATATAACAGAAAATTATTTAGTAATAAAAGGAAGCAAACTAACAATACAATACAGGGTAAGCGAAAGAAATCAGATGTGGTATATACTGTATGCCCCCTTAATACAGAATGTCCATAAAAGGCAAATTTCTGGACAAAAAGCAGATTAATTGTTGCTGAGGGCTGGGGGTAGAAATGTGGGTTCACTGTAAATGAGGACTAGAGATTTCTTGGGAGTGATAAAAATGAAATGTTCTAAAACTGGATTGCAGTGATCAGTTGTACAGCTCTGTAAATTTACTAAAAATCATTAAATTATACACTTAGAACGGGTGAATTTATGGAAAAGAAATTATACCTCAATAAAGCTGTTTTTTTTTTTTTAAGATTTTATTTATTTATTCGACAGAGATAGAGACAGCCAGTGAAAGAGGGAACACAAGCAGGGGGAGTGGGAGAGGAAGAAGCAGGCTTATAGCGGAGGAGCCTGATATGGGGCTCGATCCCATAACGCCGGGATCCCGCCCTGAGCCAAAGGCAGCCGCTTAACCGCTGTGCCACCCAGGCGCCCCAATAAAGCTGTTTTTAAAAAGCAAAAAGTCTGTGTGTGGTGTAAGTTTCTCTTCTTTGTATCAAGATGACCATTTACGTTCCAGATAAATGCTATTTCAACAGCCTGGGTTGCAAAATGAAGACATATGTGGGGCAGAGCTGTAAGCAAACCATGATGGATGTGAACAAGAAAACAACTTTGTTGTTACAAGCCACCAAGATTTGGGCATAATAGAACCTATCCTGACTGGCACATTTATTTTTCTAAGAAATAAAATGTATTATGACATACTTATGTTAAATTCTTCCATGAAAAATTTTCATTTAAGGAGTAAATTGTTATTAAATGTATTTTTTTGTAGTTTCATAACTTTATGGTTCTTTAAATTAAAAATACAAAACTTTCTGTAACGGTTTAGTGTTTCATGCAACTCTAAATCATGTGACAAAATTATTTATACATATTTGCAAAGCACCTTACTTAGGGATGGGAGTATCCTAATGAACAAAATCAACAAGGCTTTGTGAAGGTTATCACAAAGCTTATAGTCTAAAAAACTGCTTATTATCTGTATGCTATGTATACTGTATTACAAATGGATTTGAATTTTATTTTCATATTAATATCAATTCCTTTTTTAAAATAAAGAAACTTGGTGATTGTCCTTTCAGTCTAAACCTCTGTGACAATCACCTTTGACTTACCAGGTAATTTTTATTTTAATTTGTAGTCAGTTTTTATTTCCACCAGCAGGTGGAACCCTTTAGATTTATTTTGTCTTCTTACTTTAACAGCAATATATTCGTCGTGATTTTTCATATTTAAGAATTATTTTTTCTTTCACTTAATATTCATTTCTAGAACAGAAGTAAGCAATAGTAGGCAAGAATGGTCATTCCACATTCCAAAAAAGTCTCTACATTAATAGAATGCACATCAGCTTATTCAGTTGAAGTTTTAAGTTCACAGATGCTTCATCATATGACACTTGTCATGGGATAAATGCTTAAGACAGACTCTATACTTGTAATGGAGAAAAAATACATACAAGCTAAATTTTTTAAATTTTTTAAAATTTAAATTCAATTAATTACCATGTAATGTATTATTTGTTTCAGGGGTACAGGTCTGTGATTCATCAGTCTTATGCAATACCCAGTGCTCGTAGGAGCTAAAATTTAAGACATGTCTCTTTTCTTGACCAGGGGTTGGCAAATTTTTTGTA
The DNA here is from genome assembly GCF_024610735.1 of Ursus americanus. NCBI lineage: Eukaryota > Metazoa > Chordata > Mammalia > Carnivora > Ursidae > Ursus > Ursus americanus. The sequence goes on from NC_142130.1 coordinate 41,788,335, forward strand.
AAGGATAAGACAGTAAATATTTTAGTCTTTGTGAGGCTTACTGTATTGAAACTACTCCAGTCTGCTGTTGTAGCCCACCACAGGCAGCCATAAACAATGAGCAAAGCTGTGTTCCAGTAATATTCCATCTATAATAGGTGGGCAGATTGGGTCTTTGGGCTATGCTTTGCCCAGTCCTGCATCAGGCCAGTAGCTCTCACATTTGCCCATGCATCAGAATCACCTGGGGGGCTTGCTAAAGCACAGATTTCTAGTTCTGCATCTTCATTTACTGATGAGGTAGGTCTCTGGAGGGGCTCGAGGACTGCATTTCTAGCAAGTTTCCTGGTGATGCTGATGCTGCTGGTCTCAGAAACACACTTTACTCTGAAACCCCTACTCTGGGCACTATTTCATAATTTCTGCTGCCATATTTTTTCAACATTTTAAAACAGCTAAAATAGACTTTTTCTTAACATGAACACTATAACATTTCTTAAAGAGATCATTTGTCAGGGAAAAAGGTGGTGTGGGTGGGAAGTAAGACTATATTGTGACTTCCGGTTCAGTCATCACCATCTATTATAGTGCTGGAATATTTTGTAATTGAGGGTGATGCTATAGAAAATACATCTTGTATGGAGTCACAAGCTGGAAATGTGCTGACCGTGTAGAAAGTTGGAAAAAGAAGCACCGACCGCTCAGAGACAAACACTGCTTTTATCTTGATATAATTTCTGTATTTTTAATGCACATTTTTACACAATTAAGGTCATATTATAATACTATATATAATATTAAGGTCATAATATAATATATATGGATATGTAATTCATAATATATTATAAATATAATATGAATATTATAATAGGATATATACTATATATTATATTAAGGTCATATTATAACATACAGTATATAATTAATAGATATTATATAATTAATATTTGTGTTAATATATAATTATTAACACAAATATTAATTATATAATATCTATTAATTATATGCTATATATTATATGACCTTAATATAACATATAGTATATATCCTACTATATAATATATTATATTAATTATATAATGTATATTAATTATATACTATATATTATAATATGATCTTAGTATTACATATAATATAATATAATATCTTAATTGTGTAAAAATATATTACAAGGTATATTAATTTTATAATATGTTTTTTTAAGCTTAGTGATCAGAATCATTTCCCCTTGCTATTAGAAACTATTTGTAAACATTTTGATGGTGTATACTATTTCCTTATATATGAACATAAATTTTATAGAGATTTTAGAATGAGTCCCACCACCTCCATAATTCTTGTGTTCTCCTCAGTCTTTCCCTTTAGAAATAATCTTGCATGAATTATCACCATTTTTGAATTTTTTTGAAAATAATTAACAGAAGTAGAATTTCTGGATATATTTTTTGAAATATCTGGATATTTTTAAGGCTCTTGATGTGATATCAGAGGGTTTTTTTGGCTAAAAGTTCACCTTTATTATATAAGACAGCCCACTTCACTACACACTGTCCAACACTGAGCACTTCCGGCAGAATGGAGTCTGAAAGTTGAAATTAAGTTCGGTTGAGAAGTAAGAGATGAAATTTATATTTCTTGCAAGCTGGCTGTGAGGACTGAGACTCAAACCCAAACTCCTGACATTTTCTGATACTCTACCACAAGGTATGGCCCCAGTCGCTGTGGCTCTAGCCTCCATGAAAAGGATCTTCAGAACTGATGATGGATAAAATCGAGGTAAAAACATGTCTACACAGTATGAATGTTTTCAAATAACTGGATTACTGGTGGAAACAATATTGTATTGTGTGTTCAACTGAGTTGATGGTTGGGGAAGCCCAAATAGTTGATACGTAAGGTCACTATGATCACATCCTTGACAGCCTGACCAACTTTATAGAGAATAACTGCAGCAGAACCAAGTTTCTGTATTTATATTTCTTGCTTGAACTTTATGATGAAAAACATAAAACTGTTCTGAGTTATTTTAACATTAAACACATTCATCCTTGGAATTGGAAAATGCTAATGCTTTCCTATGTCCATATGCTGAATAAAATTGAAAGTAAACAGAGCTAGCATATTTTGGGAGTCGCTACTATAGTCATCAAACCAATTAAAAATTCACTTCAAGGTGGTTATTACAGTACTATTTGTTGTTATTTACATGTCTAAAAAGAGACACTTCTGTAGTAGTGTACCATACTACATATATTAACAATATAAAAAGAACCAAGAAAACTTTTCCATTTCATAAGTGCCAGAATTATTTCTTAAAGCCTAAAATTTTCAGAATCAATATCTTTTTAAAGACTTTTAAAAAAGACTTTCATTTATTTATTTGAGAGAGAGAGAGAGAGCACAAGCAGGGGGAGCAGTCGAGGGAGAGGAAGGAGCAGGTTCCCCAGAGTAGGGACCCCCACCAGCCTGCTAGGGAGCTCAGAGCTCGATCCCAGGACTCTGAGATCCTGACCTGAGTCGAAGGCAGACACTTAACTGACTGAGCCACCCAGGCGCCCCCAGAATCAACGTCTTAAAGGATGAAATCCTTTCTGCACCATTATAAATTTAGCATTTTCAAATAAAATTATGTGTATGGTCATAAAAGCATAATAAATTAAGAATAATAATGCTTGATTGTCTGACTCATACCTATATGAGTCTTTATTTGACCAGATTGCCAGAGCCTACTCATAAATTAAAAAGCTTTTAAGGAATTAATAGTACAGTTTGTCCTAGGCTATAATATAGTTTATGGTTTCTAACATATTTACCAGTTTAAAGGGAAAAAAAGTTCTATTGTAACAACTGTACCTCTATTATGCTAAATATTATCCTAAAAGATTTTATGGACTAAGACTTTGCTAGGAATTTCCTCAGTTAACATTTTCCCATATTAATAATTGCTTTTTTAAAAAAATATTTCATTTATTTATTTGACAGAGATAGAGACAGCCAGCGAGAGAGGGAACACAAGCACGGGGAGTGGGAGAGGAAGAAGCAGGCTCATAGTGGAGGAGCCTGATGTGGGGCCCGATCCCTTAACACCGGGACCACGCCCTGAGCCAATGGCAGAAGCTTAACCGCTGTGCCACCCAGGCGCCCCAATAATTGCTTTTATATAAGAATTTTGTCTCTTCAACTAAGGGTAAACACATAGAAGACAGAGAAAATGTTGTACATTGTTCTTTATAGCTCTAAGCATCACGTACTTCTGCAGGTTTGAGCCATACTTTATGTCTGAAAAAATCTCATTCTACATGTCAGAAAGCTTTATATGTACTCTTCTCTTTTTCTTGAAGACACATTAACCATAGTGTACCAAAAGGCGTTAATTAAATAAAAGCAAGCTAAAAGTACTACGTGGTATGTGAGAGGAAAATTGCAGTAGTGGCTATCATGCTTACAAATACCCCAAACATAGCAATGGTGGTCATTCTTGCCCTGTGCCATGAGAAGCGGTGGGTATGAAGAGCCTCTGTGTGGTCTCAACCTTCTCCAGGATACTGTTAACAGCTATACTGACATTCCCAGCCAGACTTATAAAGCCAAGATCTTTCCCCAGAGGAAATCCTGTTCTTGGATCCTGGATTCTGGCCCAAGTCACATCTGAAATTCCATTTGCACTTCCTAATCCCACTGAGTATCTATGTTGTCTTGTATTTTCTACAGCTCTCCATGAGTGTTGTTTAACATTATGGAAAGGTATGAGAAAGTCTTGGCTAATGGTAGATTTGCCCTTCCAAAAGACACCTGGCACACCTTCCCCGGTGGTTATACTGCCCGGTGTTGTAACCATTGCATTGGACTTATTAACCATACTTAAAGTTTAGAGTACCAGGGATTGAGATTTCTGTATATTGTGTGTACTCACAGAAGAAAACACATTCTTCTCTATTGGAATTTTTTTGTTTGATCAGTCTTTTGAGTTGTTTGCAATTTCTTTGTCTTGGGCTTTAAGGGAACCACTTCTGGAAGGAAGTCTGTGGCACTTTAAGCCATTCCCACAACCCCATTGTAGTTGAAGCTTCCACTTCCTCAAACTTATTTTGAAGAAATAAGGGAAGTCTGTGGCACTTTGAGTGCCTGCCATTCCCACAACCCCATTCTGGTTAAAGCTTCCATGTCCACAGACTTATGTTGAAGAAATCTGCCTGTCAGTTAGCTCTTGCTGTGTGACAAAGAACCTCTAAATCTCAGCAACATTTATTTAGCTCACGTGGTTGACAAGGGGTTGACTGATCTAGAATGAGCCGAGGGGAGTGAGCCAGTTCGGGCACTTAGCCTCTGCAAGTCTCTCATTCTTTTCCTGGGTCCAGAAGAATGGCCCAGGTCTGTTTTGCCATGGCAATGACAGAAGCACACAAAGATAAAAAAACAAAACCAAAAACAAATGCAAGTCCTCTTGACCTGGGCTTACCAAAGGCATATTGCCACTTCCGCCTCATTCTTCTGGCCAAAATAAGTCACATGGCCACAGCATCCAAAATCAAAGAATGAGAAAATATATTGTACTTTTTTAGCAGGAATAATGTGAAGTCTTATGGCAAACAGCACAAATACAGGGAAAGGTAAAGAACCAGAGCCATTAATACAATTTATCACACAGCCACAATTTATCACACTTTTCCTTACCCACAAATTACCTTGCGGTGAATCCCAGGATTACACTACCTTTGAATCACCGAGTTACAAATTAGCATCTGATCCAACAGCAGTATACAGCCCTCATATATGTTCTTTATTAATTGTAACTATTATTATTAGGATCTTAATGCACATTAGATCTGACTAATATTTCAAAATTCTGAGAGGAATAAGCCTAGTTCTCTAACAGTCACTAGCTATGTGATGTTGGGGAAGTTTTTAAACCTTTCTGTATCTCGTTTTGTCATTTGTAAAATAGCAATGGAAAAAATTGTATCTACCACATAAGATTGTTGTGATAATTCAAATAGATAAATATTATGTGCTTAAAACTGGGGTCAGTCACTTTTTCTGAAAAGGGCCGGAGGAAGTAGACCAAAACTGATGAACAAAAGGTTTCCATGAAACTTTAATGTTGGGTTTTAGTTACTTTCCCCTATAAATGAAGATGATGGTTCTCTCTGGCAACTTACAAAGAACAATGAAGAAAATGGAAATCTGTACAGACAAACAGGTTCTTTTCCTCATACTAGAAGTCATGCCTCTGTTGACAAAATGCCCAGGAATGGTACAGAATCCTGCCTAACTTCCAACATATACCAGAGGTCACTGAAAGACCTCTTGAAAGGACAAGTATACAGTATTCTTGATGGTCCCTGGGGTATCCTACAATTCTGAACAATGTGGAGGTGCAATCAGAATTACAGTCTAGGTTCCCTCACAAACTTTCTTCAGTATTCAATCCTAGAGAATTTCAGCTAAGCATATCAGCAGTTCAGATTTTGAAGGGAGGGAAACCAAAACTAAGCCCCATCTGAGAAGAGAGGCTTGATAATTTCCTTGGTGTGAAAGGGAAAATTAAAATGAACATTTTTCTTGCATCTGCACAGTATTCCTTCCCTCCACCACTGGAACAATAAACTTGCAAAGAGAAAGATGCTTCATTTTCTTTTTCTTTTCTTTCTTTTCTTCTTTTTCTTTAGATGCTTCATTTCTAAAATGGAATCTATCTCCTTGATTTGTTCTGGGATAGACTTTTGGGGGAGCTTTTGTTCTGAAAATTTGTATCAGAGATATAAATAGAATATTTCCCATCTAACGTGCCTGGCCTAACCATAGTACACATGTGTTGGCAAATATAGTTTCTATCAATGGATAGGGAAGCCAAGGAAATTTCTCTGTACTTTTCCTGGAGAAGTAAGAAACTGTACTTCCTAATTCCTTCTCTTTGCTGGGAATTCTCCCACTTCCTCCCTTTCAGCTCATGTGAGGATGGCAATGTAGTCAGAGTATGCTTATCTCCACATGGAGATCACATCTCTGCATAAAGACCCACTCAATTAGTAGGGGAAAAAACTGCTCCTGGCTTCACCTCCACAACTAGAAAATTAGTCCTTAATCAGACTAATTAAATGCTATAAGTGTTTTTGGGCTCACAGTCAAAATTTTTAAAGTTATATTAAAAATGTGTCCCAGTTATTACGGGTAAAGATAAAGGCTGTTTTGTAGCTATTATTCAGACAGCCCAACACTTTAATTTTAGAATCCCTTCTCCCTACTCTCTACAAACTAAGATTCTTGCTCACCATTCAGGACAAAATTCAAATCCCTATTTGCCATGAAGTCTCACTAGGCCAAGAATTCCACATTAAGTAGTCTCTTCTTTGATCTTACACCACATTTATTAGCAATATGCTTAACTGCTGTTTCCACGTTGTTTATGCTGCCCCCTGCCACACACTCACACCGCCTTGTGGAAGAGGCAGCCCAAGGGAGGAGTGTCCTTCACAGGTCACTCCTCCCCTCCACTCCAACAAACAGCTGGCTCGTGTACCCTTTAGCTAATGGCTGGGTGAGAAGAACTCAAGCTAAAAGAAGTTTGAATTAATTAGCTAAGTCAAATAGATTCTCTCTCAGGAATTTGAACTCAAACTCTAGAAAAGAGGGGACAGAGAGAAAGACAAAGAGAAAAATAGACCCAGAGAGTAGTCATAACCCATTAATGAATGGTAGACCATTGGTGCTGGGGTCCTACCCGTTGCCTTGAATCCAGAACAAGTCTCCAGCCCTTATCTTCCTATGACACCATGGCATGGATCTTTATCCTGGAGTTCCATGAGATCCCATCTCTCTTATAACATGAATTCTAATGAAAGCCCTCAGTGAGTCTCTAGGACTGGAAATGAAAATAACTAACTAAAACACTAGCCATTTATTATATGCTCTCCCGTGTTTTTATTGCAAATTGCATGCTTATCTTTTTATTTACTGAGACTATAAGCTCTTTGAAGCAGAGACATTATGTATCTTCCCAAAGGAGCTAGTCCAGTCTTCAGACACACTGAGACCCCCAGGAAGAACATATTAAATTGGAGTGACATCCAATCCCAACATTGTTTCTAAAACCAATTTAAAAATTATTCTAAATGTACGTTATATGTTATTTTCAATAATAACAACTGAATTCTTTCTTTCAGATGTAGGATGTCCTACAAGACTTCTTCCCAGACAGCAGAAAGAGCAGAAAAGTTTATCAAATCTATTATTTTCTCCTGCATTTAATTTACTTACACTAGAGACAGAGAATCAGCCAACAACTTCCTTAAACCACTACTATGTATGCATGGCACCAAATGTTCTGCTGGCAAAACTTTTCATCCCTTGGTTCTTTGCACAGATAAAAATCATACCTGGAGGTGAAAAAATGCCATGGAGAGGAAGAGTGAGAAAAGAGAGTGAGCCAAAAAAGTATCAGGTACGTGTATCCTCAGCTGTTTGAACTGCCCACCATTAGCCACACCCACCTTGGGGAATAGAAGCAGAGAATGGGGTATTATCTCTCAGCCTTCATCTCTACACTGCAGTCTGACAACACACTAGAGGCTCATTATATATAAGTTTACAGACTAACTCTACAAGGCTTTAGTTTTCCTCAAGTCTGTGATGTTTTGACATTTCAAACGATTAATCTTTAATAGAAAAGATAAATCAAAGGCAGGTTACCTTGGAAGGATTTTATTTAGCAATATTCTTAAATTACATCTCATACTTTGATCCTTCCCTGGAAGTCTATACTTGAATCTGCAACTTTCACAAAATTTTAAAGCTTTAACTTTAACTTTTAAAATACTCGATAAAGATGCAAGAAAAACAACCATGTATTTTTAAAATGTATTCAGGATCGAATTACTTGTACTGTTTTTCCTAATTAATAAAAAGAAAAAAAATTGCAAAAAAGCAGAGACTATCCTGTACGTCCTTTCATTAGAATTAAGTCCCTCTACCAGCCATCACTGCATTTCTACCCTTTGAAAAGCATGCTAATTCTTGCATTTTATGAAAGGATTGGGAGAAACTGTCATTTCCTACCAATTCTTCCTAAAACATGATTTATTCTCTTCTAGCTTTTGTTTCCAGAAAGCCAGACATTGCTTCTTTCTGTGTAAGAAATGCTATTGCTATAAATCTCAATTTCCCCCTCCACTGGAAAATATTACCTAATCTTTTCATACTCTAAATAAAAATTCAGCTGTTAGTACTCAAGAAGTTTAAAATGTTATTTTATTAGCCTGTGTGTCTATGGCAGGAGACAAGACCAACTTCCATCTAGAAGTTAAAATAGAACAACTGGAGATGTGATTCGGAAGTATTTTATAGTACACAGCTATTGTTTGGCCTGCTGCCAAAACTCGTCTCTGCTTGTGAAGACATAGTCACTCTCTCGTCTTTCGGTCTAGTGGGGCCTGAGACAATGGAACTCTCCAATAGAAAACTCCTTCAAAACTTTTGCTGGAACAGTAAAGAAATATGCATTCTGTCCTGTCGTTGTGGATATTACCTTTTCCAGTATCCATCTCACTTGCCACCTGTTACATAGCAGGCATTTGGCTTGGATGGGACCTTTACCAACCCCAACTCCAGACATGGGTCCTGATTAGTATGAGCCAATCAGAAGAATTCCTATGTGTCTAGCCCAAGGTATTTGTTCCAGGATGGGCGATGACATAAGCTAGTCCTCACAGAATGAAATACAGGATTTCCATCCAATAATTGAGGGGAAAGATTTGTTCTCTTACTCTGACTGATGTGCTATGCATCTGTGAGGCTAGGACCCTAAGAAGGGCTAAGAAAATCCCAGAGAGTCTGAACCACATCCCAAACTGCACTACGTCTGGAGTTCTACCTGTTATGTGATCCAGTACATTTATTATTTAAACCAGTTCGTGCTTAGGATCATGTATGCCTGAAGTTTTCACTTACCATTTTACCATTTCTGCTGCTACATGGAGATAGCCCACCTGAGAATAAAGCCAAAGTGAAGAAAGAAGAGCCAGGAAAGAGAGCAGGAGAGACTGATTGTTGGTAACAGCAATGAGGTTCCTTCTTCATATGTAAATTAATATAGCATCCTTTCTTATTTAAATTGACCTGAACTGGATTCCTTCTACTTGTGAATGCGGACTCCTGACTAATTCAGCAGTGTTTCTGATTTGTACAATTTATTGGCTCAGACTGGATTCCCAGTCCATTGAAAGGGCTATCATAAGAGCGTGATTTGAAAACAAAACAGAGATGAAACAAATATTATGATCTTTCAGAACTAAGTTGAATATAATATAACCATTGGTCAGAAAACCTGAATTTAAGTTGTTATTCAGGCAAAATCACCAATTTGCTACTTTAAGGGATAGTACAGAAAAAGTTCAAAAATGGCTTAGATAAATTACATTACCCTCTCAATACCTCACTAGGTCCTCATCCTATATGCTCCCTTTGGGTGATTATTGTCTATTTTATACTCCAGGCTGCAAAGGAGGGTCAAGGCTTCCTCTCTCTCCACCACCACAATGAATAAAGAAAGACTGCATGAATCAAGGCTAAGAGTTCTGCTGGACTCCAGTGCTAAGGGATGAAACTTCCAATATGAAACAAGAGGTTTGACATTGCTATGGCTTCATTCCTCTCTCCACACTTATCTTTTTGAAATCTCCTCTTTGGGTGCTATCTTTATGGGGGGATCCTATTCTGGACTTTTCTTTTCTTCCATGCATCTATTACTGTCACAGGAGTTTTGGACCCATCTTTCCAATAATTTTTCTACTCCCACCACCCTTAGGCCTCCTCACCAATGGACAGAACGTCAAAGGAGTCAGACAAGAAGGCCATAAGCTCAATGATTAAAATACAGGTTGAAAGAGAGCGAAGCTGTATTAGATGATATTTCAACCAGACTATCAAAAGACATCTCATGAATCAATTCAATCCCACAATAAAGGATATCTCAATGGTAACCTAGATGTCAGTCACAGTAAACTATTTGACATTCCCCGAGAATTCACTATGCTTTTAAGCTTGCTAAGCCTCAATTCTTCTCTGTTATAACAGAGATAATAATTGTACTTAACTCATAAAGCTATGGAAAAATTAACTGTATATATAGTCCTTAAGCATACAGTAAACATTCAATAAATGTTTGGTTTAAGGCATACCTCCACCATGGTCCTTATTAGATGGCAGTAGAATTAACATGCTTCTTTCACTAGACTGTGTGATAGGTAGACTACTATGGACTATCATAGACTGCATGAGGGTAGAGATTCATGAATATTAGTAATTTGTATAAATGCATACAGTATTTAGCAAAATTAGTAAGTTCTCAATAAACATATGTCTATACATAAATAACTGAATGTTTAGAGTTTAAACTTTGATTGGCCGTGAGGGAGATGCCTTACAGATATTTTAAGTGATATACAAATCATATTTAAATCATCATATATAAATTCAAATAACAATGTAATAATGTGATAATTTTCAGGATTTATGCCTTGCATTCTTAACAAATTCAAATTTTATATCATCTCTGATTTGAAGGGTAGGTAGTATGGACAACAAAGTATGCAAGCACTGATCCAGTATGAACAGCTTAAAGTAAATGAGATTGTTCATAATGAGAATCAGGAAATAGGTCTATGCCTTTCCTTTTCTTTCCCTTGGTCTCTGGCCCTCTATGAAGAAACACAAATTCATCTCATGCATATGTACTACTTCTCTTACACTACTGATGGGAAGCGCTAAAATGTCTGAGGATTGACAGGAAGTAGAAGAGCTAGCAAGGATTGTGATTCTATGCTCCTGGACCTTTTATTTATAAGCAACCACTTATTTGCTTGTCCCCCAAATTGAAATAATCCCAAGTTTCTGAGAATACAATCACTTATGGCAAGTGTTTAGTTCTTATAATCTTTCAACAGTACCAGTCTTCAAATCTTACAATCTTTCAATAGTACCAGTCTTCAAATCCTTGAACAATTGTAAATCTTTATGCTCTGAAACCCTCCTTGCCCCTGCCAGGGTGAGCTTCTTAGTGCCACCCATAATGACAGATGTGTATGGATCCACTGAAAATTTTTCATTCAGAATGACAGTCCAACGGTCTCACAATGTTCAACATTATTTGCAAAGTGTATAGGCTACAGAGGCTTGAAGGAAATGGTAAAATTAGAGGGCAAGGAAAACATTTTTCATGATGACTTATTTAAAAAGTAGAAAAAAAATCTTACCTTTTTTGGGGGGTTTATGATCTCTAAATAGGCCGAAAAAATCAAGTTAAACATTATGTGCTTGCATATCCTTAAACAACCAAGTTTATTGTATATCTATAAAAGGTGCTGAAAATAGGTACCATATTTTCAAATAGCCAGCCTTCAAACTGAAAAGTTTATTGTCATTTCCCCTTGTGGCTTCTGTACTTGCCAAAGATTTTTATGAGGATAGCTGTTTAATCCCGATTTCAGGAAGGCATCTTGTTTTGAAACTCAAAATGAAAAAAAAGAAAAAAGAAAGAAGAAACCCAAAATGTCCTTGGCATTTTGAATATCATTCATTGAGGTACATTTCATAAACCTCAAACCATGAAAATTCTAACTAAGATGTTCAAGAAACAATGGAGTTACTAAAAAGAAGTTTTAAACCAATCTTCTCTGGAGATTTAATGCAGAGCAGATTAATTTTCTGCACAAAGAGTTTGGAGATGCACAATTTGAAAATAAAAAAATTCTAATTTCCTTTCTGCTTTTTCTTACTTGGTGATGACTTTAGTATTTCTTTACCTAGAGGCATGGTTCACTTTCTGCAGGGTTCACAAAGACAGTGACCTCTCTCATAAAGTCATATTTTTTCAAGAAAAAAACAAGTCACTAAAGGTCTTTTTGTTTCTTTCTGCAAATTACAGATAGACAAAAAATAAAATAGCTTTGTCTTAGAGCATACTTGTCTGAATTTGCAAAGGGGACAAAGAAGGACCTTGGTGAAGCTCATAGGCTTTCTTCTGACTCTAGCTTCCTAGCTGTGATTCTGGATTAGACACCAATGCATTTTCCATTGGCCTGTGAGAGGGGTGTAATTAATCTTTGATAAACTGAGCTATTTCCAGACTGTTGCATGGTTTTGAAAGATCTTAAAAGAACAGATTTTAGGACTGTTCTCTACAAAACGTTTAGCAATGGAGAAATCCTACTTGCCATCTCTACCTCATCCACCCTAATGTCTACACCTTAGGAACTAGTCCAGAAACCCTTGAACTATATAGAAATTGAGTAGCTCAGTTTTTGGGTTTTGGAATTGCTGTATAAAAAATATTTACTCAAGGACTATTGCTAAGATTTAGGAAGTTATGTTTAGACTCTTAAGTTGGATTTTTAAAATGCAATTCCTATATTCCTTAGGCTTTTTGAGAGTATGAGGATGATAGTGGTAAGAGGCCTTCTGTGATAAGATGAATATTTATCCCTCTGCCAGAGAGTTCTATAATCTAATCCTTAGAACCTCTGAATGTGTGACATAACAAAGGAGACTTTGTAGATGTGATTAAGAATCTTGAGATGGGAAAATTACCCTGGTTTATCCAGATAGCTCAATATAGTCACAAGGATCTTCACAGGAGGAAGACAAGAGGGTCAGAGTAAAAACAAGAAGATATTAGAAGTAGAGAGAGATTGGAAAATGCTATGATGCTGGCTTTGAAGATGGAAGATGGGGCCATGAGCCAAGAAATGCAGGTGGCCTCTGGAAATTAGAAAAGGCAAGGAAATGGGTTTTCCCCTAGAACCTCCAGAAAGAACAAGGCTGGTGACAACCTTGATTTTAGCCCACTGTGACTGATTCTGGACTTCTCATGTCCAGAACTGTAAGATAATAAATTTTTGTTTTTGAAGCCACTAAGTTTGTGATAATTTGTTACAAAAGCAATAGTAGCTTCCCAATGTATACCAGATCTATGGACATTCTTTAACTTTAAAACGGTCCACATGTCAACACTGAGGCATTCACTGAAAAATGGAACCTCCAAGAGGGAGAACTTTACCGGGTAAATCACATTTAAATGATTGTTCTTTAGCATTATTGTACATTTTCCCCTAGCCAAAAATGTGACTTATCTAGGGACAGAAATTACAGTAGACCTTAGGACAGCGAAGAAAATAATTTCATTCCTTACTTGATGATTAGGACACACAGTTTGGAGGAAAGGGCTTGTTCTGGCCCCACAAGTGGATGAGGCAAGAAATCTTTCTGATGCCACCACCCATCCATTGCGTAGATGCCAAGAATAAACTCTCATTCATTTTTTTGGAAAGATCTCTAGAAAAAAATCACAATAAGATTTGAAGCCCAGGCTTGTGGGTCCATAAATGATACTAACATGGGGAAAGGGGTTTGAACACCAGGCCTGACTCCTAAGAAACCGAAGTGGGGCCAGCTGTAGTGACGTATGTGTTTTGTACTAAAGCATTATCTACCTTAGAGAGAGACCCATGAGTTTTCACAAAGACGCTGGATAGAAACAGAATCAGTAGAAACCTGCCCTAGTGAGTAAATCGGTTATTTTGGGCATGATAAAATCAGTAGGAATGACTGCCTTGACTTAATAAGCATCTCTGAGAATCTTAGACTTATCATTGGGACATCCTGAATTGGAATGAAGGACATACTTACTCTATTAGATGATGATTATGAATATTTAATTTGAATAGTAAAGGACAGGTAACCTGGTTTTATAAGCTCAACATAGTAAAATGACATTATTCATAGGAGTTCCAGTTTTGATGGAGTAACTTTGATTAGACTAATTCTGTGCCAGAAACACCTATAAAAACTGAATTATAAATACATAAAATACTTGAAGACAACTGATGCAGACAGGGTTTGAAGGGCTATGATTCCTGAGAGAAGAGAGGCACAAGGTGAGCTCTAAAGTCAATCTGGCCTTTTCCCTGAAGCATTGGCTAGTTCACAGAGTGGAGGACAGAGCCTGAGTAGAGAGCTACAGGAAAGAGGACAGGGTTTAACTCTGCCAAAGTGGTTGAAACTTGAGGAGCAGAATTTCAGAGAGGAAGGAATGGCCCAGGTAAGGCCAAAACTATGCATTCAATTTACCTTGAGAAGCCTGAACTTTTAAGCTATAGATGCAGAGAGTTAACTCCAAGAAATCTACCAGAAAACAGCAGCTATGAGGCTAGAGCTGAGCAGAAAATTGTTTGGAAGACAGAGGATGGAGTTCAAAGATTGCTAAAATGGAGGAGAACCTGTAAATACCCAGGCTTTCGTTTGAGCCCCCAGAAAGGCTCTGCCTGTGGAAATAAATCTGCCTCAAAGAGAAGTTCTCGAATAAACGCTAACACCAGACTGCATCAGGATCAAAGCGCTCTGCCTGCACTCTTCTGCCTCCCAGAAGAAAACTTAATCTCCATCTAATTGTTCATCACAATAATAGCATTCAGTAAAAAATTATATGACATACTAAAAAAACAGGAATGAATGACTCAAACCAAGAGAAAAACAACAGAAACAGGTCCACAGGTGTGGGAGTTTTACTTAAATAAGTATGTTTTACTAAATAAGTTTCATATGTTTAGAGTAAGGGGAAAAGCTGGAGAATTTCAGCATAGACATGACTCCATCAAAAAATATCAAACGGAAATTCTACAACTGAAAAATAGCTGAAATTAAAACTAAAATGTTAAATTTCTGCCTTCAGGCAGGATGCAGAGATAGTAACAGGCCATAATTCCCATTTGAACTAGGAAAAAAAAAATCACATAAATTACAGAACTGTATTTTTAAAAACACCAGAGACTTGTGGATACAAAGAAGAATTGAGGAACTAAAATACCAGAGAGAAAAGAGCTTCTCTTGGGTAAGCTGAATTGCCAACTACTTTTTCCTGGGAAATATCTGTTGTGTCTATGCATATACTGAGAATAAGGCCTGCCATAGATAGAGTGAGTCTATTAACGTAAAGGGGAAACAAGTGGAGCATTTGACATTTGTGTGATCTAGAGTGAAGCCCCAAACAATAGCTGGGAAGTCCAGTAGAAGGCCACTCAGCTGAACCTAGCCCAAATTACTAACTCATATAATCAGGAGCAAATAAAACGGTGTTTGTTTTAAGCCATAAGTTTTAGAATAGTTTGTTACATAGTAATAGATAAGGTACAAAATTCTAAAATTCCCTTGTGTAGGAAGATGATTCAGATGTCTGCAGCTAAAGAAATCAAACTGCAAACACAATTACATAAACAAATACATAAACAAAATCATCTGCTCACAGAGAAATAAATGTGGTGCTGTCAAAAACACTGGTTATGGCCACTTAAAAAAGATGAGTGATTAAAAAATAAAACAACACTATGCAAATTAAAAAGTAAATTTGAAAATTTGAAAAAAAATTGAATTTGGGAAAGGAATATTTTTCTAAGGAAATTTAAATTATCAAAATGACTCAGGAGGAGTTAGATAGGTATAGTGACTAAAGACTATAGAATTGAGAAAATAGATGAAGATCTATCCTTTTAAAAAAAAGAATAAAAACCGTAAGTATGGTAAAAGACATAATTTTCCCAACTAAATCTATAAGGCTAGCCCAATAAAAATCTCAAAATTAGATAAAGGCTGAACAAGGTTCATCCTACTTATGAACATCAATCTCTGAAGTTTGCAAATTCCAAAATAAAAATATTAGTAAATTAAATATTCTTTTTTAAACAGTAATAAAATTAAACAATTTATTTGGAAATGGAAGAATTGTTCGGCACAAGTAGATCTATCATTGTAATTCAATGCATTAACAGAATAAAGGGAAAACATGATTATTTTATACATTTAGAAAAGATATTTGATAAAATTCAATACTCATTCATGATTTTTAAGATACAATACTTTGGAAACTATGAATATACAGCAACTGCTTTAACAGAACTTTCAGCAAGAAACAGAAAGGGACAATGTCAAAAATTCAGAAATAAGACAAAGATGCACATACCATAACTACTATTCAACATTTTGCTCTCAGTCTGGTCAACAAAATAAAATAAGAAAAAGAAACAGTAGATAACAAACACTGAAAAAAGAGAAAAATTATCACTATTAGAAGATGATATGAATGTTGACATAAAATCAAGAGAAATAACTGGTAACTGTTAAGTGTTTGCTATAATGTCTGCATATGAACTCAATATGCAAACACAAATAGTTTTTCTACATGTAAGTAATAAAAATTGGTAGTGGAAAAAATATCCCTGTTTACAATTGTGGAAAACAACTATAAACTGGTTTCAGTGGTAACGAAATTTTGTGTGATCTATGTAAATAAAACTATAAAATTACCAATGGACATCAACTAAGACTTATTGTAAATGACACAAACCCAATTCAAATCACCTTAACCAATTAAAAGAAAATCATTGACTTGTGATAATAGAGAATGATAAGGATATAGTTGGTCTCAGGCACAACTGGGTCTAGGGACTTAAGGAAATCCCTGAACTTTTTGCTATGCTGTACATTTATTGTTTTTGTTTATCCTGTGCTCCTTTTCGGGACCGTTGCTCCCAGAATCCAGTCATGTAATTCAGACAGAACCATCAATTATAGTGCCCACCTCCCATTTGCAGGTGGAATACATAATCTAGTCCCTATTAGGACCTGAAATTGATTTTTCTACCTTTTTTTTTTTAAAGATTTTATTCATTTGAGAGAGAGAGAGAGCACATGTGTGCGCGGGCACATGAGTGGGGGGGTGCAGAGGGAGAGGAAGAAGTAGACTCCTTGCTGAGCAGGGAGGCTGACTTGACAAGGGGCTCAATCCCAGGACCCCCAGATCATGACCTGAGCCAAAGGCAGATGCTTAACTGACTGAGCCAACCAGGTGCTCCTGATTTTTATATCTTTTGTAAACTTGAGATTCAATTTCCTTTATCCCCTATTTTCCTAATGCCACTTATTGAATGTCTCTTTTCTCCCAGTAATCTGTGTTGATCGTATGTAACATTATCAAAAAGCCATTTATGCATAAGCATGAGTCTGTTTCTGGGTTCTCTTCTGTTCCCTTGTTTGGTTTGCCTATCCTGGGCCAACCACATACTAGTTAGTAGGTTTCTTCTTTTCCACTCCCTCTACTTTCCTTTCCCTAATATCACAATCTTTAGCCAAGTCCATTCTATTTTCATTATGTAAATGAGGTTTTGGTGGAAACTCATGGCTCTGCTGTGAGTTAAATCAATGGTTTGGGGTGAAAGAGAAAATATGCAAGGAAGTGAGTGCCTGGGTACAGGAACTTAGGAAAACACAAGCCCCTGCAAATCCAGTCAAATAATTATAAAGAGCTTCATGTTTCTACCATATTGGGGGGGGGCACGTCAAGGCAAATTTTAAATAAGCATCCAGGGCCTGAATAATTTCTATCACACTTGAGTTAACTGGATTTATAGAACTCTCCCTTTAGCTGCTTTGGATGGAATTGTCTAACCTTCATAATTGGCATTGTTGTCCTAACACATTTTGATGTTTACCTCCACTTTATTTCATTATGAAAGAGTCATTTTTCTTTTAATATTTTTATTGGCTATTATCTGCTCAGGTTAATGGTGAGCACATATATAGAAAAGTAGTACTTGTCTTTGAGTAAACGGCAAAAAAATATCAAGTGTATTTCATATGCGATTTTATGTGAGGAAAGGTGCTGAGTTCTCTAACAGATCCTTCAAAACACCATCTCAAAAGTCACTTCTTCCATTAAGATTTTCCTAATTTCCTACTCCCCATTCCTCAAAATGTAAACGGTATTTTTTTTTTTTCTGACCTCCCGTAACACTTTATTTATTCCATCAAGACTCTTCTTGTTTTGGCTAGTAATATAGTGTTTTAATGTTTATGTCTAATTAGTGCCCTTATTAGAATCTAAGTCCCTTGAGAGCATGATCTAATTTGGTTAACTTTCGTATTCAGTATAGTGATGAGTTCAGTGTATTGCAAATATTCCCAAATTTATCTTAAGAGTTAAGCATTCTTTCTTCAGTATTCCCACATTGTATATATGACATATGTACACAGCATAGTAATTTATTCCTTTACTTCTCTCCTAATACACAGTAAACTCTTTGGAGAAAATTGCCAAATCTTGTGTATCTTTAGTTTTTCAGTTCCTGGGGATTTTAAATACTCATAGTTAATGAGGAAATGCACTTAATATTTCTTAAATGGATGGATGAGTAAATGGTATAGTGAAAAAAGGAAAAGAGACTTGAGTTTGAAAACAAGCTCTGCCACTTGTGATGCGGATAAAGCATTCAAAGTCTAAGTGTCCTCATTTGTAACCTAGGAAGAATTCACTTACTGCTAGTTTGGCCTCTTGTAATGCACTTTGAAACTTTAGGGAATATATACTATTTAAGATCTGTGAAGGCAACAGGTTAGGGTCCTGAAAGAAATTCCTTATAAAACTCTTCTCTAAGGAATCATTTTTATTTTCATTTTCTATCAATCATCCCCCTTGCATTCTTTGTTACCACATAATTCTTATTGTTTCCTTTTCCTCCGTTCTGCTAATTGCTAAACCAAGAAAACATCTTTGTTGCCCTTTGATACAATTATGGAATTCTTGCTGCATCTTTTGGGATGTTTGTGTATCTGTGTGTGTGTATGGGGGCTGGGGTTGGTGGCTGAGGTCTGTGGGTGTGCAATATAAATATACAACTGAGGTGTTCCTTATAGACAGAGCATTCTAACCCCCAGATTCTCACATCAGGAAAACTGGATATAAATTAGACTATTTTATATTTAAAAATTAGAATATTAGCATTTTTACACTGCTTTCCTAATGATTTATCATTATAATCCTAACAAGTCTCATGCCAGTACATTGAATAATACCTTTAAAAACTTGTTGAAAAGGATGAGTTTTAAGTAGTACATAGAGGGAGTGGCCATTGTCCCTTGGAAAAAGTTAAGGGATTAACTATTTAGACACCTTTGTTACATTTTACTGAATTTTCTCATGTAAAGCTGATTTTTCTGTATGGAACACTTGTTACAGCCAGTACATGACTTTTCAGCTAAGATTTATACATAAATTCTAAAATATTTTAGCTTCCAGATTCAATAGCAATTTGTATACTTTAGTGGACTTCAGACTTGACACCTGATTCAGTATTTTTATAGATTCTGAGATGCTCATATTTTCCTCAAAAGATAGATTTAATTGTACTTATGAGGTCAAGGCTTTGTACATATTTTTTCACCGGGGCCAATTGATTTTGCTTAGGTCCCACCAAAGCCCCTAACCAAAGGCAGGCATCTGTGTGCTTCCTTGTAAAATCCTGTTTTAGCAAGAACCCTTCTCTGTCAGTTTAGCAAGAACCTACCCCTGGCCCCCAATCTCATCACTCTTCATTTATGATCAGGTTCCTCATCCTTCACCATTCTTCAGGTGATGTGTGATCACTCTGGCCTGTCTCCAGCAAGAATCCTTTTAGGTTGGTTTAGCCAAAATTCCCACTCACTAATGTTGCTTTGTAGTAATTTTCCATCCACTGACCTTCACCTTGCTCCTTGGCTAAAATTCACACTTGCCCATGATGCAGCTGGAGTTCAGCCCAATCTGCTCCCACTGCAAAATTCTATCACAGTGGTCCTATCTATCTATCTCAGTGGTCCTGAATAAAGTCGGCTTAACCACCTCTAACAAGTATCATGAATAACCTTTTCTTTAATGCATGCTGTATGTCCCAGTGAAGTCTAAGATAATATTCAGAGATCTTAACATCAAACGCACGTTCCATAAAAAATAGTTTTCAAACTGCAAATAAATTTTTTGCATGCATGGTATTTTTCATAAAGTCCCTTAATTTGTGATAAAGTATTATGAGTTCCCTAAAAGAGTGCAACTTTTTTTTCACAGAAAAAAATTTTTTCCTTTGTATAGTGAAAGGAAATTCCTCCCCCCTCCCCCCATCTTACCCCTTTTTAGGAATCCTTCCTGAGCATCTTGCTGGCCTTGAGCTTCATTTTTTTCCCCAATGCCTAAGTATTGGACTAACACTTGGTAAGAATTTGGCACTGGGGAGTGCTATGTTGAGTGACAAATGGATGAGGATGAAGGTTTTATTGAAGCATCTGAACCGCATTTAATTTTCCGTGTTGCTTTATTTGTTCCTTCTAGCCCTCAGGATATTGAATTCTGTGGGCTCCGGTTGTGTTGCTGGTACTTCAGGCGTTTAGTAATAAGAAACATAATCTGTTTTTCCCGTTAGGATAATATCCTCATTTTTATTAAGGGCGGCTTACTACGAACTGTTTTACACAGTGTTTTTCTAAACCTCCTGAACGGACCAATTTTCCCTCTGAGCCCTGGCATTGCTTCGGCGGCCTCTGCTGACCTCCTGGCTTGGCAACCTGCAGCCTACCCCGCAGGAATCAAGCCTGACCCAGTGTGGCCTTGCGCGCCACCGCCTCGCCAGACCCTCGCTCCTGCTCTCCTTCCACCGCCCTAGATCCGCTTCCATCCTGCTGCCTCAGCTGTCTGCGACAGCGACACCCCCTCCTCCCCTCCGCGGCTCCCCCCGCCAGCTCGCCGCGCCAGACAGCGGGTAACCGCCGCCTCCGCTGGGGCATCCCGGCTCCACAGGCCTAGCGCGCTCCAGACACCTGCCTCTCACTGGCCACCGAAGCTGCCCCTCACCCCGCAGCCCCCTCGGCAATTGGCCCCAGGCCGTGCCTCGTCATCCTCTGCCTCGCCGCGAGTCCCGCCTCCGTCGCCGGGTCATTTAAGTTTATCACAAATAAATAAATAAAGGAGGAAATAGAAATGCGTAGAAAGTAAAAGCAGTCGGGAGGGGGCGGGGATGTGGAGGAAAAGAGGAGGAGGAGCGGAGGAGTACACAACCAAACCTGATCGTGTCGGTGCTGACCAATCATGACTCACTCCAATCCGGTCTGACGGGTTGTCTCAACCAATAGCCTTCCACCTCTCGGATCACTGAACAACGAGATACGATTGACCTCTCCAGAGTGGGCGAAGGTGCGGCAGAGGTGGGGGGAGTGGGAAGACTGTCGACCAATCGCCTGTTAACAATTCTCTGAGCGAAGTTTCCGCTCCCCAATGGGTGTTTGAGATAGCGGATTGGGCCTCTTCTAGCCCAATCGAAGGTGGTAGAGATGAGGAAAGAAGGAGATGGGGGCGGGGACAAGGGAGAGGAGGAGGAAGAGTGCATTTTGTTTATGGGCGGCAACCTCACGAGGGGCGTCCCACTCTTATTGGCTCACTGAAGTCAAGAGTGACATAAGAATAACCCAATAACGGGTAAAGATAGAGGGTTCGCGGCGTGAGGCACCCAATGTGGGCCTTCTGCCGAAGAAGTAGGGGCGGGGGGAAGTTTAGGAGTTGAGGAAAGAAGATTAAAGAGCGCGAGGAGGTAACCCCCAAAACTCTAATTTGTTGTGGGGCGGGTGGGAGGGAGGGGTGTGTGCGTGCGAGAGGGATGAGGCGTCTGCGAGGCACTGGAGTAGGGGCGACGGGACGGGAAAGGAGGGGACTGGGGTGGGGTTGAGGGAGCGAGTAGACTGGCGAGCCCGCGGGCCGCCGGCCGGCCGAGCGCGCGCGCCCCCGCGCCCCGCCCGCGCCCCCTCCCCCCGGGCGCCCCTCCTTGCGCCGGGCGGCGGCTGCGGCCTCGCGCGACCCGGCTGGGAGGAGGGAGCACGGGAGGGTCCCGGGTCCCTGGAGCGGGCGGGCCGTCCCGCAGCTGGAAATGTGTCTTCTGCCTTCTTTTCTCTACTCCCTGCGCCTGGAGTTGCCGCTTCCAAGAAGAGGAGCTGAGGGGGACTAGCCGGGGCTCAGGAGCTGCTAGAGGCGCCGGCTTGTCTTCCGCCCCCTCCCTCCTCGCCCTCCCCCGCTTGCCGTGGCTCTCGCGGTCTCTGGAGCGTCTTCAGAGAACTGGGGGGGCGGGAGGTGTCCTGGCCCCAGAGCCGCTGGACGCCCTTCCAGACACCGAAGCTACCGGCCCCCGCCTGCTTCGCTGCTGCGACTCTAGAGGAGGGGGCTTGGGAAGGGAAGACACGCCTTTCCTTCTTTCTCTCCTCCTTTGGGCCCCTTTGGAAACATTAAAACATGTTTACGCGTTTCGATAGCTGAGATAGAACAGTTGGAAGCTTTTTGAAAGTTTAAAAGAAACGCACTCTCCTACACTGTTTAATGCATTACTGTCTGTGTGGCTTTCTGGTCCTCTTCCACCACCCACCCCACGCCCCCCGCGCTCCCTCCCCCCGCCCCCCCCCCCCCCCCGCACCACTCCCCCCGCAGCTGTTATCCTTTTTAAGGATGCTGAAGAGGCAGGAGGCAGGGATTTTCTAAAAGTTCTATTGATAAACACACTTGCACAAACATATGCTAGGCACACACATAAACTATAAACATTAGCGAAAAACACAATATGGCGTACAGCTACACTACCTAGCGCGGTAATCCGCTGATCTCTTAACACTGAACCCAGTTGAATGGGGTCAGTAGCAGGATGACAGTTCTCTAATAAAAATCTCAATGAAACAGGAAGTAATCTGGAAGCCTGTGGGTTAAATAATATCCTCAGAATCAGCATGGCCTAAACTAAATTGAACACGTTAACTTTCTAGACGTGTGAAAATTGTCTTCCATTACTTCTAGCCATTAAAAATACCAAGATGAAGTAAAGGTGAGAGTTTCTCACTGCGTGGTCGTGTCTCAGTTTCAGCTAATAAAATTAGCAGAGGCCACTCATTCCCCCATGTTTTCAAGCGAGTTCTATCCTAAAGTTACTATCGTAACTTGTTGCTATCGAAAGTTTTAAAACAAATTGTAACGACCATTTTGTAAATAAATTCCATAGCTGTGAACATTACCTTTAGATGATAAGCAGTAACATAGCAAATTCAGTTCATAAATGGTTTACTTTCTTACCTGTTGCTCGTAATCCCAGATACATTTGCTGTCACGTGGGAATAGTTAAAATATACCCTCCACTGCCCCTCATAAAAGTTTGACCAGTCCAGGTTTGGCTACTTTCTGCATTTCAGCTTTACACGTAGATATTTCTATATTTCTAGGGGGGAAAAAAACAATTTACATTGATTTTTCAAGTCTTTGCTCTTCTAATTCTTAATCAGAATGTGGCAAAGTTGATGCACAGTGCATGGTGATACCATTGTGCCCTCTTGGGAATGGTCTTCTCTCAAAAAAGCTTTTGGAATTACCCTTGTAGAATTGCCGATGTTACTCATTGTTCAGTGCTCAAGGTTTAATTCCTAAGATTGTGGTTGTGATTTCCATTGAGCTCACTTTTGGAGGGCTTTAGGTTTAACAATATATGGTGCTCAAGTAAACAGGTGAGAGGAAGAAGAAAAGCAAATTTTCTAGAAATATATTAGCTGCTCAGTGAGTCCAGCAGTTGGGTATTTTTGGTTTTGTGATTTCAGATCTCACAGACCAGTGGAATACAGGCCTTTTGCCTATGAAGATCAGGTGACAAGTTAACTGTGTACCAGCCTCCAAAGCAATACGCCCTTTCATGGTGAGGTCCCAATTTTAACAGACTAAAGAGAAAAGTTTAAGATTAAAAAGTTATCTAATTTTATCCATTTTTGGGAAGAAGTCTATGCTTGTCTGTCTAGTTCAATTAAGATGCCAGTATTTTAAGATTGCTACTACAGCAAGAAGATACAGATAGTTCATGTGTATACTCACTAGCTACTGAAAGACAATATGAGTTTAGAGAAAAGAAAAAACTTGTATGTGAAAGTTATAATTTTGGGGGGTATGTTTAGAACTACTAGATGTGATGCCAGTTAACTATGTAGTTAGTTCAGAAAGTTTTTGTGACCCACAGATATCCAACTAATCTTGCTGTCAAATTAATATGAATTTGACTACTTGGTATAGGAATAAAAATCTAAGGAAGAAGCCATTTTAAATGAATTATTTTTATCTCAGTACTGAAAATCTGAAGAGGGCTTTCTAACCAATTGGACTTCCCAGAAAAAAAGGCATGACTGAATATCGGTCAATTTAGAAGAGCACAAAAAGATACAATTTAGTTACTGTAAAGGATCTAAAATTTATAAGTAAATTAAAATTATTTAAAATAGAATGAGTGACACATAGAGACTTCTCTAAAACATTTGGAATACAGAAGTGGAGCTTGATGGGCTCTGCTTTATTCTCTGAAATAATCATGCTTTTCTGAAATGGATGTTTAAATTCATGAAATTGTTCTAGACACTTGGGATGTAACAGTGAACAAGAGATAAAATAACCTGCCTTTGTGGAGTTTATGTTCTAATGTCACATATAGTTTGCATACTTCAGATTGCCAGGAGAAGAGATTTTTGTATGAAATTTTAAAACCTAGCAGTTTTTTCACTTAAGAGAGTGCAATTTGAAAGAATTTACAGAAGTTCGAGGAGCAGGGAGGTGTTTACTAATTGCCAATGATAAGAAAGGAAGAGCTAACTTTATTTGTACCCTTTGTTATTGTCATGAAACATTCTCCATACATTTCAGTAGGTCTTTTTAACTAACAGAGGTTTTATTTTTTCATAATTTTGAGCATGCCTTTGAAATAAATAAAATGTTACTTTATATTAAAAAAAAATCTGTGTCTTGGAATTTACTGTAAAATTCCGATGGAGCTTTTTGTCTTGTTAGCAAATCGTGGTAAAACATAAACTAAAATATCTTAATTTTTTAGTAAGAATTTGTTTTAGGAGTATGTCTGAAAAATTAAGTGCCTAAATCTTTTTCAGTTGTGGTTTTATCAAGAGAAGATGGGAATTTGTTGTAATTAATTTATAGGTGACATTAAAGAGAGAAAGAGAAGCCTGCAAAAAATGCTTTGTTATTTAAACCTTTCTTTCAAACTACAAAAGCGTTTGATTGGCACTTCTCTGATTTAATAGACCATTTGTAATGCAAGAGGAACATTACAGAAGATTTTAGCATTACTTTAATCATTTAGTCTGTAGGTGTAAAAATCCTAGGTTTCTAACAGAAGGAAACTTGGTGCTTGGTTAACGGAGTATATGATTTAACGCCGAGTTTGTTGCTTTAAGTAGTGGGTGTCTCACCTTTCCAAAACCTAGTTCATAGTTCTCAAATAACAAGTTCTGATTTTTGTTATTTTTTCTGTCACAGTGAGTCTTATTTTGTTAGCCAAATCGGTATTCAGTTCTTAAGTAGTTTTTTAACACAATTCTCCCACCGGCAGTCCCCCCATCCCCTGCTGTGAAGGGCTTGAATTTCTATACCTACATTAGATCTCTATTTATGCTAATTTGTAGCGTAATCACCTCTTCCAGAAAGGGTACGTATTAATGTACTTTATAGAACAGTTGAGGTTGCTTCTGCCTATTTGTATACAGACCTGCCAGCATCTGAAAGCTATAAATAGGAAGATTTAGGAAGAAAAGCAGAGACTATACTAATGGAATATATTGTCTTAGGTGAAATCTTTTTTTAAACAGCAAAGTGGAAGAATGTTGCTAGAATGTTAAAAACGAAGAGCTTTTCCTAATTCTAATGGTTGATCAATGTGTGTTTATGTGTATGTGAGTATACATTTTTATATGAGCATTTTTGAATAAAGGCATATTTCAGTATTGGGTAAATAATTTCAGTCCTGCCTTGTGGTCCTTGACATGTTCCCCAGTGATTTTGTTTAACTCACTGTTACTTACCAAAACTTTGCTCCAAGCAACATAGAAACATAAGCTAATTAAATCTTTGTAAATTTTGTAATAATTTTGGATTAAAAGTTATTGGAAGTTTTTTTTTTTTTTTGAAGCATGATTAGAAGCAACCCTTTGAAATGAATGAAATCTAAAGTGAAGAGTTCTTAGAACCCCGGATCCACATAAGACAGTTGAAAGTTTCAGAAAGGGGTATTCATAGGGCAAAAGACAAATCTTGATATCTGTCAGATTCATATAGTAATAAAATAAGCAATAAAGTAAAATGACTAATCTATTAATATTCATATTTTTAAGGTAAGTGTAAGTATGTGTACACTGCATTTTATATAAAAATTTGGGGTGTTATTGGCTAGACACAGTCGTTTCTTTGCCAGAGATACTAGGCTGTGTGAAGGCTAACCATCTGTCAAGTGATAGAGACAAAGAAAGGTTTAATATACTAGTCTAAAATATCTACAAACTTGTTTTGAATTGTATTGTCATTTTGTTTTGGCCTTCGTACTCTGTGTTGAATATGCACTGGGTCAGTCACCCCACTTTGTTTTATGAACAAACTATTCAAGGTCTAGATAAGGTTATCATTGCAGCTGATGTGATCCAGAGGCATGATAAAATATGTTTTGATTTTACTTTCATGTGATGATCAAAAACTCACAAGTGGGCCACCCACTAGCAGTTATACAAATGACTTCAAGCACACTTATTTTCACCCACCCATTCTGAATTTTGGGTGTCTTAACTCTTTTGCTTTATATATTCAAGCCTTGTGTTTCAAACCCATTCCTGAGCTGTTTGGGGCTGGGGGGGGGGGGGGGAAGTAGCAACAGGAATCCAGATTGCCTGTTTTAGGTACAATATGGTGTGATGTGAAATTGAAACAGCAGATTGGTGAGAAACTTTAGTTTCAAACAAATATAAACTAGTTTGTTTAGTGAAGTCATACACAAAACAGTAGTCTCTATTGACAGGGCAGTGTTTTTTTCCATACCTTCCACATTATGAGGTTACTGTGGTTCTTTGGGCCAGCAGTCTATTTCCAAAGCATCATATAGGAAAAAGAAGCCCTAATATTGCTGATTGTAATGATATACTTAGATATAGCAGACTGAGGAATTATTTATAGCAGTGCTAATTATATCAATAAAAATAGCAATATTAATACTGTGAGTGTCAAAATCCATTCTTGACAGTATGAGGTAAACAGAACTATAGTCAAACAAAGCAGCCAGCCTGTTTCTACTGTCAGCTCATGAATATGCACTTCAGGAAAAATGTACACAATTGGTTTACTGATTTAATCTCTTTTTCAATTACTTTTGACTTTTTAAAAGATGTTCTTTATTTCTAATTGAGATAATATTAAAAAGATCTGGGTTTTATTTTTGAAATTCTTGGTATCATTTTCTTACTGTCTGTCTTTAGTAAGTTTCTAGAGGCTTATGTGTCCATAGTTAAGTACTTTATAATTAATTATAAGAAATTTATTTAAATGTACCCCCATTTTTGGAACACAGATTACCATTGCACAGGGAAATTGGAAGACCCTCTAACAATTTGCAAAACAAAACAATACAAGACAAACAAAACCCACTACTACCATACATGCACACACAACCAATAAATCTCTGGCTTTATTTAGACATTAAAAAATATCCGTTTCCATGGTTCTGATTTAAGGAAAAGCATAAATTTTCTTTGTAGTTTTCATTATTTGTCAGTCTTTACAATTTTATGTTATTTAAAATTTATTTTCCTACTAATAGAAAATCATGTAAGTAAAAGTTATTAAATCCAAAGGTTTTCAACTTGAGGGGACAACATCTAATCTTTTAATTAATCCCTCATCTCTTAGATTTAACTTTTATTTTATTGCACGTTGTCAGAAATCTCAGATGTGAGTTAGGAGAGATTGTTCCGGGCCTAGTGCTGCCAGCAGTTGTGTCATCTTGGGCATGTCACGTAATCTGAATCTCTGCCTTCTTCATCTTCAGGGTCTCTTTCAGCTCTGATAATATGAGTATCTTTCTTTTGACACTTGGATCCTTATTTTAGCTTTAGGTGATATGACTGGAAGTGATATGTAAAGTACTGGGAAAGAGCATGCGTAAAATATTTGACTTTGCTTTTTAATTTTAGTCCTTGATACAGGTTTCCTTTTAGTGATACTTGCTTTCAAATATAGTGTATCTGTGTAAGTATAGATGTGTAAAAATTAAGTACTTAAAATCTTTTGTAGTTCATAACTATAATAAACTTACTATTTTTCATAAATGTTTCACCGGTTCATTTTCATTCATGAAGGTATGTTGCTAACAGAATTTATAAACAGGATTCCTTGCATTTTATTCCACATAGAGTTGCTTAACTGGAGAAAGTGGGTAATAACAGAATGAATTAACTCAGAGTCATTTTCTAATTCTGTGAAATATGTAGAGAAATAGATATATTTTTCAAAGAAAAAAGGTAAACTTGGTTTTTGTGCTTCTCAAAGCAAAAAATATACTCTGAGTACTCGGGAGCCATTATAATTTTTACTACCGCATTTGATTTTTGATCCTACATTGTACCTATCCAGGGATAGATATACATAGAAAGGAAGCAAGGGAGACAAAGTTGACTTACTTGATGAAGAAAAGCTGAAAGACTCTGTGTTAGAAAAGACCTTGTAAATACTGTACTGTCATATATAGAAACAAACAGCCATACACAATTCATTTGTACCTACTTGTAGGTATTTATTTAAGGATAACCTCAAAGTTTTCATTTAAAATTTCACTCTCAGTTTCTTTTTAATTGACTCACATTTTTTTTTTTTGCTGGTATGAATGGTAGTGAGAGGCTCAAAAGCATCACATACTTTACCTATTCACAAATGGAAACAGCAGTCTGGAGAAAGCTATACAATCCCGGGATCCTTCCTCTTCCCTCTACCCAACCCATAGCTGTAGATGCTCTGGTACTAATTATAAACATTTTATAAATCTCCTCAGAGGCAGAATGTGTGTACTGTCCAATATAGTAGGTAATGCCAAGCTATTCTGGCCTACCAAATATCTAACCAAGACATGGCCAGAAAATTATTAGATCCACCATAGGGCCCAAAAGGTGATATGAGTGCTTCAATGCATGCAAATAGGGGAAAAATTTTCTAAGGGATATTTAGAAGGGAAGCTGATTTTATACTGTTACTTAACTGAAACCCAGACATACATCGAGGAATTAATGTAAACTCTGTTCTAAAGGCACTGTGCCAAAAGAGTAGCAAAATTTTTGGTGGGAAACATAGTGAAAATGAAATAAAATATATCTGTCCTTGTACAAAAACAATAATAACAACAGCAGCCAGCATTTATTGAGCACTTACTGTGTACCAGGAATTGGTTATAGCTGCATATTCTCCCATTAATTCCATAATCCTATGAGACATGTACTTTTATTATGGCATTTTTAAAGGTAAGCAAGCTGAGGCTCAGCAAAGTTAAGTAACTTGTTCATAGACACACAGCTAGTATATAACAGCTGGGGATTCAAACTCAGGTTCAACTCTAGATAACCTAAATTCTTAAACATCACCCCACCGTGACTCTATTCTGGGACCATTTTCACTCAGTGCTTGCCCAGATTAGTACTGGTTATTTTATTTCAAGAAAGGCATAGTGGATTTGGAGAAGGCTTCAGAGAAGGGCACAAGGTGAAAGAGCTATAAGTGGGAGGGATGGTTGCTATGGAAGAGTCTGTTTTTAAAATGTAACTGTCTAGTCTAGAATTACAAATGCTGAGAGGGACTTTGTCTAAAGGTTTTACAGTGGATGGACTGGGGAGCTGCTGCCTGATTTGGTTCTGTGGACAACAGTGGAGCTGGGTAACAGATGTTAAAAGAGGCTGAGGAAATTCTGAGTAGGAGCATGTCAAAGGAAGCGTTAGATACTGGGAATCCTGGAAGGTAGAGGTCACAAAGGAGAACTAAATCTAAGCAGCTATTGAGTAATCAAGAACTAGGGATCATACAGAAAAAAAAAGGATGAGGCAGAACAGAAACAGTATCTTCGAAAGTGGGACAGATTCTACTGACTTTGGAAGGCCCTTACATATGTTGTTTGTCCCCTTCGTTTGTTTCAGAAACCAACAGCTGGCTTAAATAGGGGCCACCCAGAGTTTAGGATACAAAGATTGCTGTAGTTTTGGCACTACAAAAAAACATGGTCATCAATAATAAGAATTAGGCAGTAAGTTTAGGTCTATTACAAAGAAATGCAGTTTAGCACAGAAAACTATGTGGTAAACCTGAGAATAGCTGTCGTTAAGTGTCTACTGTGTGCCACTCAATTCTGAAATCACTTGTTTCCAGAGACATTTATTTGCTGCCTTCTGTACAGTTTTCAAATATAAGAAAACACCTGTTAGCTTTTCTAAGAGTATGAATGGTGAAATAACTTCTACTGTAATTTTATTTCATTTCATTATGTAACTTAGCTTTTGATCTCCTTTCCACAGTACTGGAGTTTTAAACCAGGCTCCACAAAGCTTAAGGTGGAATAGAGTCTAGACTTCTCTTATGTAACTGTAACTTTTCCTTAATTTGTCACTATACTGAAAGAAAGGTTCAATTTTTATTTGATGGGATAAATGCATTTCTGTCAGTAATAGGCTCAAATGATCAGCCACAGTAAAGTCAGCATACATGAGTTTGGATTATATTTAGAATAGTCAACATGAGTTAATGAAAAGGGAATTACAGCAACTTTTAAGTGAATTTTTGTTATTTCAAATAATTTTGAAGACATCAAACCGATTACAAACAGCTATGTGTGCCATGCCCTTTGTCAACAAGGTACTAGAGACTTCAAAAGTTTTTAAGAGATAATATTCATTGTTGAGCTATATTATGTGTTGGGTCATCAGAATGGAGACAAAGAATAATGAAAGTGCTGTACCACTACTTATATGTTTTTACTGTTCCTTATGACAATATCTCTGATCTTCAGACTCTTCAGTGCACTAGGTAATATAGTACAGTAATCATTTTGCGTGTTTTAAATGGATACATCACTAAGAAAAATATACTGTGAAGGTAGAAAGATATACTCAGTTTATGCATGACACCTTTCCCCTTCAGGTTCATTGTCATTGGTACTCTTGTTCTTGTTCTTCTGGCATCTTTTGGTACCTAGTCTTTTTAACAGCTATGTTGTTTGCATCTGACCTTCCTTTATATATATGACCCTTAGAGTAATACCTTTGGAAACTTATGCTCTCAATAATCCTTCTTGTTCTAGTAAAGTGTTGAGAACAAGGCAATACTGTGTTGAAATGGGTGATTTGAGCTGATATACAGTATGGAAAAAAAAATGAACAGGATTCCAAGCTCTTCTGATTCAGATATTCTACATTATATTCTCAACATTTGTCATAAAGTGAATTTCCAAAGTATATAAAAGCCAAAAATAAATGGTTGTTGCTTTTCTGTAATTTCATGTTATGCATAATACCTTTGTTTCTATTTTTTGTGTAATGATGAGTTTTATTATGCAAAAATGGGTACATCCAGTATAAAGTAAATTTCAGTTTCATGTTTTATATGCAGTTTAACTCATGACTCAAATTCTTTGATAATCATTGCTCAGGAAAGGTAGCATTTAGAATTCTACTGCACTGAACTGTGCTTCTTTAAGGGCAAGTACCATGTTTTATTCATCTTTAAAGCCCTAGTGCTGAATATAGTACTTGGCACACTGGACGGATTCAATGTTGATCAGGCTCTTTGTAGCTGTCCTAGGAAGATTACTTGGATCCTTGCTTACCAGGCTATCTTTCCCCTTATTTTCTGTTGACCAGTTCAAATTTAGCATTGTCACAATTGTTATTACCTATTATAGGCCTTCTCTGTACTTTCTAAGACCCAAACATTTTATACATGCTCATGATCTTTCATTCTTTTAGATACTTAATGAAATTCTGTCATGGCAGAAGTTTCAATATAAAATTATATTTACTGTGATTCAGAAAAGAAATATATCAGATATCACCCATCAATGGTAAAGCAAATCTACTACAATCAATTCAGGATATTGTGTTGAATAGAGTACACAGAATTACATTACCTAGTGATTCAAGGATGAAACCCAAATTTCATATCCTATATGATTCCTATCTGGATAGTAGGACAAATAACCCACAGAATTTTTTGCACTTAGTAGATTGCAATTGAGCTTTTGAACATTTTATATGAGCTTCTTACTTTTTAAAAAAAATGTACATAAAAGCTCATACAATTAAAAAATAGACTGTTAGCCTATTTTACCTTATTATCTCAGTTGTTTAGAAGTCTAGTCCAGAGAAACACTTTAATGTTAGGTGATATCATTAGCTCTTTTAGAAAGCAAAAAGGGTTATTGGGCTGTGAACAATAGGGAAGGTAATGTGATGTAAGCCACCGTGCAGGATGCACATTTAATTCCTATATAACTCTGACATGCTTTTTCATTTATAAGACTTGCTAGTTGGATTTTGGGAAACTTTCATGATTGTGCAAAGTCATAATTTGTCTTTGTACTAATGGAAACTACAACACATTGATTTGAAGTTGTTTCTAAAACAAAAGATAATTATGTCCTGAAATAATTAAAGCTGGAATTGCATTAAAGCTTACTTCAAGTGATTAATAGCTGTAGTATATTTTGGGATCTGTATCTAAAAGCATGAAGAGAACAAACACATTGTCATTTTTATATATTTAGGAATAATGCTTTCTGAGGAAAGTATTAATTCTTGAGAATCAGTATAATAAAGTCCCAAACACACCCCAGATCCACACACCTCCCTTCCTGTAACATTTTTTAAATTAAGGATTCTGAAAACAAAGTGATCTACGCATATGGCTATCTTCCCCTTCACTTCCAATTCCTGACTGCCTTTCTGAATACAATTGCCATGATACCTCGGGTGGAGACACTGCTTTGAAATGTCTACTTTCACTTGGGCAAACAACTAGAGAACAGTACTGGAGTTCATAGATAAAGACCAGAAAACAGTAGAAATTGAGAAGAAGAGCTTGGGCTTCAGAGATGTGTGAACCACTAGGGGAGAAAAAGCAGTATTTCTCATTTAAGTATTTAAGTCTCCCCACCTGACTAATATGCCAAAGTTGCTGAATGTGCTGGCTGAGTTTTCTGTGTCCCTGAGACTGCAAAGAAATAGATAGGACAACAAAGATCTTCCTCCTCGTGCCTTGGCAGGGAACTGACAGACTCTACCTTTGCATTTCACTGAGTGTGTCTGCCGTTGAAGATGCTGCAACAACCAGAACTGAGCTCCAGTGAGCTATCAGTGAAAAATAACAATCCATTTAAGGGGACCTAGTAGTGAGGGAGATAGGAAGATCAGGTAGGAAAATGAGAGTACATACTCTAAGCAACTAGTGCTGTTGGCAAAAATAAGTGCAACCTGAATTTGGGAAAAGAAAAAAAAAACATTTAAGGAAACTCAAATTCAGAACAAAAAAGAATTTCAGATACTAATAAAACACTTACCTCAATTGAACAACTCAGTGGAAAAATTGAAGGAGAATATGATCGCCTTGAAACGTGATTCAGTGAACTGAAAGACCAAGTGCAAGAAATAGAACAGAGGTAAAATGTGAA
The DNA here is from genome assembly GCF_024610735.1 of Ursus americanus. Taxonomy (NCBI): domain Eukaryota; kingdom Metazoa; phylum Chordata; class Mammalia; order Carnivora; family Ursidae; genus Ursus; species Ursus americanus. The sequence goes on from NC_142130.1 coordinate 41,821,691, forward strand.
AATCTTGAATAAAAAGGATGAGTCTTTGAGGTCAGATCAGAAGTCAAAATATGTGAATAATAGAAATTACAGAGGGAAAGAAAAGAATAGATGGAGGAGAGGTAAATTAAATGATAGAAGAAAATTTTTCCGAGATTAAGAAAGATCAGAATCTGTGGATTGAAAGGGTTTACTGATTTATGGTCTTGATTGAAAGAAAAGACACACACAGGGATATCGTGATAAAAGTTCTGAACTCTAACAACAAGTTGAACTGTGTTATAAGCTCCCAATAGAAAGAGCAAAATTTCTACAAAAGGGAAAATATCAAAGTATCATAGAACTTCTTATCTGCAACATAGCAAGTTAGAAGATAGTGAAATGGCATCTACAGACTACAAAAGAAAAATGACTACAATCCAAGAATCAACACTCCGAAAATTACCATTTGCTAGTGAAGGTGAAAGAAATACATTTAGGGATAAACAAGAACTCAGAACATGTAATTACTATACCCCATCTGAAAAAAAATGCCTGAGAATCGATTATAAGCAAATAACAAACCAGAACAAAGATTTCAAGATGAAGAAGATGAAGAAGAAAGGAATATACTGGTGAATAATAAGCATTTTAATGTTATTGAGTGTGTGTGTGTGTGTGTGTGTGTGTATAATTTCATTTAAGAGAGAAAGATAGGGGCACCTGACTGGGTCAGTTAGTAGCGCATGTGACTCCTGATCTCAGGGTTATGAATCCAAGCCCCATGTTGGGCATAGAGATTACTTAAGTAAAACTATAAATAAAAACTATTTAAAAAAGTGATAAAGATAGATGACTAGTAAATATGTAATAAAATTTCAGACTTTTGAAATAAAAAGATCAAATTTCTATAGAGAAACTTTTTAAAGTACTAAACTGTCTCATGAAAACTTAGTTGGGGGTGGCTGGGTGGCTCAGTCAGCTAAGCATCGGCCTTAGGCTTGGGTTATGATCTCAGGGTCCTGGGATGGAGTCCCTGCTCAGTGGGGAGCCTGCTTTTCCCTCCCCCCCTACTCCTCCCCCTTTGTGCTCTCTCTCTCCCTCTCTCTCTCTCTCTCAAATAAATAAAATCTTGTTTTGTTTTTTTTTTTTTTAGAAGAAAACTTAGTTGATGGGGGAATGGGCAGGAGGAAAGTAAAAGAGGAGGAAAAAGAGTAATGGAGATGAGAGACACAAGGATGAGAAGTGGGAGGAAAGTGAATGTATCCTAAAGATCTCATCTATTTAGGCGGAAAGGGGATAGAATCTCATGGTGGCAAAAAAGTGTCTGTTCATTAGAGCAGAAAAGGGAGGTAAAGAAGGGAATACAATAGTGCATCCTATAGAACCTCAATATTAGCAAGGAGAAAATAGAATGCAGAGCCACTTGATCAAATAAAACATGAAAAAGGTAGTAGGAAACAATAGTGTAAAATAAGAAAATAAAAGTAATTAGAAGAGATAAAAATAAATGCATCAGTTATGTTTAATGTGGATGGACAAAATACTCCCATTAAAGACAGATGTCAGAATGAGTTTAAATACATAAACCACTCAAATTATATTACAGGAATAACGCCTACGACAAATTTAAAGAGAAGGCTTTGTAAAATGGTGGACGTAAGAGACATCAGACCAATGCAAACAAAAGGAAAACAGAAAAAAAAAGGTGACAGCATTGATACTAAAGAGATACTGTACTGATAAAAGGCACAGTTTATGAAGAAAATAACCACATAAATCTGTATACAGCAGGTTTATTTATAGTAAATAAGTACATAAAGCAAAAACTGGGAAGGTCCAGACAGTTCTGTTAAACACATAGAAATAATGACTAAGAGAAATGGAATATAATTCATAAAAATAATATATATGTAAAATCTGATGTTCTTTAAATATTTCTTTTGAACATCTGTGTTTAGGTACAAAGAAAAATTTATAAATTTTAGGAAGATTTTTACAAGCACATTTGCTGATTATAAGCTAGTGTAAATAGAATTTAAAAGGTAACAAAAATTATTAACTACTTAGAAATTAAAATACTACATAACCCTTGGTTAAAGAGGAAGTCACTTGAAAAACAATGAAAAGGAGACTATTTTATATAAAAACCTATGGAAAATAGCTAAAGGTGTCAGAGGAGAGTTGATAGCCTTATATGCCTTTGTTAGTAAGAAAAATAGAAAATAAGGGGCAATCTACTAACTTTAAGAAATTAGAATACAGAATAATTTAAGATAGAAGAGGGGGATAAAAGAGGAAGTGGGAATTAATTCTTAAAAGATGAAATTAATGAAATGGAAAACAAAATATAATAAAATCAATCTAAAAGCTTGTTCTTTGGAAAGACAAATACAATACATGAAGATGAAAAAACAAAAAAGAAAACGGGCCCAGCAATTCTATGTGGGAGATAATTGAAAGCATATGTTCACATAAAACTTGTGTTCACATAAAGCAAATGTTCCTAACAGCACTATTCATAGTAGCCAAAAAGTAGAAGCAACTCAAATGTCCATCAACTGATGTATGTATGGATAAACAAAAATGTGGTGTGTCCATACAATAAAGTATTATTCAGCCATAAAAAGGAATGAAGTATTGATACATGCTACAACATGAATGAACTTTGAAAACATTATGCTAAGTGGAAGAATCCAGATATAAAAGGCCACATATTGCATGATTCCAGTTATATGAAATGTCCAAAATAGGCAAATCCATAGCAACAGAGAGTAGATTAGTGGTTGCCTGGGCCTGGGGGAAGGCAGGATGGGGAGTGACTGCTTAATGGGTATAGGATTTCCTTTTGTGGTGATGAAATATTCTGGAATCAGTTGGTGATGTTTATACAACCTTGTGAATGTACTGAAAGCAACCAAAGTGTACACTTTAACATAGTTAAAATGGTGAAGTTTGTGTTATGTAAATTTTATCTCGATGATAATAATAATAATAAAGTTTATGGAAAAGAGACTGAGCAAAACTAGACACTAATTGGGAATGAAAAAGTAGATAAAACTGAAATATGAGAGGAATTTTAAAAGAAATCTAAATGCAACTGTCTGGCAATAAATTTGAAATCGATAAGAAGTAGAATATCTTTTATTCAAATGCAAATTATAAAATTGACCTAAGAAGAAGTAGAAAACAGATACCTATTAGCATAGAAGAGGTTAGAAAGATGACCAAATGTGGGCACTTAAAGGAATAAATAATTTTGATAATTTAAATTATTCTAGGTCATTGAAAAATATTGAAGCCTCTCCTAATTTTACTTAAAACCTAACTGATGAAGATTGTACAGAAATAAATTATAGTCCAATCTCACTTATGAAATAAATGCAAAATTTCTACATAAAATACTAGCAACTAATATCAGCAATGGATCAGAAGGATGATACAGCAGGACCTAAAATTTTGCTTGTGTGTGTTTAAGTAAGAATTCAAGCAGATTCAACAATAGGAAATATATCAGCATAGTTCATTATATCACCAATGAGAAATACTTTCATCTTCAATAGAATTGCTTGAATATAATAAAGTATTTCCATTCACACCTAACAGAAAATGTAATCCAAAATGGTTAAATCCCAAAAATATTTCAATTAACATCAGTAACTAGATAAGGAACCATTTATCACAGTTATTAACACTAATGAGGAGGGCTTAGCAGATACAGTAGGCAGATGATACAGGTGACACTAATAGTTGTAGAGAAGAGTTTACAGTGTCTTTTGGACTGATCTCTCAACTTAAAAAATTCTAGAACTCTAAGAATCTAGAAAAATTACTAAGGTTAAGTGAAAGGCAGTTGGATGGAAGATAATTGAATGAAAATCAATAGGAAGTAATAGGCATCTAGGGAAGTTCTTTTTTACCAATAGGAAAAAAATATTTCATTTCCCATAGAAACAAAAGTTACCAAATGCTTATTAATAAAATTATGAAAAATTATATAGGATCTATATAAAAAAAGGGTAACAGCTTATTTAAGGACATGATCTGATTAAAGGAAGCACAGATCATATTTTTGTATGGGACAACAATAGCAAAATGTTAGTTTTTCCAGTCATTTTATGCTTATGTATTAAGTATATATATGTAATGCAATTATAATTAGATTCTCAAGGAGGATTTTTTTTAATTAAAAATCTTTTTCAAAATTATATGGAAGACAGAGCAATCTATACTTTCAGTGCCATCCTGATCAAAATACCAATGGCATTTTTCAAAGAGCTAGAACAAACAATCCTAAAATTTGTATGGAAAAAAGACCCCAAATCACCAAGGAAATGTTGAAAAAGAAAAAGCTGGGGGCATCAAGTTGCCTGATTTCAAGCTATATTACAAAGCTGTGATCACCAAGACAGCATGGTACTGGCACAAATACAGACACGAAGATCAACGGAACACAATAGAGAGCCCAGATATGGACTGTCAACTCTATGGTCAACTAATCTTCGACAAAGCAGGAAAAAATATCCAATGGAAAAAAGTCTCTTCAATAAATGGTGCTGGGAAATTTGGACAGCTATATACAGACAAATGAAGTATATTACAGAGGCTATATACACAATACACAAAGATAAACTATAAATAGATGAAAGACATCAATGTGAGACAGGAATCCATCAAAATCCTAGAGAAGAACATAGGCAGTAACCTCTTCGACACTGGCCATAGCAACGTCTTTCAAGACACGTCCCCAAAGGCAAGGGAAACAAAAACAAAAATGAACTTTGGGACTTCATCAAGATAAAAAGCTTCTGCACAGCAAAGGAAACAGTCAACAAAACAGAGGCAACCCACTGAGCGGGAGAAGATATTTGCAAATTACACTACAGATAAAGGGCTGGTATCTAAGATCTATAAAGAAACTTCTCACACTCAACACCCAAAAACAAATAAGTCAAAAAAAGGGGAGAACATGAACAGACACTTCTCCAAAGAAGACATATGAATGGCTAACAGACACAAGAAAAAATGTTCAACATCATTAGCCATCAGGGAAATTCAAATCAAAACCACATTGAGATACCACCTTCCACCAGTTAGAATGGCAAAAATTAACAAGGCAGGAAACAACAAATGTTGGAGAGGATGTGGAGAAAGGGGAGCCCTCTTACACTGTTGGTGATAATGTAAGTTGGTACAGCCACTTTGGAAAACAGTATGGAGTGTCCTCAAATAGTTAAGAATAGAGCTACCCTATGACCCAGCAATCGCACTACTGGGTATTTACCCCAAAGATACAGATGTAGTGGAAAGAAGGGGCACATGCACCCCAGTGTTCATAGCAGCAATGTCCACTATAGCCAAACTGGAAGGAGCTGAGATGCCCTTCAACAAATGAATGGATAAAGAAGATGCTGTCCATATATATAATGAAATATTACTCAGCCATCAGAAAGGATGAATACCCACCATTTGCACTGAAATGGGTGGAACTGAATGGGATTATGTCCAGTGGTATAAGGCAAGCAGAGAAAGACAATTATCATATGGTTTCACTTATATGTGGAACATAAAGAATAGCATGGAGGACATTAGGAGAAGGAAGGGAAAAATGAAGGGGGGGGAATGAGAGGGGGAGACGAACCATGAGAAACTGTGGACTTGGGGAAACAAACTGAGGGTGTCAGAGGGGAGAGGGGTGGGGGAATGGGTTAGCCTGGTGATGGGTATTAAGGAGGGCACATATTGCAGTGAGCAGTGGGTGTTACACGCAAACAATGAATCATGGAACACTATATCAAAAACTAATGAAGTACTGTATGGTGACTAACATAACATAATAAAAAAAATTACGTGGAAGATTAAGTGCTAGCAAAAAGCAAGAAAACTTGAAAAAGAATAGTGAGATGCTAAAACATGGTAGAACTTACTCCAAAGCCCGCTAACCAAAACAATATGGTAACAGCATAGGAATAGACAAATAGATCCATTGAACAGATTAGAGAATCCTAAAACAGATGACAATTTAGTTGGAAAATAATGGATCATTTAATTAATAGGATTGGCATAATAGGTTATCTTTATGGAAAAGAGTGAAAGTATATTTCCATTTTGCACATTAAACAAAAATAATTTAAGATGAAAGGCTTAAATGAAAACAAAACAGAAAACTTGCCAAAAAATCTAGGAAACTATAAAACATTTTTTTTTTTAAAGTGGCCTCCACACCCAGCGTGGGGTTTGAACTCATGACCCTGAGATCAAGACCTGAACTGAGGGGCACCTGGGTGGCTCATTTTGGTTAAGCATCTACCTTCAGCTCAGGTCTTGATCCCAGGGTTCTGGAGTTCCCTGCTCAGTGGGGAGTCTGCTTTCCCTCTTCCTCTGTCCCTCCCCTTCAGCTCATGCCCTGTGTCTGGCTTTCTCTCTCTCTCAAATAAATTAATAAAATCTTAAAACAAAAACAAAAACCTGAGCTGAAATCAAGGACCAGATGCTTAACCGAGTCACCCAGGTACCCCTAAAATCTTTTTAACAAGAGTGAAAACTGAGAAAGTTTGAGTTAACTTAATTACATAAAAATAAAGACCTTTTATATAAAAATAATAAAAGTCATTAGGAAAATATAGATTTGGAAAAGTATTTGTAATCTATGTTATCAGGAAAGGTTAATATCCAAGATCTGTTTGATGTTAAGAAAAAAGTTACAAAACAATCCAATATAAAAAGAAAAGACATTTCACAGGAAAGCAAATTCTGTTGGTTAACATATGAGAAGATGCTCAATTTCACTAGGAATTAGGGAAATTCAAATTTAAGTAACAGCTAAGTAATGTGTCTTAGCATTTAAAATTTGCGTTAATCTGATGGGGTTAACATTTACTGCCAGTAGAGATTTGGGGAGGTAACTCTTATTTGTTGCTGGTAGAAATGTGGTGTGTGTTACCTGTTTTGAAACGCAATCTGGTAACATCTGTTAAAAATTTCACTTCATAATATTGTTTGATTTAACAATCTCATCCTTGGGAATATATCCCATAGAAATGTAAGTATCAATATTTAAGGACATACTTTTTTTTTATTTCAATGTTGTTACAGCTTGTTTGTAGTGGTAAGAGTGGAAGAAATAGTAATTCCATTAATAAAGTAATGCTAATAAATAATGGGAATTTACACCATGGATTATAATGCAGTCACCAAAAGATGTGAATTATAGTTATCTCAGGTGATCTGGAAGAATTTCCAGGAATCACTGATGAGCAAGAAGAGCAAGGTATAGAAAAGTGTGTATAACATTAAATTTTTGTATAATGACAAAAATCCCTGAATATGTGTTTTATATGTAAGATATGTATACAGCAGATATGTATATATCTGCTTTATAGCAAAGTTATTTGCAAAGGGAGAAGAATATGAAAGGGGAATGTACTAAGTTGTTAAAATGGATTCCTTTGGATGAGAGGAAATGTAGAGGGAGAATAATAGATAGTCAAGCAATGACAGGAAAAGAAAAATTGTACTAAGAGGATATTCAAAATCCCACTTATGCTTTATAATAAAATTAATTAAATTTGAATATATATGTATGAAAAGATTAAATTAAAATGTTTATAAATACTATGACTAATTTGGTGGTAATGACTTCATATTTCTAAATATTGGCACCTGGGAAGTGATTTTTTTCTTTACATTTATGATTTCTTCAATTTTATACCACGTACTTCCAGAATTTTCTACATATTCTAAGAAATCTTTAGATAATTGAGCATTTCAGGCCAAATAAACTTGTCTACAAATGATTGGTAGTTTGAGATCACATCAAAGCCTGAGTCCTGTCCATGTCAGGGCTGACATGTAGCTGATATCCTTTGGTAAAACTTAGGTGATACGTTTCAATTTGTTCAAGTGTTCATTTTCTTTGGTACTAACCGAAGTACCTTAGTACCTTCTGTTGTTAGTTGTTGAGCATTTTTTTTTTTTTTTAAAGATTTTATTTATTTATGTGACAGAGAGACAGCCAGCGAGAGAGGGAACACAGCAGGGGGAGTGGGAGAGGAAGAAGCAGGCTCCCAGCAGAGGAGCCCGATGTGGGACTCGATCCCGGTACGCCGGGATCACGCCCTGAGCCGAAGGCAGACGCTTTAACGACTGCGCTACCCAGGCGCCCGAGTTGTTGAGCATTTTTAATATTACCCCTGTCAATGTTACAAATTAATTATAACAACAGTTATGCATGATTGGAAGTCTTGCACATAGAAGTTGCTTATTAAATACCTGCTGACTTGACATAATATTTTAGGTATAGTAGTGATTTTAACAAGGTAACAAATGTGGAAATAAAAGGATTTAAGGGTATTTAAAAATGAAACTAAAAGTCAGCATATATATGATTTTTAGGCAAATGACTTCTGTGTCTCAGAATCTTAATATTTAAAATAGCATATTTTCCTCACCTATTTAACAGTCTTTAGGTCAAATGAAGTAATAAATGTTTAAGTGCTTTGAAAAACATAATGCATTGTGCAAAAAATGATGATAATAAAAGTCTGAGGGCAGTCATATTTTATATTTAAGAGACATTTTATTATATATAGATATATTTCAAGTTGCATGTTTGATGTTAAGCCTCTTGACATTTCAATAATAGAACATATTACTGATAAAGCTATCAAAGCCTCAGCCAGACAAAACAGTGGGATCCATGGAAGGTGTGAATACATTTAATTGCTTAAAGTCCAAGATGAGTCTCCAGAATTTCTTTGTTTACTTTCCTGGTGATTGTGGGAAATTGTTTACTCAGGTATGTCTCCTGATTATCTCTTGTTCTAATATAGAGATATTAATATTTTGTGGGATGTCTGTGCCTTCATCACATCTGGACATAATGGTAATGTTGCATTGTGTTTTGACTTAATAAATGGCCTTGAATAGCTAAGCACAGCTGTGTAGTCTGTTGTTATATTTTATTACAAATTCCTAGTAATTTATAGCTGTAATTACTATTGACTATAGCATGAATACTTTAATAGTAAAATCTTTATTATCATTTAGTCGCCAGACACCATATTTGCCATTGGCTAATTTTTGAGAGTATGCAACAATCAGGAAATACCTACATTATAATTTATTAGTTAGAAACAACACAACAAAAAACACATTTACATCCTTTTATTATAGAAACATAAGTATAGTCTTATTAAATTTTCTAGAATCTATACTGTAGAATACTATTAAAGATACCTAAATTCTGGTTTGGAGAAAATGGAGTACATGAACGTGTTTTTCTAAGTCCAAATATATTTTTATACCTGACTCTTTCCAAGAATACATCCTTATTTTAAAATTTTCTTGCCCCAATAATTTGGCTTTTCCTTTCTCTATAAATATTCTTGCTATTTCACTGGTCTAATTTCCTTCTGTTTCTCTATGGTTCTTCCTGTATTGGAGACAGTGTTATAAGAAAGCTTAGAAGAGATAACGATCTTTGCATTTTTTTGAACAGACCTTCTGTGACACTAGTAGTAAAAACTACCTGAATTGATTCTTTTTGATACAATGTATTTCACTTAATGAAATCATTCTAATCAGGCATATTTACTCTTTCTGTGTATTGATTATCTTTATTAAATATGAAATTAACAGCAATTGTGATATATTTTTTAATATATCTCTCTACTCTTGTTTAGCAATACTAGTGTTGCTAGAGCAGAAGTACTTTAGAATATGCTGCATGCATTCTTAGACGTATATGCCATTGAAGTCATCTTTTAATTGTTTTTCTGCCTCCTTTTAAGAAAATTTCTGATCACCAGTGATTACTCCCTCAAATGCAGGTTGAAGTTTGATAGAGAACAGTGAGGGGAAAAGTAACCTTTTATTCTCATCCTAAAGAAACCAAAGTGATCTTTCCTTAATTCTTAACATTCTTTCAGTTTCTTATAACTCAGGAAAGAAGTTTCTTTCACTTCAACGTGAACCCAGTACCTTTTATCAGTATCTTCTGCTTCACTTTGGAATTGGGTGAAGCCCAATCATTATTTCTTAATAGCATAATCAACTTTCCAAAATATGCCACCTATCATTCCATTCAGTGGTCAGGTCAGTTTATTTAGTTTATTCTTTCAAGTCTCTGAATTTATTGAGTCACTGATGCTCAGTCTTAAAACCAAGGTTATTTATATTTTTTCTGCTTATTTTTTTTAAAGTGAGTTTTAATTTGACCAAATAAAATGCTTACATGTTTAAAGCATTATATGACAGTCTTTACATTTACTGTTGCCTTGAGTGTATCAATCTTTTTAGCTTCCATTGTACTTCATAGTTGGAAATCAGTGAATAGTATAGATATAGTCTGTAAAACCAGCAGCATCCACATGTGGGAGCTTAAAATGCAGAATCTCAAATTCTGCCCAGTCCTAATTAATCATCATCTTCATTTTTAATAAGATCTCAAGTTATTCATATGTACATTAAAGTTTGAAAAGTATTCCTAAAGTGTTGTCATTTTTCAGTTGGACTTAATGTGCACAGAATTGGTTAATTATGATTCAAAGTCATTGTTCCATTTATTATCCTCTTTTATTACATTCATTCATGCATTATTTTTAATCAAAATAAATACCTACCCAAGATTCAACCAAAGAATTAGAACATTAACAATTTACATCCATCTGTATACTCTTCCCCTACTCACATTGATACTCCCCAACGAGAGTAACCACCATTCTGAATTTTTGTTTATTTTCCATTGTTTTTTCAAAAAACAATATATATAGCTATACCACTTATAAAGTTGTGACTAAATAATATATTAATATGCTGTATTTATCTCTCAACATTAAGTTATTAAGATTACACATGCATGTTTTTGTAAGTAATTATAATTCATATGGTTAACTTTCACTTTTATATGCTATTTATGACAATGCCAAAGTATATCTATCCTTTCTGCAATTAATGGGCATTTGGGTTTTTCATTTTTTTGTTAATATGAAGAGTGCTGGTATAAACATTTTTGTGTATGTTTCTTGGTTATGTTTGCAAGACATTCTCTTGAGTGTCTACTGAGATTTGAATTGCTGGATCGTAAGGTATATAATTGCCCAACTTTGCAAGAGACAGTCAAATTATTTTTCCAAAATTGTATTACCCATTTATACTCTCACCAGTGATGTATAAGAATCTCTGTTAATCCATATTCTCTTTTACCCATAGTATTTTGTCAGATTTATTAATTCTTGCTACCTGAGTGGATAAAAAATATCTCACTGTGGTCATGATTTGCATTTTCTAGTTGACCATGAAGCTGTGAACATGTATATGTCTTTTCTCTTCTGTAAAATAGTTGTTTGTGTCTTTTGCCCATTTTCTTCATTTAATTTTTTATGGGCCTTTTTATTGATTTGCATGAGTTCTTTATATATTCTAGATACTAATTTCTTCTCCTGACTCATAGCTTGTCTTTTCATTTCTTTTAGGGTATCCTAATGAATAGAAAAATCATGATTTTTAACCCTTTAGAGAACAATTTACACTTTAACCTCTACATAAGGTACAAAAATCAACTCCAGTGTAAGCCACATTAAAAGATATAAAAAAACATTACCTATAAAAAATGAATTAATAACAATTTAGCTTTGGCTATCTTACTCATTTGCCTTTTTCCCTTCTCAGATGTCCAGAGCTTGTACAGTGGTGTATTTGTCAGAGGATTGACAAGTATTCTGCTTAATGTTTCTAGTAAAGACACACTTCTTTGACAATTTAATCTGTCTCCCTTCTTAATCCTTTGTGTTTCTAGAATGTGTATTTCTTTTGTTTCCTTTCTCTGTCTCTATTTTGATTTTTAAGATAAAAATATACAATCAGATAGGTAAATAATCATGTTTTATCAGTAACTCATATATGAAAACATATTCAACTATTAATCTGCTATTCTAGATATTTGTTAAATTATGTGAAAGGCAAACGTTAAGGAAAAAGAAGTTTCTATGTAATGGAATGAAAATAGGTGCTCAAAAATATTAAGACATGGTGACAAAGAGCCGATATATGGTAGTTTTAATAATTTTTACTGTGTGCTGGCCAGATATCTTCGGGGGATGTAGATTTAGGAAAGCGGAGGCAAGAACCTTCACTGAGTCACAATGGATGCAACAGGGAGAAATGTAGGATAGGACAGTACACAGAACTAGCCTATGACAGATCATTTAGAAAGGAGCAAGAGTTAGAACTTTATGGAAAGTCATACATGTTTTTCATGATGATTGGAATTTTGAGATAAATTACTAGGACTTGACCTTTAACTGATATATTTTTGTCTCAGGAGTGGGTATTTGGTATTAGAAATTAGTGTGTAGTGAAGCAGAATTTAGAGGGGTAAGCAGTAGTTGGAAAGTGATCTAGCTATGTGAGTGGAAAGGTGATTGTCAGCATGGAATGGACACTTGAGATGAGTAAAATGGGATATAACCTATGAGGGGCAGAAATATATTAGAATGCATAGCAATTGTAGGATGTGTGGTCAGAAAGAATGAAGAATAGGATCAATATGTGGATGGTCTTTATAAACAAATGTTCTTTGGAAAAGCCTCAGTTTAGACTTTTTGGGAAGGCAGGGCATATAAACCATTATGAGGTTGTGCAACTTTTGAATGAATTAAAATCTATAGAGAACTAAGGATATCCTTAGAAATGTGGGACTGTACAGAGATAAAACTTAATTTATATGAAATATAGGAAGGAATTTTTTGATTGAGGAAATTTTTATAGTTTAAGAGAGAATGGAGAGCAAGAAACAGCTACATGCTAACATTTTGCTAATGAAGATGGAGAAAAGAATTAGTTTCTGTTCATTGCATCTGCAATCTAAAGTCAATTGGGAGGGTTCAAATTTGAGGAGAATGTGTATCTTGATATTTACGTATGTATTTACTTATTTTTCAAAACCAGTGTAGCTTTATTGACTCAGACAGTGGACGCTCTCATTGTCCAGCCCACCCCACGCTTCCTGCCAAAACATCCACCTGTATCTTGATATTTAGATACATGCTTTAAAACTTCAGTTGGACCTTGCTAATTATGTCATTTTAACTTCCCTTTTCTCATCATTTCCCATCTCTACCTGCTAATTTTTGCCTTTTGTTTCATGATGAAAATTGAAACAGTTCAGGATAATGTTGTTCATCTTTTCTTTTCAGTGAAGATGTTTTAGATGTACTTGTATTTGCCGCACAGCTAGCTGCTAATAGTCTCTGTCTTCGACATTTAGACAAGAAACTGAAGTGAAATTCTAAATGTGTGGAAGAGTCCTCCAGGGTCCAGAAATATGTACTTTCATTAAGATTATAAAAAGACCACTGAATTTGACAAAGTCACTTTATATTCTAATTAAAAAATTAAAAAATCTAAAAATGGAAAAACTCAAGCACACAGAGACTTCATGGGAAATAAAATGTTTATAAAAATAAACTGAACTTTCAAAATTAACTGAGTCTTGGTGATATTGAAATTTTGTCAATAGTGCCAATTATTCTTTGTATAGGTGCTTGTTGGAAATGGAAGGTTTGTGATTGTGTGAATGTAAACATTATGAAATCAAACTTTGTGTTCCTCAAATCTAAATTCATCTTTAGAAACTATAATCTCAGTGAAGCTATACAATCATCTTGCCCTACTTCTTTGTGTCAAACTGAAAAAAGTCAGAAAATAATTCTTTAAAATACCTCTTTCCACATAGAAAATAGTTCCATTGATTGTCAACTAACATATTTAGACTATCCTTGTAACAGATTTTCACTTTATTGTCCCTGGCTTGTTTTTATTTGCCTCACAATCTGGAACCTTTCTGGTTTAAGTCTCAGTGGGTAACAGACTGAAAATATTGCTTGATCTTTTCTTTTTCTTTTTTCCCAAGGTGGTTCTGTTCTCATCTTAAATCAGTTCAGTCAGTTCGGGGAGTGGGGGGGATAGGTGGTGGTGGCAAATAGGCAAAATGTGAAAGGTAGAATGTTGTGAATTATTGAAATTGGATAATGGGTACAAGAGAATTCCTTCATTGTATGTTATTTTTGTATGCTTGAAAATTTTCATAATATATTTTTTAGGTGCAGTCAGAAAAAGTCAGAAAAATAAAACAAATTAGCCCAACCAACAATGAGTTTGTTGCCCAGTTAGAACTAGATATGAATTCAGGAATTTCAGGGTACAGACTATAAAATTGACCTTATCTCAACAGGTTATAATTTATTTTATTTAGTAAGGTCAGTCCAGGCTTTAAGCGCTTTGATTTATTACCTGAAAGGCAAAAGTTTGGATCTGAAACCACCAAGGGAGCTTACTATCACTTCCCCTTAATTCTGACGTTTCTTCCCTTGTCAAATGTCTAGTCTGTTTTGTTTCTCTTCTTGTTAAAGCCATTTGTGGCTGTTCCTTGCCATACTAACAAGAATACTTGAGTCTCATTCAAAGGTTTTCCATTTTGTTGCTTTTTTCCCTTCAGTTTACCTAATTATTGCCTTAAGTCAAACATGTTGTAATGTGCCGATCTGTTACAGTAGAAAGAGCACTGGATTGGGAGTCCATAGTTTTTAGTCCCAGCTTTCCATGAACTAGCTTGATGACTCTGGGTAATTATTTCACTTTTTAAAACCTTCTAATCTGAATTTCTCTTTAGTTTGTCATTTGGGGACTTTTAACCATTCAAAACTACTTAAAAAAAAAATGCCTTTCTTAGATTAAGGCCCTGACACTCTGTCATTTGCCAGTCTGACTTGAATGCATCCTGGTGGTCACATCCCTTCAAGTCTTCATCTTATATGTTTATATTCCCAAAACAACTTCCATTGACTTTTTTGATTGAATTTTTTTTTCAAATAGATACTTTTTTTAGAACAGTTTTAGATTTATAGAAAAAAATGAGAACATAGTACAGAGTTCTCATATATCCCATACCCAGGTTTTATTAATATTTTGCATTAGTATGGTATATTTGCCCCAACTAATGAACCAGTGTTTACATTATTATTAAGTGAAGTCCATGTTTTATTCGGATTTCCTTATTTTTTACTTAATGTCGTTTTCTGGTCTAGGATCCCGTTCAGGATACCACATTACATTTGAAGACTTTATATATTTAAAACAGTTTTTGGTTTGCAGTAAAATTGAGAAGAAGGTACAGAGATTCCCCATATACCCCTGCCCCACAAATGCATGGCCTCCTCCCCCATTATCATCACTCACCAGAATAGTACTTTTTTTTTTTTTTAACCAAGCATGAACCTACACGGACACATCATAATTACCCAAAGTCCACTTTTTACTTTAGGGTTCACTCTTGGTGTTGTTCTATGGGTTTGGACAAATGTACAATGTTATATATTCCTCATCATAATATAATGCAGAGTATTTTCACTGCCCTAAAAATCCTTTTTTAGAATGATGGTGTTCAGTAGGGTAAGAACAGGGAATCCTGAAAGTGCAGTATTTGAGAGCTACTTCATTCAGTTTAGAACTGTTAAATAAGAAATTGACACTCAGGTAAAGTAGAAAGAAACACAAAACACAAGCCAAGATTTATTAAATGCTTACTATGTGCCTGGCATTGAGCTTATTGAATTTAGCCTCCAAGGGTTTGTATTTAGAATTAGTCTGCTGGATAAATCCTGGTTTAGTGTACTAGTTATGGGACCTTGGACCTCACTTTTTTCATCTATAAAAGGGATAGTAATAGTACTTACTTATAGGGTTTTGCGTTTACTAAATGAGATAATATATATGAAGAATGTTTAGCAGTGTTCATTATATGGTAAAATGCTTGATAAATGTTACTTACTACCAATATTTGGGTTATTTAATTTAATCATTAGAAAAACCTTGTGCTATAGGTACTTTTATTTTCCCTAATTTAAAGAAGAGGGAAAAAGGCTTAATAAAATTAAGGTCTTTGTCTAAAGTAGTAGGGATTTGAACTTAAGCAGTCAGAATCTAGAACCCACATACCTTTAATTTTTATGCTCTATTTCCTCCTAATTAGCAAGAAACAGATACAAGGGACTGTAAGGGCTTAAAGAATTGAGTCTTTAAGTGTAGTTTTGAGAGTCTGAAATATCCAAGTGATTAATCAGCTGTACTTTCAGAGTTGGTTGGGTGAAATGGTGATCTTGTTTTAACGGCCCACCCAATTTAGACATAGCTATTTTCCAATATTATTTTGTGGGATTTTTTTTTGGATGAGTAGGTAATTACTAAGATATTTTATAACTACAAAAATAATATATGTACTACACAGAAAGTTTTGAAAATATAGAAAAGTGTATAGAAAAAAGTGGACGATTTCAGTACTCAGAGACAACAGCTTTTTAAAAAAGATTATTTGTACTATTTACTATTTTAATTTGTTCCCCAGCTTTATAAGTTATGATTGACAATAAGAATTATGTATATTTAGGTTGCAGAACATGATTTTTTTAAAAAGAGGTACAATATGATGATTTAATATATGTATATATTGTTAAATGATAACCATAATCAAGGTAATTAACATACCTGTCACCTCACATAGTTACCTTTTCTTTTTTCCTTTGTGGTGAGAACACTTAAGATGTACTTTCTTACTAAATTAGAAATATATAATACAGTATTATTAACTTTAATCAGTATTCTGTACATTCTATCCCCAGAACTTATTCATCTTATAATGTCATTTAGGAAGAAATATATTGATTACTGAGGAAATTTAGTGTATTACTGAAAAATATAAAATTACACTCTAAATTTTATTTGAAAGTCATTCTCCACCCTGAACAACCAGACTAGCTATTATAAGTTTTCATATAGGTGTATATTTGTTAATTCACTGTTTTTTTCATAAAAAGCTATTTTCTAGGAACGTGTTACAAAAGTTTTACAAAAATATTTGGCTGTACCACTAGAACCATTAGTGTTAAAAATGGGATTATATCTGTAGTGTACTTTGGGCCTAAGTAAGTAGTTTAATAATATGTATTATCATTAGATTTAACTTTCTTAGTATAAAACATTCTTTTTGTTAGTTCTAGCTAGGACTTTTTTTTTTTTTTCAGTAATTGGGTAACCAGCCTTGATGGAATGGTAGGTGAAGGTTCAATTTGGAACTTACTACATGCAAGATCTTATATGAATTATTTACTCTCTTTGAAGCTCAATTTATTACTGTATAATATTAGGATAATATCTAAATACTTCATAGGGTAGCAGTGAAAATTAAATTCAATAGTTGATGTGAAGAATTGTTTTAAGCTGTTACATGGTAACCAGATAAATATAAATTGTTCATGCAAATCATTGCTAGTTAGAAGAGATCCATAATAAAAAAAAATTGAGAACCTCTGGTTTAGGAATAAAAAGAGGAAATGGATTATCATTTAATGAGTTTTCACTACAGGTCAAACACTTTATATCTGTTTTTATTGAATATTTTTGCTCAATTTTTCCTAATGAAGAAACTGAAATACAAGGAAAATGAGTGAATTATTTCAGGTCAGAACTAGTGAACGTGGAAGCTTGATTCAAACCCAGGCTTGTTTGACTTTAAAACCCATGTTCTTTCTACCCAAACACTCTGTTGTCTGTACACTTAGAGATGGAGTGTACCATTCATGAATAATTAAGAGAAAGATGAAAAGCTAATCTTTCAGGTTCTCATTAAGATACAGTGATGCCTTACATTTATTATTCCCTCCTTTACTTTCTCTAAATATTTCAAAATGATTTGCTTATTTTTTCTTTATAACAGCACTATGAGTTGGGTAGAGAACTTTGTGAGATTTCATATGTGATTAAGTATATCACCAGCTGATTTTTCTCTACCTCAGGTCACTTACCTGAAAAAAAAAAGTCATGAAGAACATTAGTGGTTTATAATGCATTTCACAAATGAATAAAATATTTTACAAAAGATGAAAAATCTTAATTTTAGTGAAGCAAATGGTATATTTCATGTCTTTTCATTGATTTTTTGTAATACCTAGGGAGTCATGATTTCAAATTCACAGATGAGAATTGCCTGCTTTATACAGAAAATATCCCCAAGAAAATCAACATTTAAATGTTCCTTGTCCTCTGGGGAGGGTTTGAGAAATGGAAAGTTCCATGTAGTTTGAGTAATCAAAGTGGTGGTAGGTTACACAGAAGAGTTAAGTAAAGGGGTAGGATCATAGAAACCAAATTGCATTCAACTTCTTTCTAAATCAGCTTTTCATAGTGTAGCTTATTTTGTTTCAAGTGCATTCTCTTGTAAAGAACATTAGGCATATTCATAGTCTAACATAAATATAGAAACACATTTCAAAATCCAAGTAGAAATTACTTTTGGATTATCAATACCTTACTTTACATCTGTTTATACAAATAATCAAGGGTTATTGAATTTTCAAAAGCTCTGGAGAGTGTTACCCTTACTGCAAAGGTATAATGGAGTATGTATAAAAACAATAGCATGTTTTGCAATGCATGTGCAGTTGATTGATCATTTCTGTCAGTAATGGAGTTGCCCGAATTTTTACAAACAATAAACAGCAAGTTATGGTGGCACCCTATGTACATTTATTCAACAACATTTATTTAATTATTGAGCACTAAATATATTCAAAGCATTCTGTTTTGCACTTTATTAAGATATAAGGATGGCTACAACATAACTTTGCCTCCAGGAGACTTGAAATTTTATAGAACAGATAAGCCTGTAAACAACTAACTCTATTTGCCCTAATAAATACTCTTGATTTTGTACAATTAATCTCTTTCTTTCCTGGGGAAGAAAACTAACTTTTTATCACGTGTTTGTTATGTATAGAGACTGTACTCAAGAATTAATACATTCAGTGGGCTTTGAGTAATGCTTTCTACTTTGTAGGTGCTCAACAAATACTATCTGTTATTCTTATCAGTCTAATATAATCATCAAAACAATTCTATGAGATAGCTATTCTTATTCTCATTTTATAGATGAACTATACAAAGACATGGATAAGTAACTTGCTTAAGGATACATAGCCAGTATTTTTCAGATTTGACTCCAGTGCCCATCCTGTTGAACATTGGTCTCAAAAATAGTGGGCATGTGCCCTAGGAAATATGCAAGGGGACATATTAGGGTTTGAGAAGATATAAAAATTTTTATGGGTATTTTTTACTTAACAAAACAAAGGTTAATGTTTACTAATGTTTAGTTAAAGTTTACTAATGTTTAGTGTGTAAGTTGTTGCTGGCAATGTCAAAGTATCATTCACATGCATTGTATGTTATACAAAGCATCCTGAAGGGAGAATGGAAGTTGATTTGAGGGTACTGTATTTTATCTGTGCCTTGTTATGAGAAGTCACAGACTAAACTATACAGTTTTAACTAAACTAACTCTTACAAAACACAACTGACTAAAAAAAAAAATAGAATAAAGATGGAATTATAGTCAAGCATATTTGAACAAGAATTTCTGTAATACATGTTATGAACATGTTGTCAGCTATATTACGAAGTAAAGACAATGATGAATGAATCATATTTGACAATAAGTCAGCCAAAAATAACGATCAAGAAGTCTATTTGAAATGTGGATTTGTATTCACTCTCATTAAGGATGAACCTCACCCTTAGTGTATAATGTACCCTGAGCCAAAGTGGCTGAAGTAATGCATAAAAAATAAGGGGCAACAAACTATATCACATTAATTTGTCAGCAAATGCTGTTAGAAGATCATCTATGGAGCATAAGAACTAAGAAGATCGGTAGGGGAAGAAAGGGATAAAGAAAGGGGGGGTAATCAGAAGGGGGAATGAAGCATGAGAGACTATGGACTCTGAGAAACAAACTGAGGGCTTCAGAGGGGAGAGGGTGGGGGAATGGGATAGGCTGGTGATGAGTAGTAAGGAGGGCACGTATTGCATGGTGCACTGGGTGTTATACGCAACTAATGAATCATCGAACTTTACATCAAAAACTAGGGATGTACTGTATGATGACTAACATAATATAATAAAAAAAACATTAAAAAAAAAGAAGATGCATAGAAAACAATGCTGAAGATTTTAAAAAGTAAATCTTTAAACAAGACTTACTGAAATGAAACTTACTTAAACGAAAGTACCAATATTTCTAATATTTCAACCAATGGTATTTGTTAGGCTGTATTTCACTAATACAAAGAACTACATTTTAATGAATCACTAGAAGGGTTACTGGGGGAAATACCTGTTAGACATCAAAATACTCTTTAAGTAAAGTAATGCATTCTGGAAAAAACCATGTTAACATAGTTTTGGAGCTTTGGAGTGGTTGGCTTGGGTAAAGTGGAAAAGATTTCTGGTTAAGATTAGAGAGGTACTTCTACACATGAAATTCATTTGCTCATCATTTATGAGCAAGCTATTTTAGCACATCAGTTAAAGTCAAAAGTACACACAAATGCTGTAGGATGTTATTGATGTGGTTAAATTCTTTTTAACAAACACTTTACAATCTAGTAGAAAACACAGAATCAAATATGGAAGATTCTTAAAATTTTAGTAGAAGTTTTACAATACTTTGTAATAAGACAGAGAATAGCCGTGAATGGAGTTTCACTGGTTATTCAGTGGCAGAGTATTGGGAAGCAATATGAAATCCATGACAGTTATGCATTTTTCATTTACAGAATGACAAGAGTTCTAATTTTGCTGACCTTTTCTGTCGGACAGGTGGCTGACTATACTATGCTCTCTTACATACATTTTTGGAAAAAAAGAAACATACTTGATCACTTTTGGGGAGAACATCTTCATATTGAATGTTTGTAGTTATTTTCATTATAATGTAATTTTTTTGCCAAAACCAATGCAATTGTAAAACTCTAGTTTGTGCATAATTGAAAAACTGTATAAAAACAGTATCTGAATAGTTTTTAAAGCTTGGAATAGAATTTTATAACTTGTTTTAAATCTTCCAAATGAAACCTTTAATTAGGTTTTAAAATTATTTTGTTAAAAAATTAAGAAAATACTACATATACCTTTTAGTTTATAAGAACAACTGACGTCTGGAAAGATGAAAATTTACTAGACAAAGTTCAAGAAAATCTTTTACGTAATTGGTGGTTGGGATTGCAAATTGAGTATTGTGACTTAATAAGTGCAGCCAATGATGCTCTACTTCCATTTGGAACTAGTATTTTGTGAGGATTTTCTCCCACCATGATGCCATTACAGCAAGTATCACAATAACCTGAATGTATAACCAAATTTTCAAATGACTATTTTACAAAGTGTAAAACCAAGCCAAGATATAAAGAATGGTAAATATTTAACCAAATTACTCTAAAATTTTTTTAGTGAGGGCAAAAATATTTTAAAATTGCTAATACAACAAAATTAAAACATTAAAAAATATCATTTATTTCTTCTTTTCTCATCCTTTAAAGTGGCTGTTCATATGTTCTGTAATGTATGTAACATGGTAGTCTATGTCTATAACTTATAAATAATTATATATATTGAGGTGTGGGCTTGTACTAACCAGTGCCCAGTCAGAAAAACAGAAGTGACTCAAAATAGAGGGACCTTAACCCAAAGAATTGGTTGCAAATGTGTTGGAAAATCTGGTGGAAAGGAAAGAAGGTGGCAGTGATACTTAGCAACGAATATCTGTGGAAAGCAAGGGCCAGTTTTGTTATCCAGAGCTGATAAGCACGGTGCTGCTGAGGCAGCTGGAGCACCACTGCTGTAGCTGTTGGAATCACCATTGCCACTGCTTTGCAGGAAGCCAGGCACCCGCACTCCTGCCGCCCTGGCAAGAGCCCATCAGCCCACAGTTCCACCGATGCCGTTGTACTTGCCAGGGCTGTTAGAGCTTTGCTGCTCTTCTGCAACTGCAGTACCATTGCTGCCATCAGCAGTCCTAAGAGCCAGATCCCAAGAGCTCTGAGCTGCAGAGGCTGCTGAAGCACCATTGCCGAGATTGCTAGTTCCAAAAGCAGAAGGAGAAAAAAAAAATTTCTTTGATCTTTTGCCAGTGCTTCTCATTCTGGCAAAGCAATGTGGGAAATGTGGTTTTCAGGTTGCACCACAGAAGAGTATGGAACGGGTGGGAATGGAGTTGAGAACCAACAGATAGATAAGTGATCTTCGTAGACTTCAAATATTTTTAATGATGGAAGATATAATTTTTAAAAATTGGAGAATCCGTTGCTCTAGAGTATAGCAGTAGTAAACTACATCTTCAAATTTTATTAACTCGTTTTAGAAGATGGATTCTGGTTTGTTATCTAAAGCTAGGGTTGTTACTCAGGAAGTAAACACTGGCACTGTATCATTTATTTACAGCCAGTATCTGTTTTGATTAGTTACAGTGACATTTCTTATTGGTCTATGCCCATGACTTATAGCTATAAATATTTTGTATATCACCCACAACTTTGTAAAATCTGCTCTGATTTATTATTTCTTTATAATTATTAATTTAACTTTTAAAACAATAGTAACAGTGAAGATGTAGCACCTGGAAGACTTCAGAATTTGCTTCATTTATAATATCTAATATTATATTTCATAATATCTACTATTTTATTGTAAAATACATTTTAATATCTGATTAAACTGCTAAAGCACAAATTAATTATTTAATGGCACACTGAATTAATGCATTTATTGGTGGAGAGAGTTTAGGTGAAGCTGAATTATTTTAGGCAAAACCCACATGAATTTTATTAAAATATTAGAGTGGTTTTCAGTTTATTTCAATTGCAGATATGACATCATAAGAAGTGTGTATTGGAGTCCCAGACCATTAAATTTCTAAAATGAACTCCATAATGATGATTCATTTCTTTCATAGCTCTTTTCATAATTAATACAGATTTAATTATGGGCAGTGTTCTTCTCTTATTGATTACTAATAAAACTATTTCCTCAACTGGTGAGACACTTCTTTTATGTTCATATTTTACATAGGTTTAACAGATGTTGGGAATATTATTTGTGTTGCGAAAGGTTCCATTATTACATTTTAAGTAGCATAATGTCATCAGTTTGAAATAGCATAGGACATTTTACTTAATTTAGTGGTAAGTCTAAATTTATGGATTTTCAACATGAAATAGAATTTTTTGATAATTTGATAATTTTGAAATACCTGATATAATTATTAAAACAAAATATAATTCATTTCAATATTTCTATTTCATAAGAATCCTGTAAAACATTATACATCTATCTATATATCTATGTACTCTGATTAATGAGATATTTCTGTATTTGTTCTTCATAGAAATGAAAAAGATGGAGATTTTATAGAGATTCTTTTCCAAAAACTTGATGTGTCCTTATATGTTTAAAAGGTTATGGTTGTAAACCTATGCGTTATTGGGGCTAAATGAGCTTTCTTAAATAAAAATTAGAGATATTGTTTCTACCCATTTTGAATCATCCCTATGGCCTGTTGCCTCAGAGGAGTTAGCAGGCTGTTATCATGCTGACTCTATTATTAATAACTGGCTTCAATATAACTGGACAGATTGTTATTAATGTTTCCAACTCTTTAATCAAACTGGTTCATGGTATGTTTCTTTCGTCACTTTAGAAGTTTGTTTATATGCTGCTTTTCTTCATTATCTTTTCTTTAAAGGATAACTTTGAGATAGTTAATATGATTATTCTCAAATATATGTTAAATAATGTATTGAAATTATCTGGAGAATCCATATGCTCTCAAACCTGTTTCCCATCATTAGTCTTTTATCAAAATTTCTTCCTAATCTCACCAGTTTATTATTCTAGAAAATTTTTACAGTAGTTTCATCAAGCCCCTTCCTCTATCCCTCCCTGATTCCATTTGGATTGATTTTAGGCCTGACTTGTACCACCCTATTAGCTATGAGACTTTGGGCCTCAGTGTCCTCATCTATAAATGAAAACATTAATATTATCTTTCTTACAAGGCTGTTGGGAGGATTAAATGACAGTGTATGTGGCACTAAGCACAGTTCCTGACACAGCTAGTAGTGGTAACTTTTAAGACTGAATCTTTACAAATAGTAGCAGCTTTTGTAGATAGGAAGAATATGGAGACTGAGTTTCACATATAGAATCACCAAGCAGGACAATGGGGATTTTACCAATCTGTTGGACGAATAACAGCCATAACAATTAAGATGCCTCTTCTATGTATCTTCTATGTGACTTTTATTTTTCCTATAGAATACACTCGATAGTTTCTGTTTCTTTTTCCTTGGGTATTGAATATAGCCTGTGCATATGAATAAATTATTTTGTAAGTGTTGAAACTTTAAAGACAGTTGCCAGCACTGTCCTAGATTGTTTGGGAGAGAGGATTGAGTAGGGAGCAGGAAGAGTTCATGTAGTATATATGTCTAGTACATTTTTCTAGAGCCAGGGAGATATTACGACTGACATTTTTATGTTTTTTAATCCTTTGATTCAAAATTTATTGTGTCATGAAAGTACTCTCTTCCCCTATGTTTCTGAAGATATTCATATCATTTAAGATCAGTTTATGGAGGTAGTAACAACAATGAAATTACAACAAAATTGTAATTCAGACATTAATCTATGTTTCTTCTCCATATGACCATATTTCTCCTGTATATTTGTGGAAAAAGGTGATTGACTAATATCCATATCTGAATAATTCTGTGTTAAAGATACTTTTGACTTTTGCTATTCATCATTCACCATTTGTTAGCCACTATTCACAGCGCCGCTGGTCACTCCTTGGACTCCCGTCTCTTCCATTAAGAGGCTTCTATGTTTATAAGAGCTACGTATGGGTGATTTTATGGCATACCTTCATTTTTCCATCATTGTACTCCTCATTACACTACTAAACAAAGCCGTACAATATATCAAGCTTTCCAGAAGGTTTTAAGAGAAGACTTGCATCGCAAAAATGTGAATATCTTGTAAGTTAATATTAGGCATCACTGTCTTAAAAAAAATCTTTTGGCCACCTTGATATTGGGAATTTCTCACTGCCCACCTTTCTTTCTTGTCATTCTCCTTTCTTCCTCCTCCTCTCTTATCTCTATGCTCCCCTACCTTCAAATTGTTACTAATTTCTTACGCAGCACACTTTGACCCCACAGGAAGAATTATTCAGGTCCCACTTTCTGAACCTAACCAGCTTACCAAGGTATTTTTCTTCAAAGGGGACAGTTCTTCTCCTATGGTGAATTTTAGGGCCAACTTCCAACTTAAACACTTTTGCAATAGAAGTGAAAGAAATAATGGGTACATGAAATGTGAAGGCAAACTGAATTTTCTTCTCAGAGATAATGCAAATTAAAATTCTGCTAGCTATAGGGCAATACTTGCCCCCCAACATTTTATTATGAAATTTTTCATACACAGAAAAAAGTTTAAGAGTATTAATTTTTGGTCTGTTAAAACCATTTTTGTTTTTCACAAGATCTTAAAGTAAGAATATGCTTTATATGTAATTTAAAAAACATTTAAATGCTATTTAGAGGTTTATATCATCCTTAAAACTCAAATTTATTAAAGTTTTTAATTAACCAAGTTTTATAAATTCCATGTATTATTGCTTCTTTCATTTGTTCATTCATTCCTTTCATTCCTTTATTCATTCATTCAAGAAAACTCTATTGAGCTTTAATTATGTTTCAGGTATTCTTCCAGATAGTAGGCTGTCATGACTTAATAAATAGAGCCCCTGTTCTAGTGGGTCCCTCAGTCCAGTGGTAATGGGAGGCATATTAAAGGACAGATGACTATAGATGGTACTGCAAAGGGCATATAAAGGTACTCCCAGTGATGTAGTTTTCATGTAATGTTTTTGTGTTGTTGTTTATAACTTAAGTATTTGTTGACTAGAATTGAAATGCATTCTTCCCACGTAAGGATCATACTACTGGCCTACTATTGGTAAACTATGATTTATCTACAATCTCTTCTAGTTTTCCTTGGGACTAATGGGATACAATTTTAAAACAGATAACCCAAATTAAGGATATTACCTAATTATGCCGCACAGAATTGACTTTATGACAAAGTCAGTACTTAGTATAGCACTTACTCATTTTGATCCATTAACCCCAGTCTTTGCTTTTCCACCCATGTGCTGGGGCTGAAACTCCTGTTCTGTCCTTCATTGCAGCATCACTCTTTTTTTTTTTTTTTTAACTACTCCGCTTTTTTCTTTTGGGAATGTTCTTATGAACAATCTTAAACTATTTCAACATTTTCTTCTGTTTAGCCTCACATGATATAAAAATATTAATGATGCCTGAAAAAGGACTTGGCAAAATTATATTTGGGATAGTGGTAAATGCTTTTGAAATTGGTTGACTTTTTTTCTTTCCAAATTAAAAAAAAAAAAAAAGATTCACCCTTCGTGTACTTTGGGAAGTATTCATTTGACAAAGTACTCTATAACTCTAAAATTAATGACATTTCACGTTCCACGTTAATAGCTATCACTGATTTCCACAATCATTTAAGATTTTTATGTACTGTGTATTTGTAGAAGACACTTTACTAGGCACGTTGGGGGCAATGGATAAAATGGGCTCAATTGGACTATAAACCACACTGCTAGAGAATAAACTATTTGTCTCCAATCTAACCTCAGTACCTCCCCATGCTCCACATTTGTCTCCAGTCTAACCTCAGGACATCCCCCTACTCCTTGCGCTCACGCACATACACATCTTTCATAAGCCACATATTGAATTTAGGTATTTATATTTATTTTGTTGGATTTCATTTTTAGCTTTCTGAGGGAGAAGCACAGAGTTTAAGGTACTGCATTACATGGCATATCACATTATGGAGTGGCAAGATTATTTGCTTACACCAATATTGTTTACATGCCTGTCTACCACCAACCTGTGGAGTCTTCAAAAGCATGAACTATGTCATATGTTTTATCTTCTCTTTCACCCCAAAGTATTGTGAATGGCACATAATGGGCACACAATCCACGTTTCGTTAATGCACAAAGATCAGAGCAAGGGCAAATTCTTTCTTGCAGAATGAGTCATTAGTATCAACGTGTTCAGAATATATCTCTAAATAATTCAAAGTTAAAACCAAGTGTATAAAATCAAATGATGGTATTATTCAGCATCTCTTACAAATCATTTATAATTGAATCCTTGCTTTTTCCATGCTTTTGTCAGGCTATTGGGAAACAAGATATTTTTTATTTTATTTGATTTATTATTTATTTAGTTCTTTAAACAATTATTTGCATTAGTATTAGATACTGGATACTTGAACTAAGGAACCTTTAAGGACTATGTAGGTTTTTTTTTTTTTTTAATTTTGTTTGTATTTTTAAACACAGGGCATTTAAACAAATAATCTATGGGAACTATATATTATGCAAGTAGGCTTTATACATTGATAGCTCTATTGATTATAGGTTGTTTTTCAGTTCAAGCAAATGGAAGCGCATATTTATGGAAATTTGGAAACAAAGGTGATTGAATGGAGTATGTAAACTTTTAAATAGAGTTGCTAGACTCTAACACTAAATGTATTGAGAACTCTGTAAATTAGAAGAGCAAATTTGCACTATACCGTATTAGTAAGTGAGGTATGAGAAGTCGTCAGGATGTGTTCGGTTTGACTTGTAAGCACAGAATCTTATGGATAGATGGGACCTTATCTGTCATTAGATACTGGGAGAGAATAGGGTGCAGGGATTAAGCACATGAGCTCTAAGCCAGACAGGCTGGGTTCAAATCCTATTACTGCTATGCTGTGTGACCTCAAGCAAATCACTTAACCTCTCTGTTTCTTTACCTTAGAGTGCCACTAAAAATAATCTCTACTTCATAGGGTCACTAGGATTTAATGAGTTAATGAAAAGTACTTTGAAGAGGGCCTGGCAATAGTAAGCACCTAAGCATTAGCTATCATCATCATAATTATTATGTTATCCACTAAGTTCTTTCCTTTTAAATTTAATTTTATTATTTTTTTATGTGAAGAAATGAAAACTCAGGACGGTTACATGGCTTGTGCAGGGTATACAAACTGCTTGTGGCAATGCTTTGACCAAAACCAGTTTTTAACTCCCACTAGGATCTTTCTACCGGATGAAATTGCCCCATGGCATATCAACATACAAAACCACTTAATTTAATAACTATAACTTCCGGAGTCTGATGGTCAATTAGGATTATTGTTTCTGATAGTCAATTAGGATTATTGTTTCAATACATGTGTCTCCTGTCCCAGCAAGAAGAGTGTATCTTGAACTCTAGAAAGTACCAAGAATGTGCCACTTAGTGTGCTTGGAATCTAGTAAAGTGTGCAGGTACAGAGAAAGCGTTGAGGTGTTACGCATTTTTCACTAAGCCAAAATATTTGTTTTTCTTTTTTAAATTCAGCTAGCTAGTTGTTGTTTAGAAAAGGTGAATAGCTTTCACGGTCCTTTACATTCCTTTTGACTCCTGCTGGTAGAACTCAAATAATGTCTTCTTATTCTCCTTGGGTTAAAACAGAATGAAACAAAACAAAAATACCTAGAACCTTATTTTAAAAATCAGGACATAGTAATATCTAATTCGAATTAGTCTGTCAAACTGTGAGGCTTGTGTGCTTTTTTAAGTGGCATTTTTCTTCAAACATTTGAATAAGGCTTTAGAGAAACAATAGGGCAATAGTAGAAAAACAGAACTGCCAGGCTGAGCAGTAAGGGGCGAGATGCATGCTGGTACCTCAGGCACACTAAGTGTATTTTAGAAAGGTTTTTCTTAAGACGTGTGACCCAAAGCATATTCCCTTTATTTTATTGCATCCCCTTTCATGTGTTATCTGTCCCCTCTTTATTAAGCAACCATCCTTGAGGGGGGTAAAGCACTATTGCAGCACCTGAGAATTTGGAATTAGTGGTTTATAATGAGAGTAGAGGGTTGGAATCTTGGTTTCCTACTAGAATTTTCCCAGGACATTTTACGCAACGTGTGGCTAGACATCATCTTCTCATTTCTATGCTATAGGTTATCTACTCTTGAAACAGCTAAAACAATACTGATCTCTGTTCTGAGCATGACCCAAGATGTAACTGATTTTCTAAAAGATTTTTGTGAGTCAGGTGAAGATATAGTTGATCTGTAAGTTATATATTGAAGTAATTAAGTTATATTTTATTAACTGAAAACTGGCTTTTAAGGGAAGGAATTAATGCTTATATAATACAGTTTTTTTAATGCAAAGGAACACATTCTAATGTTTGAAGTATGGTAAAACACTAAACCATATAAAAGGGATGATTTTAAAATTAATACACTTAATATACAATTATTGGTGCTCAGATTCAGGGTTTGAATGGGTCAGATGCATTCATAGCTTTCATTTTTATGTAAATTTTCTTTAGAATATTTATCCTCTATTGTGATGTTCCTAAGTCCCGTCTAAATGACACACAGCCAAACTGTACAGAAATATTTTAAGGAAGGTGGTTGTCTAGGTAGACAAGCAGAGTCTAGTTTTAAAAAATTGGGGGACAAGAAGAGCTTGAAACTTGTTCTGTTTTCTGATGTTTGTAATTCCGTAGCTGCAAATATATCACTTATGGGAGAGAAAGGCACCTGGAAGTGGGGAAAAGGGGTGGGGATCACGTGATGTGGTGGGGAGTGTAATACCAGCATTATTTTGGTTCTAGCAAATGAAAAAATGGTTAGAGGTATCAGACAAAGAAAAACAGGTTTTTTTTTTTTTTCCTTTTAAGGGAGGTTTATTTAGAAGCATTGATTAATTTTATTTTCCCCTCCTAATAAAAGAACAAGGGGTTTCTGCTATGATTTCAGACCCATATTCTCTGAAATCTTGTCCTGCTTATGACAGAAGCTTCTTACGGGATTTATTTTTGTTGTTGTAACATTATCTACTATATGCATTGCACCTGTTCACACAGAGTACATTGCATTGTGATATTTGTACAGATAGATGCTTCAAATAAGAAACCAATCTGTCTCTTCTAGAGTACTAGTCTATTAGTTACTTAATTAAACTTAATTCTGTTTTTGTCTGCAATTTTGCATATGGTCTTGATTTATTTACTGAGCAATGATTTCTTCTTTGCAGTTATCAGTTTTGTCTGAGATCAGTTTTCCTATTGTATGGAGTCTTTCTTTCAGAGCCTCCTTTAAGACTGCCTCTGACTTTAAAATCATTACTAGGCTTTTGTCAGAGCAGATTTGTTGACACTCTCTCACATTAAAAAAAAATTTAAAAGATTGCACAAATAAGCTATGCATTGCACTATTTCCTGCTAATATGCAAAAATGTATTTATGATAATTACATGTACTGTGTGCCAGAACTGAAACAATACATTCCTCATAATGGAGCATAAATAAAGAAGGTGGAGCCAGCTGCTCTTAAACTGTTTATTTGCAAGCAGTAATGATATAGAGAATATACCTTTTTCACTCTGTTAGTCTGGCAATACTGAACCTGTTGCTGCATTAGACGAGTTGCCTTTTCCTGGATAGGGGAAGGAGGGCTGTCTGCTGTCTGGTAGGAGGGCTTTGTCTGTGCCTTTCTCTCTCTGTTTCTTTCTGTTTTTCTTTCTCTCTCCTCCTCTTCTCTCTCTCTCTCTCACTCGCTTGCTCTGTCTCTGTCTCTCTCTCCCTCTTTGCCCCCCCTCCCTCTCTCTCTTGCTCTCTCTCTCTCTTCCCGTCTCTGTGGTTTGTAAGGTAGGTTGCAGTGTGTGTATATACACAACATCAAGAGCAGGAAAATGGACTCATTAGGGAGGCAGGCAGTCATTACCACTCACACTGTACTTCCAGGGAGACACCGATTATGAGAAGAGAAACTCAGCGCTGGGGAAGAAGGTAGGGCAGACAACTTTCATAAAAAAAAAATCCTGCTTCCTCAATCCCCCCTCTACCTATCATCTCCTTTAGCCCCCAATGCTTTTATTCTTTCTTCCTTGAATTTTAATTTTCCAGATTTAAGTTTGACAGAGCTGTTGCTAGCTTAAAATTTGGAACATTTATAGGAGGCCTAGCCTCTACTAATTTTCTTCCTACTTATTTAAGGGTGTGCCCTTGTGATTCAGTTTAATTACTTTAAAAATAATTGCAAACAAACCTATTTTTCTCACTAAAGTACCAAATAAATCAGTATCTTTCACTCTTTTATAACAAACCCCTCCGTATGTTTGTTAGTCTCTTTGCTTTTCTTGTCTGTTTATGCAATTCCATCTGTCTGTCTATATATCATGTTGTCCTTATTTATTGCTAACTGGGTTTTGTTAGTTATGTGCCAATGAGTTTTAGCTGCAGTGCCAGTGCGGGTATTACTAAAGTGAGACTCTTGTTCTTTGTTTTACATTCAAGTTTAAAGTCCATATTTACAGTTTAAATCCTTCAAGCAGGTTGAGTACTTTTTGCCAGCATATTTATTTGATGGCATTGGCTGTAAAGTGAGGGGTAGTCACTGAGGGTGGGTAAGAATCTAGTAATTATTTTTATCATCACACACTCTTCTATATTACATCTGGGGGGTGGATTTTAAAAGGAACAAGGTACTCTTGTTTTGTAACTTTTATTTTGCAGATGGACTTTTGCATTTATAGGGATATCACTGGGATTAGTAAGAATGCAAACTTTCTTAACAAACAGTTTTTATCCTAGCACAGTTTCTTTTTAGTATGTTACTGTTTATTTATGCTTGGGGAGGGAGAGGTGGGGGCTGGCCATCTTTTTATGAAGTGGAAGCTATGAAGTGTATCAGGCCATCTTATGCAA
Organism: Ursus americanus; assembly: GCF_024610735.1. NCBI lineage: Eukaryota > Metazoa > Chordata > Mammalia > Carnivora > Ursidae > Ursus > Ursus americanus. The sequence goes on from NC_142130.1 coordinate 41,853,399, forward strand.
CAACTGCAAGTATTCATTTAACATTTCGGGGACTATAAATAATGGATTTGTTATTTCAAACATAGTTCTGAGGTGCTTTGTTTTTCCTTTATTTTTTTTTTCTTTTTTATGGTGGGAAAAGTTGCATTTCACAACTAGCTGACATTGTTGAACAGTTTTCCCAGAACAGTGTTCTTCGAAATTCAAAGGAGTAGTTAAATAGGTCCATTCGAAATGGACTCTTAATGGAGTTTTATTTGGATTTGTCGGAAAGTAAAACTGCCATTCATTTGATAAAAATTAAGTCAGATAGTAAGATATGCAGATGTTTTGAGCATATACAGGAGGAATGATAAAAAATGGATGCTGATCTATAGGGATCTTTGATAATAACAATCACCTTTTTCGTAATAAATTATTTATTTAATAGAAGTGGCAGACTTTTTTTTTTTTTTAATTCCATTAGGCCTCTCTGACAACACAAAGAAGTCCATAAAGCAATATTCTTAAGCCACCTGGGACGCTAGAGCAGATTCCCAAACATATTCTCAAGGTTCAGACCTAGTAAAATGTTTATTAAAAATCCATTATTCCAAGAGGGTGGTGAACTTTTGCTGCTAAAAGTCTTTTTTTCCCCTTTCTTTTAAAAAATTTATTTGGAGACTTTTAATTTGCTTCTATTGCCTAAAGTGTCTTTTAAGCTGGAAAGGACAGCTTTGACCAAGAACAGAACAAATACTAAGTACACTCAGGTCCTGTCAGAGATTTTTCTCCCTCAAAGATCTAAAGGGAAACTTTTGGGGGAGTCTAATGAAAGCGTGTGTTAATGTGGGTACATAGTATATGGTATTTCAAATGTGATTTTCTCCATTTTAAACTCTTGACCCCAAAATTTGTTTTAAAACTAACATGTTAAAAGTGTACATGTCTCATGCACCTGTCATTTTCTATATTAACGTTGTGAGGACTATCTAAAATTCTACCCTTGTTTTCAAAAGAAATCTTTGATGTATCTCTTGATCAACAATTCTCTTTTTCTGTATACATGTACATGTGGGGATATCTATATGCATATATGTGAATGTATGTATATATTCTCACACATGTATGGGTAAAGAAATCACAGATTCTTTGCAGATATGTCATTTAAAAAAATTTCATGTTAAGCATATTTATGTTAATGAGAAACAAATAAAAAATGAAGAGGCTTTTAGGAGAAGATGAAAATTTCTTTTAACCTTCTAGAAAGAATAAAAGAAAGTAAAAATTTAGTCATATTTATGGTTGGCTTGATTTTTAGAATATGTATATTTTTCTTTTGCATTATAATTCTTAACCTTCAGTAGATTTAAAATATTTTTAGTATGAAGAGTAATCTTGGCCTCTTTTGGGAGGGACTGTCACAATCTAAATACTGCAGGACATTGTAAAATGTGCATAAGTAAACTTATAGGGCTTTGGGAAGCTGAAAGGCTTGTGTCACAGGAGGGCTATAGTGTGCCAGAAAAAGTCATTAACTAGCCTCACTGCTTATGGTGGGCCTGTCCTATCAGCACATGAATTCTTTTGAGAGCCCCGAAGTCTTGGTCAGGTCACAATGGGTTTCATTTTAATATTGGAGCGGACAGTTATCTAACTCACCCACATGAGGAAGTGCTCTAAAGCAGTTATTTCATGCTTTGCCATGCCCTGTAGCTAAAACAATTTGGTACTGAGTGACGTGTGTGTGCTTTTTAACTTCTATCCGGTAAAAATCAGCTTTGGCTTCTTGAAAAGGACCAAAACAGTGGAATAGCAAGACAGTATAATTCAAATGCTAAGCATATGCTGGTTTAAACTTTTTTTTTTTAAGTTAAGGGAAGAATTACTATGATTATTTTTAATATAAAGACTATATGGTAATTTCCTGGATTTTACTAATTAAGATTTCAAAACTTGCAGATACTTTTCTTCTTCACATTTTTCTCCAGAAGCCTACATTCATCAAAAGGATCACAGCTGCATACTTTCCCCTGAAATGTGAACAAATAAATGGCATTCCTGTTTATTTATCTATTTTTGAATTTTAATGATTAGTCCTTGTGCTAATTAACAAATTCCCGTATTCATAAAATCTGGCACTTCATAAATATCCAATTGTGTGATTATCTACACATGTCCTGGCTTTCTATAAATATAGAAATTATCAGTGGATGTGTTCATGGCCTTGCCCAAGCCTGAGTAGGGGCTGGCCATGCTGCCATGCAGGAAACCAAGTTCAGACCCTGAGCAAATGTATTGTCCCAGGGCCTGGCAAGGTGTGTGGAAGTAGCATATTGCTACTATTGCTAAGTAGTGACCCTTTCTGGCAAAGGAAGGACTGATGTTGACATTCTTTGAATGCTGCTAGTTCCAGTCTTCTTCAGTTCTAGGGGTAGCCTCTTTAGGTCTAAAAGTTGATAATGGATATTAAAGCGGACTTGCCTTGGAGGCCACTTTAGAAATGTATTTTAACAAACTACATTTTTCAGGGGAATATATACTGAACTTGTACGAAAGAAGTAAAATAGTATGTACATCCCAAGTTCCTTAACCAGTGAGAATCTTATTAGCATGAAAGGTTGCATAGAGCTGAAAAGAAAATCTGAGTATTTTTGTTTGTATGGCTGTGTTTAACTATTGTAAGCAAATTACAGAAGTCAAATATCACAATAGGAATAGTTCATCTTCATCAAGGACAATAAACACTAGCAGTTGAGCAAGTGCATACATACAAGAGTTATTGTTAAATTAGAAATCAACTCTTTTAAATGATTTTTTTTCATATTGTATAAGCTATTTTAGAACCTCATACAATCATTAGGTATTATTTATAATGATTCAGGAGTCATCACTGGCTATTTCTTTGCTCCAAACTTTCAAATCCCGTTTAGGATTCCTAGGTGTTTGGCAAACTTGAAACTTACAATTTTCTTTCAAACTTATGTTTCATACATTTCCAACTCTTAAATAATTTCTAGCATTTTGCAGAATCCTCTGAGATTATAGTCAATGTCAAATAGCTAGTAAAATCCTTTTAATTCTTTATCAAAAACCCAAGGGCAATATCTATATCTAGAAATTCTAGAGAATGCCTGAATTTGTGTATTTTCCGGTAACAGTTATTATACATTTAATCATCAAATAACATTGATGCCAATTACATTTACTGTATCAAAATTATATTATTTGAACTCTTTTACTTCTGATTTCAACAAAGGCAAGCTTTTGAGGCTGTGGGAAGAAATAATGCCATCTATCATTACTGTCATGTATGTAGTAACCACTATAACAGATGTTGGGAACAACATTCAAGGGCCCATAAGAAAAAAGGGCTTTTCTGCCACTCTAGCTGTTCAACTGTAATAATAATTAAGTGGTGTGCAAATTATGCTCAACTTTGGCTTCATAACCTGTCATCTACTCTAGGATCCAGCCTTCGGTGATTCTACAGTTCACTTGAAAGTAATCAGCTTGAGGACATGGTGCTTGCCTTTATGGAGTCTTTTGATACTTAAGTGAAACTCCAGCCGGGGGTGTTTTGTAGTTCCATTAACCAATGCGATGCTTTTATACCTGCTTTAAATCAGGGAAAGTTAACTACTGACTTCCAAATAAAAATATTGGGACAAGGAGCAAGGGCTGAATTCATTGGCCCACCCAGTTACTAGATGGAAACTGAAGATATTATTATTAATTTCTGAATATTCAGTCTTATCTTTGAAACTGATGGAAAGGGTGGTCATTATAGCATAATGTGTTTACCTCCATGATATCAGAAGTAATTTAGCATTGAATACCTCTGTGTCTCAAGGTATGATGAATTTAGTGTACATATCTTATGTTATACGTGTAAAATGTTAAGAATTTATTTGAAAACTTACAATATTAAGAAACTAATGTAAAGATTTGCATTCAATACATATAAAACTACTTAATGGAATTTGGAGTTTTTGAAAATTAAGTAGATTTCCAATAAATTGAAACAAAAAATGGTAATAATTATGAATTTTATACATAATGCTATTGTTCTGTTCATCAAAAATTCTTAATCTAAACTTTTTAAAAACCAGGTTTGAATTTAAATTATTTAAATTTTAATTCTAGCTAATGGTTAGAAGCCTTTAGTTTTTTACTAAATGAGCCTGGATATTTGCTATTTTTACCTTTCCTTTCAGAAATGTTCTCTGAATTACTGTTGTAATCAAATTGTGATTTGTTGTTGGCAAATTCCTTTTATAGCATGAGCTTCTTTCCAGTAAATGAAATGCAACTGGGAGAAAATTAAAGCAATGTTGTCAGTTTGCTCAGGTACCAAATTAAAACTTAGAAAAAACTTACTAGCAGGAAACTACAAATGTTCTAGGCTATGTAATTTTTCTGGTAGATGGATGTATGTATATGAAGACTGTATGGCTACTATTGCAAACAAACAAAAACACCAAAGCATTTAAACAGTGAAAATGTTATCCTCTCTTTTATGTTTAAATAGGAACTAGACAAATATAGTTGCAAGGGTGGCTTTATACTCTTGGGTTTTTTGTTTTGTTTCATTTTGTTTTTAAATACTGAACACACTACAATGACTTTTGGACTGGTAGTTTGGGTCTGCATGTATTTACTGATGTCTCCATCTTCTTAGTCAAATGCACCTACCACCTGCACTTTAGGTTGGGTCAAAAGAGCTGGAACAGTTCTTACTTTATCTAGTTCCTCAAATCAACAGTGGTTTTATCACCTCCCCTCATCTGGAGAGGGGAGAAGAATAGACATAATTGAGAAGCAAATAGAGACAAGAATAAAAGTAAAGCTGCGGGTGGAGGGGTAGGTGCTTTTGAAGCTTCTAAATTTATAATGAAAGAAGAAGACTTTCTTCCCAACCCCCAGTAGAAGCCATCTGATCTGTCCAACAAAGCACTCACTACCGTCTTCCTATACCTCTTGACAGTAGGTCTGTTAAATTCCTCCTCCACTCCAAGATAGATTCCAAAGGTGCCACCGAAAGATCATATAAGAGGAAGTCATAACATCTCACATTTCTACTGTATTCACTGCCGGGATTTCTTCATACCTTTTGCCTTTGAAGCCTTAGGTTTGGAGTTGTGAGCAGATTTTCATAGTTGGTGGACAGATTTCATTTGTTTTGATAAGAAGCCTTCCTAACAAAGCATTCCCAAAGCATGCGGCAAAACAGCATCATGAGAGTTTAATTAAAATGGATGAAGTGATCGACTGTGTAAGTTTGTGTGTGTGTGTGTTTCCTCTCTTAAAATAAAATGAAGTCAAATACTTTTTATATAAAACAAAACAAAAAACAACTCTAAACTTCCTGTCAGGCTGAATGGATTTAGGTTTCTTTTTACAAAATGGCTTTCTGAAACCATTTTTCTCTAGTGGGTTTGACCAGCACATTCTACTCTATTCCCAGCCCACTTGCTACTTTGCTTTCTAAATGTTGAATGAATGTGAATAATTTGTTAGTTAAAAAAAAAAAAAAAAGAAAGAAAGAAGCATGTTCTTATAAGAGGCTCAGAATATATCCGTGAAGGTGTATTAGGACTTATATACAATAGCTTCAATCCTATCAACTTAGCATGAAAATATATGAATAAAAGTTTTGGAAACTAATTATTTTCCTAGTATGTTGAGAGAAACACTATGGTGTGGTTAAAAAAAAAAAAAAAAAAGCACTGCCTTGGAGAACAGGAGGCATTAATTAATGCCAAAAAGGATTTAAAGTGGTTAAATCTGGAGGCCTGGTTTCTAGTCCTGACTATAATGACTTTGAATAAATCATAATCTCTCTGTTCCTCAGATTCCTTGCTTATAAAATGAAGGGAAAAGCTCCTTTTTAGATTTTCTTTTATCTTAAAGAATGTATGATTTTATTTTAAATAGCTATATATGTAGGTAATTCTGCTTGCATTTTCTACCTATAAATCATAAACATCTGGAGAGAAGGTTAGGTTGGTAATGATGGAAGAATAAAGGGATTTTAGTTGATCTGAGAGAGCACATGTACTTTATATTTTTGGTCGTTGTTGTCTTTAGCTTAAGTGGATGTCACAATGCATTATTAGGTCTATTTAATGATTGAATGAATGCAATAAACCCCAAATTGCCATTTGTCAGACAAAGTAACATAATTGCCTATGGTTGGTTTGATAAAGGGGCTGCTTTTAACTGAGTGAAACACTATGGTTCCATTCCTCTGCTCTGGCCACTAGATGGAGAGGTGGTCCATGTCCACGGTCTTGCCCATGGTAAACAGTTCACTTCTGACTTTCCACTGGCAGAGGGGCACTATATTCCTTTGGACATTTCCATGAACACGCAACATGACACTTTGCAGAAACCATCAGAGAATATGTTCTCTTCTGTACAGGCATCATGTGATATTCATGAAATGTAAAACGATTTACTCCTTCCTCAGCCACCGTTAATGCTGGTAAACCAATGAGAAGGCCAGTAATACCACTCTGGTTTTAGTTGTCACCGTAGGGCCTTTTGCCTCTTTCCAAATTGTCCATTTAGAAAGGGCCCTGAAATGAATGTCAGCACGACAGTGCCACCTTGTGTCCCTGATGCATGAGCCAGTAAAAAGGAAAGAACAGGACATTTGCAAACATTTGGCAAATTGTTTCAAGCTCTGCTTTTGCAGTAGCTGCACAAAAATCTATGTTTTGGTGTGTTTGGCAATTCTTACTACCCAAGGAGAAATTAGGATGTGTGCACTTTACACCTTCCTTCATCCCACTGTGTATTAAAAATACTTAAAAAATTACAGGCACAAACAGGGATGTGTTTAGTTGGAATTGGGGATGAAGAAGTCAGGGATTGTCAGAGATATTCGCCTAATCTAACCACTTAGAAAGCCTTCGGCCAATCATTCCAGACAGTGAGGTGCTCCTTCTTGCTCATTCTTAGAGCAACTTTTATATGCTCTGGTAATATCACTTTCACATTGTATTGCTTATAATACATTTTTGTATTGTTTTGTCTTGTTTGTAAGCGTATCTTCCAGCTAAACCATGAGCTTCTCAAGGATAGAGTCTGTGTCTTATTCATCCTTCTGCCTCCAGAACTTTCTGTGGCATTCAGCCCAGAGGAAATCTGATGTTTGAGATCTGAATGAATGATTATGTCTGGCTGGTTTTAACTTCTTATTTGTTTTATTTTTATTTTTACTTTTTTGGTTTTAAATGATATTAGGGCCTTTTCTCTTTGGAAAAATACTTCTGATACCAGCTCCTCTTCAAATTTCCCTTTACAAATTTACTTTCTCTCACATTAAAATGACTGTTTCTGTTTTTGATTAAGAAGAAATTGCATTGCCTATTCACAAGTGTATATTGTAGTTGACTCTGGGGTAAAGATACTTAATTTCTAGTTTTAGCTTTATAGCAAATTTGCTATGTTATATGGAGTAAGATACTTAACCTTTCTGGGTCTGTTTCCCATGCATAAAACAAGCAGGCTGGACTAGTTGATCTTAAGGTACTTCGGACTCAGGGTTTTTGTAGGGGTTGGACACATGTTAGTACTACTCTAGCTGTATATTTGGTTTAACTGTTTTTAAAGTACCACGATAGATGAAAATTAAATGGCTAGCCTTTGAAAGTGCTATTTGATATTCCAGTTTTGGAAGAGGAAATTAAAGCACAGAAGTTTTTCTTACAGAGGGCTGAATTGCAAGTAGGCAGGGCGAATTGTAATTTTTTGTTTAACTTTTTTGTTTATTTGATTTTGATTATTTGAGCTACACTTTTCTTCTATCCTTTATCCGTAAAATAAATAAATTACAATAACTTTATGCTTCGATATGGGTCTATAGACTATTTGCAATTTAAAGACTCTTTCATGCTATTTTGAATTTTTTTTTTAGTAATACAAATGAGTACTAAATTTTAAATTTCAGAATTTTTGCGTGGAATTTACATCTGGAATTTCAGTCCATGTATTACCCCAAACAGCAGCAAACACCAATCAGACTTTGGGCAAGTTGCTTCAGCGTTTTTGCTTATTTGCAGAGAGGTAGTAATAAATATTACCCTTCATATCTACCTCACAAGGTAACTGTGAGGATGAAAGGAATTCATGTATATGGAATTTCTTCATAAATAGTAAAGCCCTATACCAATATTAATAATATTTATCATTATTACTGTTCTAATTAAAGGAGGATTGGATAATAGAAACCTAAGTCAAAGCAAAAGCACACAGATGAATTTTTAAAACACTGAAACTAATGGCATCTCTTAGTTGGAGTGTTTCTCGGTGATTGTAGGCTCTGGAAATAGATGTTATGTTTACCCAATTACCTATATTTTGGTTTAAAAACCTGTAATAATAATAATGATAGTGTTTATGAATCTAAAATTCATGTTTTCTTTGGATAGATTTTTTACCTATCATTCATAAGTTCATTTTTGATGGTGATAAATTTATTAAAATAGAAGGGAAAAAATTTAAAATAACCAAATAGGATGAAAAATTTTATATACCTTTTTGATATTGTGGTATTTCACTCCAGTCTAGTGGTTTTTTAACTTTAGTGTACTCTAAAATTACCTCGGGTATTTGTTACAATTCAGATTTCTAAGCTCCCTAATAGGTGTGGGATGGAACTCAGGCATCTTGGGTTCTACATGGTTCACACAGGTTAGAAAACACCACTTTCCTTGGCTGTTGTACATCATAATCAGCTGGGGGCTTTTTAAATGAACAGATTTCTAGCTTCTACTCCCAGATATCCTAAGTCGGAATCTTTAGATCTAGATTTGGGCATCAATGTTTTATAAAAACTACTTCACAGTTTCTAGTAAAATTGCAAAATCTGCTTTTGTTTTTATGGTATATTGTTCAACTATATTTACTGTTGCATCTGAGTTCACATAATTCACATTATTCCCTAATGAAATATAATCTCATTTGACATAGAAGGACAAAGTTGATTACATCTGTGTAAGAAAAGTTCAGCCTGGAAAAACAATTACCACTCTTGCCCCTATAACCCTAGAATTAAGGAAAAGAGAAGTTACTGAGCACCTTTCACCTAAGTTGCTTCATTTAGTCTTTACAACTCTGTTATATACATTGGTTTTCTGCCTCTGCTACAGACAAAAAAACCCCACAAAAAAAACACACACAAAAAACAATGAAGCTCAAGAGTAGATAGCCAGTTTCAAACAGCTGTTAAAAATCAAAGCTAGATTCAGAGCCTACACTCTTTTCTACTATATCATTATTTTCCCCTAATCAATAAATCTTTACCATATTCCTATTATGGTAAATGATAATGTCTAGCCTTGAGGGCCACAAAGTATATTACCAATATGGTATAATAATTATTACTTTCACCATGTAAAATAAATTGATATATATATATATGTGTGTGTGTGTGTGTGTGTGTGTGTGTGTGTGTGTGTGTGTGTGTGTATATATATATATATATATATATATATATATATATATATATATATATTTCTTATTCTGCCATTGAGAAATAACTTTTATCCGGAGGTAGAATTCAAGTTTTCTGAATGATCAGAAGGGGTCTAAGTAGTAATAATAATCATAATTATTGAACTGTTAAAGAACATTGTCTGTGGGATCTCCTTTAATCCCCATATCTTTGCTATGAGGAGTTTCTTAACCTAGTTTATAGATGAGGAAAGTCTGAATTGGGATGGTTAAGTGACTTACTGAAGATTGCAGTCCCCTAAGTGGCAGAACCAGGATTGAACTCTAGTTCAATCTAAATTTGACAGTAGTTGGTGCTCTTAACCACCGATAGATGTAATTTCTGACTGTACAGTTAACCTTCAGAGTCAGGCTGTTCCTCTGTTTGGTAAGTCAAACCACTAAATACTAATTAATCTTTGTGGGACTTAAATTCATTTCCTTTCTAGGGAACAAACCATTTGCCACACTTAATTAATCCAGTAATTTTTTTTTAAGTCTTATAAAGTTTGGTGTTAATAATACCTAATACTTTAGGGAAAATCCACTGAAGTGAACAATCTTTTGTTTATATTTTTATTTGAGAGTTGAAACTCTTTGATGGAACAGATTATTTGAATGAAAATTTTAATCTTATCTATTATGACATGCCATGAAATACAATAATTTCATAGCATAGCCATTGCTGTTGGTCTTAAAATTATTTATTTATATTTAAGGTCCAAAGCAAATGTAAATAGTGTCAATGCCACAGTGCTTCTAAAAATCGAAAAACTGATTCCTGAGTATTTTTGATATTCTTTTTTTTTAAAAAAAAGCACCTCATAGTATAAAATGACAGCCTAGGTACACAGTGTAGTGTACAAACTAATACAATTTGTCATTTACTAAGTAAATGAATTGTTAAAAATGTTACATATACATTTTTATAGATTTAATGATATTTTAAATACAGTAGAGGTATTAATAATTTAAAGGAGCTCTAAAATGCATTTTTAGGTGTAAAACTACTTATGATTTTATAAAGTTTAATATGCATATATTTGGGAGATATTCTTAATGCCTCTATGATTATATTTTAAAAGATATATTTTTTTAAAAGACCCACTAACCAGGGGATATAGTGTTGTTTTTAGTTGACTTTCCAGTTTATTAGAAATTTGGGTTCTATTTTAACTTTCTTCTCTAAGGGTGGTCTTTTCCCAAATGGCATTCTTTTAAATTCTATCAAGCAAATGAATGCTACCGTGAAGAAAGAAGGGTGAAAATATATAGTGAAGAAGGTTACCTATACTCCTTTTTCATATGTAGAAATTAAAACATGATTTTTTAGAAAGTCCCATTTAGCAGTAGAGCATAAATTGGAAAATTTGGTCAGTGATTTATTTAGACTCCACAGGGAAAATCCTGTAGGGTGTTTTTGAATATCCTAAATTTATTTTGATTTGAGACCAGCTTAAAGGGCATGTCTATCTTAAAACAGTTCTCCATTTTCCTGAGAAAAATTCCAGTGGAGCTAGTTGTGGGAGGTAATATCCCAACAATGAACCTTTTGGGGCCAAATAAGCAATTTCACACAACTTACTCCATCCCTTTCCTTAAACCAAAGCCTGTCTTGCCCACCGGGCTTGTTTAATTTTGACTGCTAATTTTATTTCTCTGCAGAGGCAAAGGAGACAGGAAAAAGGAGGGAAAATAACGGATGGCATGTGGGTGAGGTTTTGGCTCAGGGAATAAATTTTAAAAGATCCTAGCCAGTGTAGGGCTACAGAAAGCAGTTGGTGTCTGAAATTTACCCCTGTTTTACAGATTAGGAAATAGATGCCAATAGCGGTTAAATAAGTTGGCTAAAGTTACACAGTGGTTTCCGGTGTTGGAGTCCGTCTTGGGAACTAGGTTACTCATTGCTTCAATAAGACAATTGGTCAGTCCAGTATCTGTAGATCAAGATGTCCTTCTAATATCTCTATTCTCTTTTACTTTCCTCCTCTTTTTTGGGGGGGGAGGACTACTATTTTTTAACATCTAAAAAATTGTTCTGCTTATAATTTCAGGGTTAGAAGCTGGTAGAACAAATATATTTTGACTATTAAGACCATTTTGAACTAGCTGACCTGTAAGGGCGGTGTGTATCATGTCAAGCTTTCTGCCTCTACATTATTGGTGTACGTGGGTAATGAACATGGAACAGAAAAAAATGGTCTTAATAAATTAGTTCTGAGCTCAGGGCACACTTCTAAACATGTAAAAATGTGGTGGGCACCTAATAAAAGATAAGCCATTGTTTTTTTGTTTGTTTCTAGATTTACAAAAAAAAATTTGAGTAGATAGTACAGAATCTGCTTATTATTCCCCCTCCCAACCATGGATTCACCTTTAGTAACATTTACATTAATACAGTCCATTTGTTAAAATTAATGAAGTGATATTGATACATTATTATTAACTAATACCCATAGTTAATTCAAATTTCCTTAGGTTTTTAAAAATTATTTTTCAGTTTGTTTAAATAACAACAACAAAAAAGCAAAAAAAGTTTAACCATTTCCCCCCCATCCCCCACCTCTGGCAAGCTGTTCTATCTATAAGCTTAGTTTTGTTTTTTTAATTTTTATTTATTTATTTTTTAAAGATTTTATTTATTTATTTGACACATAGAGAGAGACAGCCAGTGAGAGAGGAAACACAAGCAGGGGGAGTGGGAGAGGAAGAAGCAGGCTCCCAGCAGAGCAGGGAGCCTGATGCGGGGCTGGATCCCAGGACCCTGGGATCATGCCCTGAGCGGAAGGCAGACGCTTAACGACTGAGCCACCCAGGCGCCCTGAGTTTTGTTTTTCTTAATTTAAAAATGTTTTTTAGATTCCACATATAAGAGAGATCATATGGTATTTATCTTTCTCTGTCTGACTTATTTCACTTAGCATAATGCCCTAGAGGTCCATTCATGTCTCAAATGGCACAATTTCATTTTTTTATGGCCAAATAATAATAATCCATTTTATATACCACAGCCTCTTTATTCATTTTCATCAATGGACCCTTAGGTTGTTTCCATATCTTGGCCATTGTAAATAATGTTGCAGTGAACATGGGGGTGCATATATCTTTTTGGATTAATGTTTTCATTGTCTTTGAATGAATACCCAGAAGTGGAATTACTGGATCATATTATGGTAGTTTATTTTCATTTATTTGAGGAACCACCATAGTGTTTTTCATAATGGATGTACCAATTTACATTCCCACCAACAGTACACCAGGGTTCCCTTTTCTCCACATCTTGCCAATGATTATTTCTATGGGTCTTTTTGATAATAGCCATTCTAACAGATGTGAGGTGATATCTCATTGTGGTTTTGATTTGTATTTTCCTGATGATTAATGATATAAAGCATCTTTTCATGTACCTACTGGCCATCTGTGTGTCTTCTTTGGAAAAATGTTTATATTCAGATCTGCCCATTTTTAAATTGGATTATTTAGGGTTTTTTTGCTTTTGAGTTCTTTATATATTTTGCGTATTAACCCCCTATCAGATCTATGGTTTGCAAATATTTTCTCCCATTCAGTAAGTTGCCTTTTCATTTTGTTGATGGTTTCCTGTTCTGTACAGAAGTTCTTTAATTTGACATAGTCCCACTTACTTATTTCTGCTTTTGTTGATTTTGTTTTTGGTGTCACATTAAAAATCATCACCAAGACCAATGTCAGAAAGTTTACTGCTTATGTTTTCTTCTAGGAGTTTTATGGTTTCAAGTCTTATGTTCAAGTCCTTATTCCATTTTGAGTTCATTTTTATGTATGGTGTATGATAGTGTCCAGTTTCATCCTTTTGCATACGTCCAATTTTCCTAGCACCATTTATTGAAGAGACTCTCCTTTCCCTATTATATATTCTTGGCTTCTTTGTCATAAATTAATTGATCATATATATGTAGGTTTATTTCTGGGCTTTCTGTTCTGTTGATCTATGTATCGATTTTTATGCCAATACAATACTGTTTTAATTACTATAGCTTTGTAATATAGTTTGAAATCAGGAAGCATGATGCCTCCAGCTTTGTTCCTCTTTCTCAAAATTGCTTTGACTATTCAGGGTCTTTTATGATTCCATTCAAATTTTAGGATATTCTGTACTTGGAATATGTCATTGGAATTTCGATAGGGATTACACTGAATCTGTATATTCCTTTGGATGGTATGGGCATTTTAACAATACTAATTCTTCCAATTAGAATATCTTTCAATTTATTTGTGTCTTCATAAGTTTGGAATATCTTTCAATTTATCTGTGTCTTTCTAAGTTTCTTTCATTCATGCCTTATAGTTTTCAACTTCTAGGTCTTTCACCTCCTTGGTTAAATTTATTCCAGATATTTTTTGTACAATTTTAAAAGAGATTGTTTTCTTAATTTCTCATTCTGATAGTTCATTATTCGTGTGTATTAACAATAGATTTTTGTGTGCTGATTTGTATTCTGCAACTTTACTGAATTTCTTTAAATTCGGACAGTTTTTAAAAAAGATTCATTTATTTATTTGAGAGAGAGAGAGTGCACGCAGGATGGAAGGGCTGAGGGAGAGGGAGAGAGTCTTAAGCAGATCACACTGAGCACAGAGCCTGATGCGGGGCTCAATTTCATGACCCTGAGATCAAGACCTGATCTGAAACCAAGAGTTGGCCATTTAACTGACTGTGCCACCCAGGTATCCCAATTCTGAGAGTTTTTTTGATGAAGTCTTTAGGGCTTTCTTTAGTGCTTTTCTATTGTGTCATCTGCAAATAGTGACAGTTTTACTTCTTCCTTTCCATTTTGGATGCCTTTTATTTCTTTTTATTGCCTCATTGCTCTAGCTAGGACTTCCGATAATATATTGAATAAAAGTGGTGAGAGTAGGCATCCCTGTCTTGTGATCTCAGTGGAAAACCTTTATGATGTTGGCTGTGGGCTTGTCATACCATATATTATGTTGAGGTATGTTCCCTGTATACCCACTTTGAGAGTTTTTTTTTTTTTAAAGATTTTATTTATTTATTTATTTGACAGAGATAGAGACAGCCAGCGAGAGAGGGAACACAAGCAGGGGGAGTGGGAGAGGAAGAAGCAGGCTCATAACAGAGGAGCCTGATGTGGGGCTCGATCCCACAACGCCAGGATCATGCCCTGAGCTGAAGGCAGACGCTTAACCGCTGTGCCACCCAGGCGCCCCCCACTTTGAGAGTTTTTATCATAAATGAATGTTGAATTTTATCAAATGCTTTTTCTGTATCTTTTGAGATGATCATATGATTTTAATCTTTTGTTACAGTTGTATATCACATTGATTTGCAGATGTTGAAATATCCTTGAATCCCTTGAATAAATCTCCCTTGACCATGGTGTATGATCCTTTTAATGTATTGTTGAATTTGGTTTGTTAATATTTTGTTGAGGAATTTTGCATCTATGTTCATCAGGGATATTGACCTATAATTTTCTTTTCTTGTGCCATTCTTGTCTGGTTTTGGTATTAAGGTAATGCTGGCCTTATAAAATGAGTCTGGAAGAGTTCTCTCCTCTTCTATTATTGGAAGAGTTTGAGGAGAATTGGCATTAATTCATCTTTGAGGGTTTTACAGAATTCACCAGTGAAACTTTTTCTGGTCTTAGACTTTGTTTCTGGGGAGGTTTTTGATTACTGACTTGGCCTCTTTGCTAGTAATGAGTCTGTTCAGATTTTTTATTTCATCATGCTTCAGTGTTGGTAGGTTGTATGTTTTTATGAATTTATCTGTTTCTTATAGGTTGCACAGTTTGTTAGTATAATTGTTCAAAAGTAGTCTCTTATGATCTTTTGTATTTCTGTGGTATCAGTTGTAACATCTCCTCTTTCATTTCTGATTTTATTTATTTGAATCCTCTCTTTCTTGGTGAGCCGAGCTAAAAGTTTGTCAATTTTGTTTATCTTTTCAAAGAGCCAGCTTTGAGTTTCATTGATCTTTTTTATTGTCTTTTTAGGGTCTATTTCATTTATTTCTGCTCTGATCTTGGTTACTTCTTTTCTTCTAATTTTATTTGTTCTTTTTTCTAATTACTTGAGGTATAAAGTTAAGTTGTTTATTTGAGACTCCTCTTGTTTCTTAAGGTATGCATTAATGCTATGACTTCCCTCTTAGAACTGCTCTTACTGTAGCCCATAAATTTTGATATGTTACATTTCCATATGTTACATTTCAGCTGTCTCATGGTATTTTTTTGATTTCTCTTTTGATTTCTTCTTTGATCACCCATTGGGTATTCAGTAGCATGTTGTTTAATCTGCAGATATTTGTGAATGTTCTAGTTTACTTTGTGTAATTCCTTTCTAGTTTCATACCATTGTGGTCAGAAAAGATGCTTGATAGGATTTTAATCCTCTTAATTTTATTAAGACTTGTTTTGTGTCTTAATATATTTTCTATCTTGGAAAATGTTTCATGTGTACTTGAGAAGAATGTGTATTCTGTTGCTTTGGATATGATGTTCCATAAATATTCATTAACTTCATCAGGTCTTATATGTCATTTATGGCTGATGTTTCCTTTTTAATTCTCTATCTGAATGATCTATCCATTGATGTAAGTGGGGTATTAAAGTCCCCTACTGTTATTGTATTGTTGTCTATTTCTCTCTTAAGGTCTGTTAATATTTGCTTTATATATTTAGGTGTTCTATGTAGGGTACATAAATATTTATAAATGTTATATTTTCTTGGTGGATTGACCTTTTTATCATTATGTAATGCCCCTCTTTGTCTCTTACTACAGTCTTTGTTTCAAAGTCTATTTTGTCTGATATCAGTATAGCTACTCCAGCTTTCTTTTAGTTTCTGTTTGCATGGAATATCTTTTTCCATCCTTTCACTTTCCATCTGTATGTGTCCTTATGTCTACAGTGAGTTTCTCGTAGACAGCCTATAGATGGGTCTTGTTTTTTTAATCCATTCAGCTACTCTGTGTCTTTTGTTTGGAGAATTTATTCCATTTACATTTAAAGTAATTATTGATAGATATGTGCTTATTGCCATTTTGTTAATTATTTCTAGCTATTTTTGTAGTTCTTTTATATTTCTTCTTCTCTTGCTCTTCCTTTTTGGCTTGATTTTTAGTTGTATACTTCTATTCCTTTCCCCTTGTCTTTTGTGAGTTACCATGAGGTATACATTTATGTATAGTAAATACACAAAAGATAAAGAGAAAGAAATCTAAGCATACAAGTACACCTATCATGATGAGCACTGAGTAATGTATAGAATTGTTGAATCGCTATAGTGTACCCTTGAAACTAATGTAACACTGTATATTATAATGAATTAAAATAAAAAAACTTAATAAAAAAAGAAATATAAGGATACTACTAAAGAAAGGCATTATTTTGTAAGTCCTAATTACAATTTATCATAGGATTTAAATGAACATATGCTACATTTTAATGCTTTTTCTCCTAAATTGATGTTAATATACGAATTTAGGGTGGAAAAGGGGACCTGAGTAGAAATATGAATCACAACCTTAGTCTTCCATATAGGGTTTATAACTGCCCCAAATATCTCCTCTGTTTGGACCCCATGGGAAAATTGCTTCTTGGCCCTAGTACTACTTTGCTGATATAGTGGGTATGTACTGAGTCAATTTCTCACTGATAAAATAAATATTTGCTTTAAAAATAGATAAAAGTTTTTTGATGTTGAGGTGCCTGTTGAGTATTACCAACTGCCTTTTAATGCCATTAATATGGTTCTAGATTCCAAACAAACTCAACTAGAATATGAGTTGTATTTGGTTATCTGCAACGAATTAAACAAGTATACAACAGAGCATAGAAATGATGTCATGATATCAGACCTGCTACAAACAGGGCCCAGTGCACTAACAAGTCCTGTAAATCTTTATTCAGAAATATTTAGGAGTTCTTCAGAATACCAATACCCCAGGGTAAGTAAGGTATATGTCCTTATGTTGACACATCCGCAGACTTGGGTTTTATTCTAAGAATTGCAGTTTGAAGTAATCGAGGTCAGAAGCAGCTACACATTTGATTCACCAAATGTGTCCTATCTACTTGTAAATAGGAGCTTATTTCCTTTTAGGGTCTGATAAGGTGGTTGTTGTTGTTTATATCTTAGTAATAAGAGTCTTTGGCAGCAGCACACACAGGCTAATTGTTAGAATATAAAGCTTTGTTAGAAATGGAACATAGGCTTTTGGAAATCGTCTTAAATTCACACCAATTGGCAGGAAATTGAATATGGTTCTCTAGGAAATATATCACAGAAGGCTTAAACTAGAAGTGGTTAAAAAAAACCCTTCTTCATAGACATTTAGTTATTTTCTACCCCCCCAAAAGTAATTTTTCTTTTATCTGTATCTTTACTAAGTCTTTAGGTGAAAGGGGAGAGTGGCAGCCACAGAATGACAGTGACTAGAAGTGTAAAATTATACTTAGTGGAGTTTGGATAATCTTTAGAGCACATATAACCCAGGATATTTATCAGTGAGCTAAAAGGGGAAATGCTGTTTTCAGCATACTGCAAATAAAATGCTTAATTAAAATTCCTTAAAAATATAATAACTTGTTCTTAAATTATTTTGCTTCTAAACAAATTAAAAGTAGAAAAAAAAGAAAAAGAAAGAAAGAAAGAAAGAAAGAAAGAAAGAAAGAAAGAAAGAAAGAAAGAAAGAAGAAAGCTGGTAGTTATAAATATTTTTTTTACATGTAGGTGCTTTTAATTTTTTTTTTAAATTGTTTTTATTAATTCCTAAATTTGAGTGAGAGGGAGATGGGAATAGATTAATTGCCATTTAAATATGCAGTTCCAGATTTGTAGTCATCCTTCTGAACCAGGATGGAAAGACTATAGAAAAAATTATAGTGTGGAAATTATATTTCATGTTGTGAGACACAAAGTCAAGAAGTTTTCTGTTCTAATAAGGTGAAAGTGGTTACCAAAGAAACAAAAGTTTCTTATCACTGTGCCTGAGGCAAATGTGGCATATTAAGCTTAAAATGAATTCTCCTCTCCTGAATGCACACAACTCTTATTAATGTCTTGGAAATTATGCACACATAGGAAAAGAAGAATAAGATTTTCTGGATACATTTGAATAAGCAGCCATTGGGGTGTAGGGGCTATCTAATATCTATGGATATGTTAGTGTCAAAATGGCCCCAAATCAATTTTTGCTATTTCACCATTCTTGGGTTTAACTTTTAGACTGAATGACTTGTTTTCCTCTTAAAAGAGGCCTTTCATTTAGTGAGAGTTAGGTTCCCTGGTGGCCCGAAAGAGTTAATGCAATTTCCAAGAGTGTCCAACTTACTTCCAGGGAGTAGTGCGTGCATGTGAGAGTCTGGCTCCAGGATATTTGTTCACATCCCAAAACCAATTTGGCACAACTTAAAATGTCTGCTAGGGAGAGGATTCAGAGTGTTGTTAGGCCACGCAATTAGTGCTTTATTTCATGAGCACCAAATTCACCCAGTAGTGTTTTGTTTTAAAGAAGAGCTTGAAATTCACAATAACGGGTTTCATTTATCAGAGCCATATGGGACTCACCATCTTTGGATATATTTGTAAGGCTTTCACAAAGAAGACTCCTTAGGCATCTCAGATTTCACGGATTGGAGGGCAATCTGGATGAATATCTTTTTTGGAAATGATGAACTATCTTTTTCATATGTAGTCTTCAATTTCAGTAATCCTTGAGAAGCTCAAGAATAAAAAATAAAACCAACAGGAAAGAGTTAAGTGAATCTCAGCTTATTAGCTTTTGCTGGAAAACAAAGGCCATAATTCTTAGATCTGGTTCAAATGCCAAGTATACCTTTGATGTTGAAATTTGGCCACCTAATCTCTGTAGTTTGTGATATGATATTTATGAGAGGGAAGGTGGGTCCTAAGTCTCAACCTAGTTTTGCACTTTTTGCTAGTTCTGTCATGGTCATATGTCAGTTAATCATTGTAAAGCTACCTGCAACATGCAGACTGATAATATAGCATTGTGGGGTTTTTTGGTGTCTACCCAAAATTATTTCTTTGCTGCCTCCTCTTTATCCATACTTTTCTGATCATTAGGGGTCAATCCTAATGCAATATTTTCTTGAGAATGTCAATGTGAATTGATTTTTTTTTGGATATAGCTCATATTTTTCTAGTGATCTTTAAATTTAGAGATTTAAAAATAAAATCAAATTGATCTTCATTTGGCAGTGATTGCTAATACTTTAATTTTTGATTCCCAGAATCTGTTAAGCTATCAGTGACCTATTAACAAATATTTAAGTGTTTATTAATTAAAAATGAATGTATTTTTAAAACATAGAGTTCTCTTGTGTTCTGATAGGTAACCACTAGATTTTTAGGTTTCAATTTTTTGTTTTCTCAGTTCTCTAGACTTTCTTGTAAAGGGCACACTTGATTCCGTTTGATAAATCTGGTAAGTCAGAATATTTGCAAGTCATAAATAGTACTATAACAATAGCTGTTGACATATATAAAGTCTATGTAAACTTCATAGGGATGATAATTTATTTTATTTTTAATTGTGGCAAGTTTGTAATTACTTGAAATAACTCTTGTTCATCTTTAAATACCATTTTACTGTATTCAGCCCTATTTTATTATCCTCTAGTTTATTTAAAAAAAAACTTCTAACACTTCACTTGCTAATGATGTTTATATTAGCATGTTTTAAGTTTCCTACAGAATGTCCACTAAATTTTGTTTTGAGTTATGAGCATGTTGAATAACATTAAATTAAAATAAATAAAACATTAAATTAAAATAAAATTTTGTATTCTTGGCTACCATTTCAACTTTATATTGATACCAATGTCATATATTTTAAATACTATTTCATAAAGATTCAAAAATCTACTCTCTACCATTTCTTCTCTAATATGCACTTAGACTTTTGTTACATAGCGTACCTGTAGAGTGCACACTTGTATTGCTATATGTCATTGGCCCCCATAATAGACTAATGAAGCTGCTAGACAATAGGTAGAACTTTGGAATTTTAGAATGAGTTATAAGTGCTTAAATCGACTTGAGCATTAATTATGCTGGATGGTTGAACGTCTCCTATTCTCTCTATATTTCATTCTTAGTGAAACATTCTAAAAAATCATTTAATGTGTATAATCAATTGTTAAAATACTCTTAGGATTAAGTTATATTATTTCTCTTTTCCTGCAAACATAAGTATTGTGACCCAATGAAATTAAATGTTTTTTGATGACTGAAAAAGTCATTATGGAATTAAACATGAATTTTTTTTTTTTTTTTTTTTTTTGGCTGATGCCTGCTGTTGTCCATAGGAATTTGGGAATATTTTCTTTGGGAAAATAATATAGTGTCAGTATAGTGGTCAGTAGTAACAAAGAAATTAAAGATGGCAGAAAGACTCAGGATAGAATGTGTGGATATAGATACAATGGTATTTCATAGGTCTTTGGATTTATATAAACTGTAGGCTGTGAAGAGAAGATAGACACATGGATCCACAAGAAAGTGTGGCTGTAATGATCAATGGTTAATTCTTTATGAAAATTTTTACTAAAGGACAGATGATGGGGGAAAGAAGGACAATTTGGTGGAATGTGTGTGTGAATGGTAAAATAGTTGCATGTTGAGAGGAGAGAGTGAAGAAAAGAGATAAGGATTACATGTGGTTTTGTGGCTATAATTGCCTACTTTTCTGCACTTACACTGAGTTTCTGTTGTAGGGATGAATGGCTCCTATATATGACATTTTTGGTATAAGTGGGATTCATAAATCATTTGGGTTGAGCAGGAATTTTATTTGCTTGTATAGATAGACCTGTTTGATTTTGAGGTGTGGTGTGCTATTATTCTTACCTTATGGTCAATGTAAAGTTTATATTGTTTTTGTTCAAATTAAGTATAATTAAGTGGAGCAGATGTGTTAGTGTGTGTGTGCATGTGTACACATGTAAAGAAGGACACTTTCACTTCCGTCTCTTTGTTTATCTGTCTCTTTCTATCTCTCCTGTGTCAGCTGCTTTTTGCTTGCCAGTTTTTCTTTGTGTCTATCATTTTTATCATTGACTCCATCTGGGTAGAAAATAGGATGCTTTGTTTGTAAATTTTTAAATTATTTTAAATTTTTTTGTTGTTTTTATTCCTTCAACTTGTTTGTACCTCAAGAATTAAGGCTCAAGTATAAGGTGTTTTATTTCTCACATTCAAGAGGTGTTTCTGTTTTCTTTCTTGTCCGTTTGTCCATATGTTTACGGGTCTCTGGTAGGCTCTGCAGTGAGACAGCAGTTTACTATCTGTGTGTGTGAATTAGCTAATTGGTGTTAGCAGAAATATTTTCACATGTTTTATAAGCAAAGTGCAGCAAGGTATATAAATGTAGATATGATCCAGACACGCGCACGCTCACGACTGTCACTGCTCATGCATAGGCGCTCAGAAGTAATTAATGTTAATAAGATTTTAATGTGCTTGTGAGATCATAATGAGGAGAAATGAATGCTCTGATTAGGAAAAGGTAACTGTGTGTGTGTTTTGGCTTAGAACAAGATTTCAATTTTTATAAACCGCAATTTTAGAACTTGTTTGTGATTGCATCAATTGGTTTTTATTTTCAAATTAGAGGTCTGTTTAGCCATTTGAATGATTAACCAAATAAATGGGTGAAACCCTGATCATAAGGAATACTGCAGGTTTTCATTTGCAAGGCAATGTTAGTGTACAGCAAGGCTGTGATCATGTCTTTTGCCAATGTACCATTTTTTATGTTGTTTTTTAAAAAGCTTTTTCAGAAGCTAGTTGTGGAGATAGAACTCATTTTTATAAATGTAGGTGTTATCTATATATTCTGGAGATACCAATCAGACACTGTAACTATTGTGTCTGAGATACATTCCTACCAGTCAGTCATGGCGTATTTGGTGTCCCAAGAATTTGTCTTATGCTTCTTGAAATGTTTATTGGGAAAAAACAACCAAGATATTTCTTCCTAAACATCATCTTTACAAATTTTAGAGGCTTCACTTCTTTGATAGTGAAGTAAAATATCCCAAAGTAAGCAAAGATGCTGTCTCATCATGGACTCAAATGCTATGCAGTCAACAGCCACACTATAGGCTGGCTTGAATCCAGCTGGACACCAGGGGTCCTTCTCCACAACAAATTTTTTGAAGATATTGTTTACAGAGCTTTGGCCTACATTTGCATTATTATTTTTTTAAATTATAGGATAAATCTAAATATCTATTAAGGGCCCTTACCCTGTACCACATAGAAATTACTTATACATTTGTTCATATAAATAGTGGGTTAAGATATTCAGGATGTAATCCCTTTTAAAAGTTAAGTATAGTGCTGAAATCCAGAAAGTCTTGGATATGAATTGGGATATGAGGTATCACACTTTATTTCTAACTAAATCCAACAGATGTGGTATAGGTTTTCCCAGGTTTTGGTTATATTAATACAATCTCTGCTGGGGTTTAAAAATGATGATGAAGAAAGAGAAGGTATTAGCATTTATTGTACTGAATGATTCTGCAATTTCTGTGATTCCCAGAGGTATGGTGGATTTTGCTTTCCATACAGTCCACAAGAATGATGATCATCTGACCGAGAGAGGCATTTGCCATTAATAATATTTACTTGAATTTGTTGGGACTTATGTCATTGAGACATAATTTTACTGCAAGTTTTTCCCGCTTGTAGTTTGTAAAGGAATCCATCGAAGCTTTCTTCCGGTACTTGCATGGTTTCCTATTGGAAATTTTCCTATGCAGTCATACATGTTTTTAGATTTTCTATTCTGTGCCATGGGTCTGTCCATTCATATGCCATGATTGCATTATTTTAATTATAGAGATTTTAGATTATGTGTTAATATCTGAAGTATTAGCTTCCCTCCTCACCCCCACCAGCACACTTCTTTTTCAGGGCTTTGCTGACTTTCTTGCTTTCTTGTTATTCCAGATGAACTTCATAATCAAGTAGTAGGCCTTGAGGGGGGCGAAAATCTTGATGGTATTTTTATTGGAATTATGATAAATTCATGAATTAACATAAGGACAATTAATGTCTTTATGGGGTTGAGTCCTCTTATTCAAGAACCTGCTTCTTCTTTCCATTTGTTCAGTAACTTTTGTATCTTTCAAAAGTGTTATACTTTTTCTCCTTATAGAGGTCTTAAACATTTGTTCCTAAGTTTGTTCTTTGGTGTTCTATTTATTTGTTTATTTAACTGGTTATTAATTTTTTTTATAGACTTGGTATCCTAAACAGAGTCTTCTCTTCCATAATATTTTCTAAGTGGCTTTTTGTTTCTGTATAGGAAGGCTATTGATTTTTGTATGTTAATTTTGCAAACTCCCACTTTGCAAAATTCTCTTATTATTTATAGTAGCCTGAGGTGGATTTGAGCCCTGCTTCTAGAACAGTATCTATGAGACTATGGACAAATTATTCTGAGCCATTTTACTCTCTATAGAGCACAGACAAGAAAATCCCAAACCCCCAGACTGATGGAGACTAAATGAGATCATATAGTAAAGCACCTAATATTTTGCCCAACATATAGTAGGTACTCAATTCTGAGGTTAAGGTATTTCATAGCTGTGCATGTGTATTTCCATTACTTCTTCTTTAATTATGATTATTGCATGCGTGACTCCTTAGCCCTGGAGAGTAAGTGGAGGGAACTTCTTGATCATCTAGAGTGATTATTCAGACCAATTCATGGAGTACATTGATTCTAGGACTTATTAATTACGTAAGTGGATGTGAGCATCTAATTTAAAGTCCTGTAACCATTATGTTCTACCTCAAAAATCTGGTAACATTACTTAGTAAACAGTGAACAAACTTGTGAATGAACGTTTGTGGAATAAATATGGAACATATATTATTGATGTAAGCAGAATAATAGTGTTTGCTGGTCCATTATATAACACTTGTCATGAAGTTGATGAAAAAACAATAATTGATAAAAATGTAGTTCATCCATGACTTCTCAACATCTATAATTTAACAAAATGGACTAACTTAGCAAATAGACTCTTAATTCAGCTGCCACAATCTATTGCTAAGAAATGAAAATGCCAGAATTTCAGGGCTCATTTTACTCCTACCTCATGGTTGTTTTGAGTGTTAAATGAGATAACACATGGGCGTTATAATGCTGTTAATAATGATGTTAAGGCAGGTGCCTGGCTCATGTTAAGTGTTTGAATATGGTAGCTGTTTTTGTTATTTTTATTTTATTATTACATTGGCTGACTTTTCACTCTCATCCCCACATGCATATTTTGCAACTAGATATAATCCTACTAGGAGTGTTGTTCTATGCTTAGAATAAATGTAGGAAACGTGTCTCATAATGGCCATTAAAAAATAAACATAAAATAATATATTTTATACAATTTTTCAATATTGAAATTAGCTAAGGTGGAAGTAAGAGCTCCATAGCTGGAGGATACGAAAGCCTGCATTGCTTGTGGATGAAATTTCTGAGGAGCTGCAAGGATGAAGAATGATTTCTGTTGAAGAATTATAGGTACATTTTGTCTACAGGTTAGAGTTTTCTGAAGTTCTGGCTTAGCACTCAGTATAATTACTCCTCCACAGCCCCATAGAACTCCTTTGTTCATTCATTCATACGGAAAATAGCATAGAGTATGTATTCAGTATAAAACATTGTTCTGGGTAGGATGAGATATACAAGTAGCAAGATTAGTTACATGAACTGTCTCTATTCAAGAAGTCTAGTAGGCTGTTCAGACAGGAAAGGAGATTATGTGCAAGGATTTTGGAGCCAGATTATTTGGTTTGAATCCCTGCTCTGGTACTAGTTGTGTAACTTTAGGCGAGTTATTTAGCCTATCTGTGTTTCAGTTTCTTTACCTACAAAAAGAGACTGAAAATAGTACTTACTGTTTAGGATTGTCCTGAAGATTCAATGATTGGGTATAGGCACAGAATTTAGAGCAATAACAAAAGCTCTCAATAAATGCTGTTTAACGTTAATATTATTATGTAGAACAGAATAAAATTAATGCTGTAAAACAATAAAAACAAAGTAATGCAGTATTGTAGAAGATGATAGTAGTAATATTCACTATGGCTGGGAGAATGAAATTAGAGGAGCTTTATTAGATGAGGTAAACTAAAACCTTGAAGCATAATTTCTATAGGGCAGGGAAGAATGCATGGGTATGGGTGAGTTGATTTCTAGGTTGAGCAAATGGTCTAAGCAAAGATTTAAAAGTGGTAGAGAAGTAAAAAAATAAAACTTCTGGGACTTTGCAATCAGAAAGACTCATTTCTGAAGCCCAGCCCCACTTATTAACAGTGTGGCCCTGGGCAAAGCAGGCTCTGTTCATGTTCTCTCCATCTGAGATGTAGTCTGGTAACTCTCTCTAGGCAGTAAGCTACAGCAGTTGTGGGGCTGACCATGGCATGTGATGCCTGTTGTCCAATGTCTGTAAACCATTATTTTGTCTAGTTTTTAGTAGTTTGAGGCAGGAGACTAAGTCCTGTTTCTGTTACTTTATCATTTTGAGAAGCAGATGACCAACATATTATTTTCACTTTTCTCCTCTTTGAGTTTGGAACCTATCGTCTAATTGTATTAGCACCCAGTAGCTGGTTACCTTGTTCTGTACTTAATACACTGCATTACAATTTTTAGCTAGCTTGTCTGTATCTTCATTTGTGCTGGCTCTTTGAGCACAGGCACTAAATCTGGTTCATCTTTATCTCTGCTACCAACCCACTACTCTTCGGAGTCTGGCACATAGCAGGCAGTTAATGGGTATCTTTTACTTTCAATTTAATTACTACGATTTGTAGTTTTGTGCCATACTGTGAAATACTTTGAATACAACACTAGAATTCAGATTTTATTCAGTACTAAATCACTCAGGATTTGTGAGGTAAATTCCTTGAGCCTTTATGTTGTTGTTGTTGTTGTTGTTGTTGTTTTAATATAAGATAACTCTAGAAGGATAAAGATGGATGAAAACGTTAGAGGTTGAAAGTAATTAGATTACTTAGGATTTTAAGCAATAACAGTGGGAAGAGAAAGAGTATTGGCAGGATCTGGGGATTGTTCGGATGGGTGCTGCTAAAAGGAATGGTGAGGAGAATGATGACTTGTTTTCACAAATTGTTGATCAATTCCTTTAAAATGAAATACTAGGTTATTTTGTCTTCTTTGGCACCTAGTTAAAGGATTTTAGTGTAAAAATTTGTGAACAAAATTTCACAGTGTAAAGACATAATGTAATTAATGGTAAGGGTTTATGTAAATTCTGTTTTAGTTTTTTACTAGACTAGAGCCTGAATTTAAGATATTTTATAATTCTTAAGGGAAAAATGGATTATGGATTTTATTTTCTTATGTAGGGCTAATTTTCTGTTATACTATAAATATCATTGTCTCTATATACATTTTCCTCATTATAATCCCTTTTTTAAAAAGGATTTTATTTATTTGAGAGAGAGAGTGAGAGAACAAGTGGGGGGAGGGGCAGAGGGAGAAGCAGACTCCCTGTGGAGCAGGGAACCTGATGCAGGACTTGATCCCAGGACCCTGGCATCATGACCTGAGCCAAAGGCAGATGCTTAACTGACTGAGCCACCCAGGCACCCATGATCCCTTTTCTTTGGAATGAAATATCTTTCCTGTTAGTTTTCTTTTTCTGAAAGATTGCTTCTTCTCGTCTTTAGAATATGTTGTTGGTGATGAACTCAGGGCTAAAAGTTCATTTTATGCAGTTGAGTGGGATAATACCTGTAGAATGACTTAGAGTGGGAATTAATTTTTCTCAAAAATATTTTAACCTTGATTTTTTAATACCACTTCTCATCCAAATGTCTTCTCTTTTTGAGAGAAGTTAGAAGAGCTAATGAGAGAGTGGAAGCAGTGGTAGAAGTGGGGGAGAACAAGAAACATTAAAACAATTATGGAAACCTCCCAGTGCCAACATTTATGTATACAGTATAATAGTAGTTTTTTGAAAAGTTAAGACAGTTGTAACAAGAACATGTTAACAGTGGTCTGAAGGACATTAGTTAGAACTAATGGGTTGAATATGTGGACATTAGTTAGAACTAATGGGTTGAATATGTGAAATCGTTCTTCCAATGAGTTCTATTCACTTTGGCATAATCCTCCTAGGAAGTAATGCTTCTTAAGAAGGATGATCTAACCTAGGAAAAAATGACACACTGTTCAAATCAACAATAGCATCCTGAAAAGGTAGGGGAATATTTTTAATATTAGATTCCATTTCTCATTTCAGTTTCTGATGTGAACTATTTCTTACTCCTGTTATAGAGAATGGCACAGACAATGACTATTATTTATTACATCACCCTTTGTGCTGGTAACTGAACTATGAGGTAAATATTATCTTATTCTTCACAAAAAATCTCATAAGGCAGATATTATTTACATTTTATCAATGAAGAATCAAAGGCTAAATTAGATTGAGTAACTTTCATAAGGCTACACATCTAGTTATAGTGGAATTATTTGGAATTAGTGGTATAATAGGTGAAAATGGATCATGAAGTCTGGTTTGTGTACTGCTATGTCTGATGAAAGGCGTTTCTCACTTTTATCCAATAAACAGAGGAAGATGAGCTTTTTGGAACAGGAGTGGAAAAGGGCCAAGAAGGAAGGGCAGATGTTTGTGTTTTTAACAGTGTAAATTTATCAGAGAATGAGAAGGCTAATGCTTCACGGTGGCTTGTCGAAACTTCCAAAGCATAGTTATTGCTTTTGGCACTCTGTTAGACAGTGATGGCCAGGGCACCTGAAAAACAGTATTATGCCTTGCTAAGGCCAGTTGAGAGGCCAGGAGCAATGGTGGCCACAGGGAAGTTTTCTTAAAACTTTTAACTCTATTTGCAATACCTTTTGTGGGTAAAGTTACTCTGTTAGAGCCCATGGGACCTGATACCGTGTAATGAGTGCTGCATCATCGTCACCACTGATATGACCTCAATGTCCATGGTCTTAACCACTGTGCTATTTTGTATAACAAGCATATTATTCAGTATACTTGCATCACTTGCAGAAAAACCCAACACCTATTCCTGCAGTGTTAAACTCCAAAGTAACATGGAGCTATAGCCCAGAGAGGGAAAACAATATGTAGTATGATCTCTTACAATGAGTGGGGAACCCCCCAAATGTATAAGCAATTAGAAAACTAAGTTTCTTTTGCTTGCAAGAATATTCACACCTAAGTGAATTGCAGAGATTAAAAAATCCTGACTCTGAAGTTCAGCTATTAAAAAGTCTAGTTATTTGCCTAAGTTTCAAAAGAATAGTTCCCTAAGTATTTCAAAATGTTCAACTGGCTGCCCCAGCCATTCTCTTTGGAAGCTTCTTTCTCATCCTCATGGCACATCCCTCTGGCATGCATGACCAGCTGCAAGCTAAGCCCTGTGGAATAAGAATTCTTTCATCCCTTTGTGTGATGTGTTTCATTTTCAGAGTTTGGATGATCCTCTTCAGCAGCAGCAGCAGGCATTGTTAGTTTCAATAGGCAGTCTGGATGCACAAGAACAGTCATCATAGAGAGACAGGCTCTAGGGTCCATCCCTTCGTGCCATGGTGCTGTGTTAGATCACTTTCCTCTGCTGGATTAATGGCCAGAGAAAAAGGGAAACAAACTGTACCCGGAGCAGTCCAATTAAAGTACTTGAACTTCACTGACGTCCATCCTACTGTTGTCTTAACTTCCTAACCTATGGTTAATTATTCTGACCAGTAGAAAGGACTAACATAAATAAGAGAATTATCCTAAATTCCCTGTTTTCTTTAGTTTGACAAGCCATCAAAATTTTGTTATATAAAATGAAATAATAATGTATTTGGTAGAGTTCAACTTTTGTTGTTGCTGTTAATCTGTCTCTTTCCTAATATCTTCACCAAAGTCACTGCCAGGACTTATTGTATGAAACTGCTCAGCCTTTAAATATTTATCTCTGTTCACAGTCTACACTGCAGCATTAGTTCATTCTGGGCACTTTGGTTTCCTTGAATCTCCAATTGATCCCACTCCCATGACTGTGATATTCTTTTCCTGGTTAATCAAGAATTCTCTATTTCTGCTCTGTCATCCATGCCACTGTAAGTAGGAAAGTAATTTAGGTTTTTGGCTCTCAGCCTCGTCATTTGTGAAATGACCTCCCCTGACTCTGAAGTTCTGTGTCCAAAATACAAACTAGGATTTCAAGTAGTAGTAATTTATATGTATGTGATGATTGATAGTCTGCAGAATGTTTTCATATATTTTATTTTATATAATTCTGACCATAGATGTGTGGTGGTGGATCTCCTTTTGCAGATAGAGGTACTGCAGCTCAGGGAGGTGAAATGACTTAACCCACATCATTTAAGTAAGTGGTAACTGGCTGAACCTGAACTTTAAATTCAGAATTTTTCCTCTAGTAGGGAGAAAGTTTCTTTCTTAAACCTAAATTTCTTCATTGATTATTTAAAAGTTTTTGTGTGTGTAAGTGTGTATGTTCATGCTTTGGGAAGGGGCTTCCTTGTACTTAATTGAATTTGGGATACAATTTGTCACCCTAGTTTTATCAGTGAAGGAGTCTCCTAGGATTTCTAATTAAGAAAGATAAGAAGGAATGTGTTACCTTTCTAGTATAGAATTTTGGTGTTATTGTGAACCCCTCTATCAGATTTAAATGTATTTTTCAATTGTAAATCCATTCTGCCAGAAACCTAATATACCCATATACCTATTAAATAGTATTGTTTGCAGTTAGGAAAGATATGAATATAATAGAAGCCATCTTAGCCAATCCTGCTTCAAGCGAATAGGATACTCTCTGAAAAATGATGTATTTTGTTTATCTTGTTTACTTGCTGGTATGCTTACCTAGAGTCATTTGTGTTTGTTTCCAAATTTTTTATGCCTGTTGAATGTGCAGTTGTAATTTAATTATGCAAACTGATGAAATAGTAAAACAAGTATAAAGTGTTGTTGATTTTATGAAACCTAAGTTAGATGCTTTGGAAAGACTTTTTAAAGTTGAATCACTAAAACAGATTACAATCTGAATAGGTGTGTAAGTAACTGTGTAAGATTGCCCAGGTTGGGGGTAGGGGACAAAGGTAAAAAATCTGGAAGGATCTTGCACTGAATTTGCTTTGCAAGTCCCTTTAATCTCTCACTGACTTTAAGTAATCCCAAACCTTTAAACTCTCACTGACTTTAAATAGATGATATGATGTGGTACAGTTTAAGCAAGAAGAATAATGTGACTTAGCAGACCAGGAGTCAGTGACAGCCCTTGATCCTTCATCGAAAGGTTTGAACTTTACAGGTGTAAAGTTTTATGTTTTACCTTTAAAAAAACTAAATATGTTAAAATTGCTTTAACTGACTTCTTTCTATGTCTCAGTGTCCTATGTAAAATGAAGATAAAAATAATTTTACCTAACAAGGATTTTTTGGTGTGTGTGCGGATTAAATGAATAGTACATGCATAACACCCAGAACAATGTCGGTCACAAGTACTAAAAAAGTTGTCTATCTTCATCATCATCATCTGAGATTGTCTCCTGTAGGTCATGTATATTTATATTAAACACATAATTTCTGGATCACTCCTGCCAGTGATTGGAGTATTTTAGTAGCAAGACATAATAATTCTGTTTGGGTTATCAGCAAAACTATTCATTTCCTACTTCCATTGCATCCTTTTTTTCAGGATTTATGGGAAGAGGAAATTAGACTATATCTATCTGTTCTCAGGAGATGCTAAGATCTGAAACTATGGTGAAAGGGCTAGGTGTAGTCTCAGCTGAAGACCATCAAATGGAGAGTTTATCGTGTATTGGTGGAGTGGTGTGGAATGCGTACACAGTACCTCCTCCCCCTGTGGAGCCTAGATCTAGCCCATTTCATTTCACTGAAATGAACGCTAAACTTCATGATTGCAGTCCTCTCACAATTGTAAATAGCAAACAGAGGAAAAGGAAAAAAAGAAAAAAAGAGTGACACAAAAACCTATTAGTTAAACTCGAGTAGTTGTGTGGTAGTCAAATACTGACTGCAACAGTTGCACTCCACTCGATGCCCGCAATTCCTAAATGCTTCTGCTAACTGGTAGGTTATAGGTTTTCATTATTGAATCCACATTTAGAAATTGCTTTTTAGAGGAGAATTAAGCTTTTACCTGCTTTCTTTCTGACTGTCGGCACACACATTTTCATATCATTTCACATCCTGTTTTTCTACCTAAGAATGTGCTCCTTATAGGAAAGAAGCTTGTACTTTGCTCGTACTTCAGGGTCAGAGACAACACCAACACCGCTGATGGTTTCCCCCTTGGTTTGGATGTTATAGTGATTCCAGTGCCATTAGAGTGAATACATTATCAACCATTTATTATTATTATTATTGTTATTCAAATTAAGTTATATAATTCATCTTCCGTTAATGATTTATGTATTAACAGTGGAAGCAACGTGGAATTTAAGACATTTTCCAAAGTTGAAAAAATTTTAAGTGGTATAATCTAAAGTTATTAAGTACCCTTTTGTGTTTTAAAATAGTACAAATAGCACTGTTGGTCACTTTCAATGGCTATTATGGAATTAGGTCTATTTGCTTTTCATATTGTAGCCCATTGCAAGGGTGCAGTGGAAGTAGAAAAATAAATATTGTTTTTCTACTTCATGGCTCAACCTAACATTGGGATTACCTCAGCTCATACAACATACATTTTTTTACCCATGAATAGTATTCAAATTTCTCCTCTACTCTGTCTTTCCTGTGCCTTCATTTCAATTATTATATGTCCTTCCAATTTCAGCTGTCCCCAGCCTTTTGCCCTCAGGTGTGTATTCATATATATATTTCTTGCTTTTCTGTGTATAGTCATTTGTTAACTTGTATCCCTCTTTCTAACCTACACTTTTATTCCTTAGTTTGTTGATTTAAATTTCACCCACTTTTTTTCTTTAGCTATACTATTTCCATAGAGTTATTTTACATGAAGACAGTAGTAGAATTTATAAAAACTAGGCAGTATCCCAGAAAATAGAAGAATAAGCTAGGTATTCAGGCTTCTATGCAGTGAGGATCTACCCATTATACCCTCCTGTTATACAAGATATTATTAAGGAGGTAGAATTCAAAAGAATTTCTTTCTTCATATGAAATTCCTGTCTGTCAAAATGATATTCAGAACCCCTTGCCAGGCACCTTCCTAGGCAGAGAAAAGATTCAGCCTCAGTTTGGATATGTTCAGAGTGCACTGTTCTTCACTCATCTCCCTGGGGACCAGCCCCTTGATAGTTTAAATTTTAGGTTGTGGATTAAGGTATTTCTGTAACTGACTTGGGATGCTTTACTAAACCCCAGGTGATGGATTAATACCTCATTAGCAGTGATTTCCTGTGACACTAAAATTGAGGTAGGTAAGCAAGTTGACATTAGTGAATAATAGTGGTCAGAATATCATGGATCATGAAGTTGATATGGTAGAAGAAATGTAAAATTAGGCTTATGTACATATACAGTGGTGCTATTTCTATTTGGTTTAGAAGGAAGTTTGGATATCCTTGCAAATGGTATGAAATATGAAAGGCAGTAACTTGATCAAAGTTCTAGCTAAGTTCTTATCTCTCCGTATTGTAGAGATGTAGAGAGGACAATCTAAAGTAAGAATATTAGCAATGAGAACATTGTTCTTTCACTTGTTTTTCAAATAGTATTTTTTTTGTTATATTGAAATTTTGCTTTGTTATCTATTGAATGATTGAACAGATGTTCAAATAAAGATCAGATTGATGTTTCTTGTAAAGATCTGCTGGATATATATACATACTTCTAAAAAATACATATTTATAACATTTGACCAAGTTGATCAGATATTAAGTTCCTTTGAATTATTTGGGTTATCAAATTGCAGATAAGCTATTGCTACCTGAGTTTGTCGGCCTGATGTTATCTATAATTTTATTTAATCATTCATTCATGCATTCATTCATTCATTCTTTCACTGGGTACCTATTATGTTGGGGATTGTATGTGGCACAGTAGGGAAAGCAAAGATGATTAAGACATCATCCCTGCCTACTAAAATATATAGTCTAGTGGCTTTTATATAAAACATTCTTAGATTTGGCCTTTACTGTAATAATATGTTGGTCCCTTAACTATTTTACATGCAAGGGGTCTAAATATTGTTCTTATGATCAGATTTTTAATTTGTATTTTAGTGTTCTGTATACTGAATTTAATGTAATGCTAATACCTTTAAACAGATTATAATCCCTAAAAGATACAGTAAAATATTATAAATATAAATATAAAATATTATGGTAAGCAACTTTATCAAAAACTTTTTATAGATTTAATACTGATTTTTAATCATATCACCCTCTTTCCTTTCATCTGATTCCTTCTTTATTTGGGAGAGGAGATGGGAAAGGAAAATTGACATTTAGTAGTGAAAATCCAGTGTGAATAGAAAACCCAACAGAAGTCTTTTGGCTTCCGCCTGGTTTCTAGTTCTATAAAATGCAAGATTAGGAGCCATAGGAGGTGAAGGTGGAAAGACATGCAGGTGCCTACTGTGAAATGTCTTCATCATATATATGCCATGCTAAGGAGCTAGAAATGAGGTAGGATCCACTAAAGGGTTTTAAGTGAGGAAATGAAAACTTAGTTCTGTTGAGAAAAACAAACAAACAAACAAACAAAAACAAAAACATTTCACGTAAAGTGAAGGGACTAGAGTCTGTGAGACCAGACAATTAACAGTAATCAGGATGAAGTACAGTGTGGGCCTCAACTGAAACAGTAGCTATGAAGCTGTGAGGAACATCAAGAAGGATGGATTCTAGAGATTTTTAGTAAGTGGCATTGATTTTTAGAAGGTGGAATTTGGGGACTGCCTAGATGGGAGTTGGGTGCCATTAAGGAAAAAGAGAAGTTTAGGGTGACTCTTAAGATTTTTGTTTGAGGACCTGAGTAGTGCTGTTCATGGAGGAAAGGATTATTTTAGGAGACACAGGTTGCTGGCCATTCTGAGGTCAGGGAGAAGGTGAGGGCGGGAGATAAGGAAGGATATAATTTAGTTGAACTTCCAACATAAATTTACTTTACTTTGAGAAACTGTGGTGTGAACCGGTGACCTGAAAGAGTAAAAATTGTGATAAGTCTGCCATGCTGAAGCAGGCTAAGGAGAGTGAATTTCATGGGAGAGTATTAATTAGGGAATTCTAATGGAAAATAGAAAGTTTAGAATCTGGTCTTTATTCTTATAATCATTGTTTGCCAGATTTTCCTTAATGACAGCTTTCCCCATTTCTGCTACCCAGAAGCTTATGGTTTTGGTTAAATGTTTTAACCTTACGATGTGTCTGGGAGTCCTCAGGGAGCAGCTACTTTAAGGAGTTCTTTATGTGAGGAGTCAGGATGGAAATGAAGGCAAGTTCAAGTATTAGCCATATGAATTGCTAGTTAAATAACCTTGTACAAACTACTTAACTTTTTTGAGTTTCCATTTTCTCACCTCTAATAGAGGGTTGAATCAGATGATCTCTGAAAACCTTTTATCAGTAAAAATCCTATGATTTTATGACCCTGTGAATAGCATAACTACACCTATAGGATTACCATCTTTGGAAACTTTAACAAACGACTTCCAGTGACACCTGGTGATTGAACACATTTTTCCTTGTTTCCTCCTAGTAAGGAACTAAAATTATAAATAGTAGACTAAAAAATAAAGGACTAAAAGAAATGTATTAAGCATAAGGAAGAGGAAGCAACACAGGAAAGAGATAGAATTTTTGGAATATATAAAGGGGATGGAAGAATTAGTAGAACTGAGAAAGCTAAGATGCTTGGAGAGTGTTATGCCAAGGAGAAAACAAGTCAGTTCATGCTCCAGAACTGGCTCAAGAATTGAAAGACAATAGCTGAAGTAAAAATAAATTATAATTAATGTACTCAGAGAGATAGGAAAGATAGTACTTCCATGAAACATGACAGGATGATAAAAAAAAAGAATAATTAGAGAATAAACATTCTTATAATACTGATGAAATAACTTTAATAAAAGGATTGAAATTTTCCTGAAAATAGAGCAAAAAAATGAAATAAATGGAAAATGGAGAGAAAACATAAAATCAGACAAATAATATAACAAGCCCCAAATCTGATTAATAGTTCCAGAAAATAGGAGAGAGCAAAGAAGATTATAAGGAAGGAATGGTCATAAAATTATATTATAAAAACTTTCAGAATTGAAGGACATTAGTTTCTAGTTTGAGAGAGTTTGCTGGGTGCCCATAAAAAATGTAAAGCAGATCTATATCAAGGTCTATAACTGGAAGATTTTAGACTATCAGCAATATATACATAGTAGAAGCTTATAGTTAGAAAATATAGACCTTACACCTTGGCTTAAGAATGAGACTAGTATCTGACTTTTTTTTTTTTTTTTTTATAGCTACATTCAAAGCTGGCAGATGTGGCTTTAAAATTCTGAGGGAAAATCACTTTTAACTTGTAATTCTATATCTAGTCAAACTATTAATTAGGTGTGAGAGCAGGAAAAAGACATTTTTAGACAACTGATCCTCAAATTTTACCTTCCATTATTGCTTTCTCAGGAATCTTTTGGAGGATGTGCTACATCCAAATGAGGAGAAACTGAGAAGGAAAGAGGAAGACAGAGGATTCAGGAAATAGATGATGATAATGAGGTGAGAAAGGTCAAGAATTGACAAAGCCGTGCATTGGTCTAAAGAGTAACCAGTCCCCTTAGTTGGGCAGGAAGATGAAAAACTTCAGAAATGGATATGTTCAGAAGGAAGAATTAGAATTGACAGGATGCTTCATCTGAAGGATGTGAAATATATTCAGACACGTTGTAGAGGCTTGGAATGGGGTGAAAGTGGCAGTATTAACTGTAGGAAGGATACATTGTTACTTAAGGAAGGAAATGTATTAAAAATGTACTAGCTGGCTGAATATTGGGAGGATGAAAGGAAGGAAAGTGGGTTTATAAGAGAGCTAAGTCTTTATCTTTTGTGATAGGAAAGTAATAGATTGTCTATAACATACAAATAAAAATTAAGAATATAATTATATTATTTAGAGATAAAGAGATTAACACTAGAAATAATTTTGACGGGGAATCTCAAAGGTTGGGATATGGGCTGCCATTTTTCTTTTTAAATCTTGTGGTACTATATAGTAAACTATTTGGATGTACTACTTTGGAAACAATGAGAAATTATAATTTTAAAATTTAGATTAGAAGTATTTTGAGTTTTGATTTTCTTCATATAGAAGAGTAACTCTTGATGAAGTATAAATATTTTAGTTATCTGGAGGAACTAAATAGTTTATACCTTGCCATTGCTAACATTTGGCCATTCTGTTTCTTGAGAATATTATTCGGAGGGGTTTCCTCTTATCCCTACAAGCAAGGTACACATACTGTTTGCATGGTGAAAGTTATGGTGAGAAATCTTAAAGTTGTTGCTACAATTCTCAGACCTGAAGTATACGTTCCAAATAAAAGACAGTTAGTGTTACTAAGGGGTATGGAGAAATAGAAACACCATGGGTAAACTTCCATTTGAAGTTTGGTAGATATAGTCGTATAGGGCAAATTAAATATAGTTTATCTGTTTAGCAAAGAATAGTGTCCCCTCATTCCAAGTAGTCTAAATACTTAAGATTTTTTCCTATCAAAACTTCACATGGCTAGTTCATGCATTCTCATGGAATGCATTTAACTGTTCACTGACTCATTACCTATTCATCTATAGCTAATGTAAAACCACTTTTGCTGTGGTTTACAAAAATATGGAGGTTATGTGATTCAGTGCATGCAGTTCAAAATTTAGATTATCTTTCAATAATAAAAAAATGCTTTGCCAAAAATCCAATATGAGTGTGCTCAAAATATCAAGTGCCTTTTGAAGTTTTTAAATAAAAAGCTTCAACAACAAAACCCAACAATAAACAAACAAAAACCCCCAGAACATGTCTTGTAAACAAAAGGGTTTAGCAGACATTCTTAAACCTCCTTGAAAGAATTTTTAGAACATAAGAGAGGCAGAAACAGAGACCGAGGTAGAAAAAGGGAATTTCTCCTTGATTTTTTTTTTTTAAACCAAGGACATTTGGTGTTGAGAGGAGGAGGAAGAGAGAAGTAATGAAGAAAGAACATGATTTGTCTCAAAGATTTATTTTATAATTGATTGTAGCTTATAAAGGTTTGCATTGATGGTTGTATGGGAGGAAGAATTCTAAGTTTCAATGCTGACACTTTGAAGAGTTGCCCTGTTGTTGCAGCTGCTTGGGCAGCCTTGCTCAAACATCAATGGTGCATTGTGGCAGCTTGCTCTGCTTCCCTGTTTCTGATGGACATTCTCCAGGCAGTGAAGGGCAAAGGGGCTGGCAATGCTGGTAACTGGCATAATAGAAGTTGTTGGACCAGTTTGGAGTCTATGTGTGTGAACTGAACACTTAATGACAACTTCTGTATTATGGTCAGTCTAAGTTCAGGGTCAGAAAGTACTTTCTGGTCAATTAATAGAGATGGGAAGATAGATAGATATAGATATAGATATAGATATAATCTCTTTTTTGTGGCATAGAGTGCATATTATTTAGTTTTTATGTAGTGATTGGTAGAAGGGGCTGTTTATAGCCTAAAAAAAGTTCAGTAGATACTCAGATACAAGTAAACTGAAATATTTCCATCATAAATAATTATCTTTTAGTGTTCATTATACTTAATTATTGATCTTTTAGGTTATCCTAATTAAACATTTTCTGCTATTTGTGAAAATCTGTTCCATTTTTTCAGCTT
The DNA here is from genome assembly GCF_024610735.1 of Ursus americanus. Taxonomy (NCBI): domain Eukaryota; kingdom Metazoa; phylum Chordata; class Mammalia; order Carnivora; family Ursidae; genus Ursus; species Ursus americanus. Next base: position 41,891,757 of record NC_142130.1, read on the forward strand.
TTTTCCTGTATATCCAATAACACTCTAATTTATTCTTTTAGAATCATAAATTTTATAAGGGATATGAAAAGTCACCTCATACTAAATAGAGCCATTATCTGGAAGAATATGGCATAATTTTAAGAGGTGATACAGAGAAGGAAGAACTGATGAACATTTACTTTGTTTATATTTTTTCTGCTAAGAGGAAAAAATCTTCAAATTGGAAGAAGGAAATGGAAATTAATGATTGAATTAATTGCTAAGGGGTTATTTTGGCAAATTTAAAATCAAAGTCCAGAGGGTTTGGCAAATTCTATTCCAGAATGATAATACTAACCATAATTTTTGGAAAAAAAAAAAAAGCACCCCGCACATTTATATAATGTTTTTTTCAGTGTTGTCAACATATATTTTCACTACATCCTTATAGTGATCCTGAGAAGTAGCCACTACTACTTTGAAGAGCAGACACTAGGTCATACCTTTTTATTAACTCTCATTTATTATTCACTATACCCAAGAAGACACTATTATTTCCATTTATAGATGTTAGCTGAATTTAAATACATTTTTTTAACTCATAGCTATCCATCAGAGCACCTGAAATCCAAACCTGGGGCATTTTTCTCCAAAGGCTATGCTTTTTCCACTGAAATTCATGGCTTCTAGACATGATCACATTTGGAGAGTTGCAATGTATAAAATACCAGATATAAGCAAATGTGTAAAATCTTAAAGGTAAAATAAAGATGAATTCTGTAATCTACGGAGTTAACTTTATCTCTGGCAAAATTCTGAAGTGAATTAATCAGTTCATCCATGTCAATTAAATATCATTGAATGCTTTAAACATTTCAATTAAAAGATAGAGATAGACTAGAAAAAAAATAGCCAACCATATGCTGTTTATAAGATTACTATAGTACATAGAAAAATAGAGATAGATTAAAAATGAAAGGATGGGAAAAAATATACCAAACAAACATTAATCATAAGAAAGCTGGAGTAGCTATATTAATAACAGAAAAAAGTACAGTTCAGGACAAAGAATATTGCCATAGATAAAGAGGACATGCATATCCTAAAAATGTATGCATCTAATAACAGCTTCAAAATAAGGGAAACAAAAACTAATGAAAATGAGAGAAAAAATGGATAATTATACTTGGAGATTTAAACACACTTCTCAGTAATTGATAGAGTAAATATAGAAGAAAACAGTAAAGATGTAAAAGACTTAAATAACAGAATCAACCAATTTGATTTAATCTCCATTTATAGAATCTTACATCCTGCAGTAGCAAAATACACATTCTTTTGAAGTACACATGGAACATTCACCAAGATGATCATATGCTGGGCCTTAAAGCAAGTCTCGATAAATTTTAAATGATTGAAATAAAATATATTGTTTATACAGAACAGAATTAATTTAGAAATGAAAAGCATAGAGAAAGGTGGGAAGGGCTGAGATGGTAGAATACTAGGGGGACCCTAGGCTTTTCTTGTCCCTCAAATACAGCTGGGTAAATACCAAATCATTCTGAATACCCAAGAAATCAATTTGAGGATTGATTTTGTGCAGAACAAACTGCACAACTAGAGGGAGAGAAGAGGCCACATCATAGAAGGTAGGAGTTGTGGAGGCATGGTTTGGGGGAGAAACAGATTGCAAGTGCTGAAGAGAGGAGGGACCCCTTGTTGCAGAGAGGCATGCATGAGAAAGAGAGAGAGTGGGAGAGAGAGAGAGGAGCATGCGGGGAATTGCACAAGAAAAACACCTTTCCAAAGCTATTGACTGGGAAAATGAGAGAGGCTGATTTTCGAGAGTTTTGACAACCATCGGGGCTCAAAGACTGAAGTTTTGGAGGTCCATGGCATGGCTGTTTTCGAGCCCTAAGGGCACTGCCGTGCTCCTATGGAGGAGGGCAGATCACCTGGGGGCAGGTGGCACGATCTGAGGATCCCCTGGGATGTACTGGGAGAGAAGGTTCCCCTTTCTTGGAGTGCACCTGGGAGAGGTGGCATTACCTCTCTGGGGACAAAAGAGTCGGCAGACTCCAATTCCCTCCCCTGCCCCTTAGCATAAACTAACTTCAGTAAGCAGCACAGCACCAACAGTGGCAAGTCTAAATTGCTAACACCAAGCCTGGCCACCCTGCACTCTGCTGGCACTGCTTTTCTTGCATAAGTGTGCCTGAGAACTAGAGCACTGGGCCCCTCCCCAGAAGACCAACACAAACACCCCCCCCCTTCCTCTGTGGGTACCATGCCTACTGACCATAGAGTTCTGCAAGCCTTCAGCTCTACTGAAAATGGCATCAGATCTCTTTTAACAGCAGACCAGAGCACACCTAGTTAAAACTCACCACACTCTGGCCAAGGTCCAAACTGCCACTGCAGGCAAAGGAAACTGCAGAGAACCGACCTGAGGAAAAAAGCAGCTAAAACACAGCAGCAGAATGCACACAACATACTCCAGAGACACCTCCTAAAGCACCAGGCCCTGAACAGTATATGACTTTCTTCATAAAGCCATTAGTCTCAGGAGCAGTAAATTTAATGGGCTTTCCTAAAACACAGAAGAAGACAGAAACTTAGACAAAATGCCAAGACAGAGGAATTCATCCCAAAAGAAAGAACAGGAAAAGGTCATGGCCAGGGATCTAATTGAAACAGATGTAAGTAATATGCCTGATCCAGAATTTAAAGCAACAATCATAAGGATACTAGGTGGGCTTGAGAAAAGCATAGAAGACACCAGGGAATCCCTTACCACAGAGATAAAGAGTCTAAACACTAGTCAAGCCGAAATGAAAATCGCAATAGCTGAGATTCGAAACAAACTGGATTTAATGACAGAATGAATAAGTGATATAGAAGATAAAATTATGGAAAATAATGAAGCTGAAAAGAAGAAGGAAGGAAAAATATTGGAATGTAGACTTGGGGAACTCAGTGACTCCATGTAGCATAGTAATATTCATATCATAAGAGTCCCCGAAGAAGAGGAAGAAGAAGAAGAAGAAGAAGAAGAAGAAGAAGAAGAAGAAGAAGAAGAAGAAGAAGAAAGAAAGAAAGAAAAAGGGGCAGAAGGTTTATTTGAGCAAATTATAGCTGAAAACTTCCTTAATCTTGGGAAGGAAACAGACATCCAAATCCAGGAGGCACAGAGAACTCCCATCAAAATCAACAAAAGCAGGCCAACTCCAAGACATATTGTAATTAAATTTGCAAAATATAGAGATAAAAAATTCTAAAAGCCACAAGACAGAAAAGTCCCTAACTTAACAAGGGGAGACAAATAAGGTTAGCAACAGATCTAGCCACAGACACTTGGCAGGCAAGAAGAGTGGCATGATATATTCAATGTACTGAATGGGAAAACTATGCAGCCAAGAATGCTCTATCCAGCAAGGTTATCATTCAGAATAGAAGGAGAGATAAAAAGTTTCCCAGACAAACAAAAACCTAAAGGAGTTTGTGACCACTAAATCAGCCCTGCAAGAAATATTGAAGACTCCTTTGAGTGGGAAAGAAAGACCAAAAGTGACAAAGCCTAAAAAGGAACAGAGACAATCTCCAGAAACAATGACAAAACAAGTAATAAAATGACACTAAATTCATATCTATCAATAATCACTCTGAATGTAAATGGACTAACTGCTCCAATCAAAAGACATAGGTGTCAAAATGGATAGAAAAACAAGACCTATCTATGTGCTGCCTCCAAGAGACTCATTTTAGACCTAAAGACACCTGCAGATTGAAAGCAAGGGATGGAGAACCATTTATCATGGTAATAGACATCCGAAGAAAGCCAGAGTAACAATACTTGTATCAGACAAACTAGATTTTAAACCAAAGACTGTAATAAGAGATGAAGAAGGACACTATATCATAATAAAGGGGTCTGTCAAACAAGAAGAGTTAAATTTATTCTCCCAACTTGGGAGCACCCAAATATATAAAACAATAATAAACAGAGAGGAAATCATTGATAATAATACAATAATAGTAGGGGACTTTAATACCCTACTTATATCAATGGACAGATCATCTAAGCAGAAAATCAGCAAGGAAACAATGACTTTGAATGACACACTGAACCAGATGGACTTAACAGATATATTCAGAACATTTCATCATAAAGCAGCAGGATACACATTCTTTTCGAGTGCACCTGAGATATTCTCCAGAATAGATCACACACTAGGTCAAAAATTAGGCCTCAACAAGTACAAAAAGATTCAGCTCATACCATGCATATTTTCTGACCACAATGCTATGAAACTTGAAGTCAACCACAAGAAAAAATTTATATCCTACTAAAAATGAATGGTCAACCAGGAAATTAAAGAAGAAATTAAAAAAAAACATGGAACCAAGTGAAAATGAAAACATGATGGCCCAAAACTTTTGGGATGCAGCAAAAGTGGTCATAAGAGGGAAGTATATAGCAATATAGGCCTACTTCAAGAAGCAAGAAAAATTTCAAATACACAACCTAACTTTATACCAAAAGGAGCTAGAAAAAGAACAACAAATGAAGCCTAAAGCCAGCAGAAGAAGGGAAATAATAAAGATTAGGGCAGAAATAAATGATATAGAAACAAACAAAAAACCCCACAGTAGGACAGATCAATGAAACAAGGAGCTAGTTCTTTGAAAAATTAATAAAATTAATAAGCCCCTAGCCAGACTTATCAAATAGAGAAAGGATCCAAACAAATAAAATCATGAATGGGATAGGAGAGATCACCACCAACACCACAGAAATACAAACAATTATACAGAATATTATGAAAAAATTATATGCCAACAAATTGGGCAATCTGGAAAAAAATGGATAAATTCCTAGAAACATATAAACTACCAAAACTGAAACAGGAAGAAATAGAATACTTGAACAGATGAATAGACAGCAAAGAAATCGAATCAGTAATCAAAAATCTCCCAACGAACAAAAGTCCAGGGCCATATGGCTTCACAGGGGAATTCTACCAAACATTTAAAGAAGATTTAACACCTGTTCTTCTCAAACTGTTCCAAAAAATAGAAGTGGAAAGAAAACTACCAAACTCATTCTACAAGGCCAGAATTACCTCGATTCCAAAACTAGACAAAGACTCCATTAAAAAGGATAATTACAGACCAGTATCCCTGATGAACATGGATGCAAAAATTCTCAACAAATATTAGCAAATCAGATCCAACAGTACATTAAAAGAATCATTTACCACGATCAAGTGAGATTTATTCCTGGGTTGCAAGGGTGGTTCAATATTTGCAAATCAATCAATGTGATATACCACATTAATAAAAGAAAGGATAAGTACCATATGATCCTTCCAACAGATACAGAAAAGCATTTGACAAAGTACAGAATCCATTCTTGATAAAAACCCTCAACAAAGTATGGATAGACAGAACATAACAACATTATAAAGGCCAAATATGAAAGACCCACAGCTAATACAGTCCTCAGTGGGGAAAAACTGAGAGCTTTTTCTCTATGTTCAGGGACAAGACAGGGATGTCCATTCTCACCACTTATTTAACATAGTACTGGAAGTCCTAGCCCCAGCAATCAGACAACAAAAAGAAATAAAAGTCATCCAGATTGACAAGGAAGAGGTCAAACTTTCACTATTTGCAGATGACGTGATCCTCTGTAGAAAATCCAAAGACTCCACAAAAATTTGCTAGAACTGATACATGAATTCAGTCAAGTAGCAGGATACAAAATCAACAAACAGAAATCTGTGGCATTTCTATACACCAATAACGAAGGAGCGGAAGGATAAATCAAGAAATCAATCCCATTTACAATTGCACCAAAAACCATAAGAGAGCTAGGAATAAACCTAACCAAACCGGTAAAAGATCTGTGCTCTGAAAACTATAGAACACTTATGACACAAAGAAATGCAAAAACATTCCTTGCTCATGGGTTGGAAGAACAAATATTGTTAAAATGTCTCTATTAACCAAAGCAATCGACACATTTAAGTAATCCTTATCAAAATACCACCAGCATTTTTCACAGAGCTAGAACAAACAATCCTAAATTTTGTGTAGAACCACAAAAGACCCTGAATAGCCAAAGCAATCTTGAAAAAGAAAGGAAAAGCTGGAGGCATCACAATTCCAGACTTCAACTATATGACAAAGCTTTAGTGATTAATACAGTATGGGTACTGGCACAAAACAGACACATAGATCAATGGAACAGAATAGAAAACCCAGAAATGGACCCTACAGCTACATGGTCAACTAATCTTCGACAAAGCAGGGAAGAATATCCAGTGGAAAAAAGTCTCTTCAACAAATAGTGTTGGGAAAACTGGACCACTTTCTTACGTCATACACACAAATAACTTCAAAATGGATGAAAAATCTAAATGTGAGATAGGGAACCATCAAAATCCTAGCAGAGAACACAGACAGCAACCTCTTTGACAATGGCTGTAGCTTCTTCTTCTTCTTCTTCTTCTTCTTCTTCTTCTTCTTCTTCTTCTTCTTCTTCTTCTTCTTCTTCTTCTTCTTCCTATCCTTCTCCTTCTTCTTCTTTTTTTAAATATTATGTTAGTCACCATATAGTACTTCATTAGTTTTTGATGTAGTGTTCCATACTTCATTGTTTGCATATAACACCCAGTGCTCATTGCAATACGTTCCCTCCTTAATACCATCACCGGGCTAACCCATCCCTCCATCCCCCTTCCCTCTGAAACCCTCAGTTTGTTTCCTGGAGTCCATAGTCTCTCATGGTTTGTCTCCTCCTCTGACTCCTCCCCCCCGCTTGCGGTAGCAACTTCTCACTACACATGCTTCCAGAAGCAAGGGAAACAATCAAAACTAAAAGGCAGCCTATGGAATGGGAGAAGATATTTGCAAATGACAAATGTGATAAAGGGTTACAATCCAAAATCTATAAAGAACATAAAAACCTCTTTCATCCAGTAAATAAGCAGATAATGTATGAAAATGTGAACAAAATATTTATCTTCCTATGGTTTTGGATTGACTTTAGCTTTTTGTTGTTCTAATTGAATTTTGTAGTAACTGTCATTTTATTACCATCCTTTTATTGTTACTCTTTTCTGTAGATAAAACTACATAGTAATATTCTAGGCATATGTCCATATTAGTTGATGTATTAATCATAGCCTTTAATCAGAACTAGCATCCATACATAAAAATTTTGTTAAAAAGTTCCCTAAATTTATATGCTAATTAGCCTATATTTGTGGGATGGTATGTGCTTGAATCTTTATGGCAGGGATTATAGAAAGTGAAATGATTGTGAGATGTAGAGGATCGATCATGTAAATGCACATATTCCCAAGTTATCTTAATTTGTAAAGTGTATTATAAATTGTCTTTGCATAACTTGTTTGATAATGTAATACAAATTTTGATTTCAAAGAGAGGATGGAAGAGAACTTAGTTCATTCACTCACTTATTTAATCATATAGTTGTCAAATTCCATAGATACCCCCAAGTAAGATATCTGATTGTAAGTCAGTGGATTCCCTTTTTTATCATGGAAAAAGAAAACTTTGGGGGGGAACTTTCGATGCAATAAATAAATGTTTACTTGACTACCATGCTAATTTAGTAACATATGTATAATTAAAAATAGTGTCACATAAATTATATCAATATTATTTTTTCTTTTCTAATTTTATAGAAGTTATATTCACATTCTTCACATTTTTAAAATTAGCATCTTTTTCAAAATTTTCTTGTCTATCTTTAGTTTTACTTAAGTTTAATTTAGTTATAGCATATTTTAAATCCAGATGTGATGCTATCACTTAAAATGTTATCATAAGACACAAATGACATTTGCATAACCCTAGGGGATTCTTTTTAACACTGTCCCTCAAGTTCATATCATGACCTCTATGAGGTAACAATATAATTCTTTGCTTTTCTAAGTGATGTTTGAAAGTCTTATTTACATTGACATCTAATACATTTGTGAATTAAATTGCCAGGAAGAAACACTAAACATGCATTAATTTTTTTGTCTTCATTTTTTTTTAAAGATTTTATTTATTTATTTGACAGAGATAGAGACAGCCAGCGAGAGAGGGAACACAAGCAGGGGGAGTGGGAGAGGAAGAAGCAGGCTCATAGCAGAGGAGCCTGATGTGGGGCTCCATCCCATAACGCTGGGATCACGCCCTGAGCCGAAGGCAGACGCTTAACCGCTGTGCCACCCAGGCGCCCCTGTCTTCATTTTTTAACTATTCTATCAGAGTGACCTGTAAGACCATCCAAAACTAAAACCGATTGAAGTCATTTCTAGCTAATATCTCTTTCCCAAATAGTAGTTTGTTGTTTAAAATAAAGTAATTGGGAATGTGTTTCATAATATGGAACCTCTCTTCTGAGAAATAATGTTGAGTAAACAGTTTGCCTCGTATCCTGATATTTACCATATTTAGTCATTACTTCCTATTTGTCCAAATGCTAGAGGTATAAAAGTAATCACCAAATGCTCCCTGTCCTCAGAGAACATGTGGTATAGAGGGAGAGACTGGTAGGTCATCAGATATTTTCAATACTGTACAGTAATTGCTATTGAAGCAAATTACTACAGAGAGGTATAGAGGCATATAGGATGGGCACCTAACCCAAGCCAGGAAAATCTTCCTATAGGACATGATGGGCAAAATGGCACTGAAAAGGTAAGTCGAAATTAGCCAGAGGAGGAAGTGTTAATGGTACTATAGGAAGAAGAAATAGCTTGTTCAAAAGCTTGGAAATTAAAAAAAAAAAAAAAGAAAAAAGACCAAAAACAAAACAAAACATAAACAAAACAGAGTGTGTGACAGGTTCATTGGTGTGCAGACTCTTCAATGTAGCTGGAGTGAAGTTTGCAGGTGAGAGTGTGTGAACGTGTGAAAGATGAAGTTATAGACGTAAGCTAGAACATGCATGGGTTACTATAAATCCCTTTTTAGATAGAAATCTTTAATGTATATTCTTGTAGATCATTCAAAATTGCTATTTTAAGACAAGTGTTTAAGAAATGCTCAATTAAAATGTAAATAAAAATTTAAAAGTAGTCACATCGTTACAAAGGGCAGATTATTGGTTTTACTTCCTATGTATGTGAGCAAAGACTGATGAATGACCTTTCACAGTAGTCCTTAATACTTAAACTCTGTGATAGTAACAGTTGTTGAGTTTGATTCATTTTGTGAAACTTACGGCTGCTTTGAAATGTACACAGTAATAATCATCTCAACATTTGGTTTAATTCAGCCAAGATTATTTATTTTACCCGACAAAACAGACACTTCTGTTGGGATATTATTACAATTATCATTATCATTTACATATGAACCCAAGGCCCTGACTTTGGCATAGGCTTTAAACCATATTAAGTAGGGTGAAATAGATAAGGGGATTAAGAGTACACTTAACCATGATGAGTAATGTATAGAATTATTGGATCATTATATTGTACACCTGAAACTAATATAACACTGTATGTTAATTATACTAAAGTAAAAAAAAAATTAAGGGCTGACTCAGTAACAGGTTTTGTGGGGTCAGCCTCCAGGAGAAGGAGTTCAGAGGTTATCAAAGAACAATGAAGCAGAGAGGCCTTAATGAAAGTCCTCTAAAGAACCCACAAGAGCAGCTTGCAGGGAGAAAGATATAAGTAAGCATGTCACACACGGACATCATTAAGAACCCAGAGAGAGCTGAATAAGCAGCACCCAGATAAGCAAAAGAATTTTGCCCCTTTCCTTTTACTTGCCTACCTACCTCCATCACTGATCCTAAAAAAGACCCAGGAAAACAGGAGATGGAAAAATGAAGAATAAGAGCTTCATATTATTGAACGCATTGGGGAGGGGAGATGGGCAAGAAACTGTTCCCTATATCAACTCTCATTGACTTGTGTCCATTTAATAAATCTGGTTGCATAATTTTGAAAAATAAAATTAAAAAATAAAAGGACTTGAGGTTGTCTCAGAATGGACACACTTATGCTGAGGACTTTTTTCTTTTAGCCAAACTAATTCAGGAATAAAGAGAAATTGGATTGAAATAAAAATAATAGATTTTTCTTATGTGTGTGGATAAACTTCAAGTAAAAAGAGAATTGGTATTTGATATAAAAATTTTATCAGCTATTAATAATTATTTGTTTGGTTTATTCCAACATCATGATCACAATGTTACAGGATTTCTATTCCCTCAGTACCTGAGGTTCTTGGGCACGCTACTTCGAAGAATGAAAAGGTAGGCAAGATGAAGAGTGGTGGGCAACAACGCAAAGTTTATTAAGTGATAGTACAAAGCTCCCCAAAGAGGGATGGGACCTGAGAGGGTTGCTTTTTTGGCGGTTAAATCTAGGTGTTCTTATGAGCTCTTTTGTGGAATTATCCTAGCATCCAGGTGTGGGCCTCTTGTGGATTTGTTGCTAAGGCATGCCAATCAGGGCTTTGATCACACACCCATCCACCTATTGGGTTATTGTTCATGTGTTGATAGTCTTTTGAGCTGACATTTGGTGACTAACTGCCTCAACTTGTGACAGTGTCCAATGTTTTATGGTTAATTTTTTTGTCTCAGGATGTTTTGCAGAAGTCATTTCTGCAGAGGATGCTAGACAGGATGCTATTGTGGTCTTGTCTAAGCTGTAAAACAGGATGCCAGTGCTGTTTTGACTTAGCTGTCCCTACTCTATACCTTCTTGTTGGGGACCCTGGCCCTGACTACCTAATTGTCCAACTAACTCCTAACAGTACTGTCTCTGGGATCAGGGAATTGCCACAATTCCAAGTAACTACACAGGCACCAAGACTTGTAAACATCCAATTCCATCATATGTAAGGTAAACATATGTATAAGAGCAAACTATTTACCACCAATTAAATCATGATTTGTTTGTGTTGAGTAAATTGTGACAACATTCTGACATAGGTCTATATTCTTTTTCTTTTTTTTCATACTCTTTGTTTTTCCGGTGTTTCCTATAAATTATAAGAATTCCAACCTTATATCAGAAAACCCTCAGAATTTAGTAAGTAGGGACATAAGTCATAGTCTGTACTCTTGAGTACATTTCTTTCTAAGGCAATTTTGGTTGCAGTATGTATAGAGTAAGCAAAATCAGCAGGAGAATAGGAGGTTATATTTTCTCACTACCTGTCTATAGAACATCCACATGTGGGACAGAAAAGTCTTGCATTCCCAAAAACAGAACCTCTTACAGTGTCCCGTTAGTGAGTACTTCATTAACAATTCAAACATTATATCAATACTGCAGTAGAAAAAAAAATGAAGAAAAGAATTGATGAAAAGTAATACCAAGGGAGAAGGAAAGTACCTATTGGTTTTGAAAGAACTCCCACTTCATATCTATAATCTTCTTTGCTCTTGGTTCTACTACCATAGCTTCTTGGCCTCCCATTTTGCACTATGTTTAAAGAAGTCATGGTACTGTGACTGAAGTGTGTGGCTATTAGAAAGTGGGAATTTACATTCAGATTTGTATCTTCAGGTGCCACACACATGCATGAGTTTGCTGTAAAATAAAACTAACATTTGGGAAGAAAATCTTCTGAAATCATATCTATGATGCGGTATTCTGTTCTGCTTGTTTGTTTGAGCTATTGCTCAAGAGAAGTCCTTTTCAGATACCATACAAGCCATTCTGTACCAAGGAAGCCCACTTTTATATAGACTAGACTAGACTGCATCTGAGTTTTATTACTCAAGAGATCCATTGAATGTGATTATGTCTGGTGCTTTCTTTCAGTGTTTCATAACAAAGTATTTGGATGAAGCATGTTTCTTAGTCAGAGATAAAGGCAAGGAGGACTGTTTATGATGTGAATGGGTTGCTACTGAAAGTGTCTCAATTACTTACTTACTTTTTTAATGTGCAATAAAGATCTGTCTTCCCTGCATCACCTGTCCTAACTCAGACTTAGAGTTTTTGTCCTTTTATAAGAGTTTCCCTCATTTGTTGCCTGTGGACCTGACAATTTATCAAGGGGCCCATGAATTTCGGTAGTTTTAGAGAAAAAAAAAAGCAATGAAATAAGTTTGTTCAGGTTCATTTTGCAATCATTTCACAACATAAATTATATTTTCACAAGCTTTTGTATATGTACATATGTATTGTTCACATATTCATATTGCAAAGAGTTTATCTCAACTAATAGTGGGATACAGTATATGTCATATCATAGCTAAGATGTCTTTATGAAAGTTTCAGATTGTTGTTCTTTTTCTCTTATAGTCCCAGTTCACAAAAATTTATTAGTAGTTAAAATTAGGTTCATTGAAATATAAAAATAGGTGAAAATTTTAAATAATAATAATAACATTATAAATATAGTGAATATTCTGGAACAATATTGAATGTATATTTGGTATATGTTGGTAAAGTGAACATGGGGGTGTGATGATTTCATACAAGTACTTTAAAAATACAAGTGGAAGAGCCTAATGATGAGTATCAGCAGTTCTCTCCTCCTAGTTCCTAGTGTTGTCTCTCTCAAACTTTGTCAGATAATCAAAGGAAGCTACTGAAACTTTTTTGTCCTTTTTAATGGTTTCTGGTACAAAAAACTTGATGACTTTTGTTGCCAAGGGTGAAAAGATCAAAACTACAAAGGCTTAATTCAGAGTGGTACTCCTCAAAGCAAAAACAGATACAAGTAATGCACAGGATTGCTTTAAAACCTGGTAAATCAACCTTAAAGTTAGTGGCAAATCAGCTTCAAGACAAAGGAGAAGAAACTGTTGATAAGATTCCTTTATCAAACCACATTGTTTGATTTTGGATTACATCAGCACATTAATGCGTTGTGGAAAAATAGATACCGTCTAATGTATGTGCTAGCAGATAATTAAATTTCAAGTTGGAAGGTCTAAATCAGCTCTTGGCATTTGTGCCAAGAATATCTGAGGGAGAAGTGCTTGATGACTTTTTGTTCTGCTTATCACTAAAACCCCATATTCTACAATAGAGATTTGTGTTTGTTTTTAATAATGATTTTCTGAGCTGTGATGTTTACTGGAAGTGTCATTGTTACAGTAGGGAGCAGGGAATCTTGCCCATAGCAAGGTGAAGTTTTGTTATACATGAATCAAAATGGTTTCTCTTGAAATTCAATTCATAAACTACCTTGGCAAGTACGAATGAGGAAGAGAAATAATTCTTCATAATACTAATAATGCCTATAAAGACTATTCCTATAATTGCAAGTAATATCATTAAGTTGTATGTATCAGTTCTTAAATAGCCTTAACTTATTAATTTAAAGTGAACATGATTTTTAGTTGAGATGAGAAAGCAGAACTTTTTTAGAGTACAAAACCTGGTGCTAATTTCTTCTTTAGAAATTTAGTTTTAGAAAAGTATAGTTTCTTTGTATTTTTTAGTGGATATAAATATTATTTGTTTAATTCAAATGACAGTAACTGTTGTTTTACTTATAATAATGGTGTGTGCTTCTTGTACAAAATGAAGCTGCTACAAAAAGTTATATAGGCAAAAGAAAAATCTATATATGCATATATAAACATATATATTTTATATATGCATATACAAAAATAGGATCATACGCTGTATGTTTTGTGGTTGGTTGAACTTTGATATAAAGAGATAGAGGAAGAATGTTCAAGATGACTAACTGAATGAATGGGATTGATCAGTTCTTCCAGAACATAGAACCCTGAGTCCCACAGAGCTTTTTGTGACCCTATATGTGGCATGAAGATACTTCAGTGAGGTAACATCTATCAGAGGAAGCCCAAAATATGATTTGCTGCTTTTCCCCCTGTCTCCTGGTATAGCACACTGCTTTCTGAGATTGATGTTGGAAGAATATTCTTACTTCTTATTCACAGGAACACCGTGTCCCTTCTGTTGCACCGTTAGGCCCTATATCCATGCAGAACAGCAAGAGCTCTAACAGCACCAACAAATACTTGCGTGCATATTGTGTTACTGTTTTAGGCTCCTTACAAGCATTATTTCATTTAACCCTCATAATATCCATATAATATAATCATTATGTCTATTTTGGAGTTGAAGAAACTGACAGTTTTATAGGTTAAAAGCAGGCTGTGTTTTTAATAACCGCTAAATAGTCAGTAGCAACAACAAAATGCTATCCCAGGTATGCTTAAAACTTGGCTCTGCCGATTGAGATTTAATCAGTATAGGGTGGGGCTCTGGCATTAGTATGTTTTAAAAGGTTCCAAGTGATTCCTTATGGTTAGCTGCAATTTGAAATCACTGATGTAGATAATGACCAAAGTAATTTCATTTTTCAAACAATTTTATTTATTTATTTAATTATTTTATTTTATTTTTTTAAGAGATCTATGAAATTGCTTTCATGGTCCACTATTTTTTTTTGAAGATTTTATTTATTTATTTGACAGAGAGAGACAGCCAGCGAGAGAGGGAACACAAGCAGGGGGAGTGGGAGAGGGAGAAGCAGGCTCCCAGCAGAGGAGCCTGATGCGGGGCTCGATCCCAGACCGCCGGGATCACGCCCTGAGCTGAAGGCAGACGCTTAACGACTGAGCCACCCATGCGCCCCCTCAAACAATTTTAATAAATATTCCTTAATGTCCACAAACAAATGTCATTTGGTTTAGCTGTTTTTTTTTAAGTATTTAAAATTTTTTTAATGTTGTTTATTTTTGCCTTTTAGATTAACCTTGTAGTAGGACTGAAACACATTAGGCTTTAACTTCTCATTTAAGGTCTGAATCTTAGAGAAAAGTATGTGTGATACTTATAAATAAAATGACTGTTAACCCTGTAAATCAAAACCAGCTTTATGGATTAAGTGATTTTTTTTTTCTCACTGGGGAATAAAAGAGGGTAAACCAGCCTGGCTGGCAACAACATGCCAAAGTTCAGTATTACATTACATGAAATCTCTTGGAGAGTAAATCCTGAAAGTAAGGCTCATGAATTCAAGACAGTAGAAATGATGGAGGAGGGATAAGAGACAAAGAAAGTGTGAACTAAAATTATCTCAAAACTATTTCGATGTGGTTGGTGATCTCTTCTTTTCCGGTTCCAGCTACCTTTTTGCATTTCATTTAAGGAAGTTGTCAACCTTTTCAGAGAATGTATTTCCAGGTTAAAATATTTGTCTTAAAATCTACCACATATAAGATGTGCTGATTCATTGTGATATCATAGAAAATTTGTAAGTCAAGATGTGAAATGTTGTTAACATAAGACTTTATGGATAGAAACACTATTTTCAGAGTGAGGCAAGGAAAAGGATGTACATTTCTAGAAAGATGCGGCCAAAAACTGGGAAAACCAGAATTTCTGGAGATAGAAGGTAATGAAAAATTTTCAAATGACATGTTTTCAGTTAATTATTTTCTCTTTTTGTGTTAAAACCAAAAGGTTAGAGTTAACTTTGATTACAACACTTATGATCTAATAATAGTCGTCTCTGTTCATCTTTGCATGACCTTTTTTTGTTTGTTTAGTTGCAAAAGTGGAGTATGGTGATAAAGCGTGGAAAAGGTGTAGCTTCCTGGTGTAGAGAATGACATTTTTCAAATGTTCAAAAAAGGTTACCTCTTATTGCTGGAATAAACTCTCAGAAAAGAAAGAACTCTTTTTCATAATCCAGGATGAGTTATTATAGTTTCTTCCCCATAGGAAATAGGAAAGGAAACCTTCTACACTACTAAATATACAGTTTCACTGTTAACTATTCAAATTTTTGCACGTAAATTTAAAGGTATGATGATATGGGACAAGGAGAACTGATTTTTCCATAAGGAATTTATAGTCATTTGAAGTTTTTTTGGTCCTAAGTTACAAATCATTTATCTGTTTTGCTAATTATCTCGTCAACAAATTATCAACTCCACCCCGCCAAATGTAAAGAGCTTCTCTAGTAAATTCCCTGATGGCCCTAAATATTGGTCATCATTTTCTGTGCATGAAAATTCTTCCAAAATGATTCTCAGAAAAGCATGCAATCCAATTTATAGTATTTGCATTCTCTTTCTCTCTCTTTTCCATAGAATTGCATAGAATCATTTGGTTCTGTCCTCTCCTTGTCTTACCCATGTCATAGTTTTCAACTGTTTTTCAGTTGTGAAGCATGATAAAGTGAACTGAGGACTGGACTTATAATCACAAACTAGAAGTTTGATTTTGACACTATCATTTATTAACTGTAACATATAAACTGGGCAGGTAATTTAATTTTTATAAGCCTCAGTTTATTCATGTGGTCATGGTGGGGATCAAGGCAGAGAGGAGATATGGTAATATGAAATTGCTTTACAAATTTTAGGTGGTATATACATAGATGTATTATTCTAATTTCAAAATAAATGGAAACTTCTGCAAGAGAAATTTAGAAGCCCATTGAGCTCAAGGTTGTATTTCTAATTTGATCCAGATATTTTTATCTTTCTTGAGTTAACTGCCTTTTCCCTATTGTGCACCAATGCAGTCTTTAACTCTTCAAAAATGCTTATTCTTTTTACGGTAATCTACTTCATACCAATCAGTCTAAATAGTGTTCACTCATTTATGGAATTTTTGAATAAAGGAATTATTTAAGTCAAAATACAGGTTCAGAAATAATAACCGATATTATAAAGAATTGGGTGCTTCGTGCTGCCATTTGGCACTTACTAACATACCCTTGCTGGTGCCGGTAGTTGGAGAACTCAACTCCCCCTGAAATATGTTTCAAAGCAAAAATTAATATTTGAAGGAAATGGATTCCTCACACTGATGCTCATAAATTTTCTAAAATGCAAATCTGGTTATGTCACCCTTCTACCTGGAAATGTCTTCCCTTTGCATTCAAGATAAACCCAAATCCTTATATTGTCCAAAGGTATTTAACCATAAACTGCTTTGCCAATTTTATTTATATTTTCTCCTTACTCCATATCTTATACTTTAGCCTTACCACATTTTTTGCCATTTCTCCTAAACATGCTATGTACTTCCATGCCTCAGACCACATGATGCTTCCTCTGCCTAAAATACCATTCTCTTCCCTTACTAGCCAGTGAAATCCTAATAAACTTGTAAAATCCAGCTCAAATCCCACCTCCTCTGTAAAGTCTTCCCTGATTCTCCTGGGAAAGTTAAACACCATTTCAGTGTACTTCCAGAGCACATGCTTCTAGAATAAGATCCAATACTTTATAAAATGATTTTTGTGTGTCTGCTTAACCTAGTAGATTATAAGCAGAGGCCCTCTCTTGTTCTCTCTTTTTGTCTGCCACCTTGGAGTCTTTGGCACACATCAGGCTCTGAATACATATTTGTCGAATGACTGACTGAATGATTCAGTCAGTGAGTCATTTAGAACTTTGTCAGGCTGTATTTCTTGAAGTAGAAAAAAAACACCCCACAACGTTTGAAAAGCAATCACTATTGCATAAACTACTTATTAACTTGAGGAAAGGACAACTTTTTAATATTTTACTAATAAAAATCAAACAATAGTAGATTGATAACTGCAGACTCCAGGCAGCATCAGAAAAACATCTATAGCTCAACGAGAGTAAATAATTTAGTTCTTAGCTTTGAGAAGAATCATTGAGTCATATGGAAAAATTGCTCTTAAGGGTAATGTAGCCCAACTGCCCACTTTTTGAATAAACGCCTCCAGTCGCTTATACTAATATCTCTGTGAGCAACTTATGATGTTAAGTTCTTATTTACTTTGAATTGAAATCTGTCTCCAGTATTACCAGCCCATTATTTTAGTATATCCCTTGATACCATGCAGAATAAATCTAATATGAAGTTTTCAAACATTTGAAAATGTTCTACTCTAATTATTCCCCCAATCCCATAGGTAGTAACATGCAGTACCCTTGGTTCTTTCCACCATTCCATAATTCTAGTTTTGCACCCTTCCTTGTCTCCTTTCTTAGAATATTACAGTGATTCTGGGTAATTCTGTATCACGATATTGATCATGTCATCTGACCATTGCTGATAAGAGTCGGACTACTAACTCCCTCATTCTAGATAATCTTATTCTGCTAGTACAGTTGAAGATTTAATCTGATTTTTTAAATGTCCATATCACATGGTTGAGTCATATTGACCTTACTGGAGATACTATCTCTTCCTATTCAAGGATACAGTAACAGGTCACTGAGATATTATCTAACAATGATTTCAGAGAAGAAGCCAGTGATCTTCAGCAAAGAGAGAGAATGCAAAAAAAAAAAGAAAAAAAATATGTTAAACAAAAGGGTGAAAATTGTGTGAACTAAATAAAAATATGATAAAATGGCTAAAAGCTATTGAAAATATGCTAAACCTTTAGATTTTGCTGCATTTATATTGCAGACATGTTAAGCAAATGTTGATAGTATTATAGATTTTAGAATTACTGTCTAATTTAAATGTCGTTTTTGGCATTTCATTTTAATATAACAAGTGTTAATAGTTTATCAGAACATCTATTTTTATGAAATTTGTGATTTCTGTAAGGTTGGATGAATTCTTTATATAGGGAAACTTGTTTCAGGAAGATATACCTTTGATTTTATAATAAAAATTCTACTATGTAAATCATAGTAAAAATATAGTAAGGAAACTTTACTGGGATGAGTTTAGTCCATTAAACAATTATGTATGTTATTTTCGTTCCTTACTTTCTTAAATACTTAATAATTTACTGAGTATGTGCAGTGTATTTACTCATTTGGCTGCTTGTGTTTCCATCTATTTATTTGTGATTTTTTAACTTTCTATTGTAAAATCTGTAGAGCCAAGACAGTTTTCTTCTTGTGTTGTACTTACTCTTATAGAATTTTATGGGGTTATGCACACAAGGAGCAAGTTTTGTTATCGAAGAATTGTTAACTGGGTTTGTGAGCACCTTCAGAATGCAGGGTGTGTAGTACCCACCTTGCTCTTAACAAATGCATCTTGGATTAGTATGTGCTGGTTAACCAACCTTAAAGCTTACATAAATTTTCCTTGTAGGTCTTTGAACCTATGACATTTATTGTAATGCATGGGCTTTAAATTGGAAGTTTAACCCTCAAAGCTGCTTTTTTTTTTTTTTAAAAAAAGTACATTTGACTGTAACCTGATAATGTGTGACTGTGTCAGTGGTAGTGGCACATGTGAGAAATTTCATTGTTTGAATATAGCTTAATTTTTTATAGTTAGAAAAAATTTTTCTATAGTTAGCTAAATTAATTATTTAATTATAATTTTCAGCTCATTTGTGCTGCTTATAAGTTAAAATAGAATCCTCTGTATTAAAATGACAAAGAATAGGGGTGCCTGGGTTGCTCAGTTAAGCCTCTAACTCTTCATTTCATTGATTTCGGCTCAGGTCATGATCTCAGGGTCATGAGATGGAGCCTTAAGACCAGCTCCACACTCAGCATGGAGTCGTCTAGTCCCTCTCCCTCTGCCTACGGCCCTTACCTTCTGCTCCTCCCCCTGCTCATATGCATGCGTGCACCTGCTCTTTCTCTGTCTCTCTCTCTCTCAAATAAGTAAATAAAATCTTTAAAAAGATGACAAAGAAGAAATGTTTTCTAGTGGATATCTTTATCTAAAAAAAATAACACACAAAGCAAGATTTTGGAATAGTCACATTGAGGTACAGCTATGTTTTTTTTTTTTTTTTGCAGTAATCTATTAATCACTGCTTAAACTTCCCCCCTAATCTCCCCCCCAATGAAATTGTTCAATGTATTGATACAAGTACTCAAGGCTTGTATGCAGGCAGCTCTGGTTGTTCTTTAGAACACTTTAGCTTCAGGTGTTCTTGCAAGAGGATTTTTATTTTAAACTACCACCTAAAAGTCCTCTTTACCTAGTTAAAATCCTTGACTTTGGATTCAGATAGATGTAGTTTTTAAGAAGCACTTTAGTCAGTTTTCTTGATCTCATGATCTTTGTTTCTAAAATCATCAGATTTCATCAGGCTGTTAAGAGAAAAAATTGTAATATTTTATAAAGAATGCTGAACATTGTGTTTGCCATTAGTAAGAGCTCAATGAATAGTAATAATCGTAACTATATTACTGTCCAATCAGATTTCTCTCTGTGTCATCTATTTGAATCAGTAACGCCCATCCTTTTACAATTATCCTGATGCACTTCTGTTTTCTTGTACACTTCCTTGGGTGATGAAGCTGAGTTTTGTTTTGGATTGCTTGCTGTTAATTCTACGGAATGTTCTTAGTTTAATTTTATTTATTTATTTATTTATTTATTTATTTATTTATTTATTTATGTATGTATGTATGTATGTGCTTCATGATAAATTCTCTGAGGTCTTTGGGTTCTTTCAGAGGGTATTTTTTTTCATTCTCTAGGCCAAATTAGAAAAAGAAAATCATTACTGTTTCTTCAGCCTGATGCTTAGCAGTGTGAGTTCTCCACAATTTTCTTTTCCTTGGGAAACAGCAAGTAAAAAGTTAAAAAGCTTTGCTACTATTTTTTTCCCCATTTTAAAAACTGTGATAAAATACTCATAACATATTTGCTATCTTAACCATTCTTAAATGGCACACATATTGTTGTGCAACCAACACCAACATTCATCTCCAGAACTCTTTTCATCTTGAAAAACTGTAACTCTACCCATTAAGCAATAGCTTCCCATTCTCCTCTCCCCCTAGCTTCTGGAAACTGCCAAATTACATTCTGTCTGTATGATTTTGACTACTCTAAGTACCTTATATAAGGGGAGTCATACAGTATTTATCTTTTTGTGATTGGCTTATTTCATTTAGCATAATATCCTCAAGGTTCATCCATGTTGTAGCATATGTGAGAATTTCCTTCCTTTTTAAGGCTGAATAATATCACATTGTATGCATATACCAAATTTTGCTTATCCATTCGTCCATACATGGACACTTGGGTTGCTTCTTTGTTTTTGTTATTGTGAATAATGATGCTATGAACACGAGTATACAAATATCTCTTTGAGATCTGGCTTTCCATTCTTTTTAGTATATACTCAGAAGTGGAATTGCTGGATCATATGGTAATTCTATTTTCAATTTTTTGAGGAACTGTTGTGCTGTTTTCCACAGTGGTTGTAACATTTTCTTCCCACGAGTAGTGTACAGGGGTTCTAACTTCTCCACATCCTTGTCAACGCTGTTTTCTATCTATCATCTATCTTCTTTCTTTCTTTCTTTCTTTCTTTCTTTCTTTCTTTCTTTCTTTCTTTCTTTCTTTCTTTCTTTCCCCTTCCTTCCTTCCTTCCTTCCTTCCTTCCTTCCTTCCTTCCTTCCTTCCTCTCTTTTTATCTTTCTCTTTCTTTCTTGTAGCCATCCTAATGGGTATAAAGTGGTATCTCATCATTTTGATTTGCATTTCCTTAATGATTAATGGTGTTAAACATCTTTTTCATGTATTTATTGGCCATTTGTATCTATTCTTTTGAGAAATGTCTATTCAAGCCCTTTGCCTATTTTTCAACCAGGTTGTTTGTTTTTTTTTATTGTTGAGTTTTAAGTGTTTTTTTCTGTATTTTAGATGCTAATCCCTTATCAGATACATAATTTGCAAATATTTTCTCTCATTCTGTGAGTACTTTTTTACTCGGTTGACCATACCTTTTGATACATAAATTTTAAATTTTTTCATGAAGTTCAATTTGTCTATTTTTTCTTTTGTTGGTTTTGGCGTCTTATACAAGAAATCACTGCCAAATCCAATATTGTGAAGCTTTTATTTTATGTTTTCTTCTAAGAGTTTTATAGTTTTAGGTCTTGTATCCATAAGTCATGGATCCATTTTGCGTTAATTTTCATATATGGTGTTAGGTAAGGGTCCAGCTTCATTCTTTTGTGTGTTTTCCTAGCACCACTGATTGAAAAGACTATCTTTTCCTCATGGAATGAGGAGAAGATACTCTGTATGGTATCTGTCTTCTTTTTATTTTATTTTATTTTATTTTATTTTATTTATTTAAGAGAGAGAGAGAGAGCACAAGCGGGGGAGAGACAGAGGCAGAGGGAGAAGCAGACTCCCCACTGAGCAAGGAGCCCAACGCAGAACTAGATCCCAGGAGGCCAGGATCATGACCTGAGTAGAAGGCAGACGCTCAACTGACTGAGCCACTCAGGTGCCCCTGGTATCTGTCTTCTTACATCTGTTGAGACTTAACTTGTGGCCTAATGTATGATCTATACTGGAAAATGTCCCATGTGCAATTGAGAAGAATGTATATTTTTTGTGGTTGAGCAGAGAGTTCTGTGTATGCCATTACTCCATAATTATTTTTTTGTATTACTAACACAAGTGATGTGATAGCTTTTTATACCTCAAACATTCCCATTTTTATTCCCAGCAAATATCTAAAATATTTTATGTACCTTGCTCTCTTTGTAGTGACTGTATAACACATCTTATCCTGCCTTTCCCCCCTCCCCATATCTCCTGCATCGACACACTTTCCTTTCCCCATTACTCAGATTTAAAAATGTTGGTTCCTCTGAGGACCTTTAAGTGATTTGTTCATAATAACCAGTGATATAACTCATTCAACCAATAATTTATTATGTGCTTACTGTCAAGGCCATTTTATAGAGAGAATTCAGTCTGCACTATATTACATAAAATAGATGCTATTATTTTGCCTTTTATTTGATGCTAAAAGTTCTATAATGTATTATATATATTGTTTGGTTTTTAAAGAAATAGTACCACTAAATAGGCCAAAGAGGTTACGATTCTTACCACTGTTGAATTTAACTTGTTTAAACAATTTAAATTTTCCCACTTCCCTGGAAGCTCATAGGAAGACAATTTTGTTCTGATAATATGACACTACCTTATCTTTTGATAAGGATGTTAAAAGCAACCAGTCTGATGTACTCAGGGTTGGATAGCATGTCCTAATTTTTGTTGACTAGTGACCTCTAAAATGTATTACATTTGAGCCCACTTAATACCAAGTCACCTGATGGAAGCACATTTCTTTCCACCAAATCATTTTGTACTAATTCAGTACAATTTTGCCCATTTAATATCAATTGACACTAAACGATTTCCTGTGCAATGTCAATTGAAAATCACTGATTTCCTGCTAATACAGCACTTAGTGTCAATTTCTCTGTGCAGCAAAAGCATTTTTTCAATTAACTACACCATATAATTTTTTGTTTTTAGTTGTTTGCATGGCCTCTCTGATAATAGTTTTGTGAAACAAAGACATAAGAAGGAGAAAAAGATGACTTTCTTCTTTGGCATTAAATAATTTAAATCTAATGATTTTATTTTCAGTCTATAGGAGGTCAAATAGCTTATTGGAAAACTTTGGAATATATCAGACAATGTGGTAGTAAACTAACATTAACTGTAAATAAGATTGTGCATTTTTAGGTATTGTATATACTAAGCTATATGTAAAAAAAGTTTGAGTTATAAAAAAAGTCTTCTCTAGTATGTCTTCTCATGATTTAGCTCAGGAAGACCTACTATTGAATACGTATTAGTGAAAATTATTCTTTTTATTGTAGAGAGACGAGCTAATTTAAATATTCTCATATATTCTTACTAGAAAAGTGAGGTGACATTACCTCCTCTAATTCATGAGAACTAAGAAAGCTTTGTGGTCTGGCACAGCTAGGAGTAAGCACAGTTGAAACTGTTCTTCCGACTAGGTAATATCAGGTTTCCTCAGTAAGTGAAAGTATTTCTGTAATACTCAGTATATATCCACTATTCTGAATGTTACTAGATAAAGGAAGAAATTGGAGTTGACTCTTCCTATCCTAGAGAATTAGGTAAGTATATATATATATATAAACATAGAAAATCAGTCAAAGCTACAAATAAAATAAATATATATTGGATGTTTATTAAAGTACTAAGCTATTTAGCTAAATATTTTATAGGATACCTAAGTAGAATAAGACATGGCCTCTTCCTGTAACAGAGATTGACATTTGATGATAAAGAAAAGATTCATAAATGAGAAATAATTAAATAACAATAAACTTTAGGTGATAAATTGTGGGACACAGTTTGTGAGTAGTATATGTCTTTAGATTTTTGAAAAGATCAATATATACCGGAATACTCTAGGGTGACTCATTTAGTTGTACCCTGGAGGAAGCTGGAAAGATGTATGGAATAAATTCTCATTAAATAGCTATGTCTATTTTTTTTTCTTTTAGCCTTCTTATACTGTTTGATCCTTCTTATACTGTTTAGCTTCCTGTTGACATTAGCTCTGTTTTGGAATATTCTTGATTAGAAGAGATTTTAACAATAATTCAAATCGATTTTTAAATGTGAACTACATGATAATATAGTAACAAATACTAGTGATGCAGAGAGAGTAGAATATAGTTTTTTTTAACTCTTGAGGAACTTTAATTGTGTAGAGTGACATATATAAACAGATAATATTATAGGACACTAATTTAATAGTGTGCAACGTTGAGCTATGAGCAAACAAAGGGCACCTATTGTAACCTGATAATTCAGGCAGAAGTTCTTGATGTCTGAAAAGATGTCTGAAATGGTCCTTGAAAAATTAATATGAGATGACTGGACAATGAGAGAGAGACGATCTCTTTGGTCAGAGGGAACTTCAAGAGTAAAACTATGGAGATTATGAACAACATAGTGTGTGGGGGAAGTCATTATACCCAAACATAACAGATATTTTACAAAGCTGGGCTCATAATGTATATACTGTTTTGTAATGCTTTCTTCATTTAATAGTATATGCTGATCATGTTTCTCAGGTCCTTAGTTATTTTTCATAAGACATTTAAAAATTGGTACATGGTATTCTGTCATATGTTTCAAATGATTTTCCTGAATTTATTGTTTGCCTTTTAATTTCATTTGTTTTTGCTATGTAGACCTTTTCTTTGTTTTATGTGTTCAAATCTGCTATTTAAAAAAATCTATTACATTTTTCTTTATGGCTTCTGCCTTTGCTTTTGTGCTTAGAAAGACCTTCTCCAACTTAGATTAAAAATTTTCCTATATTTGCTTCTAGTTCTTTTATGGTTTCATTGTTTACATATAACTCTTTAAGCCATCTGGAATTTTATTTTGATATACAGTGTGAGATAGGCTCTAAATTTACTCTGTTCTAAATATTTAACCAGTTGTCCCAGCACCATCAATTGAAAAATCTCTGTTTTCCTCGTTGATTTGATATGCATTATTTATCATATGCTAAATACTTAATTTACAAATGGATTTGTTTCATGCCTTCTATTCGATTTCCAGCCTTTCTGTTTTTTCTCTTAAGTTCTATCAGTTTCTGTATTATTTATTTGGACTATGCTATTTTAGTTGTTGTGGCTTTTACAATACAGCTTAAACCTATTAATGAGAGCTTCCTTTTATTATTTTTCATTTTGAAAGATTACTAACTATTCTTATCTGGTTGATCTTCCATAAGAACTTTAGAATGAATTAATCAAGCTCCCTCTGTTCCCTCTTGTATAGCCTTCAGTTTCACTGGACTTCTGATAAGGGTTGCATTGAATTTATTAATTGTTTTGGGAAAACTGACATATAAGTTTGTTAGGTGGAAATATTGGGATCCAAAACTTTAGACGATGGGTCCAGTAATGTTCTATGTAGCTATATATTAACCTGGAGAGAAATGCCTGCATTTGACAACAGGTGTTTGTTGTTGTTGTTTTGTTTTGTTTTTGCTATTGTTACTGTTGCTTTTCATTCTCTTTTCCTTTTTAAAAACCCACATATGTTTTTATATAAAAAAGTAAATCCTTTGAGGGGCCCCTAGGTAATGCAGTCGGGTAAGCATCAGACTCTTGGTTTTGACTCAGGTTGTGATCTCAGGGTGCTGAGATGGAGCCCTGCATTGTGCTCTGAGCTCAATGAGGATTTTGCTAAAGTATCTCTCACCCTGTCCTCTGCCCCTCCCTGTGTGTGCTTTCTCTCTCTCAAATAAATAAACAAAATATCTTTTTTTAAAGTAAGTTCTTTGAATTTATTTTGTTTAATCAATGAACAGAGGTGAGAATAGGAGGAAGAGCTGTTTCTAAAGAGAAGCACTGGGTCAAGGGAGATTTGTATCAGAGTGAAGGTGATTTATATGTTCTGAAAATAAAGAGCCAGTGGAGAAGACATTGAGGATAAGGAGAAAGAAGTGATGATTGATAGAGCAAAGTCCTAGAAACTTTAGGAGATACAAAAATCAAGTGGAGGGGGTGGCCTCAAGTAGAAGAATAGTGATTGTGGGTTGGAAGATAAATAAATGAAATTATGATATCCATTGAGTGCATCTGTAATATAGGTATTGTTGTTCTACAGGTGGGAAAATTTAGTTTTAAATATGTAGGTGAAAAACAATTTTCAGAGTACTTTGGTGAGATGAGATGTTGGATTTGTGCAGTTGAGGTAAGTGAGGCAAATATACATTATAGATGAAATGATTTCAAACTATCATGAGTAATTTGGGATAGATGGATCATCAGTAAGTGCAGTACAGTGAACATGTAGAAAGTGGATGAGGGGGTATTGTCATAAATACTCCTAGTCAAAATGGACCTTATTTAACTTACTTCAGTTTTCTCCATTTCTAAGTTTCATGCCTTGCCCCCCAAACCATTAAGTGTTAGTTATTTATTAAACTTTCCATAGAGCCTTGAAATCTGCAAAAATATTAATTCTTGCACCTTCCGTATGTCTCTTAAATGTCTCTAGATATTTAGTTATGCTCCTGACTTTGCAACATTCATTTACATTAATGTGTTTTTCTATTCATGTAATCTTCAATCTATCCAGCTAAATTTTATTCAGCCACTTACTTTGGTTTAGGCATTTTGTTAATATTGGGGACACAAATATAAAAGAGGTTCCTATTATTTATGCAGACTCTTCAATTATGATATTGCAGTATCTATAAAATTTCATGTCAGAGAAGAATTGCGATATCTTTATGCAAGTATTCACACATGTATCAAGCCTGGAAACAAACATAGAGTTTATTCTGATTTAAGCCCTTCATTTTACAGGGGAGGAAACCCAGGTTCATAGATATTTAATTATTTTTTCCTATAGATATTATAGCAAATAATCCTTGTTTTTCTCAGTAGGTACATTTTGATTTTGTGATTCTGTGAATTGTTTTTCTTGATATATTTAAATATGTCTAATTTTTTTCTTTCTATTATTGCAGAATCATGTATTTGTAATTAGAAAACAATCCTAGGTTATTTTTATGTATCTGATGTAAACCTTCATAATAACATCAAAGAATAAGGGCAACTTTGATAATTACAATCCCCATTTTAGTAACAGTAGTTTCTAATAGTAACTACTACTACTACTAACAGTAGTAATCAGATTCAATCGTATTTCTTAAGTGAACAAGTATGTAGCATGCTGTGTTGTTTAAAAAATAATAATGTCAAGGCTATATAAAGGGAAATTTTATGTAGAAGAGTTAACCCCTTGTTGTCATGATTGAAATGTATGAGGAAGTTCTTCCTAAATTTTTTCTCCTAACAGATTTCTGTACAGTTCTTGTTATCCTCACTATTTAGCAACCAGTTCTTTTCAAATGGAGTGACTCATTAAAGTGCAAAAGAGATGTGATGTACATGCTTTACTCGTTTAATATCCAGTGTGAGTTAATTTGTGAGATTGTTTTCCCAAGACACCTGTCCAAGAGGTGTACCTTGTGGGAAAATGGGCTTAACCAACAGTTAAGTTTTAACAAAAACAAGAGAGGTGGGTTGCAAGTACACGGAAAATCCAAGAAATAAAATAGAGGACTCTGACTAGCCAGATGCATAATGGGGAAAGCAATCTGTTCTTATCATTAAGGGCCTTATCAAATTATTATATTGCAGTTCTGTTCCTGCCTCTCCACCTAGGTGTAAACTTCTCTATGTCAGAGAAGGCCTAATTAATAGCACCTACCACAGTTCCTGGCAAATAGTTAGGGTTCAACAAATATTTATCAAATGAATGAAAGAAAAAAGGGGATCTGGGAGATCAGGTTTATTACAAGAAAGAAAAAGGGAGGGTCTGAAGACAAACACCATCAGGTTCATTTTTTTGCCTTGACCAATATTGCCTTCTGGCAATAGTAGTCCTCTGATTTAGTCCTGCAAGAAGGGGAGAGCTACAGAAACTTTCTGTGTACTCTGAATCAGTGCAGCATAGTTAGGAAATAGAATGTAGATAACAAATATAAATGACTTGGTTTCTCTAAAAAATAATTTAATAAAATATGTTTATTTCCAAACTACTAGTCATTTAATATTTGATTCAGAAGGGAGAGATAATTTGGAATCATTTTTAAAATCCTAACTGTTGAACTGGCAATGCTTGGAAATACTGTTTAGTAATGTTCTGTTGAAAATAATATTTGCCTTTTTTATTGTCATTTTTCCCCTTCTCTGTGCCCATCAGCAGTGTCATGTAATATTAGGAAGGAGAGAAAGGAAAGGGAGGGAGGGGAAAAAAGTATAAAATTTGGAGATAGTACAAAGAAATGATATGAGAGAGAAGAAGAAAGGAATGAAAAGAAGTACAAAGAGGAGCTGTTGGAAACTCCATACTGTAAAAGTTTACCCAAGTTGAGTTTGTCTATAGGAAGTATTTTCAAACATCAGGTGAAAGGTGTTTTTTCCTCCTTTTCTACATTGTTATTTCCTCCCTCCCTCCCTCTCTCCCTTCCTTATTTCCTTCCTTCCTCTCTTTCCCTCTCTCTGTCTAGGAAGCAGGAAGATAGCTATTGGGGGCTTAAGTGGCAAGATCTGACACCAACTCCGAGAAAACAAGTTTCTGTATAGTATAATAAGCCCTGGGGTTCATGCTTCTTTTCTTATTTCAGTTTTATACATTAATAAAGGAAAGACAAAAAAAGAAGAGGGTCTTTCATTTGCCACAGTCCCCTTCCTTGGGTTCCATTTCTTTCTTTGTTCAGAGATGAGGATTCTGTGTTTTCTTCTCACACAGAATGCAGCCATTTTTCTTTTGCTCTATTTTAAAGGGTATAATATTTCTTGAACTGAGGGACACAATTTATAATGCAATTCCAAAGTGAGATTTTAATTTACTTGTCATTTTCATGGAAGATTTCTCTAAATTTTTGGCAAGAGATATTTGGTTATAATTGGTCACATTTATCTGTCTTTATTTCAAGGATCTCCATGGTACTGAAATTTCTGTTTAAAGAATTTGAAGAATGTTCAATTATATACAGCCATGCAATGTATTTACTTATCCCCCCCTCTGTTGTGTCAGCTATTCCTTTCCAAATGTTAAACAAGGTTGCTAAAAGCTCACTCTGTGTGTGTGTGTGTGTGTGTGTGTGTGTGTGTGTGTAGGAGAAATAGAGACAGAGGGAAAAAGGGCAGTCGTTGCATTTGAACCAATAGGCACATTTCTAGGGAAGGATTTTATTCTGAAGAATTTGTTTTTAATTCTACACTTTTAATATGTTTTGAAAAGGTTTACTACAATGTTGTTGAAACTAAGTAGAAATTTCCACCTTTTTGGTTTATTTTTTGTTGTAACCACTTGGGCATTGAGTTAATGTCTATTTAACTTTTGAATGACCCCAAATATTTTATGAATCAAAAATCTAAACATTTTCCATTGTTATCTCAGAAATGACACATGTTTTAAAGCCAAAAAGTTCATATCCGACTGGATATTTAGTTGCTATCACTGTTTTAAACTTGGGGTGATCATTGTTTTTAAATAGATATTTGTAAGGAACTGAGATTTATTGCAACCTACTCATTCCATGTACTTGTCATGCCTTGTCTTACATAATGCTCTGAACTTCTCTTTGCATTAATGTAATTAACTCCTGTTTATAGAAGATGAAATTGAGGTTCAGAGAGAGTAGGTAACAACTAAGGTGACTCAGGACCTGACAAACCTTTGTTCACTTCTCTGTCTCCACTGCTGCTGCTTTAGTGGGAGTTACCATGATCTCCATCTGGGACCATTGAATTAGTCTTCCTAACTTGTTTCTTCACTAACTGTCTTGCTGCCTTCAACCATTCTGCATGAAGAGCACTTTTATTCTTGAATTATGTCCATGAATTCCAGTGGCTTCCCATTTCACTTAGAGTAACATTCTTTATGGTCTCTCTCCATTTCTCTTTAACCTCATCTCAAATCCACTGTCCTTTTCACTCAGGATATTCTAGCCACAATGATGTCCTTTTTGTTCCTAGGTAATGTCAAGTGCTTCTCTTCTTTGGAGCATTCATACATACTGTTCCCTGCTCTAGCCTTCGCATCATCACATTCTTCTCATTCTTGAAGTCTCAACTGAAATACCACCACTTAAAACAGAAACCCTCTCCACCTTATTGTTAGAGGACCTTCTTAATTTTTAATTCACCGTTTGGTTGGTTTACCATCTATTCTTCCCTTTTCCCCACAGTACACTGAAATCTTTTTGAGGACAGAAATATTGTTTTATTTGTTACTCTTATACAGTGTTCAGCACTGTAGATGCTCAGTAAATATTTGCTGGATAAATAAATGACCGACTAAATAAATAAATAAATAAATAAATTTTCATATTAATTAGATTTGTAGTCATAAAATTTATCCACTTAGCAATATATATATTCTTTACCATTTTGTTTATTTTGGTTGTCCTTTAGTGAAGTTTGCAATATGTGAAATTATGTCACTTCTTTTATTTCCTTTGAATAGTTTTCTTTGCTAAGAACATGTCATCTTCCTGCTTGGCCAACCCAAAATATATTGTAGCTTTATGTTAGAAAAATATCTCAAACAATCATAAAATCATAGTGTCATGGAGGCCCCTTCAACTCCATCTATTCCCATTACCCCCCTGGGACCTGAGCCTTCTCTACAAATCCTCCACCAAGTGGTCATGGGGACCATGCTTGGACATTACTAGGTCCAAGGAACTAAACACCTGGCAAGGAAACCCGTCTAAATCTTAATGTATTTTGGTAATCTGACATTTATGTTTAGAGTTGTAGGTGTTAAAATCATTCCAAGTTTCTCCTGTCTGTTGAATTTTCACTATTTATGCCCTTAGATTAGTTTGAAATCCTTTCAGTTTAACCTAATTTTGTTGTTTCTTTTTATTTAGAAAATCAAGGTGACTTTTCCTCTGGATTAGTGGAACAATATTA
Source organism: Ursus americanus (assembly GCF_024610735.1). Classification (NCBI taxonomy): domain Eukaryota; kingdom Metazoa; phylum Chordata; class Mammalia; order Carnivora; family Ursidae; genus Ursus; species Ursus americanus. Next base: position 41,922,883 of record NC_142130.1, read on the forward strand.
GAAAGTTTCTTTTTGATTCAGTCTTTTTGATTGTTAGTAAACTTAATGCTGAGAGTAGGAGTTTTTGGAAATTTTCTGCAAAATGTTTCCATCTCTCATTGTGCCAATTCCATTCTTTCAGCCAGTCATTGAATTTATATCAGAATCGGTTCAATGTTTTAAGTACATTTCGGTTCAATGTTTTAAGTATGTTTCTTAAATAAATTTATGTTTTTCTTGGTTCCTCTGAAAAACAGGTCCATTTTATTGATTAAATCAATTGAAGTATCATTTATGACTTCAGCCTCTTCTTGAGATATTTTTTTCCTATATGTGCTTCATCACTTAGTTTACCAAATAATGCCTACTAAATTTGAATAATGGAAGAATACCATTTTCTGAAATCGAAAAAAGAAAAGAGAAAGGGAAAAGAAAGAGAGGGAAAGAAAAGAAAATTAGAGAATATTTTAAATAAAGTGTGCTATGTGTGTTCTGAATGCCATGACACTTTCATTTGCCAGGACTCTGCTAACTCACAATTAGCTGTAGAGTAGATACTTTACAACACTTGCTATTGTTCTATTACTTATTCTTTTTTATCAACTCTGTACTGAGCCCTTTCTTCTCTATTAGCTCCTTCTTCTTAGCATATAAACTTGTGCAAGTATCTCTCCCATCAAATATTAAAAAAAAAACCAACTCAAACAACAAAATAAGAAGAAGGGAAGCCTTTTCTTTTTCTTTTTTTTTTTTTTTTGAAGATTTGCTCTGTTACTACTTTCTTTTCTTTCATTTCTATTCAAAACTTCAGGAAAGAACTTTTACTTCTTCACCTCTCATCTTCTTTACAGCCCACTGAAAACTGACTTCTGTCCTTGAAATGTAATTTAAAGTATTACCACCAAGATTATAAATCATGAAATTGTCAAATCCAATAGAATATATTTAGTCTTACCTTACTTTATTTCTTGGATGTTTTTAATGCTTTTGACAACTTTCTTTTGCAGCTGTGTCTTCCCATTGGTTTCATGATACTTTTTGGTTTTCTCCTCTCTCTGTCCTCTCTTAAGTTTCCTTTGCAGGTGTCTTCTTCTCTCTGCCCCTACATTTCTTCCTCCTCCTCGCCCTCCTTCTCTTTCTTTTTTCTCTCCTTTTCCTTCTTTTCTCTTTCTCTTCCTTCATCTCCCATCTCTCTCCTCCTCCTCCTCTTTCCCTCTCTTGCTTTCACATAATACCTCTTCTTGGGTGATTATATTCACATCTTTTGTTTCAACTGTCATCTTTATTTTGATGACTTTCAGATCTATAGCTCCAGCACATATGTCAGCCCCATCATCCCTCTCCAGACTTACACTTACACCTGGCCACTGGATATTTTCAGCTGAATGTTCATTTCATAGGCACTTCAAACTTAACATGTCTCAAACTGCGGATATTTATCTTCACTCTAAAATGTTATATTTCTCCTATCCTTTCCATCTCTTAGAATGGCACCATCGTCCACCAAGGTGGTTTGGAAGAACCTGAATTTTCCCTTTCCTTTATTTCCCTACACTTGCCTTGTAGATCTGTATGCTGGGATCAAAGGCAGAGCCAGGAGAGACTGTATGTCTCTATTAGAGGAAATTTGCCATCAACATCCCACCAATATTGGAAAAATAACCACGAAAATGCTCCTGATAATAAGTAGGTTAAAAACAATTCTCTGTAACATTGAATCTTTGAGAGGTGGAAGGGTCCTTGAGCATTCTAAAAATCCCACCCATTAACCTTACATATGGAGAAACAGCCCTAGAGAGGGGAGGTGAATATTTAACATGAAAACAAGATAATGAAAGAACATGGATTAAAGTCTAAATTCACTTCTATAATTTTTGTATCTCTTTAATATTAGAAATAACTAATTCCTCCTTACCTATGTGATGACAAACTTTTTTTTTTTTTTGGTAGGGGATAAATCAAGGCATAAGAGTATAGGAGGCAGAGTCTAAACACAGTATATATATATATATATATATATATATATATATATATATATATATATATATATATATGAATTTCTGCTAGTGGAATTTAGCCTACATTACAAAATTTGAGAGTTCTTTTAAATTACTTTCCAAAAACTTGACACTGTTTGCATACTCACCCACCATGTATGATATCTATTTCCTATATGGTTACTAACCCTGAATATTATCCAGTTTTAAAAAGTTTGTCAGTCTGATAAAGGAAAATGGTATATCTGTAAGATTGAACATATTTTCATATGTTTCTTGGACACATATATTTTTTTTCAATGACTCATGTTTTCATATTCTTTGCTTTTCTACGGGGTTATTTATATTTTTCCTTCTTGAATTTTCTTATGTTTCTTAATTTTTCTTGTGGAACATATTCTTCAGATACATTTTTTCAGGCTAATTATTTTTTCTTGGGACTATTTTTAAATATTTGTTTCATTTAATATGAAGTACACTAATCACTGTATAGTCTTTAATTTATGTTTAAAAATTGTGTGGGTAAACATTCTTTGATGCTCTCCCCATCCTATCTGAATCCAAACATGTTAACATATCTTCTGAGCTTTTGGTTGAGGACCAGAATTTTACTTTGACAGAGCCAATCAGCCCAGGTGTTTGTATTTTCCTGTTCATTTGTTCTCCCCACCACACTGTCTCAGCCTTTCTCAGGCAGTGAGGACAAATCAGGTAAAAATCATTGGGCTTTGCTATTATAATTATACTCTGTCTTAGCTTGGGCTGCTATAAGAAAATGCTGTACACAGGTTGGCTTCTTAACAGAAATTTACGTCTCACAGTCTTGGAGGCATAAAGTCTGAGATCATTGTGCCAGCAGGGTCTGGTTATTGTGAGAACCCTCTTCTGGGTTTCAAGCCACTGACTTTTCATTGTACCCTCCCATGGAGGAAAAGCAAGCTAGCTCTCTGGCCTCATCTTATAAGGGCGCTGATCCCATTCATGAGGGCTGCACCCTCATGACCTGATTACCTTCCAAAGGCCCCACCTTCTAATACCATCATATTGAGGGTTAGTATTTCAGCTTGGAAGAGATTTGGAAGAGACACAGACATTCAGTTCACAACAGTCTAGAAATGGCAAGTAGGGGCTCTGTTTGTGCCTGCTCATGTGGCTCTTCCTTCTAGCCTCCTTTTTCCTCAGACTACTCTGTGTTATTTATTTTTCTCTTTGTTTTACATTCTACTAAGTGCCTATTTATTAGTAAAGGTAATCAGCTTTGGGAAATTATCATGGTTTTGCTTTCCCTTTCCTACTTTCTTCCCAGTAAAGAAAAAACAAATTGTGAACATTGACCATTTACCTTTCCCAGCTAAGGAAGTTAAAAGGGATTTCTAGTCCTTTCTCTCTGCCTCTCTCTCTCAAATACCTATACTCTTATAATAAGGTTTTCACATTTCTCATTAAATGTTTCTCCAAAGTGGGGGCTGTTAGTAAAGTTTTGGTTAGGATTTTGCCCACTCATTTTTTAAAACTATTTCTGATATGAGAGAATGTTGCAAATTAGGAGGTGTATTAGTTGTCTCTTTTTCCTTGGCTGCCACTTTTCAACAATTAAGGAAGTTGGTCCCTTCCTTTTATTAATTACTGCTGGCAATTATTTTCTTTGGGGAACTGAGAAAAGTTCTCTCGGAAGCCTCCAAATTCATTTTATTTATTTTGAAGATAATAAATACATAATGTAGGTATTCTCATTAAAAAAAGATTTATTATGAAAAATCTCAAATTTACACAAAAGAATGATATAACAGATCAATATGTGTACATCACATAGCTTTGATAATTGTCGATAAGAGGCCAACAAACCACATCTACCCCCCAGTTATTTTGAAGCCAGTCCAGGATGTCATAGAAATTCATTCATAAACATGTTAGCATTTAGGTATAGTTTCTTTTCTTTTTTTTTTTTAAAGATTTTATTTATTTATTTGACAGAGATAGAGACAGCCAGCGAGAGAGGGAACACAAGCAGGGGGAGTGGGAGAGGAAGAAGCAGGCTCATAGCAGAAGAGCCTGATGTGGGGCTCGATCCCAGATCGCCGGGATCACGCCCTGAGCCGAAGGCAGACGCTTAACCGCTGTGCTACCCAGGCGCCCCTCAGGTATAGTTTCTAAAGGTTTCTAGAGAAAGTCTCTTTGTTGGCTTTAAGTTAGATTACCACTCCAGTTCATCTATAGCCTATTTTATGAATTTGTCCAATGGGAATACACAGAAAGTAGAGGAAGAGAGAGCATTTGCAGTTTTCAAACTGCTACCTCCTTTAGGCCCTGGTCTGTTGTACTTTTGTCATTAAAGTATGTATACAAATTAATTCATTTTAATAAATATTTATAGAGGTTTTAGTGTGAATCATAGGGTTTTCTAGGTAATGCAGTTATTGCAGTGAACCAAGATAGTGCTCTCATGGAGGTTATAGTCTAGTGTTTAACTTTGAGGTGGATCTAAAGTTCAAAGTGTCTGTTGATCAAAGAATGTTTCGTTCTTTTTTGTTTTGTTGTTTCTGTTTAATTTTTGTTATTCATTTGAGGTTTAACATGTTTCTCATTAAAACATTGGTGTAAGCATCTTGTCAAGGAGTCTGGTGAAACAAAACAAAACAAGACAAAAAAATTAGCTCTTCATTGTACGGTCTCTCTTATAAATTTATAAAGTTGCAGTCATTTATAAGAGCCTGTGGAAAGAACTTCACTGAAAACCTTATTGGCTGTTTTAATGACATCACATCTTGTAGTTCTTTTATGAGGGGCATAACATGGAAGAAGTAGGGAGAAGTTTAGCTAGAGCTCTGTTTATTTACCTGCTGTGTGATGGGTCTCAGATGCCCTATACCCTATTGCAGGTGGAAATCATTGCTTATTATTTTAATGTAAGTTTGATTGGATTGTGACTAATTACATAAGAGAGTTATACAAGAAACATAAAACAAGGATATTCTAGATCTGCTAATTAAGATAATCAGTATGAGGTAAAAATAAAGTATGGTTTGTGCACAGATAAAGAAACATACTGTTTCATTACTGTATGATAGGGTTGATAAAGTTTTTTTGGACTGAATTGCCAATAAATATCTTCAAGAATAGTTTATGGTATAAATTAATAGTTTAAGATGGCAATCTTTGTTGCACTAGGCCAAGAAAAAGACAACAATAAGCTGTCACAGAGAGGTGTAAATTGAACTACATATTGAGGAAGTATGTTATCACTAATGTTTCCCTGGGATTTCTTTTATATTAAGGATTTTAAAATTTTAAATTGTGCATTATTGCATTTGTATTATTACCTACTTACAATTGTTTCAACAAATGTATGTTGAGTAAATACTGTGCTATAGGCTCTGTGCTTGAATTTGGAGATACAGTGTGATAAAATGAAGCATGGCTTGTGGATCTTATAGCCTAATTGAGATAGATATGTATATTTCCACACACACATATGCACGTAAACATTAAATAATAAAAAATATATTAATATTTACTTCTAGGTAATGCTACTAAATTGTGGTTAGTTTTGTACTGTGGTTAGTTTTGTATCTAGCTCATTGGAATTCATATTTCAATGACTTTTAAAAAAATGCGTAAAGTTTTTTTATGCCTAAAGCTTTTTTTTCCTCTTACAGTTTCAATTACAAATTGAATCATTGCTGATTTGTATCCATGAAAGTTACAGAGACGTCTTATTTTGTAGGAAGTTTATAAGCACTAGTATTTTCCGTTATTACTAAAAGATGCCTCAGTTGCCTGGAATTTATGCAGGGAAAACAGTGAATAGTGAGTTAAAGCGTTAGATCATTGGGTTAATTATGTTCTGCTAGAGTATCATTACTATCCTTTAAATAAGAAAAAAATTTAAGTTAGAAAATTTTTAACAAGTTAAAATTAACCAGGGACAATAAAGGAAAGTAATTTAAGCAGGATTATTTATGCCCTCAATCAAAGTTTAACACAAACAAACAAACAAACAAACCAAAAAAGATGTGTATGTGGCATCTTCTTATTTTTTGAAGATGATTCTTTCCGTCCTTTGTTCTTTGATCTCTACATGAGGAGAAGCTTATAAAGTGGCGATAGGGCCAAGGGTGCTAGATGTCTTGGCACTCATTAGCTATGGCAATTAGCACCATTTAGATTGATATATTTCCAAAATGAAAGCATGACTTGGAGCAAACAAAAAATCATGATGGCATTTGTGAAGGTGGAATGACATTGACCAATAAGAAACAAAAGAAACAAAGCTCATCTTAAAAGTCTTGGAATATTTGAAAAATTGATTACATGATAAGACTGTTTCAACATAACTACAATTCCCTGAGGACTTATTAATGCTTTGGTAGCATTAAAGTAAAATGAAAAGACACCAGGGCAGTTCGCTTTAATAGCTTGCTGGCTTAAACCCCAATACATAATGTTCCTGTAATAGTTTATGGGTGACTGCAATAAACTGGTAGCGAATGTTTTCCATTTTTTGGCTCTTCATATCAGATCTGCTCTTAGAGAACATTTTGTTCTGAGAATATTATGAAGGCAATTGATCTAGTTTAAAAGTTGCTTGACAATTTTAGTATAGTGTTAACTTTTCTCCCCTCCAGATTGTGTGATTTTTGTCCTTTGAGCTGAGGTCAAATTATAGTTTAGACCTTCGTTGTTTACTCATTTATGACTAAATACTTTGTAAGTACTGCCACAAAGAAGAAAAATCTTTTATTCCCCAATGCTTTAGTTACATTATCTGTCTTTTAGATAGCAGTTTAAATCCGTCCTTCTTCTTGACAGAGAAAACAATTTGCGATGGATTAATTTCGAACCTAGATAGTTTGTTGATGAATCATTAATGATCATATTCAGAAATAAAAAGAGAATTATGATTCACCAAAAGAAATTACTGTATTTTAAACAAAATGAAGGCTGAGAATTGTCTGGGATTTAGTGAACTGAAGTATCTAATATGGGGTGCCCTGAGGCACTTAGTGCATGCCCAATCTGTTTTTTAGTTTTTAAGCAGCAAATATTCATGCTGTACACACAATAAAAACAAGTTACAGACTTAATAGAAATTGAAATGGTCTCAATGTTAACATTAGACCCATGGAAAAGTAGAGGGTATCTGAGTACCTTATTCATTCTTTTAGTCTTCAGTGTGCCTAGGAACATTTGTTTCATATAAAAGTTATATTACAAAATTAATGGATTGAGGGCGGAAAGGGAATTTGGAGGAATGTGAAATAAAGTCTGGTTATATACTGAATGCAGGTGGAAGTTGTTTGAGGAACATTTATGGAACAAAGTGCAGTCTCTTCCTACTAAGGTCCAGGCTTCCAAAAGCGACAGGAAGAGTCCATGTGGTTATATAAAACTGCAAAGAAAATTCTGGTCAGACAGAGAGCTCTGAAGAGGTGGTACAGAAGCAGTAGAAGGAAAAATTGAGCAAATAAAAGAAAAATGCGGGGAGGAGCGAGAAATAATTAGAGAAGAAATCAGGTGCCTCAACAAAAATAGGAACAACAAAAATTCAGGGGATGTCGATGCAGAGCAGTCCAGCTGAAAAAGGATTTTAAACTTGTGTGTGCAAGAAGCAGACAACATGATTGGAAATGAAGTATTTGGTTTTAGTTGACGGGTAAGGCATTACGGGGGAACACAACTTCCTACCAGGATTAGTTGCACTTTTGCAAATGTATTTTGAAGTAAAAAGCTGAAAGCCACATGTTTTCAGCCACCCGAAGCACCCAGGGCCTTATGTAATATGCGTATGAGCTGATGTGTTTTATGGAATATACAGGAAAGACAAATGACATTTTAAAATTGATATGTATGTGAGCATGGTTATGCTGCATCTATGGAGTACCAAAAATAATATCAATAATAGTCAATCAACAAAGTCAGTTTAGTTTCCATATTTTAAAAACCCTTCAAAATGTTTTGTTAAATCCCATGAAAGTGGTTTCAGTGACAAAGGTTTCAGATTTTTGCAAATGATAATGAATTCGGAGACACATAATGAGAAACACTGTAGTGAGGTCTAGACAGATTTAGATAAATTAATGACCCGACTAGTTGATGGCAGCCACAGTCTTTAACTTTGAGTAAAGGAATCTTGAAAGCAGCTCAATGAAGAAATATTTTTTCTCTCCTTTTTCTTTTTAAAACATTTAATTGTCTTTTTTAAGGGTGATAAAGAAAAGATGAAATGTAGAGACTTCATTGTACTGTACTCATTATATTCTGTCTCCTGCCTTATACATAAATCTATTCTACTTCTTCAGATTGATTCACCTCTTTCTTTAAATGAACATATATTGTACATATAATATATACTTTTTCTATATGAAAGCATGTCATAATCTTTTCCATTTATGCTCATATAGTAAGTCTTTTAAAACATTTATTGAAATATTTGTTTAGGGTGGATTGATTTTACACCAAATAGTTTTATTACAAATGAAAGACTTTCCTTCTATTAAAGGGGAATTTCTTTTAATACTGGAATGAGGCAGAACATTATTGCTACCGTGTAACTTTGTATGGTGGGATGTCCTATTGGTTGTAGAACTCTTAGTTAATTTAAATTTTTGCAGGCTGTTAGATTGAGTAAAGGACAGAATGCAGTCATGGACTGCAGGTTTTTTTTTATCTCTTAGTTATTTCTAGAATTTGTACTTTAATAGGCAATTTTTATCTTATGACAAAAGTCAACGTTACATTTTGTGGGTTATTTGATTCTTCCTTCATATATGTGTAATGCCATTTGTAATGTATGCTATTTTTAGGGGAAATCTTTAAATGTTCTTTTCCTGGATAATAGCTTGCATGAGTATAAAGAACTTCATGTTTGAACTTTAAATATAATCGTTCTGATTTCTCTTTGAAAAGAGGTTTAGGGGCGCCTGGGTGGCACAGTCGTTAAGCGTCTGCCTTCTGCTCAGGGCGTGATCCCGGTGTTCTGGGATTGAGCCCCACATCAGGCTTCTCTGCTAGGAGCCTGCTTCTTCCTCTCCCACTCCCCCTGCTTGTGTTCCCTCTCTCACTGGCTGTCTCTCTCTGTCAAATAAATAAATAAAACCTTTAAAAAAAAAAAGAGGTTTAAAACCTATGAAGTTTGGCATCAAAGACAAAAGCAACCTTATTTACTGAAAGAGCACTATTATTTTCTAACAGCTTACTTTAAAGATGGGGACAGTATATGTATTTTCCAATATTTTATATGTATACACACATACAGTTTATTAAAACCTACATTTATGTAACACTAAAAATATTACTAAATGAAGTTTCTGCGTAATGAAACTGCTCTTTTCAATGATGTCTTATATTGTTAAAATTTGTTGAAAAATTTTTGTGTAATTAATGCAAACATGAACCCTATTAAAAATGAACATATTTGTATGTGTTCTACTATACAAACCAGGCAGTCCTGTAAAAAGGATAATGCCATCATTCTGTTCTGTCATCACTAAGTTCTACTTTTACAATTCAGTTTACTCTGGTCCATACTCAAAAGTCACCATCACTTAAAAAAGGTATATTCTTAAAATTAAATGTTTGTATCTTTGTTAAACTAAATATTATGTTAAATGTTTCACACATTTCCACAGAGAATGTTGTCTTTGTCCTCATTAAAAAAAAAAAAGAAAACTGAGAAGAGACATTTTAAACATGGCTAGACTTTCAGATCAAAATAAATATGCAATTTACACATCGGTAGAACAATTTTAGGAATTCACTGCATTTTGAAACTTTGTTTCTGAATAGCGGCAGTATTTTGGCCTTTAAGACACAGTATTCAAAATATTTTGAATAAGAGGTAAGAGACATTTATCCAAAAGATTAGAATTTTTCCACATAATAATTCAGGTGATCTCCATTTTTAAAAACCTAATTTATTAAAAGTTAGGATTTGCAAAAATAGATAAATTAAGGAATGGTGGTTTATGGAATGATGTTTATGGAATTATGGTTAGCAAAATATTTTAAAAGTATAATTTCATTATAAAATTTGATTTATACTTATTTAACATATAAAAAGAATCAACTCCATATTCTAAAACTCCTATTTTTTTTAAACAAATGCAATAGTCTGTTATGTAATGGAACTTTATGTATCCAAATTAGTATTATTCTTTGCAAAGTAGTCACCTTGGGAGATATTTCTTTATTAAATAGTAGAGCCATTGCTCTAAACATTCTAATGTGTTGGAATTGCCTGTAGAGCCAACAGCCTATCCTATTGAATATTTTCATTGACAACTACTTTTTAATTTGATTTGATTTTTAGAAATAGTCAAGAGTAATTTAGAACCATGTTTACTGAATAGAACCAAGTTTATTGCCATAGCAAAACCTGGCCTATTCTGACAGTTCTGTAAATCCCTTATCATTTCCTCACCTACAACTCTACAACCTACTCCAATTGAGTGCCCTTTGTCACATCCACTCCATTCACAGTACTCTTAGAATTCTAGGACTATGGCCTGTTTTACATGATCAACAAGGGCATTAAAAAAATTATAGAATTTATAAAGCCATTTATCTTGTGTGACTTTGTGCAGGCTCTAAGGGCAATTTCAAAAGAGATATAACTTACAGTGTTTTGAGAATGATAGAATTATGGAATAAAGGTAGTACCCTCACTGCAACAGAGGATATTTAAGTCTTTGATTTTTGGATTCCTGATATGTACCTTCAGTTCAGGACAGTAAATACTTACTGAGCATGTATATTATGCAAAACACTGTAGAAAGCACTGAGGCAAAAATGCAAAGGAAAAAATACCCTTCAATGGCGGGGGGGGGGATACTCTTCAATGACTCTACTGCAAGATAGATGTAAGTGTTCTCTTGGAGTGACAAAGCACTACATAAATACAGGAGAGGGAGGGATTCGTTTTAACTAGGGCATGGCAGTTAGGACACAGATGGAAACCTTGGCAGGTGGGGATGGAAAAAAGGACATTCTAGGAAGAAGTAACTCTTTCAACTGTAGAGCATAGTTTATGTCTTTCAAAAAATGAAATTTTTACTTTCTAGTAATAGTAAAAACTATAATATTTTCAACTTTACCAGCACTATAGAGTTTGCCTCAATTTAATTCAGTTGATTAACCAATATTGATATATTATTATTAACTAAAGTACATAGTTTACATTAGTGTTCACTCTGTGTTGTATTGTTCTATGGGTTTTTACAAATACATAATGTCGTGTGTCCACCATTACAGTATTATACAGAATAGTTTCACTGACTTAAAAATTCTCTGTGCTCCACCTATTTATCCATCTCCCCTACACTCCTCCTTTCCATGCCTCCAAACCCCTGGTAACCTTTATACAGTCTCTAGAGTTTTACCTTTCAGAATGTCATATACTTGCAATCATACAGTATATAGCCTTTTCAGACTGGCTTCTTTCATTTAGCAGTATGTATTTAAGATTTCTCCATATCTTTTTGTGGTTTGATAGCTCATTTCTTTTTATTGCAAAATAATAGGCCATTGTATGGATGCACCATGGTTTGTTTATCCATTCAGCTGCTAAAAGGAAGATACCTTGGTTAGTTTCAATGTTTGGCAGTTATAAATAAATCTGTATAAACATTTATGTGCAGGTTTTTGTGTGGATATAAGTTTCACCTAATTTGGGTACACACCAAGAAGCATTATTGCTGGATCATATGGAAACACTATGTTCAACTCTGGAACAAATTGCCAAACTGTATTCCAAAGTGGCTGTACTATTTTGCATTCCCACTAGCAATGAATGGGAGTTCTCATTGCTTCACATCCTCGCTAGCATCTGGTGTTGTCAGTTGTTTTGGATTTTAGTCCTTCTAATAGGTGTGTAGTGTTATCTCATTGTTGTTTTCATTTGTAGTTCTTTAATAACATATGACATCGGGCATCTTTTCATGTGCTTATTTGCCATCTGTTTTCTTTGGTTAGGTGTTTGTTCAGATCTTTTGCCCATTTTTAAACTGAGTTGTTTTTCTTATTGTTGAGTTTTAAGAGTTCTTTGTATATTTTGGATACCAGTCCTTTATCAGAAATGTGATTTGCAGATATTTTCTTTTGGTCTATAACTGTCTTTCACAGAATGGAAGTTTGAAATTTTAATAAAGTCCAATTTATCAATTATTTCTTTCATGGATCATGCTTTTGGTGTTATATCTAAACATTAATTGCCAGGCTCAACATCACCTAGATTTTCTCCTATGTTTTGATCTTCTAGAAGTTTTATAGTTTTGTATTTTATACATATAGGTCAATGATCCATTTTGAGATAGTTTTTGACAGGTATAATATTAGTGTCTAGATTGATTTATTTATTTATGCATGCGGATGTCAGTTGTTCCAGCACTGTTTGTTGAAAAGACTATTTTTGCTTTAGTGTATTGCCTTTGCTTTTTTGTCAAAGATCAATTGAATATATTTATGTAGGTCTATTTCTGTCTATTCTGTTCCATTGATTTGTCTATTTTTTCACCAGTACCATCTTGTCTGTAGCTTTATTGTCAGTTTGACATCAGGTAGTGTCAGTCCTGATTTTGTTCTTCAGTGTTAAGTCTTTTGCCCCTCCATAGAATCAGTTTGTTGATATTTACACAATAACTTGCTGGAATTTTGATTGAGATTGCATTGACTCAAAAGATCAAGTTGAAAGAACTGACATCTTGACAATATTGAGTCTTCCTATCCATGAACATGGAATATCTCTTCATTTATTTTGTTCTTTGATTCCTTTCACCCAAATTTTGTAGTTTTCCTCATATGGATCTTGTACATATTTTGTTAGATTTATACCTAGGAATTTATTTAATATTTTGGTGCTAATTTAAATATTTTTGTGCTTTTACTTTCAAATTTCAGTAGTTAATCTATGGTATATTAAAAAGCAATTGAGTCTTGGATACTTTTAATGACTGACTCTTGCTTTCTCTTAAAAAAAATCCCTAAACTAGTATAAATACACTCAATTACTCTTTGCTTTTGTATGGTTCCTGATTGTCCTATTTTATATGTTACTAGAAAAGAAACAGCCTCCCATAATACATTCATGATACTGCCATTGGTCACAGTCTCATATTTTCATTTTCACACTTGAACATTATTCTGGAATGTATATCAAATATGGCATGATATATTTCCAACCACATTATATTCATAAATTCTATTGGAAATAAAAGAGTAGTTCTGACTTTTTCTTAAAAAGAAAAATAGCAGGCTATAATTTATCTTATAATACTTTATTTAAAGAAAAATTAAAGTACTCATTTCAACAAACCTGGAAAACACTGAAGAGTACAATTTTTTTTTTCCAGAATTCTACAACACTGGTAATATTTTGGAACATAGGTTCCTGTGGTTTTTTGATTTGTGGGAAATGATACCAGGATTAGAGAGGGCAACTCTAGACATCATTTCTTCCTAGTAATCATCAAAGGTTGGGAACACATAAAAGTGTAAGCTAGTTCACTTAAATGTAGACATAAGTACTTCCTTCAATACTGCTAGTATTGAAAGAGGAGCTGTTACCCTATTTCTTTTCTCCTATTTTGAAATCATTGTTTTTATTTCTTGACTTCTCACTTATTCTTTTGATTATACTATCTATATTACTAAATTTAATGGATACCTTTTTGAAAAGTTAACATATAATTCACATATCATAAAATTTCACCCAAAGTGTTCAGTTTGGTGGCTTTTAGTATGTTCAGGAAGTTGTGCAAACATCACCACAGTCTAATTCTACAACATTTTCACCACCCCGAAGATTCCGCAGTGTAGTCCCTGAAGTCATTCCTGGAGATCCAGGCTATGATACTCCAGTGATTTTATAACTGACTGCTCCTCTGTCTACATAATGCTCTATCAAAAATATGTTGATGCTGGAGATTTCTGTCTTTGTCTTCTCTTTTTCAAGCCAACTCTCCCTAGTTGTTTCAGCCACCCCCACTCTTTCAGGACTTCTCACCATTCTCCATGATTTTTTTTTAAAGATTTTATTGATTAATTTGTCAGAGAGAGAGAGAGAGCGTGCACAAGCAGGGGGAGCGGCAGGCAGAGGGTGAAGCAGGCAGAAGGAGAAGCAGTCTCCCTGCTGAGCAAGGAGCCTGATGCAGGACTCAATCCCAGGACCCTGGGATCTTGACCTGAGCTGAAGGCAGGCTTAATCTATTGAGCCACCCAGGCATGCCTCCATGTTTTTCTTTATAGGCTTTTGATATGACCACGTCCTTATCAAAATGGACTGTCTTGAGTAAGACACAGGCTGTGTGGTCTGGCTAGTGCACATGGGATAATTGCTATCTTCTTTATTACTATGGCTGATGTTATTGATCATAAGGCCTTGATTGATACACAGAAATTCTGAAATCTGTCAACATTCCCAACACTCCCACAATATCTGTAGTTTCCTGCTTCTAAGGAATAATAATAATTTAAAAAAAAATATTGTGGCTGGAAGAAGGCAAAGGGAAGATGAATGTGGGGAATTACAACTAACAGAAACTTAATGTCCACCCAACATAACCATAAAGCATCAGTTGATCCACTACAGTTGCACTTCTGAACTTGCCAGTATCCAAGAAAATAAACAGATTAAAACTAAGGTTGGGAATAGGTGTATATCTTGCAATAGGCCAGACATCTGTGGGGTTTGTGATAGTACTAAATGAATAAGTGTTATATTCTATCACATGTGACATTATCTGCAGTAAGTAAAATGAGCAAATAATTATATTTTGAAGGAAGAGGGTAAAAAATGCTTACATCCCATTTCTGCTGAGAGTCTTCCCAAAATTATTAAATAAAAACAACATTTGTGACTTAGGGTGAAGCTTAGGAAATAGAGGTCTTTGCACTGATTTTTTTTTTCTTTAAATGTTAGACTACTACCAGTGAATAGTTTAATGATTCTAAATGGAACCTGTGGAAAAGCAGGTCTAAGAGTAACCAGATGTCCTGGGATTTAGAATGGTATTCTAAAAGTAGCTGCCTGTATAAAGTCTTTGAAAACTTACAATGTTTGTCATTTCTTATGTTCTTTTATGAACTATTTCAAAAATACAGTAAAGCACAGAATTAATATAAATACCAAATACCATCACTCATTTAAAAAATGTTAGCATTTACCATATTTGCTTAAGAAAATTTTTACAGAAATTAATCATTACAGAAATAGTTTAAGTCCCCTCCTTTTTACATTTCCCCATTTTTGTACTCAGAGGCAACTATTCTCCTGAGTTTAATATATATGCTTTCAGTCCATATTTTCTACTATTTTTATATTGTAATTTTGCCTGTGTGACCCCATGAAAATTTGGGGTAGTTTTGGATACCAAAAAACATTTATATACATCATACCTCATGGTTTCCAATGTCATGTTTTCCAATCTAGATACCAAGGTGCTCCCAAAGTGCCACAGTGAACTTACAGGTGTGCTGTGAGATATTTTAAAATTTCAAGAGAAACATTGCAGTGTTTAACGTCTTTCAGATACCAGATCAGCCTCTAGCTTGAGGTAGTTCACAATTTCAACATTTTAATTTCAGCACATTCTTCTTGATAGTGTTATGTCTGTGAGAAGCTGGTGTTTTGGTAAGTGTTGTCATAGAAAGCAGTGTGAAGATTGTGTGAAAGTCAGTACACAACAGGGAAAAAAGGTGGCAGTGTCCAATCTGATTTCAAGGTTTGAGAAGTTGTGAAGTGCTCAACAGGCACACACATCCCAATAATAACTAATTTAAGGATGGTTATGTAAGCATTGAATTAAAATAGTATTTTCCTTGCAATTTGTGTTTATTATTTTTTTGTATGACCACTAAGTGACTGGGACATAAATACTTATTGAGCTGTTTAGAACTAAACTACAAACTAAATGGTTCTATTAGATATATTTTTAGGCTAAGTTTGCTGAGAAAACATTACTAGGACACTAAGGGCTCTGTTAAAAAATAATAATGAGACACTGAGAGCTCTTGTGAACTGAGAAATACTAGGTCATTCTCTAGCATATTTTGGTTTCACTTAACATTATGTTCATGATTATCTGTTTTGGTACGCACGGACCCAAGGCATTTTAGCTGCTGTATATAGTGCTGTGTGTTATTCCATTGTGTGACTGAGCCACAATATATCCATTTCCTGCTGATGCACATTTAAGTGTTTCTTCTCTTCCCTTCCCATCCCCTTCATTCCTCTCACTTCACTCTTTTCTTCATTTCCTTCCTTCCTTCCTTTTTTCTTTCTTCTTTTTTACTTTTCTATTACAGTCAGTGTCACAGTAGATATCTTTGTAAATATCTCCTTGTGTAAATGTGAGGGAATTTCTGTATTTGAATTTGCTGGGTTTAGAGAATATACATTTTTAACTTTACAAGGTAATGGAAAATTGGTCTCCAAATTTTTTTCCAATAATAGATATTGATAGACTTTTAAACTTTTGATAAGAAGATTGGAGTAGTGTATCTATGTGCTACTTGAATTTTATCTTTTTTAAAAAGTTGAGCTTCTCTTACATATCTATGTGCTACTTGAATTTTATCTTTTTTAAAAAGTTGAGCTTCTCTTCATATTCTTACTGGCCAATCAGGTGTTATTTTCTCTGATTTTTTCAATTGTATTCTCTCAGCACTTTTTAAAGTTATAATGCTTATTTTTTTTATTGATTTGTTGCAGCTTGTTATATATTCTGAATAGAAATGCTTCAGTGGAGGGGGAATGAACCATGAGAGACTGTGGACTCTGGGAAACAAACTGAGGGCTTCAGAGGGGAGGGGGGGTGTGGGATTTGGAATAGGCCGGTGATGGATATTAAGGAGGGCACAGATTGCATGGAGCACTGGGTGTTATACGCAAACAACGAATCATGGAATACTTCATCAAAAACTAAGGATGTACTGTATGGTGACTAACATAACATAATAAAAAATTAAAAAAAAATAAAATAAAAGTGCACATTTACCCGGGGGGGGGGAGAGAAATGCTTCACTGGTTATGTATGTTGCAAATATTTTTTCTTAGTCTATTTCATGTCTTTTACCCATGTTTATAAAGTTTGGAGTTTTTTTGTTTCTTTATATTGAGAGATTGATGGTATTTCTCATTTAATCTCTGAATATGGTGTGTATCACTTAATATATCTTCTTTTTTATTGATGTAAAATTGGTATATGAGATTATATAAGTGTCAGGTGTACAACATTATAATTTGATATCTATATACACTCCAAAGTGATCGCTGTGATAAGTCTAGTTACTACATCACCTTAAAATTGAGCCCTTTGGCTCATTTTGCACAACCCCTTCCCCTCTGATAGTCACCAATCTGTTCTCCATATTATGAACTTTTGTTTTGTTTTTTAGATTCTGTGTATAAGTTGAAATCATAGGATATTTGTCTTTCTCCATCTGACTTATTTACTTAGTATAATACCCTCCAGGTCTATCTGTGTTGTGTCAAATGGCAAGATTTCTTTCTTTTTAATGGCAGAGTAGTATTCCATTGTGAATATACACCACATCTTTATCCATTCCTCCATCGATGGACACTTAGGTTCTTCCCATATATTAGCTATTGTAAATAATGCTGCAGTGAACACAGGAGTGCATGTATCTTTTTGAATTAATGTTTTTGTATTTATATTTTGTGATGTTAAACAATTCTTACATTCTTGGAATAAATATTCTATAATTGTTATGTAGTTATGTATATGTACACAAATGCACATGCATTTTGCTCATTTGGTTTGCTATTTCCTTTAGAATTTTTGCATCTAAATTCTTAAGTGAGATTAGCATATATGTTTCCTTTCTTGTGTTCTCTTTTTTAATATCAATTTTGCTATCAATTGATCATAAAGTTACTCAGGTTTTCTATTTCTCATTGTGTTGATTTTGTTATGTTGCACTTTTCTGGGAAATTGCCCATTTCATTTCAGTTTGTAAGTTGATTAGCCTTTCATTGTTTAGTATATTCTCTCATAATATTTTAATGTTTCCTTTATCTTTAGAGATATATTCTTCTCATTCCTAAAGTTTCTAATTAATTAGTGCCTTTTTCTTGCTTAATATTTAATGATTAATAATATTTTGATCAGTATAGATTTTATTATTAGGATGAATTTTGATAATTTCACATGGTTTACACCAATATTTTATTGTCTTTTTTTTTTTTTAATAATGATTTTTTATTATATTATGTTAGTCACCATACAGTACATCCCCGGTTTTCGATGTAAGGCTCGATGATTCATTAGTTGTGTATAACACCCAGTGCACCATGCAATATGTGCCCTCCTTACTACCCATCACCGGTCTATCCCATTCCCCCAACCCCCTCCCCTCTGTAGCCCTCAGTTTGTTTCTCATAGTCCATAGTCTCTCATGTTTCATTCCCCCTTCTGATTACCCCCCCTTTCTTTATCCCTTTCTTCCCCTATATATTTTATTGTCTTTTTAAAGAACCATTTTGGCTTTCCAAAGAACCCATTTTTGCTCTCTATTGTATGTAAGTTCTATGCCGTTAATTTTTGTTATAATCTTTATTATTTATTTCCTTCTCCTTTATTTGGCTTTATTCTGCTGTTATTTTTTAACTTGCTAAGTTAATCTTTAACTAATTAATTTTACAACTTTTTAACATGTAATATATGCATTTAAAGCCATAAATTTTCTACTAAGTACCACTTTAGCTGCATCCCACAGGTTTTGATATGTAGTGTCTTTATTGTTGTTTACTTTAAAATATTTAATATTTCCATTATGATTTTTTTTACTCATGGAATATTTATAAATGTATTTTTTAGTTTCCAAACATATAGGGATTTTTAAACTGGCTTTTTTGCCTTAATTCCTGATATTACTGCACTGTGGTCAGATAACATGCTTTGTATGATATGCCTTCTTTGGTGTTTGTTGAAACTTATTTTATAGATCAGTAATCATTGAATTTTATAAATACTACACGTTAGCTTGGCAAGAACATGCAATCCTTGAGGGGAAGAGTTTCTACACATCAGCTAGTTCAAAATTATTAGTTATACTTAAATCTCCTATATATTTACTAATTTTTTTTGCCTCATCTCTTGAAGTATCTTTTGCATCATGATTCACTCTTTTACTTTGTTTAGAGTTCTGCCAGAATTTTTTAGAATGCCTTTTTGTCAGCACTCTATCTAAAATACCTGCATCATCAGATCTACGCTCTCTTTTCCCTTGCCCTGCTTTTTACTTTTGGCATTTTTCTGTACAGGACCTTGTATTTTATATTTTATATACATTGTCTCCCTTACTAGAACATAAACTTGCTAAAGACAGGAATGATGTTCTATTCACTACTGTATCTTTTGGGTCTAATCATACTTGCCTTCAACAGGCATTTCATATATAGTTGTTGACTGAATGAACAAAAGAAGAGCTGTTTCTGATATTATGGTGAGCTTCTTTTTAGTTGAAGGGGGTTGTTACATGAGAGTTCTGTAGCTCCTTGCAAAGTGTTTTAGCATTCCCTTCTATCCTGTGACCGTAGATCTGTGCCCATAAGAGTCTAAAGAAATCCACATTCTTTTTGCATTAGTTTTTAAGCTTGGATTTTATGTTCTAAGAATAAAGTGTAAATGCTGATTCCTAAGGTGCCCATAGAACATATCTGGGTTTCACATTTCTTTCATGTGACTTTTTACCACCTAGAGCCCTAAGAAGAATTCAAGTGTTAATTTTTACTGCTTCTTCATGCTAGTCTGTAGATTTTTTTCTACTTGTAATCTGATGGATTGGGCATCCATTAATAAGCATGTCCCAGTTGTTCCTCCATGCCTCTCTTTGGCTTTAGGTCTTGTCTGTTGTCTACACATTGGTGTTACTATTCTATATATCATCCTAAATATCTGGGTATATGTGAATATGATGCCCTAGGGTCCAGTAAGTCTTCCGCCCCCGCCTCCCCCCTTCGCTCTGGCTTTGAGTTCTTTTTTCTGACACTCATAGATGTTCCTGTCTATCTTTTATTCTAACTTGGCTCAGTTTATAATTACCAAATTATCCTAAATATCTGTGTATTTGACGTGAAAGAGAGATAGGATCACGTTAGTAGAATCTGACATGTTTACTGCAATTAATAGCATTTCATAGTAGCCTGACTTTACTTCCGAAAGGTCCGTTAGGATCTTTATGTGAATCCTTGTCAAATTTGTTTATAGCATGGTAATCCCCTTATGGAAGATGCACAGTAAGTATACTAATGTATCTAGCACTTGATTTAGATCATGTTGCCCTATTTCTTCACAGGCTGACATCCTTCTGTGCTGTCATATCAATAATCATTTGTGATTTTTTCCAAAGAAAATATCCTTTAAGTTAACAATTAACATCATGCAGTGTGTATTTCTCTGTGTGTGTATGTGTGTGTGTGTGGTGGGAGGGAGGGTGAGGGAGAGTAAAAGAGAAGTTAAAGGGTTTAAGTGGGAAAAGAAACTGTTCCAAAGAAAACAATAGTTGAGGAGGGGATGGGAAGTGGGTGAGAATACAATGAGACAGCTTGTAGCTAAACGAGACAAATCTTTGGCAAGGTTGGTTTAATTCTTTTCAGGGAGACAGATGAACTATCGTAGAGGCAGATAAATTATCCCAATGCCAATCTGCCCTCCCCTTCAACTCCTTGGACCTGACTTCTTTTCCTAGATAGCCAAACTGGTCCTTTTTGCTGATACCTGAGTGACATTGAGAGGATTGCACTTACACTCAATTTTGGTTCTTTGTGATTTGTGCTGTGTTCATGTCTATAGGGGAAAATTGGTCCCTCTGAGTACAGAGCAAGTAACTGTCACCCTGATGTTATGTGAAAGCTTCTGTTATATCGTGATATTAACAGGAACCGAGGATCAGCAAACCTGTGTTCTTTTGGAACTGCTTTTCTTCAACATTCTCAATACATAGCAAGAACATAGGTAATAAAGGAGGTATTCATGTCTCACAAGTGAGACACGAGCACTTCGTCCTCTTATGCAAATATTGCAATGTTTTGTGATCTTTCATCAGAAAAGAGAAAGAATCTTCAGTTATTTCTTTAATGAATCAGTTACTTTATGAAGCTTTTGAAAATGTTATTTTGCAGATAGATTCAACAATCTTATCCCTATTGTGTAAGTTAGTGGTACGCTTTCTGCATTCATCTTATCCCGGAAGGTCAAGCTTTTTATGACCTCAAAAAGTCTGATCCTTGTTTTGTATAGACAATTACCTAAATGTTCCCATTATTTAGAATGGATATTTCAACCATCTCAAGGTTTATTTTTACTAGAATTCTCAAGTGTTTTCATTTATTGAATAGCGAATCCAACTGAAGCAGTTTTTATAATATTATCTAAGTTCTTATATTTTCTCATTTTATTTTAAGATTCATGGTTGTGTGACATGTGATGTAACTTAATAGCAAACTTTGCATTTAAATGTTGTAGCTTTCACGTTTTTACAGAAGTCTGGTTGAAGCTAAAAAAATATTTTGACACCATAGGCTCTAGAGATTTATGTAGCCAGAAGAGATAAAGTAGAATTGGATGGCAGAAAGGTAGAGTATTGATTATCACAAATAGAAGGGCTGATAACTTAATGAAAGCTGATTGGCGGTAGAATTTATTATAGCAACTGTAAAGTGGAGAAGAGAAAATGATAGTGCTACTAATTAATAAATAAGTTATCTCATGACAATGTGGATCAACATACTATCATTTAAAATCTTTACAAACCAAATTTTAGTTTAATTGTGTAGCTATTTTGGTGTTGGAATACAGTTTTGAGAAGCATAAAATGAGTTTTAGAATGCCTTTCGAAAGTAGTTATCAATCAGAATCAAGTAAAAGGGTATTTAGTACTTTGGATATATGAAGGTGTGTTTTACTTGAGAATTTTAGAGGACCTAAAAAATTTTGAGGAAGAAACAATTCTTGTAATAGATGTAATGAAAATGTAACTTGAAATGGCCTGACAACATTTTCAATAAAACACTGGAAGAGAAATCAGTAAACATCTTGAAGACAAAGGAATCATGAGCAATGAACAAAATGAGTTTATTACAAACAAATCATGCCTGACAAAATTAATAGTTGTTTAAAATAGAATTGCAAAATTAGCATGGATAAAGGGAATGTATTTTTTAAACTTCAACCAAGTATTTATTGTGGCTTTTCAAAAATAATTTTAATGTTAGGATACAAATAATATGATGGATTGGATATTTATGGAAAGATGATGATTCTGTATAAGGCCAAAATGTAATGCCAAGAATATGCCTAAATTGATTGTGGGATTAGGTGGCAGTGACAAGGGTGACCTAAGGGGCTTAGGTCCCTGTAATTCCCATCAATCCCCCAAAAGTATTTTAATTCATGTAAAAGCAACTTGCATATCTCGCAAAAACATCTTCTAATACAAGTCCTCATAATAGCCCTTATAATTAAATTTTGTTGCTTAATCTCCCCTATATAGAAATTCTGTAGGCTTTACTGATGAATTTAGACCAGAAGTCAACAAATCTGTCCTCGTGTTTTTCTTTTTTAGTTGGGACATAATTGATAAGTAACAGTATGTAAGTTTCAGGTGAAACATGATTTCATATATGTATATATTGCAAAACATCACCACCAATAAGTCTAGTTAACATCCATCACCACACGTAGTTACAATATTGTGTGTGTGGTGAGAACTTTTAAGATCTACTCTCTTAGCCACTCTCAAATCTACAGTATATTTTTAACTATAGTCACCATGATGAACATTTACATTCCTAGGGCTTATTTATTTTATAATTAGAAGTTTGTACCTTTAGACCATCTTCACCCATATTTCACATACAACCCAACCCTCTTCACCCCTCCCTTGCACCCTGGCAACTACCAATCTGTTCTTTGTATCTATGAGTTCAGTTCTTTTGTTGTTTTTGTTTGTTTGTTTGCTTATTTGTTTTTTAGATTCCATAAGATTCCATTAGATGTAAGTAAGATCATACAGTATTTGTCTTTCTGACTTATTTTGCTTAGCTTATAATGCCTTCAAGATCTATCCATGTTGTTGCAAATAGCAGGATTTCCTTCTTTTTTGATGGTTGAATAATAGTCCATTGCATATACATGCCACTTTTTTTTTAAATGCATTCATCCATCTGTCAACACTTAGATTATTTCCAGGAAGTCTTAGCTATTGTAAATAATGCTACAGTAAACATTGGGTTGCAAATATCTTATTGAGATAGTGATTTCATTTCCTTTGGTATATACTCAGAAGTGGAAATGCTGGATCAAATAGTAGTTCTATTTTTAAGTTTTTGAGGAACGTCTATATTGTTTTCCATAGTGGCTGCACCAATTTATATTCCCACCAACAGTGCACAAAGGTTTCTTTTTCTCCACATACTCACCAATGCTTCGTATTTCTTGTCTTTTTGAAAATAGCCATTCTAACAGGTGTGGGGTGATTTGGTTTTGCTTTGCATTTCCCTGATGATCCCATGGTTTTTGTAAGTAAAGTTTTATTGAAATATAGGCATGCTCATTTGTTTATGTATTTATTGCCCATGGCTGCTTTCATGAGATGATAGCACAGTTAAGTAATTGAGACAGAAACTGTATGACCTACAAAGCCTTAAATATTTATCATTTGGCCTTTTACAAAAAGTTTTCCGACCCTAGTTTAAATTAATGCTTTTTTTTAACCTTTAGAAACATTTAGAATTGTCAAATCTGAGCATGTTTGTACACTGTATGAAGGAGGCAGTGAATCTGTACATTTTACTACTCTTAGTTGTATCCTGACTCTTCCATGTTTCATGGATACCGACTCATCCATTTCGGCAATAAATATCCAAAATGAGATATGTGACACTGTCAATGCCTTCATTCAGTTTCATTCAACCGTTCTTGACATTATAAAAGTTGATGATGATGTATCAGTAGGTTTAATGGGGGAATGTGAAGGGAAGTGTGATTGAGAAAAACAATGATGTTAATCTTAAGTATCAAGACAGGCTAGGTTTAATTCTCTGACAATTTATTTTGTTTAGAACTCTCTAAGTGGGGGTGCCTGTGTGGCTCAGTCAATTAAGCATCTGCCATTTATCTTGGGCTCAGGTCATGATCTCACGGTTCTGGAATCGAGCCCCGCATTGGGCTCCTTACTAAGTGAGGAGTCTGCTTCTTCCTCTACCTCTGCTCCTCCCCCCTACTTGTGCTCTCTCTCTCTTGCTCTCTCTCTCTCTTTCAAACAAATAAATAAAATCTTAAAAAAAAAAACACACAAAAAGAACTCTCTGTCACCAAATTTATCTTGGATCTTTTTCCCAAATGTAATTATGTTAGGGGCAGAACATTCCTCAGCCTGGGAATTAACTTAAAAAAATCATCTTGTTCACTGTAAATGCTTGATAAATATTTATGGATTGAATATTAATAATTATTTTTGTTTGTATTTATTATTCAGATATTTGAGTGCTTAGTGTATGCCAGGCATAATGCCTAGGGGCAAGCAATTTGTCACTGAATTATATGTAGCTAAACTGATAGGATCCCTAACGTAGGAAGATAGACAGTGAATGAGTTTATAAATAAACAAAATGATTGCAGAGAGTGATAACCTGTGGAAAAAAGAAAGCTAGGTAGTAGAATCAAGAGTGACTTGGGGCAGAGTGACTTGGGGGATAAAGAGTTACGAGGTGCCATTTGAGCTGAGATTGAATGATGAGAAGGGGAAGCCATCATGTAATGATCTTGGAGAAGAGCTTTAGAAGAACAAGTTCAAAAGCCCCCACCAAGTGTGGCCTGATAAAGGAATAGAAGAAGACAAATGTGGATCCTAGTAAGAGTTTGTGTGTGTTGTGTTAAGATCCACCATGTTTTGTGTTTGTGAGAGTGTTAGTGGGAAGAGCACATGCGGTTAGCCCTGTGTATATATTTTTAGTTTGATCATATTTTCAAAACTGAAATGTAAGTGAGCTAAAATGAGAGCGATTGAACTGATTATATCTGAATCAATTTTTATTGAATCCGAAGGAAGACTATGCATAGTTTTCTGGATAAGAATAGGAGAAGAGTGAGAAGGGAAAGCATTGAGATAGAGTTTTGGAGAAATTGGAGATTAGCATTTGTTCTTTGGCTCCAAGACCATGTAGATTTCAATTACGTGAATGATCCTTAACATATTATAGGCCTCAATAAATGTTTGCTGAATCAATGTATACTGGTTTAATCTGATTGCATTGGAGGGTACAATTTCTGATTGGATTGGAGGGTACAATTTCTGCATTAATTGGAAGAGAGGATACACAGTAGAACCAGATTATGGAGGACTTTGCAAACCAAACACATTGGATTTGATAGTGTAAGTGATTGGGAATCATTATAGAGAATAGGGTATAGCTAGATGATTTCCAAATGTTTGTTTTATTATGGTATGTAGGATGAGTTAGAGACAAAGGAGCTGAGGATGGTATTTTATTCCAGATATACCTCTTATTTTAACCAGGTTTTCATTCCCAGCCTGGCTTGGCTGCATTGGAATTCATTACTTTATTAAAAGTCCCTGGATCTAACGAAGAAAAGCTGCCTCAGTTACCAAGGTTCTTTCTTGTTTTGCCTTCTTGCTTCTATATTCCTGTTTGCCCTTGCCCTGCTTTGTTTCCTGTTTATCTGATCTTTAACCATTTTCAAGACTCTGAACATTCTGCCTTATTTTGCCCTTTTATATCTGTATCTTACTGGTATCTGCTTGATTGCATTTATATGTAGGAAGTAATTCAATAAAAATTAAATGGAATAAATTTATAACTGAAAATGTTTCTGTACAAACTATAAAAAAGGTTCTTCCTTCCTTCCTTCCTTTCTTTCTCTTTCTTTCTTTCTTTCTTTCTTTCTTTCTTTCTTTCTTTCTTTCTTTCTTTCTTTCTTTTTCTTTCTTTCTTTCTTTCTTTCTTTTTCTTCCTTCCTTCCTTCCTTCCTTCCTTCCTTCCTTCCTTCTTTCCTTCCTTCCTTTCTTTCTCTTTCTTTCTTACTTTCTTTTCCTTCCTTCCTTCCTTCCTTCCTTCCTTCCTTCCTTCCTTCCTTCCTTCCTTCCTTCCTTTCTTCCCTCCCTCCCTCCCTCTCCATCCCTCTCTCTGTCTTTCTCTCTCTCTCTCTCTCTTTCCAGCCTTTGCTCTTTATGGGATTACTGAAAATATTAAGGTTGGTGCACTGAAAGCAAATGAGATACAAATTTGTTGCTATCTCTGGGAGCACGCAATCCCTTGGTGAGAAGGATACACCAAGAAAATTTTCACGTTGTTGCAACTTTGGCCACAAAAGCAACTTGTCGGCCCTCACCTTAGTGAACTGTTATTATGACAATATGGGCCATTTATCCTGTTGTCTTGGTTGCACATAGAGTATATAATCACTCAATTTTGTATCTCACCAGAACTATTTCCAAAAGGTAATGAAGGGTCAGCTTTCATTGTAGGGTTCCACGTTTACTGAGATAGTGGTGCCTTTTTTTTCCCATTTGGGCATTTGAGTCTGGGAAATTAACAATGATATAACTGCCAGCTGCATAAAGGTGGTGCCAGTTTTGTCAGCAACTTATGAACTACTCCCCAAAGGTATATGTCTGGGAAAAAACAGTATGAATGTGTCTTGCATAGCAGTGAAGAGGTGGACTTGTGTTACATATAAAACCGTGTAAGAAAAACCATCAGCTCATGACTGAAACAGAAAACGTAATAATTGTTTGTAGAAGTGCATACTCTGGCCTGATTGACTAGGTGTGAATCCTGGTTCTGCCATTCAGTAGAGAGGCGATCTTTGGGAAATCACATAATCTCTCTATGCCTCAGTTTACATATTAATAAAATGAGGGTAATGACGTCTGATATCTAGCTACCCACCTCCTAGTTTTTGAGTTTTAAATAAGCAAATATACATAAAAGTACTTAGAATAAAACCTGAATACAGGGAAGGTTTATATTTTTGCAATTTTCTGATAATCTTTAGAAGTAAAGGTGAACATTAAAGAGCTTTCTCTCTCACCTTACCTCCTCCAAGAGTTACAAAACTGTAAGAAGATTGTTGCCACTTCTAGAATGTGGAATGATTTGAAAACAGCACTATTTTGTTTTAAAGCTCAAGCTCTGGTAGTGCAATTATGCTAAAAGGAAACATACTTAACCTTTAACCAAGACTAAATTAAGCAAAGTTCTTTTTACACTCCCCTTTTAAAAGGAAACAAATCATAAGAAAATACTTCATTATTAGAGATGTCTTCAAAAAGCAACTTTAAACATTCTTGTTATGCCTGGGGTCGCTGTGTTGTCAGTACAATCTCCAATGTCTATGCATTTACAGTTTTGTAAAATTAGAGGGCAAACAATCTTTTGGTGGGTCCCTGTGGTGTGAAAATGTTGGGGTTTGGGCTGAACTTTCAGAAAGAATTCTTGAGACGTTTCGGTGCAAAAGGTGATTTTATTAAAGCACAGGAACAGGACCCAGGGGCAGAAAGAGCAGCACTGGGGTTGTGACAGGACTGATTAATATACTTTCAAGTTGGGAGGGGGTTAGGGATAGTGTAAGTCTCTAAGGAATTTTGGAAGCAAGGTTTCCAGGACCTTGATGGGATTAGCTATTGTTAGGAAAAGGTCACTTAATACTGTCTAATAAAACCTTAGTCATGAGATCCTTCAGATGTGTATGAGTGGGCCATATGCTTGGAGGATGATTGCCAAGATATATCCTGGGGTGGGATGGGGGATAGAGATAAAGGAATTTTCCAAAAGAAATTTGTGTATGTTTTATATGTTAAAGTAGACTTACAGGATCCTGGGGGGCAGGTCAGGATAATGTTAAGCTAAGCTTGCCTTTTGCCCTTAGCATAGTGTCAACATCGAGGCAATTGAGTTCCTAGAGGAAGGTCACTCTACCAGTTTTAAGGACTTGTCAATGGCTATAGGCAATAAGGGAATTAAATTTTTTCTTTTCCCATTGTTTCCCACATCACCTGGACTCCTAGAAATATAAAAAAATACTGTGAACATGTACATCTTTCTAAAGAAAGAGACCCGTGATTTTCTGTCATCTTCTCAGAGGGACTTATGACCCCCCAAAAGATTAAGAACCATCCTCAATGGGGCGCCTGGGTGGCACAGCGGTTAAGCGTCTGCTTTCGGCTCAGGGCGTGATCCCAGTGTTATGGGATGGAGCCCCACATCAGGCTCCTCTGCTATGAGCCTGCTTCTTCCTCTCCCACTCTCCCTGCTTGTGTTCCCTCTCTCACTGGCTGTCTCTATCTCTGTCGAATAAATAAATAAAATCTTTAAAAAAAAAAAAAGAACCATCCTCTGTGGCAGAATAAGTTTTTCATCTTTAATGAAGATAAAATTATAAAATCCTATTTACTAAGGCAGGAAAATCTGCTAGTATATCTTAGGTTTTTAGTTGAAAGAATCAAGGCAAAAACGTTATTGTTTCTGGTGAACCCTTAGCTAACCAGAATTTAATTAACCAGCATTCCAGGTAATCAATGTTTACTTGTACCAAGCAGCAGTCATTCTTCAATATATTAGCTGAGCTAGTATTTCATCCAGAGAAAATGATGAATTTTATTTACTGTTAATTCTTTCTTTTCTGTTCTTCTAGTTTTGGAATTATTAACATTTTCCATAGTTTTGTAATTGTATATTTCTTATGATATGCTTAGGAATAAGAACATTATATAAATGCTCCAAAATCATTATTATATCTATCTTATTAATACAATTTAGTAGAGAATATTTATACTCATTCAGTCCAAATGTATTGTGGAATAAAGTATCTGAAACAGGACAGGGGATAGTTGGAAAGAAGGGAATTTTACTGACCTCTGAAATCTTAAAAATGTGTTGTATTTCTTATGCACTGTGCTAATGTTTAAATTCACATTAACTTTGATGTTTTTTAATTGCTTTTATTAATATGGCTTAAGAGAATATTTTAAAATAATTGATTTATGAATTCTTAGAAAGGGTACACATTCCAAGCTCAAAAACTTTAAAGTTTTTAGTTGAAGGAGTTTAAGTAAATAATTCAGAAATGCATTCTGTTTACCTGTTAATAATTAAGCAGGTTAGACTGTGTACTTTTTATAGTCATTGAGTTTTAATTTATTTATTTGTTGGTGTGTTGGTTTTTAAGAATTTATTTAAGGCATTCTGCTATTGGGAAATAAAAATGAACAGAGTAAAGCTGCACATAATATAAGAAAGGGATTGGGTTACTTTTAAAGAGACAAGTGACAAAAAAAGAAATTGACTGGATTTTAGGATTAAAAGAAGTATTTAGTACATAATCTTTCTGAACTTTTCCCCTCTGTTTGGAGGGGAAACTGAAATACCTAACAGCAAGTATGACTGAGTCAAGTGAATAGTCTTTTGTTGTTGCCCTAGAGCCTGGTTCAGTGGAACTTGATTTGATCTTAGATGGCTTCATTATGGGGTTTGGTCCGGTCACTTTAATGGATTCTTGGAGAAGTCTACCATAGAACTTATCAGATTCTCTGGTGCTTTAAAAACTCTGGTAATATCCAAAGCCAGAATGTGTATCTTCATTCTAAGAAGTACCCAATTATGGACTAGAACTGAATTAGCCTTTTTCAGTATTCGAGGGACTGCATCTTGTCCTCTTGACCATGTATGTATAGGTTCTTCCTGAGGTTCTTTAAGGATTATAAATTGGTTTTCATTTGCCATTTTCGATGAGATACAATCAAACTTCATATTTAAATTTTTATTTAGTGAAGACTTATTTTCTATAATATCAGTATGGGATAGCCTTTAGCAGTTTCTATTTGTTTTGCTGTAAGGTTATCATTTGCTTGCTCTTAATTTTTATTTATTTGAAATTGAAAATATAGTGGTCCTATAACTGAAATTGATGCATGTTCTACTTGCTTTCTTTTATAATAAATAGTATGCTTACTATATAAATATAGCCTCAAACTTCTCAAGTTTTCTACATTCCAGGCTGTGCATTTCTTTGAAAATTAAGTTAAAGATGTGATCGATTAAAATTTGGCTCCTAGGAATCTAAGAGATATAATTATAGGTGGTTGCTCTTTTTGTTTTTGACAAATCTTATTTTTCTTTCTTTTCTTTTTTTGAATTTTCTTTCTTCTTCTTACCTCCCTCCTTGCTCCATCTTCTTTCCTTCCTTCCTCTTTTATTTTTATTTTTTTAAAATAAAGGTGGCCTTCAAAAATAGAGATAGATATACCTTTCAACTGGCTTTCTTAACATTCAGGAAATCTAGTAATATGTCATCTAATCTTTTTTCTGCAATATAGACTAGGTCTTGTTTTAGTGACTTTAATGTTTATAAAAATAATTTGTGTTTATTATAGAAAATTCGTAAAGAAATCACAAGAAGAAAAATATCTGCTGTAATCTTAATATCTGAGATTAGCGCTAGGAATAATTTAGTATATAGGTCCTTACATGCTTTTTCTAATGCATACATGTTTTTTCTGATACATAGATAGACACATACATGCAGATCTACATTTATTCACAGAACCAAGCATTGCATATATGCAATGTTTGGTCTATATATGTATATAGTATACACAAAATCATTAAAAATTGTTATGATTAGTAACATTTTGCAATCTGCTTTTTAAGCTTAATGATGCTTTGTAAATTTTCACTTGCTATATTTAATGAAAGCTGGCCATTATATCACATATCATTTATTTAACCAGTTCACTGTTTAGACTATTTAGGCTATTTTAATTTCCATTCCTTTCAGTACAGATTAATTATTACAGAATATTCATTACAGATAATTATCTATTACAGATTAATATTATTTTACATATATCTTATCTTGTGTTCTTCTATTGCAAATTGCCTATTCATTTGAAAAAAATGAGAACTTTGTTTCATTTATGTATTTATGGATTATTAACTATGGTGTCATATACATTAAAATATTGATCTGTTTTATTGTTGGCCTCATATTTATTCAAGATATTTTTTGACTTTGAAAAATTTTTAATTTTAAGTAGTGAAATTCATGAATCTTTATGCTTATGTTATATTCTACTACTGTCTTGTGTCTTAAAAGGCATTCTCACCTTGGAATTCAGAAAATTATATACAAAGGTTTTTTTACAGCTCTTTGATTACTTATTATATTCAGAAGTATCAATCTGTTTTATATTTTGGTGCCTGGTAAGAGGTAAGGAACAAAAAAAATTCTTTTCCTATATAATTAGTCTCAACACTATGAAAATGCTACCTGTAAGACTTACACCATATTAGAGTCCTTGTGGTCTATTCTACTGATCTGTCTCTTTCACTGCCAATATCACACTGTCATCTATATTTCAATCTTTGGTGAAAACTAACCTTGTTCTCTACTCCTTTGCTGCAGGGTCAAAAACCAATACTTGATGTTTTTTTCTGTTGTAACCTCCTATTTGGTTTTATTTTTTAAAATTTGAACTGTGAAGCATTAGAACTACTAAAGATAATTTTATTTATTTATTTATTTTTAAAGATTTTATTTATTTATTTGACAGAGATAGAGACAGCCAGCGAGAGAGGGAACACAAGCAGGGGGAGTGGGAGAGGAAGAAGCAGGCTCATAGCAGAGAAGCCCGATGTGGGGCTTGATCCCAGAACGCCGGGATCACGCCCTGAGCCGAAGGCAGACGCTTAACCGCTGTGCCACCCAGGCGCCCCTACTAAAGATAATTTTAGTTCAATATAGTTCAACAAGATTTACTGAATGTTTGCTATATACCAGTCCCTGTGCTTGTATTAGGAACACATAAATGAATTGGAAACCTGTATGGTAGAATCCTGTGCTAGAAAAATGTATTAATGTGATGGAGGCAGACAAAGTGTGTAAATGGTCAAGATAGTGGCCTAATATTGATAACTTTATTTTTTCTGATTCTTTTTCACTTTTTTTTAATCTACGACATATTGACTCTAGCCATTTTATATGCTTTTCTTTTTTCTTTTAAACCCAGAAAAGATTAAGTGACATTGGTTTAACAGAGTTAGATTGACTCAGGCATATGAAGTATGATGACATTTTTCATATTCATGTAGTCTGTTTTTTTCTAATGAACTGATAATTGTGTCTTCCTATTTTCAGTTCTGTAAATTTTTATTGAATTTGTGCTAGGCACTACTTAAGGAGCCATAAGGAAAGAAAAATGAATGTCTTTGACAAATTTATATTTTAGTGGGAGAAATTCATTATTTATAAAATAATAGCAATATAATAAAATAATAGATATTAAGAGTGTTGTTTGCTGTGTGCATTGTACAAAGCGAGGTAATATATATTAACTCATTTACCTCTTATAATAGCCCATCTAATCCCCTAGATACTTTTTTTGACTCTGTCTCACTTCATGCACACTTTTTCTTATTGTCACCTCCTCGGAGAAGCTTTCCTGTCCAAACCAATTTAAAATATCTGCCCATGTCACTCTCAATGCCGTTAATTTACTGTTTGCACTCATGGTACTTAATTATATGACATTATAAGTTTAAGTTGTAGAAGTTTGTAGTTGTGAAAGAGCAAAGTTTTATAAAATTTAACTTCTTTAAGTCCAGATTTCTTTATCTGTAAATGGATGCAGACTTAGTGCTTGTCTTATAGGTTGGTCAGTCTGTTCATGCTTTCATTCAATAAATATTCACTGATCTTAGTATATGGTGGACACTCTTCATGAAAAAAGACAGTGTCTGCCCTTATGGCACTTCCATTCTAGTGGGGCAGACAAGAGATAAATAAAAATTACTTTTATAATATATCATGTAATGGCCAAATTAATTTTCTCCAAATTAAATTTCTCCACCTCATCCCTACAATCTGAACATTTTTTTCTAGTTTTAGTTATTTTCTGTTTATCCATGATTAACGGTTCTAATCACACTCCTTCTAAAAGATTCTAATTTTCTAAAGTTTGGTGTTGCAGGGTAAATGTGATATTACTTAGATATCCTGACTATAAGCACCTTCCTTTCCTCAATCCCATTTATCAGGACAGCTTAAACTCAGGTTTGTTTTGGTTTACTGGTATAGTTTGCTGTTTGATTCTTTGTTTTCCCTTCATAAAATATTATTTATGCATATTAAAGATCCAATCAATTAAAATCCTTAGATCTTTTTCATTTTAATATTTTTTTATTTAAAATTTTTTTTTCTGTAGATGCACTGGCTGATAGGATTGGCTTATGTTTATGTATGCATTTCCATTAGTAAAACTGCTTTTAAGATTTTGAATGGCTGAATCTCTGTGGAGATTATTAGTAAATATGACATCAAGGTCATCATTGAGATTTCAGGGCAAATTTAGAGGGGTAATTTTTGAAGGACATAAAGTATCAAATTCAATTTTTAATAGGAGAATTGTTTCTAGTAAATTTTTTTTTTTTTATATTCAGACTCACCAAATTGGCCTTAAAGGCACCTCAACATCTTGCCTGCTTTACTGCTCCCAGTCCTAGCTTTGAGTATATACTATCAAATGCATGTGGATGGAAAAGAATTTAAAACTGATTCATCCATTTGTTTGATATCCCTGCCTCCAAATCTGAGTAGGACCCTACAATAATAGCCTTGCTTGCTGAGACAGGAAACATAAAGCCATGTTCTAATGTCGGTGTATTAGGTGCTATATACCAGTTCAAGCATATTGAACATGTTACCCTCTGTTCCCTGTTTCTTTCCATCCATTTACTTTTCATTCTCTGGACTATCTTCCTTTATGCAAATCTCTTTAATATCACTCATTATTTTGAGGATAAGGCCTGTGTTTTCTGTTTTTGTTTTTCTTAACTCATCAGTACTTACCACTATATTATACACAGTAGATCTTTACAAAATCTCTGATAATTAAGAATAGATAAATACATGGGATAAAACTATTTGGGATTAGTTTTTTTTCGATTATACGAACATAAATGTAAAACCTTAATTGTGTAAATTAAGAAAGCTGATTTTTTTAAATGTTTTTTTATTATATTATGTTAGTCACCATACAGTACATCCCTGGTTTTTGATGTAAAGTTCGATGATTCATTAGTTGCGTATAACACCCAGTGCACCATGCAATACGTGCCCTCCTTACTACCCATCACCAGCCTATCCCATTCCCCCACCCCCTCCCCTCTGAAGCCCTCAGTTTGTTTCTCAAAGCTTCTAATAATACTGTAATACCCTGGTCTATATTCTAAACCCTGTACACGCAGTGATTTAAAGCATATATTTGTGCTATACTTTACTTTGTACTTGCACTGCACATACAGAAATGAATGTGTTACCTTTTTTTTTCTTTTTGAAAACTATAGATATTAGTTGACACACACAAACTCAGCTACCTACATCTCATGACTAGTTATAGACATGCTATGGAAACGTAAATTGCTTCCTTGGAAGATTTCTAATTTTAAGTATTTCCTTTTTACAGTCACACAAAAAGAAGTATTAAGGATTGCCTTTTAAGACTCTGAAGACTGAAGGTAATGTCCAGTGATATTTTCTTGAAAGTGTTTTGTCTTCTTGAAAAGTTTCACAGTATTTAAGGACTTGGGTTTACTGCCTCAGATCTTTCTTGCCCTTTAACACATTAAATATCTTTTTCTATGTCTACCTAAAAAATAATCTGAAATTATAAGTCAAAAAAGAAGAACCCTTGTGTCATGTCAGAATGTCTCAGCCTAATTGGGTGTTGCTGTACCTCTTCTTCCTTCTATATGGGAATGGATTATGGCCCTTCCCTGTTTTTGAAATCAGTTTGGAACTCTTCTGGTTTTATACCTTTCCCTTTTCTTAAATAGACATATTGGCTCAAAGCCAAAAAGTTAGCACCCATTCCTCCTCAGGACGAGCTTTATAACTAACTGTATGAGATAAAAATACGTTTGTTACAGACAACAAAACCATGCAGGAAATCATGCAGATGAAATTTAGTGGCTACTTGTAGTCAGAAGTCCAGAATTTCAGGCAAGAAGAGTACAATAGACTTGTGTTGTTTCATTGTGTATAAAGAGCTCATAGGCATTGAAGAAGGTTTCTGAGACAAGAAGGGGCTGTAATTACTTTGCTTCTTACATGCATGGTTAGATCTTCCAGCGAGAATAACATGGTAGGGTAATTTATTATAGAAGAGTAAATCACAGATTACATTGGAGGGGGATGGGGTGCTGCGATCCAACCATCAGTTTTGTGAATACATACACTTAAGCATGTGTGATAGCTTGTTTTTAATTTCTTTACACCAGTGCACACCTCAAACATTCCGTTTAGCAGTGGGATATGCAAATTGTTCCAAATGCAGCAGCAGTACTTTCACCTGAATGTCAAAACTGTCAGAGAGCTTTAAATCAAATCTTTATAACATTTTTTAAAAACCAGCCAGCCCCAAGATTGAGGCACCAAACTCACTGCAAAAACTTGATTCCTATGCTTTCAAAATGCTCCAGTATGTCAACAGGGTAATGTCAAAGTTCTAATTCACCTGCTTTCTAATTTTAACCTTTTAAGGATTTTATTTTATTTGGCTTAATTACGATATTTTCTACAAATTAATGATAAATGCCTTGATTAATAAAACCAAATGTCAGAGAAAATGACAACTTGATGAAAAATTAATACTCGGCAATATTTTAAGGTACAGAAGTACTAAAGATGTACTCTTAAACCTCATACTTCATCAGCTCTTTTTGAAGGTGGGTAACAGCATTATTCTTGCACAGTTTCCATAGCCACATATGTAGATGTGTTTTAGCAATATAATTCTCAGCTGTTGTTTTTACTACTAGCTGTTATAGATAGAAATGTATTCATAATTTTTAATCTTTCCTTTTCCTCACAATATTATTTATTTTTATTTCACTAAATCAAGGTAAACTATATTTTTGGTTGGTTGTAGAGATGAAGCTACCACATTAAGCATCCAAACAGCAACGTACGTGTGTGTGTGTGTGTGTGTGTGTGTGTGTGTGTGTATTTCAAGAGATCTCATGGTATAAAATGTAGTAGTTTGCGACTGGATATCTGTTAGACTGTTAATTCATTTGGTTATGAGTATTTCAGCTGGAATATTTAAAAATTATTTAGTAAAAGTATTAAATACAAAAGGAGAGCACCTCTATTTCAAAGGGAAATAGATTTTAATATGGGGATTTATATTTTTCTCAACGTTTTTTTCCTGAGGTTTCATTAAAAGACCTGAATACCAATAAAGAGTTGTAATTTGCTTTTTTCCTATGAACTGTTGGTTAGATTAAAAAAAAATGCTAATGATTAACAAGTATGACTATTTTCCCCCTTTTACTGAAGATTATGGAGTTAAAAGAATTTTAAAGATTCCATTATTTTTCCATCTTCACAAATATCAGGATAAATTTTGGATATGAATACTTAATTATTTGATTAAATGTTATGCAGAAATAGTACTATGCAGGAATTATAGTCTGTGTTGGTTTTTTGTTTTCATATTTCACAGATGAAGCTGCCAACCAAATGAGGGAAGGCACAATGGCCTCTTCTGTGTTGTGCTTTTGTTTGGTTTGGTTGTTCAGGGATAAAAAGACCCACATAATGCACTATCAGTGAAATGGACACACTTTGACCATCTGTTCATATAACGACATGATGGCCATACCTATCAACAGAAATTTCTGCCAACTAATGTTAAAATCACGTTTTTTGTTGTTGTTGTTGTTGTTGGTAAGATGCTAGGAATTCCTAGATAGGTGTTTCAGGCATGTTGCTATGCATAGTAAGATAAATAGAGGTAAATGTTGGTCAACATCTTGTAAATACAATTATGCTAATCCCAAGGAGAAACATTCTTCAATGGAGATTTCTGGTACTGTTTAAAATTGGAGATGGATTGTGTTGAATCTTCTTTTAGCTGGCCATAGGTTTTATTGTTTTTGTGTATTGTCTGGTTCCAGACATCCAGTCTGTACTGGCAAAGCTGCTTGATCAGTAGGGGCCACCAACATCGCTGCCCTGACTGCTTTACATACCTGCCATGAATAATAGATTTGTCAGCTAGTTAATCATTGCATTCACCGTCTCTGTTCCTTCTTAGCTCATCACTGCCCAGAGAAGTTTAAGTTCCTCTGTAGCACAAAGCTTCTATTATGTTTCTATACCTGCATTTATTTGTATACCAAAGCATCTATTCTTCTTTTTTCAAATACTGGTAAATAAGACATGCCACACTTCTTTGACAATTCTTCAATTACATATTAAACAATGTAGTTTCCCGCCTTGTTGATTATATCCTTCTGCCTTTTACCACTTTACTTCCATATACAAAGCAATTAACTTTTATTCATTAGTTACAGGATTTGGTCAAGGAAATACTAACACCTACCTCACAATTCACAACTTCGTAAGTTTCTCATTGAGATTCTAGTTATTTGGGTCAATACTTTAAGAGAATGTTATCATTTCCCCAAAAATGTTTATGAACAAAGGAGGTAGACTAAACCCAAAATAATCTTAAAACACTTTTGCTTGATGTGACAATGTTTGATCCTAGAAATGAGGACAGCTGACCAAACCTTATACAGTTAAGAGTCTTCAGTTTCAGGAAGTTGGAGTTGATTTTTTAAACTTTATGCTGGTGTGAACACACACAACAATCAGCTGATGTTCTTTGAAAAATCTAAACCTTATGGAAAATTAAACCCGTTAGATTATCTCTCATCCAACAGAAAAAAAAAAAACCCCAAAACCTAAAAATAAATATGTTTTCTAATGGACTTAATATATGTAAATTTCCAGCTTTAGTACTTATAATTTGACCATACCTTCTCTCTAAATGACTTTTTAGTCCTTTTGGAAACTGTGTTCTCTCCTTTAAGCTCACATTGTTTTACTCTGCAAGCTCAAGTAATTGAGACCTTACTGGTTTGAAAAGATTAAGGCAGCTTCCGGAATTGCCTACTGTATGACATAAGTACCAGTAGAATGATCAGTTTCTCTCAATAGGATTCATTTACCTTCATTTCCTTTGCAAGCTTGTGTTTATTAATGAATAAACTACACTCATGAAACACACTGCTAAATAGATCAATCAAAAGATATCAAGAAAAACTGTGATCATTGTCCAAGATATGTAGGGGATTTGTGTTTCCTGCTTAAATGCTGCTTTCATTCTTCCTCCCTATCTACCATCCCCCCTAATATCCAGGTCTCTCTTTGTATCCTTTAGTGATGACAAGATGTTTTTTATTCCTCTAATGAAGTGGGAAACAGATTAACATGTTTTCTTCTTGGGATTTAGATTACTTATTATAGTACTGCTCGACGTATCTTTGTAATACTCCCCAACCTCTACCCACAACTAATTAGTGACTTTCAGAATTAGGGAAAATATTGGTTGTGTGGTGGCTCTATATTTACCAGTGATCAAGGAAGTGTTACTAATACACTTGTCAGTATTAAAAAAGAATTAAGTAAATAAAGGGCCAGATGGCCGAGCCCAGGACCTATCAAGAACCCAGTATGTGTGGGCTGGTCCAACGGAATGACAGAAGCATATTACCAGGCTAAGTGGAATCAGAGTTAGGTTTTCACTTATAAGAAAAAGGCCATTTTTCAAATGTGTTTTCTTATGATAATAGTGATTTACATGTTCAGACCTCATTTGTACTAGTAACATTCAAAAGCATATAGCTCCCTGTATATCAAGAGACAGGAGTGTTTATATGTATCAGGAAAGTCTCTTGGAACAGGACATAGTGGCATCAAAGTAATGCATTACTATGTAAGCATTTTTGCTGGTTCAGAGAAGAATCCTGCTTTGTTCTCTCACAAAAACCTATGTGTTTACTGTTACAGCTTAATTATTACGTTTTATTTTAATTGAATATTTGTCTCCCCCAATAGACTCTACTATGGCTTATGATATAAGGAACCTGGTTATGTAGAGGTTGTTATAGTGTATGGCCAGATGGGGGACTAGTAAATATTCTTTAAGTGTTTTCTTACAATAAGAGCATTACAATAGTGGTTATAATAAGATTAACTTAAAGTGAAGAAATAGAGAAAACAAATTCCCTTCCTTTCCTGTGATTTAATTGTCTTTAGATGTATACATTTATAAATATCTTGTTTCCTACTGTAATTTCCATTTGCATTTATTTTATCTTATTTTGCAAGTAGGTACTTTTGGAAGCCGTTTTAAATCTTCATGGTTTCTGGGATAGATAGATGGGTTAGTGAATTGCTGGGTAGGTAAACTGACTAAATAGAATGTACATTTTGGGGGGGCGCCTGGGTGGCTCAGTTGGTTAAGCGTCTGCCTTCGGCTCACGTCATGATCTCAGGGTCCTGGGATCAAGCCCCTGTAGAGCTCTCTGCTCAGCGGGGAGCCTGCTTCTCCCTCTCCCTCTCCCTCTGCCTGCTGCCCCGCCTACTTGTGCTCTCTCTCTGTCTAATAAATAAATAAAATCTTAAAAAAATAAATAGAATGTACATTTTTAAAAGATTTTTCTCAGCTACACAAATAATGGAGAGAATATTAGCTAACCATAGGCCTCCCATCTTCTTTCTCTCCATGCCTTCTTTCCAAACTCCAGCAGATATTTAGGAACTTCCTAGGTGCTAGATATAACTGCTGAACAATAGAGACATAGTCTTTATTCTTGCAGGGCTTTCTGTCTAATAGGAAAATATAATAAACACATAAATAAACATTACAAACATAGATATGTAATTAAATGGCTTATTTTGCTGAACTCCTCAATTCTGGCATGAGTTAGGGAATTTATAGTGGAGTAATTATCTTCAATGACCTGACGTATTAATAATAGTAGATCACTTCTAGATTTAAAAAGTGCAGGTTTGCCAGATTATTTCAGATTATGTTTTATGGGGTGGGGCCTTGGGATGAAGATAGATAAAGCAATACTTGCTTTCAAGGTGAGTCATAAAGAAACCAGCTTCATAAACCTGGCTTACTATATATGATGTAGGTGACCTTAATATGTGTTTTCAAATCTCAGATTGAAAAATCATAGGAGTTTTTTAAATGACAAAATATTCTCTCTTATAAAGATTGTTCATTAATAGTCCAGAGTTTACCTGTGAATTGGGTTGTAGTAATGGTGATAAAGGAATAGGTGATAGAAATGTATATTTTTTCTTTCTCTCTTTGGATACGTGTGTGGAGTATTTTTGTCTTCTGATCAGATTGTTCATTATGCTCCCTTTGGATGTGTGTACTGTTTGGCCTTCCAGCCTCGCATGCTCATTCAAAGGCATTCCAAGTCATTATGCTGGACTTCAGCCTTGTTCAGTAAAAAGGCCATTTCCTCCATCAGCTGTCCACTTGGACATACATCCTTTTTACTCTCAAAAAGATTTTATATGCATTCAGAGTATATTAGATGGATTTGTCAAATTACTCACAGATAATCAGTTTTTTAAAGTTATAATTTGAGCTATGACCTCTCAAACTGTGAATTATAAGGTTTGACCCTTTGGTTCACTGTTTGACACAGCAGCCATTAATTACAGTTTTTAAAGGACATTTTATTTCAGTTAGAATTTGTGTTATGAAAACAGTTTAAGTATTTTTTTCCTTTAACTTTCAGAAATAGATGCTGAAATGTAAATGTATGTATGTGTGTTTACGTATATATTTAGTTTTTGTATTTATTAAATATTATAGATAAATATGTTATATATAATAGCTATTATATTTGAATATAAATATTGTATATAAATATAATAAATTGCTAACTTGCATAATCATGCCATAATCAAGTGTATTTATGCATATTTTTACCACTACATTAAATCTGTTATACATACCCATAAAGATTTTTCTATTATAACCTGTGAGTGAACACTAAGATCATACTTATTTTATATAACTCTGGTATGAGGAGGAGAGTGACTTTTTAAATATGTTTATCAGGGTGACAGAGACTTTATTTGAATCTAGGCTTTTCTCTTTTCTTTTCCTTGACCAAGGGTACAGAGCTGGGTACATACCTATGAGCGCCCGGTGTCTGACAGTAATTTGAAAGTCCTCTAGATGCAAAGTAGCGTGATGAGGGAGAATATAAACTGGTCAGGTGATTTTCATAGATGGGTGTAGCTCAAGGTACTGAGACGAAAAAGACATAGCAGAAAGGTTGGTTTAGCTAAGTGGAGAAAGATATCCAGATGTATGGATCTTTTTCTGATTAAGTATATAGCTTAGATTGTATTTGTTTCCCTTTAGACCCATTATTTGTGATTTTTAAGGAAATATTTATCTCTATTTTTTTCCAAAAGAAAAAGTAAAGGCAGTATATACTAACTAAATGTAGAATTTTCAAAAGACAGAAAAATTCTGAAATTAGTTGTAAGCAAATTTTTATTTTACTAAGTAAATTTAATCATTTTCAGATTTCCCAGAATGTCCTGGGATATGAATCTACTAGATTTCTCCCCACTAGCTTCCATTAATACATAATCAAACAATCTTTTAGATAGACACATTTTAGGAATTTTATTTTCTCGTGGCAGAAAAAAAATAATTCTTTGTATTAAATGTAAGGGCTTGTAAATATACCATGGAGATTATGAAATTTGAAAATAGTTTTCAGAGAGCAGTACGCCGAGAAAAATTCAGTTTAATTTTCACATTTTATACTGACCTCATCTTTGTTTGATAAAGATATCTATTCACCTTTTCTTGTTCTTCATATCACT
This sequence comes from Ursus americanus, assembly GCF_024610735.1. Lineage (NCBI taxonomy): Eukaryota > Metazoa > Chordata > Mammalia > Carnivora > Ursidae > Ursus > Ursus americanus. The sequence goes on from NC_142130.1 coordinate 41,964,617, forward strand.
TAAAAGCTAGTACAGGATGACATTGAAAATTGTTTTTATTTAGGTCCCAATCTACATCCTGAGCCCCTAATTTCCAAACTTCTCTCCCACTTTTCCTATCCTGCCTCACCTTCTTTCCCTAAGCACACAATTCTTTCCACCCACACTGCACTGTTTGCTGTCTTCTTAACACACTATGTCCTGCCATGTTTTATGCCTTTGCCCTTATAGTTCGGTCAGCCTGCTGTGGCCTTTATGTGGCCTAGAAAAATGCTTTATTTATCCTCTAATACAGCATCGACATCTCTTTTCTTGGCATTTCCTTCACATTTGCTCACATGAATATAACACTTACTACACTATATCATAGTTAGTTTTTACTTATGCGTGTCTCCTTTCCCAGATGGTAAGCTTCTTGAGCGAGGGAATATGCCTTTTTCATCTTTGTGTTTGGCTTAGACCAGGTACTCAATAAATACTTCTCGAATTGGTTAGTCTATCCATAGACTTAGAGAAACTATATCATTAGTTGTACTCAGAATTTATTCACAACACAAACAGCAAAAAGGGATCCTTTAAAAAATATGTGTACTAAATTTCCTTTGTGTCACTACATGATTTCCTTTAGGTCTGAGTATTTGTTTTGGTGCTTATTTCTGTAGCTCAGTAAGGAAACAAAAGTTGTGTCCTATATGCTGTGATAAAGTTAAGTACAACTTTAAGACAAAGGCGTTTATTAGGGGGAAAAAAAGGAGGACCAAACCAGTGACTTGTCAAAGGAGTTTTAGATCTTCACAAGTGAGATAACATGGAAATGGAAGGATTAATACAGAAAGTCTTCAGTGTTTAATACTCTAGAATTTTATAGTTATCACTATTGATGATTATACTTAGTTTGAAACAGCTTTGTATATGTATAGACTTACACAGGGTCTGAAATTTAGGCAATAATTAGCCTCTCAAATGGATCTGTTTGGAAAGCATTATAAAATAATAGCTCCCTTCCCAAAGAAAGATGCTGCTGTGTTGAGGCTGCGCTCATTTAATGGTGTCTCAACTGAAACAGGTACCTTACTTGCTTTGTTCTCCAGGAGCGGCTTTATAGATTTAAGCACTGAGTATACGGTACACAGTGGCACTATTAACAAATCGGAATGAGGCCAAGGGAAAACTCATCTAGGATCCACACACCTAAATGCAGTTAGTAAACAGAGACACTAACTCTCATTAAGCATAATTAAACCTAATATTGACTGTAAACTGTTACTTACCTTAAACTTCTCTGTAGAGAGTGTGGAAAGGGATTAACCTAGCAGATTGGGACATTAATTACTACCTCTTTCACATTAAAGTTACCATCAAGAAGGGCTATATTCATAAATAAAACATAGAAGGGATTGAGAGACTGAAAATATGTAAATTTACTTTATAAAAAGGAAAGAAAAGCCTAAATTAAAAAAAAAATAAGGGAGCTGTGAGCAATGCCAACCCCCAGCAAAATGGAACTCTGGCTAATTACTACAAAAAAATAGGCTGAAATAATCACAGAAATGTGTCCTTGCCTTCTGACTGACAGAATCTGCTTCACAGGAGACTCCTGCTTAGCTGAGTACTCTTTTTTCATGCAAAGGTTCCTCCACCGCTGAATCTAATGTGGGGTTTGAGGAGCCAATGAAGGGACCTGGGAGAAATAGAATTTCTTTCCTTTTTTTCCCCTAGTCATTAATAGCTCTTTATTTATGAAATTGATTATAATGATTATATAAATGTTGTTAGACTTGTCAGTGAGAAGGCATAGTGCTGTTTTTTGTTCGGTCAAAATGGTCTGGTAACTGGTCTCCTGCTACTATTTAATAATCTCCTTCTTGGGTGCAATCTAAAGAGTATGTTGTGAAGGATATAAAAATGTCAGGTAAATTTAAGATCGACTGTTAAGTTTTTATATTATACTGCTGCCCCAAGGGGGTAGGCCAGGATCTGGGAGATAAGAATTTAAAGAGAAAAGCAAAGTAATGACAATACAAACTTATCTACCAGCCTTAAAATTGTCTTCAAAATCTCTCAGCCTGTCTTGCTTGCCATGAATGTATTCTGTTTTCTACTTGTTTTCTGTTTCCTTTTCAATAAGGAACCATATACTATACTCATTCATAGACTTTCTTATTTCTTCACCAGGGTGGGGTTCTTATTTTTGGAACTGAATCCGACCTACAACTTTGCTTATGGCTGTAGTATTAAACCAGAGTTTAGGGTCAACATTTTAGGCTCCTAGCCAGGTCTAGTGCTCTCATGCTAAATTTTATCTTTCAGGTGCTCATGAGCACCAGAGCAATATAGTAGCTGTGCATGTGAAAAAGGGAGCCTAGAAATTAAGCCTGGAAAAAAAAAAAAGTATTCATTTTTTTAAGAGGATGTGAAGTTTAATTTTAGAATAAAACCCTTAATTTTTTCCCATGAATTTAAAGCTAGTTTCACAGCTCTCGAGATGAACTAATGAAACAGAAATAATTAATGGACAAAAATCTATCCTTCATTTCCCCCATTGAACAAAAATTCACAAACTGGTTGGATGACAGAGGATGAACAAAAACAGTGAGAGTAAGAGTACTTCTATCCTCTGTTCTTGTAACAATCGTGACATTACGAAATAACCATAACAATGGCACTCTTATTAATCAGACATATTTATACAGAATTAGTGTTGGCTTCTGCTCTATATTACCTTTAGTTTTACATGAACTTTTATTATCTATGCATATCAAAAGAGACATGGTGAATGAACAAAGAAGCCCTGTTATGAGACAAGTATTATTTGACATTTTGGGAAGCTCTTATTATAGGGTTTCCTCTTAAGTGAGAATAACGGGAAGGTTGTCATTAGTTGCACTATTACAGACACTCTGGATTGTTAAAAACAGAAATGGAGCCCACTTTTTTCCTTGAAGAAGATTCATCAGTTAGAACAGTTCGAATGATCCAAGACTTCTGTGACTTGTCCCCCCACCCCGCCAAGTCTTCTCATTTTATCATGTGAAACAATGATCCCATAAGGCATCTCTTAAGATCACTGTTTTTCCCTTGGTTTACAGAACTAGTTAGCTGTATAGTTCTCTTATTTTTTTTTTAGATGCATAATCATTTTAGATTTCTGGAAAATCTTTGATTAAGCCAAAATGCAAAAGTCTTGCAAGGTCTATAGTCCTACTGCAAACTGGGTGCCTTTTATTTTCCATATCCTAAAAGAAGGCGGCTCTAAGTAAGTCCTCCTGAGATCTTCTCCCCAGGCTTATGACGGGTCTGACCGGGAATTACGGTGAAAAAAGCATGATTATGGGTAATAAAGAATCTCCTCTTAAACTCATTGGGCCTGGACTTTTAGATTGATCAGTGGTTATCTATTTTTTTGTGTTTTGTTTTTTGTTTTCCTACAGCTTGGGATAAAATTTTAAGTCCAAAGAATAAAAATAACACTGTTAAAAAGAGGGTAGGTGAGTCACTACACTTGCAATATATCAGCTGCCTGAATAAGAACAGCGATTCTGAAAGTGGAGGAAGTAGAGATCAAAATCACCTCGGGTCTTCACATGAACCTCCCCCAAATGGACAATTATTGGTGTGGATACTTGTCTAAGAGTCAAGGATACTAGAAAACAGTTTGACCAATTGATAATTTAGCTGCTTTTATTCTTTTGAAGTTTAAATAGAGAGAATAGATTAGAGATTTTATTATTGCAGAATTTCCCCTTACCCTCCATCGTATCTTCCTGTCTTATCTTAACAGACACTGAGTTTGGGGGTTCAGTGAAAAAACCAACAAAATCCCTAATAACATATAAGCTCTAAGGAAGAAAAAAAGGCTGCTACTTTTGAAGTTTAAACACATTTAAAGGCAAGCCAAGTTTTCTGAATGAGCTACAAAAAAAAAAAAAATCATTAAACTCCTCCTAATCACCACCTATCCTGCATAGTAATAGGACAGGACAAAACTGTTTTGTACCTTAAAACATTTAAACTGAATCCTTTTAAAAAGTTGTTATTTACTTGCTTATTTGTTTTTAATTTCCAGTGTTTTGTATTATACGTTTCAAGTTGGATGCTAGAAAGATAGGCAAAGTGATTTAACTTGTGGCTATTCTATCTCTAAGTAGGAGGATACTTAAAACCTATTAAAAATAGGAGAGATATCCTTGTCTGGAGTCAGGAGATTCTTTGGCTTTGAATTCTAGGATGAAATGTCTTCTCATTTTAGGGACATTCACCAAGCCATCTATATACTAAAGAGCCATCACTCTATATACTTTTCTTTCTCTTTCTTTCTTTTTTCTTTTTTTTTCTTTTGCTTTTTATAAGGCACTTACTACCTAAATAGCTCTGGAAGGTGGCTCAAAGCAGTATATATTTCTGCATGTCTTAAATCCCCCACCAGATTATAAACTGGGAGCAAGGAATGTATTATTTATAACTTTATATCCTCATCAGTGCTGTGGATATTGTAGGTATGTAGTGCATTTTTAGGTGATTCTTGTTTTTAATGTGGACAAGCTGAGGTCAGTGAGGAGAGTCACCAAATTGAAAGGTAATTCAGTGAACTTTTTAAATATCAGAATGTGATTCATCTTAATTTTCAAATACATAAAATTTTCAAGGAAATAACTTCACCTGTGACTCACAAATCACTAGTTTCCCCTAGTAGCCAATTATGTATAGCCCACCTATGACCTAATCTAAAGCTAGTTATACTTTGGGTTTGTACTATGTCCTTAGTAACAAATCCATCCTTTCATTCATTTAAAAACATTTATTAATGCTAACTATGTGTGAAGCATACAGATGAAAATATAGGGTGTTTGCTCTCAAGACACCTATGGGCTGCTGGAGTCTCAAATACAAAAGAATTCTGTGAGTATTAATACCTTAAGAGAGGACTAAAAAGGTTACTATAGGAACATAGTAGGAGATCAAGGGAGAATTCATAAAGATAATACTGGAATGGAGATTTGAAAGGTGAATAGGAGTGTGATACATGAAAGTGGGCAAGGGGGAGGGGAAGTGGTTGTATTGGGCAACATTCTAGGAAGACATTAACAATGTGCAAGAAAGCTGGGAGGAATGGGAAAACCTGACTCATTCAACTTCATCTTAGGGTGGAAGTAATATTGGTCAGATTATAAAAGGCCATAAATCCTACACTAAGGAGATTGAATTTTACCTTATCACTGTGAGATGAATGTAAGATGATATATCCAAGAAAGTAGTGACCAAATCTATACCACATAATATTCAAATAGGTATGGAGGGTGCTGGAGGAGTCATGAATGAGCCAGCTTTCTGGCTTTGGTGAGTTTTAGTGTCATTTATAAAAAGATAGAAAATGCTATTGGCTATTACCCTCTCTTTTTTCCCAACTACACTTAAATTTCTCCAGAGATGTTTATATTCTCCATTTCCATTTCCTCACCAATACATTCACCAGGTTCATCTTGTCTGTTTCAGAGACCTCATCACTTCACCAAACTCTTATTCAGATCTCTTTGGACATTTGATCTTGCTGATCACTTCCTTCTTTTTGAAATGCCTTTTCTGCCCATATTTTCCAGGCATCATGCCCTCCTGATTTTTTTCCTATGCCCTTTATTATTCCCAGATATTTCCTTTGTAGGCATATTCTCCCATATCCAGCTATTAAATGCTGGTAATCCTCAAGATTAGATTCAAAGCCCTTCCGTTGATGCCCAGCATTTTGGGTATCTTTGTAGTCACAAAACATTGAGATGTTTTCAGAGAATGTACCATAATTCTTTTAAAGTTCTTTTTGGAGGACCATGTTTCAAAGGTTATATATAAATACTTATTATTTTATTCTTTATTATAAGTGATGTACAGTTCTCAACACATGCCATAGGGGAACCCATATGGTAAATTTGGTTGTAACTGTACATCCTATAAAATCTTCCTGATGTTTATGTCTTAACCTTAGGCAATGATTAATCCTCCTGGAATCTCAGTTTCTTAATCAGTGGTATATGGGCAGCCATCCCAGCTCTAAGATTTCGTGATGCTGTGGTTTGATATTTTACAACTTGAAAAGGATAGTGAACTCTAAAGGATGTTCAGATGACACTTTGAATTCCATAGTCAAAGTTTATAAAATATTTAACTGCCTTTTCCACATCTGCACTTCATACATTGCTTCCTTTATATATTTCTAATTCCATGTTTACTTTAAAAAAATTTTAGACAGTTTTTGCCATGATATTTTATCAGAAGTTTTTGACCATCTGAATAGATTGTGTATTCTGGTTATTGCACTTACAGATGCTTATTTAACCCCACAGGAAGCCCAGATGTAAGATGTCCAATTAACCACCTGCGGCTTAAGCTTTTGGGGGATCTTACCCTTTTGTACATATTTCCCTTGTCTGTCTTTGGTTACCAATGTTGCTTTTATTTATTTATTTATTTATTTATTTATTTATTTATTTATTTTAAAAGATTTTTATTTATTTATTTATTTATTTGATGGAGAGAGAGAGACAGCCAGAGAGAGAGGGAACACAAGCAGGGGGAGTGGGAGAGGAAGAAGCAGGCTCCCAGCAGAGGAGCCTGATGCGGGGCTCGATCCCATAATGCCGGGATCACACCCTGAGCTGAAGGCAGACGCTTAACAACTGAGCCGCCCAGGTGCCCCCCAATGTTGCTTTTAAACTTGCCTATTGTGACTGGTTCACATTGCCAATGTACTTTCAGTACTCTGTGAAAACAGCCACTTTAAGGACAGGTTAAGTTAGATATTCAGGGCACAGTATTATCCTTGGTCAGTGCCCATTTGATGCTAATGATTTATTTACATTTAGCTTATTAATTAATTTTAAAATGACCTTTGTATTTGTTATTATTTGATACTAGACTCTCCTAATTTGTGTGCTCAAAATATATTTGAGGTGTGGGAATCTCCTTAATGTTTTCCTACTATGTGTGTGTGTGTGTTGTACATACATATTTATTTTTTGTTATTTATTTAGTAAAACTAATCTTCAAATTTTCCTACTTATTGGTAGCTAATTTATTACTTTGGCATACCAAAACAAAACAAAACAAAACTGAAACAACGACAACAAAAGAAAACTCACTTGGTATTGGTATTGGTGTCCCTTGTAAATTTAGCCTCATTTTTCTTATTTATTTACCTTACCCAACATCTAACAGATGCTTTTTTCTCCCTTAGGATAATTTTTACTACACTCTTGCAATATGCAATATACCTGGATTATCCCCTCAGACCTTCCACTCTGTGGCCTTCTTTTAGTCATCTGAGAAATTTTTCCATTTGAAAAATAAATGGTCTTTCTCTCATATTTCTTTGTTTTTATCATTTAAGCATACAGTGTGATATTCTCCATTTCCATTTTTCTCTTCCTTTGTGCTCAGTTTTTGGTCCTTGACATTTTATTGTATAAAAAAGTAAATGGTTGAGCAACTTGCATGATTTTCTGTTTTAAAAATACTCCCTTAAGCTTTGCTCTCTATCTCTAACTAATTGTCCATTAGTGTTCTTTAGAGGAAGTGAGAAATCAGTTCGTCTTAGGTTCTGGAAGGAAAAGAGCTGAATAATTAAGAGTATTTATGACTTTTAGCTTATGGCCTCTTTAAATTATAGTTACACATAGTTTGGTCCCAAGCTTGCCAGAAATGGGAGAGTTTATAAAAAAAATTAAGTGCAAGTTTACCATTTCTGCCTAGTTTATAAATTCAGATTATTTCTCTTGATATTTTCAAAATGTCTATTATTTTAAACTTGAAATCTGTAGAATAAAGACCTTATTCTGCTCTAAATAAGAAAAGTTCCCCCACTCAAGTGCAAATGTAAGTATTATGCTGCAATAGGAAGCTACCAGCTGATTTTAGCTTCTTTTAAAAATTTTTATATATTATACTGTTCCTTGATTCTGTGTGTAAGGATGGCAGATGAAGCATTATGAGCTGTTTATCACTGTCACACAAAGTCAGTCGCAGGAAGTAAAAAATATTTGAACTCTAAAAAAATATTACAGTATAAATCCTTTATACTAGAAACCATGGTTTCTCCATGGATCTTTTGTGTAGAAGATCCACCAAAGAGTAAATAGTCAACATAGATTGATGATAAAAAATTCCTAAAGTTTCGCTTTTAAAGGGGGCTTTAAAAATAACGAATCTTGGTTAGGCTTTAGGAAAAATCTCTCTCCTGAAATGTTATGTATTGAAAAGCACAGATATTTGTGTGGAGGCACTCAAATAGAGATGAATCCATTTTTAGTACATTGTGTGGGGAGTGACATGCATGGAAGTCCATTAATAGCAATGTATGTTGTGTTCTTTTCATTTTATTTTGCTAATGAATTTAGTATCAGATTGATGGGTGCTTGGAACAGAAGACAATTTGCAGAAGTAGTTAGAGCAGCATACATATCCCAACTAAAGGCCTACAAAGTGATCTTTATTGGGGGTCAAGCTCTAGAGACAAAAGGATAGGTGGAAACATGTGCTTCTTATCAAGTCTGAATTGAACTAGTAACCTTTTGTCTGTGGTCTTTCTTTACAGAGGGTGACATCACCTCCTAGGTAGCATTTAGAAATGTGTGGTGTTACAGTGACCTGGAAGCACTATTGTATTTTAGTGGATAGGGTAAAGAGATGACTAAGTCCTATGTTATGTCGACTGATTACTTAGAAGGGAGACTTGACCAGCTCTCAAAGCTAGCATTCTTGTAGAGAAATTCTATTTGGGCATTCAGATAGGTATCCTTTTAGCAGTAATTTTCAAACATTTTCATAATAACCCACTGAAAGAAATACAATTAAATCATAACCTAGTACACACAGACATATATAATTGAAATAAAAATTTCACAAGACAGTATTTACACTTCCTGTGTGTGATGCCTACAAATATGTTACATTCTATCCTATTTTATCTCATTCTACCTTATGCTATTTTTTCCTTTTCTTTAAAAGTCCACAACCCACTATCTTAATTTCAAGACCACTTATAGTATACCCTTACAATTTGAAAAACAGTGTTGTGGAGATCTTTACATTTCCTGGTAAGAACAAGATAAAGACAAAATAACTGAAGAATTGCCTCTAACATGACTTCGTTTCCTTTTATCCCAACCAGAGCTTAAAATTTCCACGTGTGACTATGGTCCAATTTTGTTTTAGGAGAAGCTGGCCCCATATGCAGCCATCTAGGTATGAAGCCTAATTGCTTCCTTTGCCCTCTGTTGCCATGACAATGAGGAAAGAGACCCCGAGAACACTATCCCAGTTCACTCACAGCATTTGGATCCAAAGACTCAAAGTTGCCTCCATGGTGCATATTAGGAACTATGTGGTATTATGTTAAAATGAACAGGATTCAATGAGATGAGAGTGAAACACTCTGCTCTTCCTGTCAAAGTGAGTCATCCCTAAGTTGTGGGATGGTGACTTGGCATATTGGGTGTCTCCCTTGCATGTTGTTGATTGAAACAAATGTGAAGTCAAGTAGTCTGCATGTTTTGGTGCAGTGCCCAATTTAGCATGGTTGTATAAAGTTAACAAAATTCTTGGCTTCTTAGAATATTGTCAGAATATTGGCTTCTCAGAGTATTTTTAAGGGGCATAGTTACTGATGGCAAGCCATTGTGCCTTAATTTTCTTTATGTCCTTCACCTGAAGTGATTATGCCAATTAAATCTAGTCCACTGTTCTCAGCTAAGGGAGGGAAAGGTTAATTGGAAAAAAAAAAGCAGCTTTTGTAATGATTTTAATATGTCTTCCTAGTAAAGGACCATTATTTGGCTATCCAGGATACCTGCCCTGTTCTCTTAAGTCATCAGGAAACAGGCAGAACAACATTTAGTCACACGGAGGTGAATTGAGCATGGGCAGTTTTCTGCTATCATCTTTCTGGTTCATGTGCTATTCTCATGAGCGTTTGTCTACCTGCATGACTGAAAAGGCTGGGATTTAGCTTCATCCTTGATTTCGTTATGTTCATCCAGTGACAATTGTAGAATGGATTAAGTAATGAATTGGAGATTTATATCTGTAGGATCTGAGTGAACTCTATGAACAGAGCTCAGGAAACTGTATCCTGTTTATTTTGGTCCTCAACCACTTGGTGCACGGATGGATAGCTGACTTTTAGTTAGAGTGTAGAGGCAGATAGTAGGAGGTACAGCTATCTTGTTGCTGGCTATTGCCATTTAGGGACTTGCCCAGAAGTCTCTGGAGCTGGAGTTGTCAGAATTCATTCAGTCACAGGATGGCTAATGCTACTGTACTCGTTACCCTGGGCTGGTGAGGGGCAGAATGCTTGATCTCCAACATCCAGGTAACCATAGTAGCAGTAGTACTTGACCCACCTGCTCTGGTGGGATAGGTGGGATCGTTGTGTGGGATGAAGCATAGTCGAAGACTCCCACTTGTCAGTAATGGTAAAAGTGGTTTCCTTTGGAATGACTATTAGCCTTTCTATAGATAAAGGAACTTTATCTGCAGCAATGGCAGCTGCAATTGAAGGCAGCTTTGTTTCCCTTGTTTCCCAGTATTAGACAGGTCAGGGTAAAATCTACCTAGCTTCATAAGATGTTGTTCCAGCCAGGACCCAGTATCTATTCCTCTGCTATTTCTCTCAGCAAATGGCTTTTCATAGTATTTGCTGTTGAGTGTACTTGAGGTGTCACAAACATTCTTTTACTTTGGAAGAGACGTGTGAGTATTCAGTTTTCACTTTCTCTCAGCATTCTTATTGAAGCATGCTGGAACTGGCACTTCTTAAACCCACTCTTTGCTTGGGTGGATCCATCTTGACTCCACAGTCTCAGCTTAAAAGATACCTCTCCAAAGCAATTTTCTCAGATTATTCTAAGGTAAGACCCTCTTGTTAATCCATACCACAGTAGCATGGTTATTTCCTCCTTAACATATATAGCTCTAGGAAATTGTAAGAGTGTGAGTGTGTGTGTGTGTGTGTGTGTATGTAGCAATAATTACATTTACACTTAGTGTAACTACTGACATGTTTGAATTTATGTCTTATATTTTGCTTCCTGTTTTTTTTCTGTCTCTTTTCCATTCCTCCATTTCCCATTCCCTGCCTTGTTTTGGGTTACTTGAATATTTTTTTAGTATTCCATTTTAATTTATTGATTATGCTTTTGACTATATATCTTTGTATAGTTTTTTTAGGGGTTCTGAGGTTTCCAATATACATACTTAAGTTTTCAGTCTTCTTAGAATCCATATTTTATCACTTCAAGTTGAATATAGAAATCTTGCCACCATGTAAGTTCATTTACGCTCCCAGTTTTGCATTATTGTTGTCCTGTATTCTATCTACATACATTGAAACCCCATCAGATAATGTTATATTTTCAGTTTTAACTCTTAAACATATTTTAAAGAACTCAAGCAGAATAATAATTTATTATTTTTACTTACACGTTTATCATTTCTCTTGCTTTCTCTTTATTCTTGATGTATAAAATTTCTTTCTAGTATCATTTTCTTTCTGTCTGGAGAACTTCCTTTAGTAATTCTTTTAGAACAGGTCTCCAATCAACAAATTTTCTTAGTTTTGATTTAATCTGAGAAAGTCTATTTCACTTCATTCTGAAAATATATTTTTATTGGGTATAGATTCTTTGTTGACATTTTCTTCCTCTCAGCACTTTAAAAAAGGTGTGTCATTTCCTTCTGGCTTCTATAATTTCTTTTTTATTCTTTTTTTAAAGATTTATTTATTTATTTTTGAGAGAGGGTGCAGTGGTGGGGAGAAGGGAGAGAGGGAGAGGGAGAGAGAGAAGCTCAAGCAGACTCCTGCCTAGTGTGGAGCCCAACGTGGGCCTTGTGGGGCTCATGGGGCTCGATCTCATGACCCTGAGATCATGATCTGAGCTGAAATCAAGAGTCAGATGCTTAAACAGCAGCCACCCAGGCACCTTTGGCTTCTATGGTTTCTGATGAGAAATCTACAGTCATTTGAATTGTCAGTCTCCTATAGGTGATGTGTGATTTCCTCTGGATGCTTCCAATATATTTTTTTCTTATCTTCAGTTTCCATGCTTTAATGTTCAGATAAATTTAAATGCTGTAATGGGCATGGATTATTTTTGTTTTTATCCTATTTGAGCTTACTACACTTCTAGAATCTGTAGGTTTATCTATTTCACAAAATTTGGAAATTTCCAAATACTTTTCAGATATTTTTTTCAGCACTCTACTTTTTCTGCTTTCCTCTGATACTCTAATGACAGGAATGTTAGACTTCTTGTTATTACCTCATAGATCCCCTAGTCTTGTTAATTTTTTTCTCTTTGTTCTTCATATTAGATCATTTCAATTGATCTATCCTAAAGTTCGTGACTCTTTTCTCTGTCATCTTCATTTTGTCATTGAAAGTATCTGTGATATTTTTGTTGTTTATTTTATTTTTCTATTACAAGACTGTTTCTTGTTAGAGCATTTTTGTAGTAGCTACACTGTCTTTTTCATTTTAGCTTTTCTAGTATGTGTGACATGGTAGACCATTATGGCATTAGTTTGTATTTCTCTAATGACTTGTGAAATTACGTATCTTTTCATGTATTTATTTTCCAGTTAGATATCCTCTTTTGTAATGTGCATTTTGATGTTCATTGCCCATTTTGTACTTGGGCTTGTTACTGTTTCTGTTACTGAATTGTTGGTGTTCCTTTATATGGGGTCTGGATGTATGTCTTTGTCAAATACACATATTACAGATATCTTCTCTTACTCTCAGGTTTGTCTTTTCATTATGTTATAGTTGTCTTTTAATAAACAAAAGTTTTCATTTTAATAAAATTCAAAGTGTCAATCTCTTTTTATAGTCATCTTTTTAAATATCCTGTTTTAAAAAGAAAAACCTCTGCCTACCACAAGATCATGAAGACATTCTCTGTTGTTATCTTCTGGAAGCTTAATTGTTTGCCATTAACATTTAGGTCTGAATTTTCCCTGGAAGGTATTTTTTGTATTAAGTGTGAGCTGGGGGTTGGGTATACAAGATTCATTTAATTTTATGTATTTATTAATGTAGATGTCTAATTGATCAAGCACCATTTGTTGAAAGGTGGTTCTTTCCCCAGATAACTTCAGCAGTAAATTTATCATAAATCAAGTGCTTACATAAATAGTGGACCTATTTCTGGATGTTCTATTCTGTTCCATCAGTCTGTGTGTCCATCCCTGTACCAATAATACATTGCTTATTACTGTAGATTTAGAAGAAATCTCGTATCGGGTGGTGTAAATCCTTTACATATATTCTTCTTTTAGATTGTTTTGGTTATTCTTGGTCCTTTGTGTTTCCATAAAAATTTTAGAATCTGCTTGTCAGTATCTACAAAATGATATTTTCTGGGATTTTGATTGAGATTGTATTTTGGGAAAATTGATATCCAGTCTCTAAATGCATTGTATTTTCCACTTATTTTAGTCTTCTTTAATTTCTCTTAGTAATGTTTTAGAGTTTTCTATGCAGAAGATTGCATACTTTTTGTTGGACTGATTTCTAGTATTTGATTTTATTTTATGATCTCATAAATTGTGTCTTAAGTTTCATTTTCTAAATTTCTGTTTGCTAGTATATGAGAAAACCATTCATTTATATATATTGATTTACCTTGTAGCCAGGGATTTGCTAAATTCACTTATTAATTCTGTTAGATTTCGTGGGTTCCCTTGGAGTTTTATTAAAACAATCATGTTTTGTGTGAATAATTACAGTTTTATTCCTACCTTTCCTGTCTAACTTTATCTTATTTTTCCAGATTTATTGAGATATAATTGATATATAGCATGGTATAAAGTTAAGGTGTACAATGTGATGGTTTATACCCTTTTATGGTGGAAAATGATTACCACAGAAGGATTAGTTAACACCTCTGAAACCTCGCATAATTACCATTTCTTTTTTGAGATAAGACCATTTAAGATTTACTCTCAGCAACTTTCAAGTATACAATACAGTATTGTTATATTATATCCTCAGATATATAACTGAAGTCCGTGTCCTCCATATACCTTTAATTTCTATTTCTTGTTACATTAGCTAGGACCTCTATTACAATATCAAATAAAAGCATAATATTTGCACTAGGATTTTTTGTTTTTGTTTTTGTTTTTTTTTTTTAAAGATTTTATTTATTTGACAGAGAGAGACACAGTGAGAGAGTGAACACAGGCAGGGGGGTGGGAGAGGGAGAAGCAGGCTTCCTGCTGAGCAGAGAGCCAGATGCAGGGCTCAATCCCAGGACCCTGGAATCATGACCTGAGCTGAAGGCAGACACTAAACGACTGAGCCACCCAGGTGCCCCTGCATTAGGTTGTTTTGTTTGTTTGTTTTTTCATTGCAAATGCCTGTTATCGAATTAAAGAAGGGTTGTTTTTTTTTTTTTAATTTCTCAGTTTTCTAAGTTGGCTTTATGTGAATGTGTGTGTTTAAATCATCAAGGGGTTTTGAATTTTATCACATTCTTTTCTGGATATATTGAAATCCTTTTTTTTTCCCTTTAATATGTTAACATTTAAATTAAAATAATTTATTTTTGAATGTTAATCCACTCTTGCATTTCTGGAATAAACCCAACTTGATGTTGATGTGTTATCCTTTTTTTTATGGGAAACTGGATTGAGTTTGCTAATATTTTCCTTAAGATATTTTTGTCTGGATTCAAAACAAGAGATTGACCTATAATATGATTTAAAATACACATATAAATATATATATAGGGGTGACTGGGTGGCTCATTCGGTTAAGCATCTGTCTTCTGCTCAGGTCGCGATCCCAGGGTCTTGGGATCCAGCCCCAGGTCAGACTCCCTGCTCAGCGGGGAGTCTGCTTCTCCCTCTCTTGCTGCCCCTCTCCCTGTTTGTGCTCTCTCCTGCGTTCTCTCTCTCTCTCTCTCTCTCTCTCAAATAAATAAACAAATAGAATCTTTTAAAAAAGGATAAATATATAGATACTATGTTCTTGTCAGGTTTTGGTTGCAGATATAGTATTCTCACAAAACAATTTAGAAAGTATTCCTCTTTTTCTACCCTTGGGAAAGTTTATGTATGATTGGTGCTGTTTTTTTCAGAAAGAATTTACCTGTAAAGCTATTGGGCCAGAAGTTTTCCCTGTGGAAAGATCTTAAATTAAATATTCGGTTTCTTTCTTTGTGGAAAGATTTTGAAATATGCGGTTTTTCCATTTCTTCTTGTGTCCATTTTGGTAATATGTGTTTTTCAAAAGATTTATCCATTTCGTCTAATTTTCAAATTAATTGATAAGTTGTTTACCATATCCTCTTATTGTCTTTGTAATAACCTCTTTTTCATCTGGGTTTTCAAATTTGTCAATGTGAAATTGTTCATCATATCCTCTTATCTTTGTAATGTCTGTAGCATCTATAGCAATGCCTCATTTTTCATTCCTACCAAGGTTATTTGTGCCTATTTCTCTTTGCTTTAAAATCCATTTCTAGAGGATTGTTACTTTTATTTGTCTTTTTAAAAAAGAAATTTTTAGATTTCTTCTTTTATATTGCTTTAATTCAAAATACTTGGGATATTTTGTGATTAACATTTTGTTATTAATTTTGAGTTTATGGTCAGAGAACACATGCTAAATCATTTAAATACTTTGAAATTTATTCAGACTTGTTTTCTAACCCAATTTAAGGAAAATTTTAGTAAATGTTCTATAAATACCAAAAATAATGTGTATTTTATAGTTGTTGGGTGTAGGGTTCTATACATATCAATTAGATTAAATTTGTTAAATCTTGGTGCTCAAAACTTTTATTTCTCTATTGCTATTTTTTACCCCTGTATTTTATCATTTATTGAGATTTATTTAAAATTTACTATTATGATTGTGGATTTGTCTATTTCTCCTTTTAGTTCTGTCAGTTTTTGCTTTTGAAGGCTATATTATTAGTTGCGTACTAATTTAGAATTGTGATCCATTTTAGTAGGTTAACTAGAACTTACCATTACTAAATTCTTTTCTTCTACTATATCTTGATTAGATATAAATTCTACTTAGACTGATGTTATAATGTATAGTTACACTAGCTTTCTAAAAGCAAATGTTTGGTAAATTCTTTTTTATCCTTTTACTTTCAGTTTTTCTGTGTATTTATATTTGAGGTGTGTTTCTTGTGAACAGCGTATTGTTGTTGTTTTTAACTTTCATTCTGACAGTGTTTGTCTTCCAAGTATAATATTTAGTCTATTTACATTGAATGCAATTAATAATATTTGTGGATTTAATTCTATCGTTTTACTATATTTTTCTACCTGTTTTATGTTTGCCAATTCTTCTCTCTTAAATTCTGTTACTGGTCAACACATTCTCTACATTTTACCTTGCTAATTATATATTTTTCATTTTTTAATGATTATCCAAATAAAGCCTACTATAAATTATACTTTTTATCTTTTTCCAGCAAGGAGATTGCATTTGTCTCTGTCTCACCATTTGTACTGTTGTTGTCCTGTATTAGAATCCTTCTGGTGCCCTAAATCCTATAAGAAATTATTATTATTATTTTTCTGCCTGTATAGATTGTTTTGTAGTTACTCAGATATTAGCCTTTTTGGTGTACTTCATTTCTTCCTAAATTTCCATATCACTGTTAGCCAATTTTCCTTATACCTGAAAGATATCCTTTATTATTCTTTATAGTAAGAATCTATTGGTGAAATTTTTTTCCAGTTTTATTTTTCTGAAAACATTTTTTATTTTGCCTTCATTTTGAAGGATAGTCTCATTGGTTATAGAATTCTAGGGGGGTAATTACTTTCTTAAAGCACTTTAAAGTTATCATTGCTTTGTTCGCTGATTTCCATTGTTTTTCATGAGAAATCAGCTGTCAGACTTATTACTCCTTGGAAAGTAATGCATTTTTATTCCTCTGGCACTTTTGAGATTTCTTTTTTAACTGTATTTTATTTTAAGCAGTTTAAAACAACAACAATAAAAAAAAAACCCTTTTGTCTTCTTGTGTCAGTTTCATTGTGTTTATCCTGCTTGGGGTAACTTAGAGATTCTTAAATTTGTGGCTTGATATCTTGTCAATTTGGGAGAATTCTCAGCCATTATTACTTTGAATTTTGCTTCTGCACATTCTCTCTACCCTTTCCTTCTGAAACTATAAACATTTGTATGTTAAACACTTGTTTTCTAACCATGTTCCATGTGTATTTTTTCTGTATTTTTCATTATTTCTCTGTTTTAGTCTTTTTTTTTTTTTAAGATTTTGTTCATTTATTTTAGAGAGTGAGAGAGCAAGCAAGCAGGAAAGGGGCAGAGGGAGAGAGAAAATCCCAAAGCAGACTCCACACTGAGGGTGGAGCCCAACATGGGGCTCAATTCCATTATCCTGATGTCATGACCTACGCTGAACTCAAGAGTCAGACACTTAACCAACTGGGCCATCCAGGCGCCACAGTCTGGCTATTTTCTATTGATTTATTTTCAAGTTCATGAATCTCTTCTTCTGTTTTGTCTAATCTGCATTAGCCCCATTTATTGAGTTCTTGATTTCAGTTATTTTATTTTTAATTCTAGAATATCATTTGGTTTTTTATAGATCCCATTTCTCTGGTAATTCTCAATCTTTTCTTCTACTTTTAAAACCACATTAATCACAATATTTAAAAGTTTCTGCCTGATGATTCTCTCATCTGTTACATTTTTTCGAGTTTATGTTTATTTTTTTCCTTGGTTTTGGTTATTCAGTCATAGCTTCTGTCTTGCCTGATGATGATCTTTGCATATGAAAATTGAGAAGGCTTTGTGTGATATTGTGTTTTTCCAAGGATGGTTTAATTTTCTTCTTGCAGATAATTAGAGTAAAGTTAATTCACCTTGATCCGATCAGGAATTGATAATTTGAAGGTGGGTTTCTATCTTTGTGATAGCTAGCTTCTCTCTGTTTGGCCCTTACTCCTATATATAACCATTTAGAGATTCAAATAAAATTCTGGAATGATTTTGAAGAGGTCCCTAAACTCCAGTTTTTGCCTTCTTGATACCATAAGACCATAAGAACTCAACACTAAACATTCTGTTTAATTTTCTAGTATCCAGGTTGATGCTTTCTGCTCTTTTTTTTCTTTTTTTCAGGGGAGAGTGCTTTTCACCACTTGAAAGGGAATCTGCAAATGCCTCAAGGGTTAAAAGTGTGAAACAATGTAGTTTTCACCCTACTGCGTTTACCTACTGTCCAGGATCTTTGCTCCCCAAGTTATGGCTATCTTGACAGCTCCCAAGTATATTTTTTGTTTTCACTCCACTAGAATACTTAATGCTCTGATCCAGAGCTTTGTGTTCCATGCCTCAGCCCAGTGCTACTTAGGATCACTAAATGCAAAAGTGGTAGACATCATAGACAGGACTTAAGTTATTGTTTTTCCCTTCACAATATCTTGAATTTTAAGTTAAAACAATTTTGGTTCATTCCTGGTCCCTTCATCAAACAGTTTTTCAAATAATTTTTATTTAGCTTGTATAGTTTTTCTCAGCAGAATGGGTGTTTTGATATAAGCCACCCTATCATGGTAGAACTGGAGGCCCTCCCCTGATGCCATTTTGGTTAACAGTTTATTTGGGAGTGCATGGGAGTTAACTATTTCATTACTTTATGAAGTAATTTATGAAGATATACTGCTACTTTCAAATGTATTTATACCCCCTTTTACATGAGTTCCTTACATCTTTTTGGACCTAAATATTATTTCTTCAGTACTTAAAAGTGCAAAAGTTTTGTTAGTGAAGTCCATTTGACTTGTATAAATTGATCAGTCTCCATTTGAATAGTTATATTAATCTCCCTAGTTAAATCTATTTTGAAATTTAAAAATCACCAAAAATACCATTGCTGTTTTCTGAAAGAAAGTTTGTTATACCTGGTGGTACAAAGGATAACTTCTAGTTTAGGTAATTGCATGCATTCTGAGAATCCAAATAATGACGATAGTTTTAGTGAGCTATAATATTCTTCTCCACTTCCCCACTGTTGTAAATCACGATTAATGTTTTCCTTTTTAATAAACTGGCGCCAGTTTCCTTTTACAATGGGTTAAGGGGTTTATAAAGGGAAGTCAATGTTATTTAAAAACTCCCATTCATGGATATCTTATGGTGATAGCAGCGAATAACTAAGCATAGAAAATAGCTTTGTAAATAGGGTATAAAGAATTTTTGAAACTATTTTGATTTACCCATTTATTTTCCTGAAATTTTCTTGTCTCCCTGGATAATGTGATGAATGTAATATTCAGTTAGTAAAATCATCATCAGCCGACATACCAGTATTTGTCCTAGTACTTCCAATACTGGAAACTTGGATAAAATGAAACCGTTATAACGAGAATTGAACAGTAAGGACCTGGAGAAGCTTACTATTTAGACAGCATGAAGATTTACTTATTGTTATTAATAACCCATTGTATTTTATAGTAATGAAAGCCTCAAAAGTTAAATACTTTCTGAAACAAAGAATAAAAAATAAATAAAAGTACCAAGTAATTATTTCAGGGGCTATAGAATCCTTAGGTATCTTGTGACTTATCTTCCATCTGGCCCTGCCAAACAGAGACATGTCTTTATTTCTATCTTTCTATCTTTTGTCTGTATCATAAACTGCTATGCCCATACACATTTTTAGTTCTAAATTGTTTATACATAATTTAGAAAGGCATTGCAAATCATGGATTCTTTTGATTTGAAAGTATTAAAAAACAAACCTGGAAGTAGGAGTCAAGTAGCCAATGACCTAGCTCCAGGTACATGTTGCTGTCAGGTGAGGCTCTTATCTTCTCTGGACTCCAATTTCCTCCTTCATAAAATGAGACATTATAAAGCATTTACCTTACATTCTCAGAGTCATTACAAGGACCAGATGAAAAGTTGTATATGAAAATCTTTTCCCAAAGTAAAACTATTATGCAAATTGAGGAGGTTCTTTTTGTTATCCTCATCATTATTGGGGGCCCATGATTATGGAGGGCTATAACATTGCTCAAAAGCATAAAACAGTTGAGACAAATTTTCCATAGTTTTTCTTTTGATAAGTGTAAAGTCTGCCTTCCTATCTGTAACTTATTACTGTCCAGTGTATTTTTGTTTCTGTTATTCTATTTGCTTTAAAAAATGGCTCCAAATTTGCTTTGTGGATTTTAGGAGATCAATCCAGTAACATGTTTGGATTACTTCTTTGACAGTAACAATGAGTTATAAATTCAGTGAATTTAACAAACTGGGACAGAACTCTATGTTATTAAGAATAGGTCCCCTAAGGTCTCTGAATGCATTTTACTCATTGTTGAGTGGAGAAGCAATAGGGGACAAACTTACCGAATTAAAAAGGGGAAATAGTTTATCCTTGAACCATTATGAAATGCAGGGGATGGATGATATTCACGCAAGGCCAATTTTGTAACATAAACATAGAAAATATTAACTTCTTTAAGGGGATGTGCATTATATTAATTCATGTAATCATTAAATTAATTACTTGAAGATCACAGATCATTAGTTGATGGATTTTAAATGGAAAATAAAAAGCATGCTGAATAAGAATATAGGTATGCATTACATCAGAGATGTCATGCAAGTATACTTAGAAAACTTACTTGTTAAATTAGGGAGCATGACAGCAATCTATGAAACCAGTGTTTGTGAGTAAACAGAGTTCTGTCTACCCTGAGAGGGTTTGGCTCACTATAGCAGGTTTCAGGATACTTTTCACAGTCAAAAGAGAGTCAGAAATGAATGGATAATGTCTTCCTTTCTTCATTTATATGAATTAATCAAATTGTAATCAGGTTCTGTCACTCATGTGAGTATTATAGAAAATCTGAAAAGCAATGAAATGCATTGTATTCAAATGGACGGATATTCTGAGGATATGGATATATAAATTTGAAATATGTATTGCCTATAAACAATTTTAGAATACAGGCATGTCTCAGAGTCATTGAGGGTTTGGTTCTAGGCCACCACATGAAGCAAATATTGCAATAAAGAGAGACAAATGAATTGTTTTTATTTCCCAGTGCATATAAAAGTTAGGTTTACGCTATATAGTAGTCTATTAAGTGTATAATACATTATGTCTGAAAAAATAATATATGTACCTTAATTTATGTTATTTTATTGCTAAAAAACATTAGCCCTGCTCTGAGCTTTCAGATAATCTTTGTAATCTTTTTGCTGGTGGAAGGTCTTGCCTCGATAATGGCTGCTGACTGATCAGAGTGGTAGCTGCTGAAGGTTTGGATGGCTGTGGCAATTTCTGAAAATACGACCACAATGAAGCCTCTGCATCTCCCTTTCATGAGCAGTCTCTGTAGCATGCAATGCTGTGTAATAGCATTTTACCCAGAGTAGAACTTTTTGCAAAATTGGAGTCAGTCCTCTCAAATCCTGCTGCTGTTTATCAACCAAGTTTATGTAGTATTCTAAATCCTTCATTGTTGTTTCAACGATCTTCTTTGTGTCATTATGAGGAGTGGATCCCATCTCAAGAAACCACTTTCTTTAGTGATCCCTAAGAAGCAACTCCTCATCCATTCAAATTGTATCATGAGATTGTAGCAATTCAGTCATATCTTCTGGCTCCACTTCTAATTCTAGTTCTTTTGCCATTTCTACCATACCTACTATTACTTCCTCCACTAAAGTGTTGAACCTCTTAAGGTCATCCATGAGGGTTGGAATTGATTTCTTCCTAACTCCTGTTAATGTTGATATTTTGACCTCTTTCAATAAATCACAAATGTTCTTTTTTTTATAAAGATTTTATTTATTTATTTGACAGAGAGAGAGAGAGAGAGAGGGAGCACAAGCAGGGAGAGCAGCAGGGAGAGGGAGAAACCGACTTCCCGCCCTGCAGGGAGCCTGATCCAGGGGTCTGTCCCAAGACCCTGGGATCATGACCTGAGCTGAAGTTAGATGCTTAACCGACTGAGCCACCCAGGCATCCCAATCACAAATGTTCTTAATGGCATCTAGAATGAATAATCCTTACCAGAAGGTTTTCAATTTACTTTGCCCATATCCATCAGAGGAATCAGTATCTATGGTAGCTATAGCCTTACAAAATGTATTTCTTTTTTTAAAAAAATATTTTATTTATCTATTTGTCAGAGAGAGAGAGAGCACAAGCAGAGGTAGTGGCAGGCAAAGGGAGAAGCAGGCTCCCCACTGAGCAAGGAGCCCCATGTGGGACTCGATCCCAGGACTCTGGGATCATGACCTGAGCCGAACAGCAGACACTTAACCAACTGATCCACCCAGCCATCCCCAAAATGCATTTCTTAAATAATAAAACTTGAAAGTCAAAATGACTCCTTGATCCATGGGCTGCAGAATGGATGCTGTGTTAGCAGGCATGAAAACAACATTAATTTCATTGTCCATCCCCGTCAGAGCTCTTGGGTGACCAGGTGCATTGTCAATAAGGAGTAATACTTTGAAAGTACTATTTTTTTTTCCCCTGAGCAGTAGATCTCAGCACGGGTTTAAAACATTCACAACACAGTTGTAAGCAGATATGCTGTCATCCAGGCTTTGTTGTCCTATTTACAGAGTATAAACAGAGTATATTTAGCAGAATTCTTAAGGGCTATAGATTTTTTGGAATGGTAAATGAGCATTGGCTGCAACTTAAAGTCACTGGCTGCCTTAGTCCCTAACAAGAAATTCAACCTGTTCTTTGAAGCTTTCAGGCATTGGCTTCTCCTTTTTAGGTATGAAACTCCTAGATGGCATCTTCTTCCAATAGAAGGCTGTTTTGTCTACATTGAAAATCTGTTATTTAAGGTAGCCACCCTCATGAATTATCTTAGCTAGATCTTATGGATAACTTCCTGCAGCTTCTACATCAGCACTTGCTGCTTCCCCTTGCAGGGAAAGATGTCATCTTTCCTTAAACTTCATGAACCCACCTTATAGCTTCAGACTTTTCTTCTTCTGTATCTTCCTCACCTGTCTTAGCCTTCTAGAATTGGAGAGAGTTAGGGTCCTGCTGTGGATTAGGCTTTGGCTTAATACTGGAGTAGTATTTTTAATTTCCTTCAAGAACTTTTAGTTTGTATCCACAATTTAGCTAACTGTTCAATGCAAGAGGCCTAGCTTTTGGCCTATCTTGACCTTTGACATGACTTCCTCACTAAGCTTAATCACTTCTAGCTTTTGATTTAAAGTGAGAGACATGCAACTCTTCTCTTCATCTGAACATTTAGAGGCCATTGTGATGGTATTAATTGGCCTAATTTCTCTTGGGGAATAGGGAGGCCCAAGGAAAGGGAGAGAGATGGGGGAATGGTTGGTCAGTGAAGCAGTCGGAACTCAACATTTATCAATTATTGTTTCTGTCTTACACGGGTGCAATTTGTGGCAACCCAAAAGAATTACAATAGTATCATTAAAGATCACTGATCACAGATCAACAAATATAATAATAATGGAAAAATTTTGAAATCTTGCAAGAATTACCAAAATATGACACAGAGACATGAAGTAAGAAAATGGTGTCAGAAAAATGGCACTGATAGATATGCTAAATGTGGTGTTGCCACAAATTTTCAATTTATAAAAACCGCAGTATCTGTGAGGCACAATAAAGTGAAACACAATAAAACAAAATATGCCTGTATAACGCTAAAGCAAACATTTTGTCACATTACTCTGTAACCTTTGATTTACTTGCATAGTGCCTGGCATATGATGACTCTCAGAAAATTGTTCAATTGTATGTTGAAAAGTGAATGCACTAGTGAACACACACATGTACATGTGCAGAAGATACTCCTTACAGTGATTGTAGACCACCTATACCGAGTAATCATAGAAGGGTGAATGGAATATCAGTTTTCATTCAAATACCCAATACCATAAAAACCTTCCCCTTTCATCTGTAGTGTCATTTGCAAATACCTTCTCCCATTCCGTGGGCTGCCTCTTAATTTTTTTGACTGTTTCCTTGGCTGTGCAGAAGCTGTTTATCTTGATGAAGTCCCACAAGTTCATTTTTTCTTTTGTTTCTCTTGCCTTTGGAGATGTGTCATGAAAGAAGTTGCTGTGGCCAATGTCAAAGAGGTTGCAGCCTATGTTCTTCTCTAGGATTTTGATGGATTCCTGTCTCACATTGAGGTCTTTCAACCATTTGGAGTTTATCTTTTGTATGGCGTGAGAGAATGGTCAAGTTTCATTCTTTTGCATATAGCTGTCCAATTTCCCTTTCAAGTCCCATCTTGGCTTTGTTTGATAGTATGTTGGATCATGAAGCCATTTTCTAGAATTCTTAAAGACAATATTCTTCAAATTTTTATTTGTTTTCTTTTTTTCTTCCATATCTTCATGTTTTTCTTATTTACTTTCCATTCTAAATTATTTAAATATTATGTTGGGGTTTTTTTTTAAAGATTTTTATTTATTTATTTATTTGACGGAGAGAGAGACAGGCAGTGAGAGAGGGAACATAAGCAGGGGGAATGGGAGAGGAAGAAGCAGGCTCCAAGCAGAGGAGCCTGATGCGGGTCTCAATCCCAGAATGCCAGGATCATGCCCCGAGCCAAAGGCAGACATCTAACGACTGAGCCACCCAGGTGCCCCGAAATATTATGTTTTTTTTTTCTTTCATTTTTCATACCTCATTCCTCCAAATAAAGGTTTCTTTATAAAAGAAAATTAAGAAAATTTAAAAGGCTGAAATAAGGAAAATATTTATATTACCATATTGGCTCTCTTTCTCCCAGTCTTTTCAAAGGTTTTAATTTTAATGATTATACTATGTTGTGTCTTATTTTTTAATTTTACTTAAAATATAAGTACCTTTTCCATTTTAATAATTATAGCATACTCTATTGAGTAGATATACCATAGTGACTTAATCATTATATTTGGATATTTACATTGTTTCCAGCTTCAGCTATTTTTAAAAAAGATGTGATGACCTTTTTGTGTATAAAGCTTTTTTCCCCCCTAGCATTTAGAATATTTCCTTGAGATAAATTCCTAGATTTGGAGTAAAACCACATGTAGTGACTATGGCAGTGCCCTTTTTTAAAAAAAAATTTATTTTATTTAAAGGTTTAATTAATTTATTTGAGAAAGAAGGGGGGGTAAAAGCAGAGGAGAGGGACAAGCAGACTCCATGCTATGCACGGAGCCCGTCATGGGGCTCCATCTCAGGACCCCGAGATCATGACCTGAGCCCAAATCAAGAGTTGGCCGCTTAACCCCACCCAGGTGTCCCTAGATCGCCTTTCAAGGCAAGCTGTTTTGGAGAGCATAGATAATTGACAGCTTCCAGCTGCCATACCTTTAGATTCACCACAGCATTCAGGCATCCACATGCTTCTCCGGGGCTGCTCCTAGGCAATGACCGAGCTTATCAGAAGCACTCCTGCACAACATGAGATTCTTCTAAGGGGTGATTTTGGCTCAAGGACTCCCTACCAACCTGGCTGAGACTTTATCAGAGCTGCTCTGCATTTGAAACTCTTCTTCCCTCTTTCCTTTCATAGGTGTCAGACTTGCATCATGGTCTGAGAATTTTCCTTGCCTAAGTTCCTCCCTCTTATCACAAACAGTTTATTGTCCCAGTAAACATTTTACATACCTAATTGGTGTTGGCACCGGAGGACCTAAACTGACACAGTATATAATCATTACTCTGGCTCTTGATACATAGTGCTTAATTTTCTTTCAAAAAACTTTGTACCAATTTCCATCCTCACTGAGTGCATTTTTTCAACACTGGATTTTTCTTTCCTTTTTTTTTTTTTATGTAAATTTAACTCTCATTGATTTGATAGATAAAAGTATGGTATTTCACTTTTAAAATTTCTGTTTCCTTCATGAACTTAAATATCCTTTATTTTCCATTTGAGATCTTTTAAAATTTATTCATTTATTTCACTAAAAAACTTTTCATATAATTTATATTTATAATGCTTCTTTCTAATCACTTTTTTTTGACAGTGTATTTAAATGAGAGTCTCATTGAATACTCATTTACTAGTAGTTGAGGTAAATTAAGAACAAGGAACAAATATCATGATCACTCATTTACTCAAGACTAAACTAAAACTGTAGATGTTATTTATGATTTTCCAACAGCAGCAGTAGTAGAATCCAGGTCTCCTGTATGTCTCTAGGAAAGGCATATCGTTTTTAACATTTTTGTGATTAAAATGTGTGTGTGCGTATGCACGTGCATGTGCCTATGCATCCACACACATGAGTGTGCGGATGTGTGTAAGTGTGTGAAGTTTGCTGGGTGAGAGGTAAGGCTTAACATTTCTTCACTTTGTTTTCTTATATTTTTTCCTGTTAGTAATCTTGCTTTTTTCTTTTGTTTTTCTTCCAGTATCTTTTCCCCACATTTATTTCTAAGGTGTCCCTGATCCTCTAATACTTATTAGGTTAAATTATGCACGTGCCAATCTCTGTGTCCCCAAACACACATAGCTAATCAAGAATAAAACCATTTATTGTAAATTTACCTCTAGAATGAATTCTCCTTTCTCTGATTTTGGGGATGGATAGATGCTCATTATGATCTGGTAGACAATTATAACATGCACATTTAGAGTGTAGGTGGATAGAAGCGTACTCTGTGTTAGGTGTGAAGACTTTTATTGTACTCATTTAAAGACAAAGATTTAAACGTGCTTGTTTAAATTCAACAAGCCTTTAGAGCCATGAGGCTTGGGGGTAAGAGGTGCTTAAAACCAAATAGCACAGGAGCTAAAGAAGTAATTATATGCCAGACTGAAGATAGAGCTGAACAAAGAGTGAGTTGATCAGGGAACAGGGGATGGAAAACTGAATTATGTTCCAGGTATGCACAGACCAAGAAAACAGAGTAGGAAATATGCTTCTTCCTACATTTTACCAACTTTTATAAACGACAATGCTTTTCAGATGGTTTGCTAATCTGATATTACTTTTTTTTTCACTTTTGCTTTAATGTAAATTTAAAAAATCTGAATTGGCAGGGTGTTTTTAGTGAAGAGCACAAAGACTCCATAATGTCACAAATACTCTGGATTCGAGGGGGCAGGAAATAAAAATAATTGGAATGGAATTTCAATGTTCTTATCTCCCTGAAGACCAGTCTGTAAAAGCCAGCTCACCTCCCTCATCTATTCCAAAACGTGGCATGATGGGGAAAGGAGAAGGTGAGAATCACTCTGAACAGATTCCAGGTATTCTAAAGCAGTGAGCTTTAATTCATATTAATGACTTAAAATATTTCACATTCCCAATCACTAAGAATGTAGTGAGAAGGAGGCAAAGAGAATATATTCTTTGTTCCAAATCCTTTCCCAGGAAATCTGGCCTATGGTGTAAGAAATGGCTCTAGGACTAGGAAGGAGGGCTCCCAAATGACCATAAACCCACAAATTTTTTTTCATTTCTTTTAAGTTTGATGGTTCATTTTTTGATGAAAATAAAAACCATACCTGTAAAAACTGATGTTGACAGGCCCATCAATCTGACTACAAAAAAAGGAGGTTGTTTTATATTTTTTAGAAACATTTTCTCAAACAAGCTCACTGTGAATATACAAGTATATGTTCTTACCTATGAAAATCCTTTTAAAACTCAAGAAATTGTGAAATTTTGATGTTGAGAAATACAGATTCCATTTTAGAAGCCAGTGTTGAAGTCCGTTTCCCCATAGCATTATAACAGGACAAAAAGTCCCGAGTTAGTAAGGAATTACTGAGCGTCAGCAAATAAGCAAGTGCATTTTGCTCTGTTTTTATTTTATTTGATTTTTTTTTTTTACTGAACTGTGCAAATTGAAAAGAAGGTGTCAGTAGGATACCTTTTTATAGAAGACTAAAAAAAAAAAGAGAGAGAGAATGGAAAAAAGACGGGCCACAATATGCTTATATCCTGCATGCATCTTTCATTAAAGTTACTCTGGAATG
The DNA here is from genome assembly GCF_024610735.1 of Ursus americanus. Classification (NCBI taxonomy): domain Eukaryota; kingdom Metazoa; phylum Chordata; class Mammalia; order Carnivora; family Ursidae; genus Ursus; species Ursus americanus. The sequence continues at coordinate 41,992,586 of NC_142130.1, forward strand.
GTGAGAAGAGGAGAATAAAAGGGTCCCACTCATTTACTTATCCAATAAATATTTATTATGCACCAAATGTATTCCAGGTAGAGAGACTGTGGTTCAAAAATGTATAAGACAAATATCTGATTTGGAGGACCTTATATTCACTGGGAGGAAAAGGGAGAATATCAGGAAAGGGGACTTGCAATTTCAGCATAAAGCAAACTGCTGTGATGGGAGTAAGCGTGGATTGGGGGAGTGGTAGACAGCAAGGTTAGAGAAGGCTTTCCTGAGGAGGAAATAGCTAAGTTAAAACCTAAAGGGTGTTCATAGCAGCATTGTCCACAATAGCTAAATTGTGGAAGGAGCCCAGATGCCCTTCAACAGATGAATGGATAAAGTAGATGTTGTCCATATATACAATGGAATATTACTCAGCCATCAGAAAGAACGATTACCCAGCATTTGCAGCAACATGGATGGGACTGGAGGAGATTATGCTGGGTGAAATAAGTCGAGCAGAGAAAGACAATGATCATATGGTTTCACTCATTTATGGAACATAAGAAATAGCAGGAAGATTGGTAGGAGAAGGAAGGGAAGAATGAAGGGGGGGGTAAACAGAAGGGGGAATGAACCATGAGACACTGTGGACTCTGGGAAACAAACTGAGGGCTTCAGAGGGGAGGGGGGTGGGGCATTGGGATGGGCCTGTGATGGGTATTAAGGAGGGCACATATTGCATGGAGCACTGGGTGTTATATGCAAATAATGAATCATGGAACACTACATTAAAAACTAAGGCTATACTGTATGGTGAATAACATAACATAATTAAAAAAAAAAAAAAACCTAAAGGATGGAGAGGAGTTTGCCAGGGAAGCATCTGGGGGATGGGTGAGGAAGAAAAGAGTATATTTCAGGCAATGAAAACAGTATGTAGGATTTCAGTAATTCAGTGGCTTGACCAGATTTGTGTGTTGAGAGAGAGAGAGAGAGAGAGAGAGAGAGATTAGGCAATTATGTAAGAGGGGCAGAAGTCCTAAGGCAGGGTGTTTCAGTGATAGTGAGGTGAGTGGATGAATGCAGGATTGAGGTTGATCCTTTCCTGTAGCATTAGCAGGAAAGGGGAAATAGATGGTTATGAATGCAGTTAGTTTGTAAGTAAGGTACCAAAAAGTAGATCAAATGGTCTTGACTTTCTCACTGAATGGGCAGATACTGAGTGGGCAGGGGGTGGAGTGGAAAAGAGGGAAGATTTGAAATAGATGTCATATGCAGAAGTGGAGAGAGTTGCTTAGGGAAATTGAGGAGATTTGTTAAGGCACTTTGGGCCCAGCTAAGTGTGGGGGCCGAGGATGCATAGCAGTTACATTCTGTGTGTTTGTAAGGGCCTCTGCTGCTCCTGAGCTCTAGGAGTGGAGAAGGCAGGTGCTCCAGCATTGGGTCTTCACCAGTGTTTCTGTTTCTCCATACCGCTCATCTCTTGTCACTGAGGACTTACAGCTGATACTTGTGACTTTCTGTCTGAGTGCTTTTTTTCTGGATTTTTAGCAAATTTGGCTCAGGTTTTGGGCAGGTTTGAAGTGCCAAAGAGTTCATGTCACTAGAAGAAGCTTTGAGCAAATAACTGGTGGCAACTTAGTGGATAAATACCCTAGCATCCTCCCCCTTTACATGGGTTAACTGTGAGGCGTGTTCTGCACTGTTTGCCAGCATAGTCCAGTAGGATCAAGCTCTAGTTCGCCATAGCAGTAAGCTGCTTAATAAATATACCCCTTAGTGACTTCCTACATGTTTTATTTATGGCTGTGTAACAAACTACCCCCAAACTCAGTTGCTTTAAACAATAAGGATTTGTTATTTCTCACAGTTCTGTGGGGTGACTGGACTTAGCTGGGGTATTTTTCTGCTCTGCCTAGTAATACCAGAGGTCACTCATGTAGCTGCACTTGACTGCAAGCTTGTTTCAGTCAGGAAGGTCTACCCTGGCTTTACTTATAGGTCTGAGGCCTCGTGCAATGGGTGGAATAGCTGGGTTCTGTCTGGGCTCTTTCTGTCCAAATGGTTTCTTATTCACCAATCTACTCAGAGCTTCTTCACACAGGGTCTGTGTCTCAAGAGAGTGAAAGAGGAGGCTGCCAGGATTCTCTCAACCTTTGTTCAGAACTGGCATAGTGTGACCTGTGCTGCACTCTGTGGTCAAAAAGTGAAAGTCCAACCCAGGTCCAAGATGGAGGGAAGCAAACTCTGCCTCTTGATGTGAGACACAATATCTAAGAACAGGGATCTTATCTTTGCTGACAGTCTATTTTAGTTCCCTACTCTGCCTCACTTCCTTTATTCCTTACTCGTGTTTCCTAGGGTTATGCCCCATATAAACTACTTATGCTAAAATCCTCATCTTAGGATCTCAACCAAGAGAGCTTGGTAAATGAGACCGAGCAAAACCAGAAAGTGAATTGAGAATATTAACAAAAGAAGAAAGTGATGGGTCATGGGGTTGGCACTAGGTTATAAAGACAATATTAAAGGGGTTCAAAGAGTAGAAACTTTGTGAGGTCTAGGGTTTGACAGTACCTATGATAACCAAAGAACTAGACATGGTAAGTTTGGCTTGGAGAGAAGCCTGGAAGGAAAGGAGACTACAGTTGTAGGTCCAACAATGGTAGAGTGCACCCGGGGACTCCAAAGAGCAAACATCAGTGGAAGAAGAACAAGATTTCCTTGATCAGCCTCTGGACAGGCTGCTGCCACCATCTTAGTTGTGAGACTCACCACTTTTGAAGTCAGTTCTCTGGGTTGTACTTTAGGCAAACACTCCTTCAACTTGTTTTGTTATAGCTGAGTCATGGCACTAGCTCTGAAGAGGAGGTGACCATTAACACAGTCGGTACATAACCCCTGACAAACAAATTTCCCCAAAAACAGCTTGAGGGAAATTTCCTGCCTACCAGAGCTGTAATCCTAAGGAAGTATGCCACCTTTTAAAAGTGGGACATGAACAAAAAGAAGATGTATGGGAAAGAACAGACGATTTCAGAGTCAAACTGGGATCAAGTCACGGGGTCATCAGTTAGGTGACACATGATGTCCCAAAAATAACTTTGCATTTTTGAACTCCACTCCTTTTTTGCATCACATGGTGTTAATGCCTCATTTGATTGTGACAAGACTAAATAGTAAAACATTTGCTAAGTGCCTAGCCCAAAGTAGAGTATAACTAAATATTGGTTTCCTTTCTTTCATTCTTCCTTCCTCTATCCTATAAAGCAAGATTCATGGACTATGTATAACATACTTTCTCTTTCTGGTATTATAGCTTGTTTCTGAAGAAGCACAACATAGGTAACCCACAATATAGTACCCTAGTGTTCTCAAGGGTTCACTATGTCTCCCTTAGGTCTTTCTCACTGTGAGGCAGTGACTAGGGAGACTGTAACTTAGTGACAATTGTCTAATCTGAGGAAATATTTTTTAGTTTGAATGGAGTGCAAGAGGATTCATTTGTACTAAGTAGCCACACAATCTGCTTGGAAGGTATTTGGCATTCATGTGGAGTTTGGCAAGAAATAAGCTTCATCTGAACTCTGTTGCGCTCTTATTCATTTTGTTAAAGCTGATGTTCAAAATATTACAGTTATATTCAAGTAAGAATAGGGAAATTTTCACCACATAATTTATGTTTGTAGATTTTTGTGAATTGTAAATTAAACTTGCAAGCTCTTGGCTAAAGTATTTGCCTCTTCATTTCAAAGGAAGGAGTTAAAATTCTTATTCTTATCATTAGTGTGATTATACATTAATTTGTTCTTACTGCCCTTTCAGAACAAAATGAAGACCAGTGATATTTGATTCCAACCATTTCACACTTAAATAGAATGATTTAGAAAGGATGCAACTGAATTGCACATATGAACTATATAAATAGCCTTTTAGGGAATAGGAAGTTATAAACAGGAACTTGAAGGTAATTTTGTCCTCATCTTCAGGTTTAATTTAGCCTGCCAGAATTTGTAAACTGATAAAAATTGTTACTTGTTCATATAATTTCTGCTTATATTGACATGTTCATGAGGCGGAAAACTAGACAAATTCAAAATTCCTCCTCTATGGTTTTGGTCTTATTTCCTCACCTTGGAAGAGCCTTTGTCCCATAATAGAAAACTGACTCCACTTCTCTCCTTTCTCAACTTCCAGCTGCACAGAATCAACCTTGTGTCACTTCAGGATAGTAATAAAGGAATTTTATCTTCTAAGTGGACACTTGTTAGATCATCAACTGATTACTGGTCCTCTAGGTCCACAGCTCTGCCTATGTTTCTCCAGGCTCCTCTAGCCATTCCACTGTCTCCTGCTTCACTAGTTAACTCTGAGTGTCCTTCAGGCTGTGTAGTTAGCTCCTCCTGCAGTGTGGTCCCCACTAGCTTAGTTCTCTGCTGGGAGGAAAGCCTGAAGCACAGGGCTCTCTTTTCCTTGTTCATAGTGTTTACTTCTTCCTACTATGCACTATTATTATTTATGTCTGTATGTCTTCTAGTATGTATTGCTTCTGATAAATTATAAACTCCCTAAAGGCAGATGTAAAATTCTTTCTTATATGTATGTGTCTAACAGTGGACAGTAGAGCACCTTGTACCAACCAGGTATTTAATGCATATTTATTAAGGTTATTTGGATGAATGTAATCTAGGCAGTTGTAAAGAGCATTGCACTACTTATCATCCCATTTTTTGTTTCTCAGCAGAGTTTTTATAACGAGATATATCTAATGTTCTCAGAATCTTAAATAATATTATAGCATCTTTTTCTTGAAATTCATAACAAATTTCCAATTGCCTAACCTTCACATTTAAAATTATTTTAACACACCATTCACAAAATTATCCCAGTCACCTGAAGTACTGACGTGAATATGGTTCCTGCCTTTGTAGGTATGACAACTTCAGATGTCAGTTGATGATTTACTTGAAATTGGATGTGGGAGCCTGCATTTTTTTTTTCTTGTCTTCACTTTTCTAAAGAGGATAATCTATCTCCTCTGAAATCTCTTCCATAGGCCAGGGGTCTGAGGAATTTGCCGGATCTGTTAGGCAGAAATCATACAATAATGCCTAAAACATCGAAGAATCCAGAAATAAGGCTATGTATAGTCAGAGAATGCTACAGTTGGAGAATGGAAACCACCTATTCTAGCCTCACATTTCATATAAGCAAACTGAAGCCTTGATAGGTGAAGGGACTTGTCCAAGATCCCACAGATGCTCAATGGTAGAACCATATCTTCTGATGGCTGAAGGAATGCTATTGTTTTTCATTGTACCCTGATGGAATTAGATCCAGAGGCATACCAAAGGAGAAAAGAATATAATAAAATTACTTCAAATGATAGATCTCTTGCAGAAATTAGATTCTTGCTGAGTTTTCAATGAGATTTTTTTTTCTTACTATCTGATGTTATCATGTCCTATAATGTATCAAGTCTGAAAACAGATCTTGTAGTGATAAAGATGTATGGGCTCTGTTTTCATCTATAAAGTGAATGTGTTTTAGTTTCATTTTTAAAAAAGTTACATTTGAGTGTGTGCTTGTTTTTAATTTAGAAAATATAATTTAGTTGGGAACTTAATCATTGTCAGTTCTTGAGATAGTTTTTCAAGCTTTGGGAAGTGTTGTGGGTTACTGTAAATGTTGGCCAAAAAAACCCCAAAAAACAAAAAAACACAATTTTGAACAGAGGTTCTTTTATCTATTTGTTTTTCCTACTTTGGTTCTGAGATCTGATGAAAAATGTTGGTCTTGCAACATTTGACTGACATTTTTTTCCGCTTCCAAAACTTTTGAGGATTTGATGTATTTGAATTTCACTGTTATTCTTACTCATTTGGTGGCACGTATTTCTTTAAATTTATTACCCAGTTTATTGCCCCTTTCTTCATGTGTTCAGGTCTCTCCCAGAAGCAAGTGACATATTTCTAGCCTATTTAGTATAATTTTTATCTATACTTCCTGATACTTTTTTAGAGCTTTCTGTTACCCCAATTCATAATAAGAGTTTTGCTTCTTGTATGGAGAACTAAACTTCTAACGAACAACTCACTTGCAAATAACAACCATAAACTCAGAACAAAAGCAAAATAAATAAAACACAATACAATGATCTGAAGGTTTTGGAGAGTGGACAATAGTAGGAAGATTTTAGAAGAGAGCTGAAACTTGGATTAAGCAACTGGCATGGAGTGGGGTGAGTTTTACATTTTTGTGGCTTTTTCTTAGGGTATCTGCAGTTGTAGTGGCAATAGGGCAACTAAACTTCAAAAGAAAGCCCACTGCTTTCTGATTGGAGGAAACCTGGCAAAGAGTACAGATGCCAGAGAGTGAGGGGCAACTCAGGAAAGGAAAGAGATAGAGATGAGGGACCTCAAATTCTGTATATAAACTGTGCCTAACTCTGGCTGACTCCTGAACAACATATATATAGGACATACTGAAAGCAATCAACTGAGAACAGAATAGAACAGAGTTTGCAATTTGAGACTAGCCAAGTTAATGGCCTGCTAAAACAAAAATATCAGTACTCTCTGGCTCTGTATAACAGAATTCAGAGTATCCACAATTAACATTGACAGTGTCCAAGATAAAACCCCAAATTAGTTCAAATAAAAAAAAAAAACCCAACAACAAATTCTGTTTCTCAAGAGAAAGGAAAATCTACAGATGACAATCCTGAAAGGACCCAGATGTTGGAATTATCAGGCAAGAAAATTAAAGTAGCTACTACAAACTATGCTTAATGAGGTAAAAGAAAATATTGTTGAAATGACTAAAAAGATAGGAAATCTGAAAGAGAAATATATATATATGAACATATATGAACATATAACCAAATGGAAAGCTTAGAATAGAAAAATACATTATCTGAAATAAAGTATTAATAGGCTTAATAGCATAATGGAGGTGACAGAAGAAGTTGGTGAACTTGAAGATAGAGCAACAAAAAGCATCCTATCTAAAAAGGAGTTAAAGAAAGAATGGAAAAAATAAGTAGACTCTCAGACGACTGAAGGACATTTAAAAAGATCTAGCATATAGGTAATTGAAGAATAAGAATGAGGCAGAAAAAAATATTTTAATATTTTAAGAATAAAACAAAAAACTTCCCTGTAAAAGACATACATAGATTCAAATTTAGTGAACTCCAAACAATAAATTTGAAGAAAATAATGCTAGGAATATCATAATAAAACTGCTGAAAGTAAAAATTATATTGTATTAAAAAATCAGATTTAGTGTTATAAAAACATAAGTTCTAATTGAATGTACTTTTAAAAAGATGAGGAAACAGTAGAAGGTAGTATTTAAGTAATAGATTTGAAGAGCCTCCCTTAGCATCACTTTCTTCTTTTATAAAATTGTGATAAAGATGAAAATAAAACTACCTCACCGGGCTAATGTACAGATTAAATTATATATACAAAACTCTAGGCAAAGCACCTTTTAGGAGGAATATAAATGATAGCTATTGTTATCTTTTTTCCCTGAGTGTTCTTTGCTTGGTTGTACCTCTTAATGTTCATTATTGCAAATAATTTCCATTCTCATGACACCTTTATCTAGTTTTGATATTGATTTTTAATAGTCTTATACAATGAGTTGAGATACTTTCCTGTTTTCTCTGGTAGTTTTTATAACACAGACCATAACTAGGTTTGAAGGTTTATTAGATGTCTTCAAATGTATTCAGGCCTGGTGTTTATGTGTATGTGTGTGTGTGTGTGTGGGTGTGTGTGCGTGTGTGTTTATGTAGGTTTCTAACTAATTATGTAACGTTTTTATTTATAGTAGTCTATTTAGGTTTTCTAGCTTCTCCCAAGCCAGTTATATTTTTCTTTTCTTTTTTCTTTTTTTTTTGAGCGGGGAGAGGGGCAGAGGGAGAGGGAAAATTTTAAGCAGGCTTCACACCCACTGCCGAGACTGAGGTGGGCCTTGATCTCACAACCCTGAGATCATGACCTGAGCTGGAATCAAGTATCAGACTTTAACCCACTGAGCCACCCAGGCTCCTGCAGGTTATATTTTTCAATAAACTTGTCTTTTCATATAAGTTCTAAAATAGTTTGAATATTTAGCTTAAATAATAGCATAAAGTTGTACATAGTATTCAGTAATTATTTTTAAATCTCTAAACAGATTTGTTCTTTTTTTTCCTTTTTAATGCTGCTTATTCATACCTTCTCTTTTTAAAAAACTTCCCAACAATTTTTTTATTAGTCTTTTCAAAGAACCAAATTTTATTTTGTTAACTGTTGTTAGGTCTGTTTTTTTTTTATTTTTAATTTCACTTATTTCTGATATTATTTTATTATTTTCCTGCTTTTACATGTTGGTTTTACTTTATTGTACCTTTTCTAATTGATAATTTTTAGTTTTTTCTTTTTAACATAAAAATCTAAAGCTGTACATTTTCCTTTTCCTTTTCTTTTTAAAATTTTTAAGTTATTTATTTTTTTATTATGTTCAGTTAGCCAGCATATAGTAGATCATTAGTTTTTGATGTAGTGTTCAATGATTTATCAGTTGCATCTAACACCCAGTGCATATCCCAACATGTGCCCTCCTGAATACCCATCATCTGGTCACCCCATTCCCTTACCCCCCCTTCCCCTCTGTAACCCTCAGTTTGTTTCCTGGCGCTGAGAGTCTCTCATGGTTTGTCTCCATCTCTGATTTCTTCCTGTTCATAAAAATCTAGAGCTGTGTATTTCCTTTGCTTCCTTTGCATCCCTTGAGTTTTGTTATATGTTGTGTTCATTTTCATTAAGTTCTACATATTTTCTATAATTTAAAAATTTTCACTATTCTTTGACCTGTGATTTATATGAAGCTTTAAGAAAAAATTCTAATTACTGGAGGTAATTCAGGGGAAGAGCATGTTTTTGTTATTAAAATCTGAGCTTAACTGTGCTTAGAGGAGGTAATATAATGATTTTAATTCTTTAGTATGTGTTGAGACTTACTTTGTGGCTTGATATAGGGTCAATTATTGTACATTTTTCATATGTGTTTGGAAGACATGAATATCTTTTAATTCTTAGGTTCAGGGCTTTATATTTGTTAATTATATTTGCCTTATTAAATTAGCATTACTTTTTTTGATGTGCTTACTCTTGCAATTAATGATAGAAATATGACCAAGTTTTCTATTATGATTGAGAATTTTGCTCTTTGTGTTTTAAGTATTTTGCATCTATGCTGTTAGATGCTTAGACAGTTTACTGTATCTTGTTGATGAACCATTTCACTTTCATTATTTAATGACCATCTTTATTCTTTAATAATGCTTTTACTTAGAATCTAGTTTATTAAACATTAATATGCCTACCTTAAGTTTTTACTATTCTTGTAGTTGCAAACATTCTCTCTCATATATTAGCTAAGTCTCTCATAAATAGCATGTAATAGGACTTTTCAAAATTTGAACTGCCCTTGTTCTCAAATACTTTTTAGACACATGGTAGATCTTTTTATTTTCTTTTAAATCCCTTAATTTTTTTTATGTTTTTCATCTTTTTATTGAGTAAATTCCTTGGAATTATCTTTGAGTTCAGTAATGCTTCCTTTAGCTGCATCTAATTTGATATAGCCTCGTTCTGGGTATTAATTTTAATAAAAATTCAATTCTATGAATGTCTTCCTTTTTTAATCAAATCTGCCTTGTTTGTTTTTTTCTTCTTATTTTTTTCCTTTTTCTTTTAAAATTTCTTATCATTTTAAATGTTTACCCCACTAAAGTCCGAGATAGATATCCTGTCACTTCAGATCTTAAGACTATGCTCTGTTCATTTTCTAACTTAATGTTCATGTTCGATATAAAAGTTTGATATAAAACTTTTGTATCTGCTGACTTATTTATGGAAAAAACTTTCTTCATGTGTTTGATATTTTTGATATGTGAGTTCTTCTTCATCGTGGTGTGCTTTTTCTATGAGACTCCAACATGGACTGGGTTGTGGAAGGTGTCCTCACAGAGCAGATTTGCTTCTTCTAGGTACTCCAGGTACATTACTTGGTTGCCGTTCTCTGTGACCACAGTTATTGAAAACCTGCTTTGTGTCCCTGAGATATCCTGACTATTGCTGAATTGGATAACATGCCTGGGTGTTGTGGTAGCATTGTAATAATATGCCAAATGCCCCGTCATTTATATTCCTTTTTCTTTCTATCATTTTGGAATTTTAATGTCTTTCTCATGAGATCAAACATTTAAAAAATTTTGTTTATATATGTGTTTGTGTGTTTTCTCTTTTAAATATAGCACCTCTGTGTTTTAAAAGGAATATTTCTCTATGAATCTAGCCTGATATTTTATAGCAAACAGAAGAGCATACTCTTCCCAGAGGCCCTTTCTACTTCTATTCCTTTGGCTTGAATACCTTTTCTCCAAGAATATCTTCCTAATTAATTCCCTCATTTGTTTCAGGTCTTTACCTGAATGTGATCTTTCAATGATATCATCACCGGTTACCCTATCTAAAATTTCACCCCCAAATCCCCATTCCAACATTTATTTCTCCCTTCTTAGCTTTATTTTACTCCCTTAGCATGGACCATTGTCTATCATTCTATATATTTTAGTTCTTTTTCTTGCTTATGGTCAGAAGTTTTCATCTATTTTGTTCATTCCTTTATCTTCACTACCTAGAAAAATGACTTGAAGAGAACATAGACTTAAAAAACCATTTTATCACCACAGGTGGGCAAAGACTATAGATTCTAATGGCTCTTTTGATGAACTTTTTGATACCAGATGGGCATTTCTTGAGGTGGAAGTATGGAGGCATGGTGGTTACTTTTGATATGCAATGCATCTAAGACCTCTTTCCTCTTTCTTTATGTAGAAACAGACCAAAGAATACACACACACACACACACACACACACACACACACACACACACAAGAAAATAATGATTTAGAGAATCATTTTACTGAGGGAGCTGACATAAGTTTGACTAAAACAGTGAAAAAAATGAAAGCACTGAAGTGTGAAAAAAGAATTTCCAATAAAGTTTTCATGATACCAAGTTTTCTTCTTCAGTGTTGGTAACCACTGTCTGATAAGCAGAGAATGCAAAGAAAGGGCCTAACTCTACATTCTGCTGCCTTGTAATTGTACCTAAAGAGCAAGTACACATTTGCCTTTTATAACTCTGCAGGTAGTACATACAGGAGGATATGCTGTTACTTTATCATAGTAAATAATAAAGTTCATGGCTATATTTACACAGGCTGAGTTTCCAGCATGTGAAATCATGGGAAGAATGTTAAACCTCTAATATGTGTTTAATGTACATTTCAGTTGATTTTTCTCCTAACTATAATAGTAGCAATTATTTTATTTATATGTGGGGAAGGCTGTGTCACCTAAGGGAAAAGGTAATAGATTTCTTGGTAATTTTTCTATCATGTTAAAATCTCTTCCATTTCTAACTGTTATTATATTCCTACTACTCTGTCTTATGTTTTTTAGTTATAGTCCCTAGCACCTACTTTTTTTCTTCCTTTAAATTCTTGTTTCTTCCATTTTTCTTTATCTAAGATGTCTGTTCCTGGGCTTTTAGTCAAATCATCTCTCTATCTTGCTGCAGACTGGCTGGCCAATGCAAAAGAACTAATTTGTAATTGAGCCTCTTTTCCTAAATGCCATAAATTATACTACCAGCTGCTTTTACATATATAATCTCATTCAATCACCATTAACAACTCTGTGTGTTAGATAAAATCTCCCCATTTTAAATAGGATGAAACTGAGTATTAGGGAGATTATGTAAGTTCCCCTAGGATACACACTTAGTAAGCTGGAATTCAAACCCCAAACTTCTAATTGGAAGTGATTGCTGTTCTCATTATAATTCCTTTGCTTCTCCTAGATATTCCACCTTCAGCCTACCTAGAATTGCTTTTGAAGTTTTCCTGATTTGCCATTGATTGAATGGGATTTATAATAAAAGCGTTCTTACAGCACTGAGGTTTCCATGTGGTAGACAGAGTTGGAATGTAGGAAAAACAACGGTGGGGGTAGCTGTTACCTACCTAATTTTACAGTCTCTTTCGATTGAAAGCTGCTGCTCCAAACCTCATATTTATGCATCTGACTAATAGTTATTGAGTGTTTATTGTGTGTCAGGCACTAAACTAGACCCTAGATATAGAGTGCCAAACAAAATAATGTGGCCTCTATGGAGTGTACGACCTAGTGGGGTGAAAGAGAATAAACACATAAACCAATAACCACACGAATAATTCAAACTGTCATAAATGCTACAAAAGAATAAAATAATGGTGAGATCTGTCATCAGTTGGAGGTGGCCCCTCAGAGAGAGTAGAAGAACCACACAATTGGTCGGGGACTGCAGATCTCTTTCAGGGAACTCTGACTCAGCTTCTATCATACCATACCAGCTGTCTGTTAACAAGAGACATTTGGAGCACTCACCTCTGCCCACCCTGGGGCCAGACCAAGCAGGCTTTCTAATCTGTTGTGAACATTTGAGACTAGGACTCTCATCATTTGGTTTTGTACTGATTAAGAGGAAAAGTAGGATGGAAAGTAAAAGAAAAGAGGTTCAGAAGGTCAGTCCTTCAAATGTTGAAAAATAATTTAAGAATGTAATTCCTAATTTTTTTATACAGCATGAATTTCCTTAATCTTCAGGAATAGATGGTAACACAATTCATTCAACATTTCTTTAACTAGTATTTAAGCCATACCTACTATTTTTTAGGTATTGTGCTAAGGACTAGAGATGTAATAGTGAATAAGACAAAAACCCCTGTTAACATGCCTATAGTCTTATGTAAAAGACAATTACAATGCAATGTTATGATTATTATGACAAGATTAAGGACAGGTCATCAGATGCTGGAGGAGGAAAATATCTAAACTGATACCCCGGGGATGTGTACATGCAGGTCAGTAGAATTTTCACATTGCCTGAGAATAATCCTTTCCATTATCATAACTTCAACTTATATACAAGGATATAATTCTTAATGTTTATCTAAATTCTAGTTTGGTTCATTTTCTTGACTATCTCTTAAATTTTGATATAAGAATTAAAGTTTTAAAATATCATCTATTTAATAAAACTATTTTCTCTTTAATGTACTGTGAAGTGTGGATTACAGAATAAATAGTTATTTACAGTACATTATAGATCAGATTTCTTTGTGAGAGTTCAAATTCATCATGTTTATAATGTTATTTAATGTTATTTAATATCAAAGTTTCTAAACTTTGATATTAAATTGTTTCATAGCCATTAATACTAGAAAATTCAAACCTAGCATTTTTAAAATAAGCTTAGTTTTTCATACATTTAGTGGCTTTATTATAGCCAGTCTGACCTAAGGTGTAGACAGACCAACTGTGCTCTTGGCCTAACAGGTATTTATCGTATGATTTCCTTTTCCTTCCTTATTGCCCTTTATCTATTTCCAGTTCACAGGGTTGATACATAGATAACTGTTCCTTCTCATACTTTCTCTTTCTGATAGGAAGAGAGATTTGTTTAAGTGTGAAGGGCTAAATCTAGCTTAGTAATTTATAAAAATAAGCATAATTAACTAGTTTTTCAAGTCTACTTTTAAAATTATAATTCCTCTTACCCTTCATAGGCTTTCTGTTCAGATAAAACGACAGAAATTAGGACACCTCAATTTAAAAAATGAAATTGGCTTTATTGATGATTAAATTCAACATTTTATGATAACAATATAATAATGATAGAGCACTCAGCTTGGCTCAGTAGTGGGTCCAGAAGTAAACACATATGAAATAAAATAAAAATATTTTGGTTTACAAAGTGTCTTTTCTCAAAATAGGTTAAACTTAAAATGTAAAGCACTTAAAATGTTCCTAAGGATGCTCACTTGGTCACTGGGGAAGTAGTTTGTGGTTTAAATTTAGGTCCAGAGCTCTTTTATGGAGCCACTGGCCCCTGCAGACCCTGCTGAGGCCCTTTTCAGTGCCTTAAATGAATTGGCTATTCGATTTATTAATGGCCCACGAGTACCCCCCTCTGCCATTTCTAGCCAAGCCTAACCAGTATGGAGGGAAGATAAACTTTCCTGCACTTCCCAGCACAGAATTGGACTTACTCAGTTCCCATTGGGGAGTACAGCTGTGCCAACCTGGAAGTAAAAGAACTTAACACACATCCTCTATAGTATATCTCCATCTGGAATGGTGCTGATAGCAACTTCACCCTCATGTGACCCAAACCATTCTAGGGATTATATCTGCATGGGATTCCGAAGACACCATTGAACAATTCTGGATCTGTGCTGTCCTCCAAATCAAAACAGAAATAAGAACTGTCAGAACAACATCATTATTCCTTCACTTGTATATTCCAAACCAGGAGAGAAAAACTGATTATAATATTTTTTACTTCTATTTGCGAATCTTGTATTATTTGTAAGCTCAGGTCATTTGCAGGATCTCTTTAGAAAACATAAAATGTGATTCTGCCACTTGTGACTGACTGTTAAGGAGCCCACAACACCTTGGCCTCATTCCCGTTGAATAATTACATTTATTTCTTCCTTATTTTCTTGTCCCTGATTGTTTCAGTAAAGTATGGGAAATAAGCCTTCACTTTTCACTCAGAAAAATGGGCGGTATTGCTGCACATAATACTGAGATTCTACTGTCTTCCTCTTCAGTAATTAGAATGGTGCTTCAGAAAGCTGGTTAGGGTTGCTTATTGTGGCTCTTATTATTGTTACAGTGTTTCCTGACTCAGAGGTACTCTGTGAACATCCAGCACCTGACTGGCTCTTGGATGAGCTGTGGAATATAGAGTGATATCTTGAGTAAGCCATCTTTCTATCTCCTTACTCCTGCTTAGGTTAGCACTTTAGCTTAAAGGGACAGATATCCTCTCCTTTTCTCAAACAACTAGAGCAGTACTAATAGTGCTTCAACAATGCTTACTTTATAGCAGGCACTAGGCTAGTTCCTTTACATGCCTGTTAACAATCCTATAGGATAGGTAACATGATCTTCATTTTACTGACGGAAAATGTCACTTGCTCAGGACCACACGATTGAAGAAAGTGTGCTGGAATTCGATTCCACGTTTGTCTGATTGCAAAAACTAATCACTTAACCACTGTGCTCCGTCACACAACTGCTGCTGTGCTGAACTCTGTGAGCTCCAGATCAGTAGATCACTGATCACATGAGTAGCTTCTCTTCGTTATTGTGACCACTTCGCGCAAGCTGACCCCACTGACCAAACCTTAAAACCATTGCGTGTTGCTTCAGAGGGGCAAGTGCTGGTTACATTACGGTTACGGGCCAAAAGGAAGCTGAACTGCTGTTAAGTGAAGCTCTATGCTGCATCACTTTATCTGCACGACAAGAATGGTCTCACCCACCCCCATCACCACCTTTGGCTGTTAGAGATCCCTCAGCTTTCGTCTGTCCACTCCTATCTCCTTTCCTTTCCCTGGTAGTTTCACAACAGTGTTTTTGGCAAGGTTAGCAAGTAACCACTTACTTACTTTGGTTGCCAATAAATTAACTATAACCTGTTAATAATTGTGCATATGTTTTGTGTGGCCTTAGATAATCTAAGACAGGCTTAGACATCTGGCATCTGAGGTTGGGTTAATATGTCTTCATACCTGATCTCCTTTATATAATTCTCTATTAACAAAAAGTAGATCGTATAAGAAACAAAATTAATACTTAAAGGAATTTATTAGGGCATTTTGTAAGGGATATACACTTATGTACTCATGACTCTTTCTTGAATGTTTCCTAAATATCAGTTTTTGTGCAATAATATGAAAGAATAAGACTGATACATGTTTTCTTGCTTTAAAATGTACCATATCTGTCACAAACACCTTAAACTGTATTATGTTTATATCTCTGTGTGAGCTGCATGTACATATTTCTTACTTTGGTTTTTTGTTTTTAAGACTTTATTTTTTAAGAACAGTTTTGGGTTTCCAGCAAAATTAATAGGAAGGTATATGAGCATATTTTTTAGCACGTTTAAGTAGTTAGCTCTATGAGGGTAAGGTATATTCTGTTTTATCTTTTAGCATATCATAATGCCAAATACAACACTTTGCATGTACTAGATGCTCACTAAATATTGTTGACTTAGTGAATAAATTAGTCTGTAATAGGTTGAACAGATTTGCATTCCTAAATTGTTCTTGCTATCATTTCACTCTGCATAATTAAAGAAGTTTAACTAAGATGATTAAAAATGTGTTATTGAATTACTGGTGTAGATTCTAAAGCAGTGGGCTGAAAGAGACCCTGGCTGTACCCCTCTGAGGAAGCAATGAAGATGAGTTTCTCACTGTAGGTATACTTAGTGGATTTTATGTGTGACTGAATTAATTTATTTCACTTAGGAAGGTTAGATTTATGATTTCCATATGGCACTCTATAACTTTTTTCTTTTATTCCTATCCTGCCAGCTAATATTTTTTTCCTTGTTATAAAAGTAATGTTTACTGGGGAGACTATATGCAAAAGTAAAAAGCAAAAATTAAAATTATCTACAATCCAATTATCTAAGATATAATCATTTTTAATATTTTTGTATGTTCTTTCTGTTTTTTCCTCATCTACACAATTTCATTATGTCCACGCAATTGGCACCCTACATGTTTATATAACATTATAGTACCACAAGTTACCTTATGGATTGTTGCAAAATACTCCTTTACATGGATGTGCTATGCTTTATTTAATTACTTTTTCAGTGTTGGATATTTAGTGTGCTTTTAGTGTTTTTCTTGCTATCATAAACATTTTTCTTTTGTAGATTTATGGATTTCAGTCATATGAGATAGATTCCTAGAACTAAAATTGCTGAGTAAAAATTTTGAACTTTAAATTCTTGATACACATTGCCCAATAGTTTCCCAGAAAGTTCTTAGCAATTCACAGTCCCATCAGAAGTGTATGTAGATGGTGTTTCACTGAATCACCATCAAAATTGATTATTTTCTCTACACACTTTGAAGCATGTGTGTAGACCTACTGGCTTTAATATGTTACCTTCATTAACTATGCTTAGGAGTATATAAATGAAACACTTCAGTTTGCTTTCAGAAAGAATTGTGGAATATTTTGAAGGGTCCAAGTAGTCCAGAGGCCACATGCTGCAATGCCCTTTCCACCTACATACAAATATGTTTCAGGTCTAATTGTAAACTCTGCGTGCTTTGAGCTGGATTTACTTTGTCTTCTGTATTGATACCTACTTCACTGGCAGTTTTCTGGGTGCGCTTGGTTGAGGCATTATATCTGGTGTGACTTCAGCATTCCCTCTTGTATCAAAACAATCTCATTTCTATTTGCTCTTGTAACCTGAAGCTAATGAACATTCAAAGTTTACTTTTATGTATGTATGTATGTATGTATATATGTATATATGTATGTATGCATGCATGCATGTTTGTGGATTGCTCTACACAAGCACCTTTGTTCCTCACCAGTGTTCTATCCAAACTGAGTGCAGATGAATCTGAGTGGTTTCATTTTAGACAGTAGCAGTCATATTTGTTCTAGGAAGGCAATTGTGTTGGAAGTATACAAAAAAAAATCATTTTTAAGTGTTTGCTTTGTCCTCTAGTGAAAGCATTTTCATTTTAGGGGCCTTGTGAGTCATCGTCCCTTGCCTGGTACTTGTTTTTGATAACACTGCCAAGGGACTCTCTGTGTGTGTTTATTCACACATATGAATTTGGTGTGGTCTGAAATATCCGCTAGGGAAAATATAGATATAAAATTATTCACCTCTTTAAGGATTGCAGTCTTTTCTACTTCTCTGCAGAAACTGCCTCAGCGTAAATACTGGCTCCACTTACAAAATTAATTTTTACTTATATGATATCTTTGTTTTGCATTTCAGAGTGCCTGATAAATTGCACGTCTGTCTGTGCCCCCTAGCTGCACAGGTATGTATATGAATTACCTATAGTTATGTAAATCTGTGTATTAACTGACGAGTTACTAGTTTTGTGTACTAAAATTGCTTACAGATTTCATAATGTGAAAATGTTAATTTTTGAGTACTTATAAATATTGACAGCTTCAAAGGAGAGTGCATTTTATACATATCTTGCATTTCACTCTATTGTAAGAATCAAATAAACATTTCTAAGATTTGATGAGGCAGAATAATTTTAATTACAAAGCATTCATCTGGTGAAGAGATTAGAGAGTGTTTTATGGAACTGTATTATTAAAGCGACTGCTGATATGGGGTCAGAGACTATTGCAAAACCACTGTTTTTTACATTATTGTTTTATTTTCAAACTTTTTTTTGCCGCTTTGGAGTTTATTTTCTATGGTGGTTGTTTTAGGTAAGGAATGGTTGCAGATGTACTGTCTGCTGCACTGTCTCAAGCACTAGAGGAATGGGAAAAAAATGTTTGCACCTGTTTAAAATCTCAACTGTGCGGTGTTGTGGTTCCTGGGCAACAGGCAGGAATTCTCAAAAGCTTGGTTGCACCTGCTCAATTGTTTCTTGCAGCTGTGTCATATGAGTGAGTGCACAGAGAAGCTTGTTAGCAGTTTGCTCTAGCTGTTACGAATTTTGTGTACTCTGAGTTTGAAAGATTTTTATTTGATGCAGACGTTAAACTATTACATTGGTTTATTATAAAACTCACTATTTTCTCCAAATCCTTTGTCCTGAGTCTCAACTTTTTTTTTTTTTAATAGCTCTTGACTGCCCTAGATGATGTGCATGTTAACTTCTCTAAAGGATACCTGGGGAAAATAGATCTCTCTAGATTACTGGGTGGATAATAATTTTTGTCCTGGTGCAGACATTTTGTGTTTGGCTTAGTTTCACCATGTTGGCAACCCCACAATGTGAGACTGGATGTAGTTATTGATCCATTTAGCTGAACAGATTTGAAAGCATTTGGCTATTAGTGGACACATGGGGCATATTCAGAAAATTTAAGTGTATATTGTAAGATGATTTCTTGATTTGTGCATGTGTCTGTTGCAGTTGGGGGGAAGTGAGAGAGGAAAAAAAGTAAAACTTACTTAATGGTTGTCCTAGAAAAGGGTCTAAAATCCGGATGTAGATTTTAAGGCTGGAATATTAACCTTTACTTTTGACAAATCCTTGTCACCTGGTATTTTTTCCTAGGAGTTGATGTTTTAAATGTTAATAGCTCTACCTATTTTCTGATAAATATCTACATTTTTAGCATAGACAAGCTTTTAGAGAATATAGCTTATAGTAATTAGGTCAAGTTCTTTAAGTGCAATATAAAAAGTGGCAACTTAATATAAAAAGTATTTAAGTAAATAATGTATTTGGTAGTCTCAAATTCCTGATATTGAAAACTTATTCAAATAACTTGCATTACTTTCCTTAACAATGCTATATTAATAAAAGGCTAAGAAGTTGCCATTAGTATTTGGTAACAAAAATCTTAGAGCTGGTGTATCTTTTCTTTTTATTGTTCCATTTAATCTGCTTTTTTTTTTTAAATCACTGTAGTATGAATTTAACCTCTGTGAGAGTAGGAAACACAGGTACCTGATAAGTAGAGGACTATCCACAGCCTTTTAGTACAATGCTTTATACAGAGTAGGTGGTGAGTAAATGTTGAGTGAATGCATGTTGAATGAATAAAACATATCTGGAGTTGTATTAGAAATAGAGAAATAGAAAGTCTTAGAAATTTGTTACTTGTTATATATTCTGGATGGGTCTTCGGACTTCCTTTAGTTCTCATACTGCTGATTAGACAGAGATGAGACTACTGATAAATACTGTCCTTAAAATGAGAAATGAATATGTAAGAATTGATCCTCATTATAATCAAGAATTTACATAACACTATTTGCAATATGCTTTATATTTATTTTTGCTGACTATGAGAAAAGTCTTTATACCTATTTTTCACACAATGCTGAGATAGTCAATGACTAAGTTAGTTCTCACTTTAGAAATACTTTGCAGCATAGGAATAAACAAATCTTCTTTGTTACTATGATCAGTGCCCTTGGTTTTCCGAGCAGTCACTCTCTCCATCTCTCCCTCTCCATCTTTCTGTCAATCGCCTGCCTCCCTCCACCGTCTTTCCCAATCTCTACTTCACTGAAAACACAAAAATGAAATTTATGTTAACTTTCTTTGTATAAGATCAGATTATATTAAAAATCTGTAACTGTTTTTGCTAAACATAAGTAATGGGCCCTGTGTTTACTGTATACATGTTTATAATTATGGTTTCTGCTATTCACTAAATTCTAACTGTAAATAAGTAGAGATGAAGCCAAGTAGAGGTAAAGTCAAAATAGGATAGTTAAGACATGCTTTGGATAGGCCTGTCTAGAGATACATTTTGTGCCACATGTGGCAGTCATATGACAATGGCAGAGGCTGCAGAATGTGCCAGTGTCTAGTGCATCAAAACATTTTTTTTAGGGTTCTCAAATTTTGATACCACTTGTTAATGTTATTGTTGGGTACCTTTAGGCCTGGAAGTACCTTTCTTCTGAGAACAGTTTTTCTTGCACCTTAGTTTATACCAGTGGGTGAGAGGCCAGTATCAAGGGCATTCTTTTTTTCCCAGAACATTAGTGAGGTAGAATAAACTATATTCCTCTGTTAGTCTCAACTTTAGAAATTAAGAGACGAGGCAAGAATATCAGTTATCTAGAATACCAAACCAGATACCAGTAGCTGCTTCACTGACTTGTACTAGAAAGTATAGTGTAAAATCCCCAGGAAGGAGAAATTGCCAAGCCCTAGGATGCCTGGGCATAACTGTGGATTTTTCTGTGATTTCAGGGTTAAAGAAATAAAGGAAGAAAATTAACATTTATTAAGAACATAGCATGTCTAAATATACTTTCTTTTTCCCCTTTCTTCCCCTCCACCCTCCCCTCCTCACTTTCTTTCTTCTTTTAATTCTACACAGTAAATGGAGGCTCACTATTTGCCAGACAACAGTGCTAAGCTAAATGAATAAAGCAAAGTTTTTGTCTTCAGAGAATGCACAGACTAGTACAGGAAACAAAGATATGTCAATAGAGCTCTTTTTGGTTTCACCACTTACTATGACTATAGACCCAATCAACTTATGTAATCTTTCTGTTCCTTTGTTACTTCTTTGGAAAATTGGAAAAATAATAATGTCTACCTCATCTATTGAGGTTAATATCAGACAATACATACAAAATTCTTAGTTTGGTGGTTTGCACATGGCAAGTACTCAATAAATCTTAGCTATACTACTATTATTTCTATCAGTACCATCACGACTATAACTTAGATACTGAAGAAAGACCATCTGATTGCCTGAGATCAGAGATCCTGGCCTGGACATTGTCACATAGATTGTCTTAGAGGTTTTAGCCTATGTTACCTCTGCTTCTTATACTTTAGAAGAGATTCTAAACATCATGTAGTGTTAGAACTTGAAGGGACCTTAATGTCATCTATCTAACATCATTTTTGTATCCATGGTGAGGAAAGAAGCTCAGAAAAGTTCATGTACTTGTCAGTGTTATGCAGTCTAGTAGGTGAGAGATACAGAAGTCGAACCTGGAGCTCTTGATTCTTGGTCTAGTGTAAGATACCTCATGTGGAATACCTTCCTACTGGAGATTTGAGAGTTGATTGCTTATCTCCAAGAAGTAAATGGACTATGTCAAGTTGCTGGAATACGAATCATAAAAAAGCTATCACTATACTGAATCTAAAAGACCTTCAGGTATTCTTATGCTGGGGTTAATTTTATCCAAGTTGATTGAAGTTTGTGTTTGTAAATAACTGATTTCTTCTTAAGGAGAATAAACCGAGTCAGATTTAGCAAGACATCTACTGTCTATGTGACTTCAGATGCTTTAAAGGGGTCTGTGAATTGCAGATACCTTTTAGGATATCTGGATTCTAACTCTCTTGCCTGAGTTTGAATTTAGGAGCTTTGGAGTCCAGATGGCCTGCATTGAAATCCCAGTTCTACACTGCAGTAGCTATGTGACCTGACCAAGGTTGCCTAACCTTACTAAACCTCATTTTTGTCTAAAATGTGGTGATAAGGCATCTGTCTTTTAAATGATAGATGTGAGGATTAAAGTAGATTAGGTATACAAAATCCTTTATTCGGTGCACTACATTCATTAGTATTCCCTACATATTAGTTTTCTACTTTCCCCTCTTGTTTTTTTTTTAAGATTTTATTTATTTATTTATTTGTTTATTTGAGAGAGAGAGAGAGAGAGAAAGGCATGCAGGCATAAGTGGGGGGAGGGGTAAAGGGTGAGATTCCCAAGATTTCCCCTTGACCACGGAGTCTGACATGGAGCTCGAGCTTATGACCCATGAGATCATGACCTGAGCTGAAACGAAGACTAGGTCTCTTAATGACTGAGTCACCCAGGCACCCCTAGACTCACTATTTCTAAATACACATGCTACATATCTGGGGCTGGGGCTATTTAAAGAAAAACAAGATGAGGATAATCACATCCACTTTAATGTCTGTGATTATGGAAATGTACCTTTCAATGGAAGGGCTTTGATGCAACTCCCAGACAACTATCACCCCTCTTTTGAAAGTCAGATACCCTGAAAACCAACCTCTTGCAAACAATGAAGAACCCATCCTCCCCAATTAAACCATGTACTCTTCCATGCGTCCTAGGGAATTAGGTGGTTCTTTTGGGAAGGTTGTCACAATCTAAGCAGCCTCAGATTTAGGGAGCATAGTTGGCAATGAGTAAATGGCTGTATAAGTCTTTCTTTTTTTCTTGATTCCAGAAGGGAATTAGTGTGGGAAACTGTCCTGATACTCTCCTGTGCAAACTCCCTCAACAGTGGAAAAGTGGATTATGAATTTGTGTGTATGATTTTACCTTAATTATCTTTAATAAAAACTAGATGATCTTAATTATAGTAAACCAGTTTTTTCCTGCCATCCTGTTTATGTTGTAGCAGTATCTGCCTAAACAGCAATCAGGAAAGAAGGAAAAAACTCCAGATAATATACGGAATAGACTATTACTCAGCAAAGTTCATAAAGTTGTCTTGCCTAACGTCAGATGTACATCTTTGACCGTGATGAGTCAAGGTAAACATTGATGATTAATGAGATTTTTTTTTTAGTTGGGTATTAGTTTGCTAGGCTGCATCACAAACTGGGCAGCTTAAACAAGAGAAATTTGGTTCTCATAGTCCAGAAGTTCAATATCAGTGTTTTGGCAGGGCCACTTCCTTCTGAGGGCTGTGAGGGAAGGATCTGTTCCAGGCTTCTCTCTTACACACTTAGAGATGGCCATCTTCTCTCTGTGTCTTTTCACATTCTCATGTCTTCATGATTATCTGTGTGTCCAAATTTCCCTTTTTTATAAGGACACTAGTCATACGGGATTAGGGACCTCCCTAATTATCTTATTTCAACTTGATTACTTCTGTAAAAACCCTGTCTCCAAATAAGGTCTCATTTTGTGGGACCCATTTTACTTTGGTTAGGACTCCAACATATTTTTTGTTTTTTGAGGGGAGGGCTCAATTTAATTCATAACAGTTGGGTTAATAGCTAACATTTATTGAGTGACTTTTGTATTCCAGATGTTTTATCTGTATTAATGATAATGCTTACAACGATCTTAGGTGGATGTTATTCCCCATTTTACAGATGAGAAAACTTAAACTCAGAAGAAACAATATGTCCAAGATCACACAGCTAGTACATGTTAAATTGCTAATATTTGAACCCATAGAATTCCATGCTGCATTTTTAATGGATGAGCTTTATAACAACTCAGTCAAAAGCCCCCAAAATACTTTGAGCATTCACTTAAGGTCCTTTTTTGAGGGGGGATCATCGTTAGGGCTTGTGCCAAAGAACATTTTATCCATCAAAAATGGTGCATTGTGCTATTGCTAAATGCCTACCATTGACTGCCTGCGTCTTCACTTCTGGATTTTTTGCTGATAGTTGTCTTTGAAGGCTTAGTGTTTTAGCTCTCCTGCACCTGATGAAGCTTTTGGACAGGATGGATTCTGAACATAGACTGCATGGGTTGATTCTGGCCCCAGTTGGTGTGGATGGTGCTGAGAGCCAAGTCATGCCCAGGGTCTGCTACTCAGCACATGTGCACTCTGCTCTCCTTTCTCTCTTTCTTCTCCCTCATCTTTGTTTTTCACTCTTAACAGGTAGTTTGTGATTTTTTTTTCTTTTCTACTGTCCCTGCTATGAGTGATAAACATTGAAAGGGATGAGGTGTGAAGAATGACAGAATAGGAAATAGCTCTGCTTCTGTGAAAGCTAGTGCCCCTGTAGGTGTTTACCGTAAACTGGCTGCAGCCTTGTTACTTATTCAAACTAAAGAGCAAGGGGCATTGTGTACCTTATTTAAGTTTCCTATCTTACCAACGGAACAGTTTGTTTCTGACTTTGAAGTTTTAAAAACAGAACTTGCTCATGACCCAATTTCGCTAATAATTCTCTTAAGTAACCCTTGTTCTCATTTATAAGATTTTTTTTCCACCCACTGTCTGTCTACCCTGGTTTAAAAATTTTATATATGTACTTTTAAAAAATTGATTAGCTGGAGAGCTGCCCATTCCTCTGTGCTGTATAATAAGGATTTAAAAACTGCACACTGAATTCTGTATAGTGTAATTAAAACTGACCCACATTTGGACCTGAGTACACCAGGACTTAGCCAAACTTGCCATGAGCTGAGTTCTGGTGGCAGATGGGAACTAATGAGGACACACTCCACTCCAGAATTTCCCAGCTGCTTGGCCCCTTTTTGTACAAACAAGGTTTGGAGCGAAGTCCGGATCCCAAGAGCATGTTCTGTAAATGTGCTGTACCCAATGATTTGGGAAATGTTCTCACAAAATCAGGCTGTTTCAAGGTATCCTTAAGACCTCAGCTACTGTCAGATTTTAAACATGAAAATTAGAAGGGGCCTTTTGTGCTGGCTCCAACCGACTTTTAATTTTAAAGTGATTTAAAATCACATTCCTCTTTCCCACACCCACCCGTTTTTTCCCTATGCCTGGGAATAGAATGATCACTCATATCCAAACCTGGCGAATTGCAGGTGGTTGTCTCAGGACAGACTAGGTCTCCTTGCAACCTATGGATCTCTTCAACTGGTTTGATGTCCTGGGACTATTCAGGCAGATGTAATTGAATCAGTTTGAAGCAGCTGTAGCTGGCATGTGGTCTCTCAGATTGCTAGCACCTGCTTGTTTTTTTGCAACTCACTAGAGTGAGAGAAGTGCCAAAACCAGCATTGGTCTTGGAGCAGATAAAGCACTTCAGACCCTATATTCCATTCTCCTTCCAATCTTGCCACATCATCATTGGTGCCTGAATTAATATAGCCCCCTTTCATCATTCTGTCTGA
The DNA here is from genome assembly GCF_024610735.1 of Ursus americanus. NCBI lineage: Eukaryota > Metazoa > Chordata > Mammalia > Carnivora > Ursidae > Ursus > Ursus americanus. The sequence continues at coordinate 42,017,996 of NC_142130.1, forward strand.
GGTATACTTTTCCTTCTCACTCTTCTCGAAATTGAGATCCTGACAGTACTGACCATGCTAGTCCAAAAAAATAAGGGAGTATAATGGTGATCAGGTGGCTTTGGGGCTCTCTTATCATTAGACAACTGGGTAGCCTGTGGTTTGCAGAATCATTTAAATGAACGCACCAAATTCATTTGCTGTTCTAGCACAGTCTTATTGGCACAGAGAATGAGCAGTTAATGTATAACAAACTGTGAGCTGTTATGGAATATGATAAATACATTTGCTTAGCAGGGGGGTCATAAAATGGAACTATTTCTCTAATGTAACTCTAAACTAATCGACATGGATTTCTTCAACACTTATTATGTGAAGGAAGATGCAGTCTACTAAAAAAGGATGAAAATTCTAGGACATACTAAATATATAAAATATATTTTAAAAGACACAGATTTGGAATTTTTTAAAACTGTTTAAATTCACTTAAAAATGTGTATTTACTTTCTCTTCTCTTCATCCCACTGTATTATTTGGTAGACATATATTTAACCTTCAAATATTGCCAATTTCCTAATGTTTCATTTGAACCTGGAGATGACAAAGACAGTGTATTTCTTAAAGTTTATAGTTTATGTAACAGAATTCTTTCTGACATGGTTTTGGCGTTGATAATCTTTTGAGAGAAACCAAGAGACAAATTGAGTTTACGAATAATAGTAATAAGAGTGAATTCCAAAAAAGTCATTTCATTATCATAAGCAGATGCCTACTTTGCAAGGCATGCCTATACACTATGGACACAAAGAGTTCTATATGGTCCTTGACTGTAGGAATCTTATGGTGTTCTTGTAGAGACATGATATAAATTTAAAAATAAAATAAAATATAAAATAAGCCACTGTATTAAATGCATGCTGTAGACCTGGATTTGGTGTCAAATGAATGCTGTAAAAGTGAAAGTATCAGCACTCCTGTCAAATGAATGCCCTGGACCTGATGTCCTGCTCCCCTTCAGTGCCCATGAAGGACATCATGGTTCTCTCTGCCACTAAACCAGAACTTGATCGAAGACTCCTCCTGAAGACAACACTTTTGACAACCATTACCAATTGATGGAAGTTGGATGTAAAATGAAACTCATTTGCTCTTGCTGAATAAGTCATTAAGTACTAAAGATATTCCATGGAGATAGAGTGCTCAGTGAGGTGCAAGTAAGAAATGGGACTTGAACTAGGCCTTGAAATAACGTGAAACATAGGACATAAGACATTTGAAAGGAGAAAGGATATCATTTTCAGGCTGAGAAGTCATATAAACAAATGAGTTAAATATGGAATTGTGTGAATTATCAAGGATAATAAATAGTCCTCAGTTATAAATATATAAGGAGTTATGTAATTATTAGTTGAACATTTTTCTCCTCTGCTATACTACAAATTCCATGAAGTATTATATTATTGTTTATTATAAAATACCTTCTTAGGGAGAACTTCATTGACTCCTCCTATCTGAATTAGGCTCTCCTACATTTCTATAGGTTCTTAATTTTTTCCTTCGTAGTATATAATTCACCTGATGGTTTGGGGAGCACTTTCTCACTGCCAATATTCTATATTTAAAATTGAGGGTGATTCAAAGAGGACTTTGTTCTCTATAAATTTATGTAACAACAACTTTTTAAAACCTGATTTTTGTTTTTAGCAATACTGTGGCACTCTCAACACTAATTTGGGAGATTTTAGTTTATTAATTTAAAAAATATTTTTATTTTGGGGGGAGATTTTTTTGCTACATATTTCTCATTTCAGGGAACAAAGAGACAATACATTATAGTGGAAGGAATATGAGGTTTAGAAGTAGATCTGGGGGGCATCTGGGTGGCTCAGTCACCCAGTTGAGTGTTCTACTCATGGTTTCAGCTCAGGTCTTAATCTTGGGGTCATGGGATCAAACCCAGGTCGGGCTTGGGTATACCTCAGACATAATGATGAAATGTATCAGCTCAGCACAGAGTCTGCTTGAAATTCTTTTCCCATCTCTCTCCCTCCTGCTTTGCTCCTTCCCCCACTGGCAAGTGCGTGCTCTAAATAAATAAATAAATAAAATCTTAAAAAAAAAAAAGAAATAGAAGATCTGGATTTAAGTTTCTGCACCACACCTTTATTGGCTAGTAGATATTGGGCAGGTCCTCATGTCCTTTTAGGCTCAGTTTGCTCATCTGTATATATTATAGATGACAGTATACCGAAGTACTTTAAAAATACAATTAGCCCTTCTCCTTCCTCCTCTTCCCTTCTTCCTCCTAGTCTTTCTTTTCCTTTATCCTCATTATCATAAGTATACCCTGAAACCATGTACTAAATTGTTTAGCATGGTTACTGTATAGATCCTTCTTTCTCTACCGTTTTTATTATTTGCTCTAGCTCTCACCATTTTATTTTGCACTATGAATTGAGCATTAATTACACTTACCTAAAAAAGAAGCAAGAATTCAAGAAACACTCCATAACCTAGTCCTTACTAATATTTATTGTTGGATCATTTGCTTGATACCAATTTTCTCTTTCCTTTAAAATATAATTATTTGATATTAATAATTTATATATTTAAAGTAACTTTTATATTGACCATTTTATTTTTAAATTTTTTAAATTTTTTATATTGATCCATTTTAAACATTGCCTTTTTGTGTTTTATTTATTCATTAATTCAATGGAAATTGTTCTAGCTATTGATGTAACTGTATTCACTTTCCACCTGATTGTATAAATACCTTAATTATCTATATCTTGCTGAGCTTATAAACTGTTAGGAGACCAATGTCTCTAAAAACAATTAGAATATAAATAGACTCATCCCTGAGTTGTTAGAACCATTTATTCCCACCTTTAGTATATTTGGTGACTAGAAGATTGATTAGAAGGTTGGCTAACTAGAATGTATTAACTACAGAAACAAGTTCATTTACTAATAGTCAGTTACTGCACATTTCTCAGATTAAAAAAAAAGAAAAAATAACAATTGATGTTTGCTGTTTCCTAGAAGGATAATTCCTTCAATATTTCCTTCTTTGAACATATAACATTTAATGATGGATATCTATGTGTGCCATCATGATTTTGAGGGTCTTTAAGGGAATTTTCGAAAATAATTTCTAATTTTTTGAATATATGCATTTCTGTGTATTGGGGGTAAAATGTGTGAATAGATCTTTTATCTCTCAAAATGTATTTTCTTTAAAGTATTTGAAACTTTTACACTATTTGATTCTCATTCTTTGTTAAGAAGATCAAAATAGAATTGTACTATAGGTCATAACTTTTTGATAAAAAATGTAAGTGAATTAGGGTCTTTTGAATTTTGAGATTTAAGTAAGTATAGAAACATAATGCTGCATACAGAAAAAATAGGTACACTGACAATTATCTAAAAATGTTGCTTTTATAATGTCTTAAATTTATATAGCAAATTGGATAGCTGAGTTCAGTATTACTGAATGGTTAATTTTGGGTATTAAGAGACAAACATAATTTTTAATCATGCTGGTCTGACGCCTTAAGCAAAGCAATGTATACTTCCTGGTATCTTTGCCAATGTCAGGATAAGATATACCGTAGGCCAAAAGAAAATTTATTTTTTCCCCTGTGTATTTGTCACTTGATGTCATACTTAAATTTCCATTAATAAAAAATGGGTATATTTACTTTCTGAATCCAGTTATTCGACAACATAAATAATTTTTAATTTGTTGGCTTATTTGCATTATGTTCACTTGGGGCACCTGGGTGGCTCAGTAGGTTAAGCGGTTGACTCTTGATCTCAGGTCAGGTCTTGATCTTAGGGTCATGAGTTCAAGCCCTGCATTGGGCTCCACACTGGGTGTTCACTTAAGTGATTTTAAGAATACCTTTGCTATTGATCATGTACCATCATAAAATATTTAGTATTTATTCATGTCAGTATTTCACTTGGGATTCTGAGAAATATAAATGTCATAATTTTCTTTTTTAATATTTATCTATGTATTTAAAATCTCATCATTTTCTTAAAAAAAAAATGACCAATACCTGTTTAGACCGGTCTTTGACTTTCTTGAAAGTATGGGATTAGAAAGTATGGGATTTACATTACTTTAGGGTAGCATCTATCTGTAGGATTTAAGAGGGAACAACTCCAAATAGAGGGCAGTATATTCCACTACTACTAGCAATCATCACTGCAACCGCCCAGTAAATTTTCTCTTTGTTCTTTCCTTATACTTGTATGTTCCTATCAGCTGGACACTTTGACGTCACCATTTACACTTCTGAAACTGCTGTATCAGCTTCCACTTTGTTCGAGTACAGAGAGAGTGTATTTGTTTCTTAGGACGCTATAACAAATTGCCACGAACTGGGTGGCTTAAAACAAATTTATTCTCTCGTAGTTCTAGAAGTCCAAAAGCAAGGTCCGGCACGGCCACAATCCCTTTGAAAGCTCTAGGTAAGAATCTTTCTTGCCTCTTACAATTTCTAGTGGCCCCAGGTGTCCCTTGGCTTTTGGCAGTATAACCTCAAACTCTGCCTCCATCTTTATATGTCCATTTCCTCTGTCTGTGTCTCTCTGTTTTCTTCTCCTCTTATAAGGACATCAGTCATTGGATTTAGGGCTCACCTTAAATCCAAGATGATATCATCTCAAGGGGCTTAACTAGTTACATCTACAAAGGCCTCATTTCCTAGTAATATCATATTCTGAGGACCCAAATAGACATGAAATTGTGAGGGACACTGTTCAACCTACTAGAGAGAGTAACTTTATTTTTCTATAGTAAAATCTATGGAAGTCTTATTTACAAATTTACATATTAATCCCTTCTCCTCTCTGTAGTTGACACAGTTTATCTGGTCAACATTTATAGAATACTTGTTGCCTTAGCACCTTATTGTTTTTTATGGATTTAATTGAATCATGAGTCATTCTCTTGCATATTCTTTTAAACTACTGAAACTTCTTTTTATTATAAATGCTAAGCTTGAGGCATAGAATAGGTAATTAACAGGGTTACAGTCAGTGCAAAATTCAAAACTGACTGTGGTATCATTCAGCTTTTTTGTGAAGCCGTGTGTGTTGAGATACCAAATATCTCGTGAAGCACATAGAACTTTAAAATAACTTTACTTATAAACTAAATCATTAGTTGTAGAAAATTTTTTCATAATGGTCTCCAGATTCTGTAAGCCAAGTATGCACCTGAAATTTAGTGTTGTAGAATGACAAAGACATTGTGCTAGGTTTTAGCTGTTGAAACCATGAGATAGCTAAACTTACCTCTCTATATTTAGCACAGGCAAGGTCTTTATTAGAGAGTTATGAATCTGGCTATCTATAGAAATACACGTCCATTCAGCGATAACTGGAAGTCATGAGTATCCAGGACCAGATTGAAAAAGCAGGTCTCAGCTCGGAAAGGTCAATTTCAAACTTTATGTAGTCATTTAGTGACCAAGACAGAATTAAAGCTCAGCTCTGCCCAATGAAATGCCTCCATTTTTTTGTACTTCTCTCAAGTTGATTCTCAAGTTGTTGAAAGTATTTTTTGTTTCTCATAAGGAGTAGACTACTATTAAGGTAAGGGTTTACAGAAGGAGCAAAGTAGAGCCATTCCTAAAAGAATTGGAATAGAATTGGAAGCATTTGTTGGTCCTTCCCACCTCATGATTATGGACTATTTCAGGTATGTTTTTTTTAAGAATACTCAATAAACCAAAAACTTGAATTTTAAAAATATATCTATTAGTAGAGTGGCTATATGAATTATATGAAATATGAATTCATAATTATATGAATTATGACTAGTCTTATCTATTGGGCAATTCTTTAAAGTTGCAGTTCTTATGGTGCACTTTTGTTCTGGTGCACATAATTATGGTGCGCATAATAGTATGCTCATGGGATAGGAAAATTTAGAAATAAGTATTAGACTTCCTTACCAGAAAAAAATAAGGATTAAATAGAAATGAAAATGAAAATTAAATAATCTCTGAAATAGTGATATAGTTAAAGGTAAAAATGTGGTTGTGATTTACAAAACTGTGATTAGCACCCAAAATACATTAATTGAATTAACCCATCTAGTTTGTGTTTTTCCTGTTACTGTAAGAACCGAAAAGAAGAAAGTCTCCTTCTGCTAAATCACAGATTTCTCTCTGGTATGGATCACTCTTACACCACAGAGAAAGTCAGATCTAGTTCTAGGCACTAGAGATAGAGCTCTGAACAAGAAGACCCCAATTCTGTACCTCATGAAGTTAAAATGGCGGTGGTGGTAGTGTGTGTGTATGGGCGGAGGCCATAAACAAATTTACAAATACATAAATAAGATGCTTAGGAAGTGGTGTTTGCTTTGCAAGAAGTATAACAACAAAAAATAGGATAGAGAAACGCTGGGGGGTGGGAAGTGGTCATGGGTGGGCTTTCTGAGGAAATAGTACCAGAACTAAATTAATCTAAATATGATCTCTATATTCTTACAGGTTGCTCAGGATTTTGGTCCCAAGGTGTATGTGTATTAGAAAGAGGGACAAGGGGATGCATGACCTGACTGTTAGCTATTAACAATGTACAATTAAGAGGTCTGCTTCAGGGACAACCGTTGATGCTCCTCTTTATCCTGATAGTAAACACAGCAATAATAAGCATTCGGAAATGGACTAAAGATGGTCAACTATATCTCCCTAAAATTAAACAAACTTGTTGTTTATGAAAGCCAAAATTAGTTTGGCCACAGAGGGATTAGATTCATTGCTGTTCTTAGCTGTCCTTGTCAATTCCATTGCCTACGCGTGTGCCAGGGATTGGTAGAGGAGCTACAGGGATTCTTGAACCATCATTTCTCCTTCGGCAAATAATTTTTTCTAGGAGTAATATCACCCCCTTTCTGCTTTTTCCATGTATCCAGGCTGTAAATGAAAATGGAAGGTCAAACCGAATATCTTTAGATTTAAATTTTTTTAAGTATTAGTTTCACAGCTGGCCAAGATTAAGCACAGAACTTTTTAGGAATATGTAGTTAACTTTCCATTTGAGATGAGCACAGAAATCTGTTCTTTTCATCTTTACTTTCATTCTGAAGTAGAAATTTCTCCAAATGCTTCATTCAAAATTAAATTGTTTATCTCTAACTAGACAAGGACGTGTGGTGGTAAATTATTGAAATTGATGAGATTTGATTGAATTTTCCTGAGTTTAATGTGTCTAATCAACATTGCACTCACGGCACTATTATTTTCCCATTGCTTGCTGCTGTAACAGATGACAGCATTACCATGACCCAGGCTGATACTATATGAAAAAATGCACAAGGAAGTAGACAGTCTACTGTGGGCATTTGAAAAATGGAGCCAAATAACATTTTCAGAAATTATTAAGTTTTTAGATGAGAGGGCTTAATTTTTTTCACTAGAAAAACTAAAAGAAAAAAAACCTCTCAATATAATTTTTGATAGGCTTTACCTTTTTTCCAATTTATAAAACAAACTATGATGTGATTGATAATACAACATTGTTATCAGTTATACCATTGAATCATGGTTCTGTTCTTATCACAGTCATGGAAACCAGAAATGGAGGAAAGAACTCCTTTCTCAGAAATACAGTGCGAAATTTCCACTGTGTAACTTAAGTGAGCATATTCTTTGCCATTCAAACCGTGACTGAGAGTTTTTTTTTTAATTTTTAATTTTTGAGAGGTTTTGCTTTTAAAAACAACAATCCAAATGACGAGAATCTTAAGTCACAATGGAAGATCATTATCATACTGAAGCTTCAAATACCACAAATTAAAAAGATACAGAGCACTTCTTATAACTTGTGAGCATGCACTATAATGTTATAGAATATCACAAACTTTTAAAGAACGCATATGACAATATATACCTGAAATTATAAACCATTTTGACATTTTGTTCTACTCAAGTTATGTATTTGAGAGCATAGATCAAGGATAAATTCAAGTAAACACCTGGGCCAAGGTTAGAAGTTGGCAGTAAAGTACATAAGAAATACATTTCTGATCAGTCTTGTTTGGCATGTTTCAACACCTTGAGACCTGTTGAGACCCAGAAGCACTACTTGTACAGTGCGTATATTTAGTTTATTCAGCTTGTCAAAATTTTCAGCATTATACATTGTTCTCTGTCATCATAAAGACCTGACAACAGTCTGTCTACAAAGTACCAAATAGAGGTTTGTTAATCGTAGTAGCTATAGATGCTCAAAGTAGAGACTGAAATCTCAAACATATTTTTCCACTCTTCTGTACTCGATTCTTAAGACATAAAAATACAATCTGTGGAATTATAAGATAATTTACATACTATTTTTTAGTGTAATTCAATTATTTTACAGAAGAGGAAATGGAAACAATAAATAGGTGTAGCCAAGTACAGTGAGGGATCCAGTGATGCGGTACTCTACTTCCTTATAGAGTACTTTTCACCATTTATCACTACACTGAACAATTGTTTTTGTTGTTTTTATCTTAAAAATGCATGCACACGGTAAAACATTTTTGAAAATAAAATGGTATTCAAGCTATAAAATGAAAAGTGTTTCTTCACCAACTTATAGTGCAATTACCAGAAATAAAAAATTCCAAGTATATTTGTGTACAGAAGTTTACCAGTATACCTGCATTTTAAAAACAGAGAGGGGAAAAAAATAAAAATGAAAAGAGAATCATACCATTCAAGTTTTCTTTGTGTTTTGTTTTCTTAATACCATATCTCAGAGATTTTATCATATTTATACTATAGTATATTATGCTGTATCATCTTTTTTTAATAGCTGCCTAATATTTCCATTTTATAGATATAACAAAATGTATTTAACCACTGCCTAATTTATGGACATTTGGTTATTTCTAATTCCTTTTCTATTCAAAAAATATTGCAATAAACAACCTTCTAAGTATATTTTGTACTCATTTTAATATACATAATTTCCTAGAATATTTGTATAATTAAAATGTTTATAGCTATTAAAAATTTTCCCTCATAAACATTATTCTAATATATATTTCTAGCAATAGTGTATTAGAATTCCTGCTTTCCCACAGCCTGACCAAAACTGAGTTCTAACATTTTTTTTTCTAATCTGAAAAGTGAAAATGACATTCTATCATTATTTTGATTTCCATTTTTAATTTATGAGTTAGATTAAAAAAAATTTAAAAATTTTACTAGCCATTTATATTTCTTTTTCTGTGAATTGCCTAGTAAATATTTTTAACTTTTTCTATAGAGGTTCTTTCTAATCTTCTGTTGATTTGTATAACCTCTTTATATTAATGGAAAATAACAGTTTCTGTTAGAGATGCTTAAAATATTTTTTAGTTTTTAATTTGCTTTTTGACTTTTACTATAGACTTTTTATGTGGCTGTGTTTATTGGTCGTTTCCTTTGGGATATAGAAAACTCATCAAAAAATTATCCATGTATTTTTCTAGCACATTGGTGATTCAATTTCTTTTAAAATCTCCACCTTTAATTCAACAAAAATTTATTTTTATATACCATATATTTTAAAAATATTTATTAACACTTATTTTGGGGCATGAAAATAAACTTTTTATTTCATTATTTGAAATAAAAGAATCACTTTTTTGTTGCATGAACTTTTTTAGGAAGCACAAAGCACTAAGTAAAAAAAAAAGTGCTAGAGTAAGAACTGAAATGTCAAAATTGGCATATTTTTCTTTTATTTATCAATCACTGATGTCTATTGTTTATGACATAAGAAAATCCCAAGAAACTTTTTTACTTATGAGAATTAATTATTGTATTTTGATAATCTAAGCAATGATTAAATCAGTGAAAGTATCATAGCATAAATCAAACCCCTAGCGAGATACTTTTAACAGCAATTCTAGTTCGTATGGTAATGTTAATTTTACTTACTTAAGAGAAGCACTTACCTATCAGTAAGACCTTATAACTGTACAAATAAAATCAAAATGTGAATGTTGTAATTTAAGCAGGATGCAATAGCCAGGTGATAAATAGACATATTTGTACCTTGAAAAGTTCACTTCAAGTCATCCTCATTACAGAAGGGCAGTTACTTCGTTTGGTTTTCTAAGCTCAAGAAGCAGCTTGGAGACTACACTGGCTCTCATGGCTGACATTTTTGTAAAGTTTGTAAATAAGTAAAGGATCCATTCAGCTAGGAAAGTGAAATATTTATCAATAAAAGAACATTATTCTATTTAACATCTATTATATTCATGACTAGAATTGACAAGGAGAGAGGTGAGGACAGGTGAGATGTGAAATCTAAGTGAGGGAGAGGAATCAGGAAATGTAATTTAACTTTTTCCTACCCTTTATTTTTAACAGAGTAATCATTTTTCAGTGATAAAAGTAATAACAGCAGCATGGTAAAACTTGGAAAACACAAGAAAAGCAGAAAAAAGACAATAAAATCACCCTTGATGTTACTATTCCCATTTAGAGAAAGATCATTATTAACATTATGATGTGTGTATGTATGTGTACATGCAAAAATGTAGGATTATCCTCTGCATGATTGTAGATTCTGATTTTTCAACTAGCAATATATGGTGAACACTTGTTTGTGTTAATAAATAATTTTTCTGTGGCATGATTTTTTTATTGATTATATAGTATTCCACACAATGGATGTGTTATAATAATTTAGCCAATTCTTATTCTTGGATATGTAAGTTGCTTCCAGTTTTTCTCTGTTGGAAAACATATGACAAATATCATTGTGTACAGATTTTTATGAACATCTCTGATTATGCCCTTAGGATAAATACTATAAGCAGAATAGTTGAGTCATAGATATATGTGACTGTCAAGCTTTTGATGCCTTTAGCTATACCACTTACATGTTGCTGTGGCTTCACCTTCAAGTGCCTGCTCATATCTCCATTGGTTCTTGGTCTGTAACTTTATATGGCCCAAAGAAAAGCTATCAGTGGTCTGAGAAGGATGAGTACAACGAGGTAGGAAGAGGTCAAGCAGAGTTAAGTGATGTTTTTGTCTAGGAGATGTTGCAGGCTGCCCCAGGCTACGGAGAGCAGCTCCAAAATGAGCTTGCATTTTCAGGAACAGCTCAGACTCTGTTAACTTGGCACAGTTGAAATGTCCTTATTTGCTTTGAGGCAATGGCCTGACCCTTCAGGCACACACCATGTATTCAGTGATTGAGACCACTTACTCATACTAATCATTGCACACAGAAAATACATAAAAGATTTGTATTCATCACTCAATATGTTTTGCTCCTCAAGTGTCATGAAACATTCAGGGTATATTAACTGGCAAATGCACACCTGGAGAATGTTACTTAGCTTTAGAAACTGCTAATTTAAAAAAATCAAATATTTAATTTTGAGGAAAAAATCAGTTTTGGATTTTGAGCATATATATCATCTTTCATTTTGGCCCAATTAACCCAGCAGGTGTGTGCAAATTAGGTCACTACTTTGTCACCGTGGTAACATGCTTTGGGGAGGTGGATCTTAACCACCTCCAGCACAGGTGATGTTGGCTGAGTTGGTACTAAGAGATGCTTTACAAACAAACAAGGCAGAATTTAATCTGTTAAAGTGTAGAAAATAGGTCTGGTGCCGGGTACCAACAGATAATATTCTATGACATGAAAAATAAGTACAACCTCAAATTTATATCAGCAAGAGAGATCTAACAAGCCTTAGAAACAGAACTTTCATTTCATTTCAGTTCATGTAGAACTTACTGACAATCCCTCATGAGGTGATTGCCTCGGTCTGTCATCCAGCAAGGGGTCAGGGTCAGTTTCCCTGGAATTTAAGGATGTTTTTAGAGCTAAGCCATGATTTTCAGAAGACCATCAACACCTTCCTTTCTTCTCATTTTAGGGACCAGAATCTAGTCTGTACCTAGGGGACAGTGTCTAATTTTAAAAGGAAAGTTTGAAAGGACAGTGTCTCATCATTTCTTTTAAGTTCAATTTTGGATCATTATTCAGAATAGCTTATGGGTTAGGAAGTTGGCAGACTTGGTCTATGCCAGCACTCCAGCATTAATACAAGTCTCTAACTCAGGCTTCTTCTCACCAGGTGGAAAATCAGACATGCTTCAAGATCGCTGGTAGAGATTGTGCAATCTGTTTGGCTGCTGAAGGTTCCAAACCATGTGGGCATTCTGCAGCCCCACAGAGTGGTAGAATTTCTTCACTTATCACTGACAAGTTCACACCTCTTTTGGTCATTAAAATTGTAAATCTGCATTATCAGATGCAGAAAATAGGCCAAACTAATGATATTAAATATATTTCTAAGAAAATGCATCTTCCAAGACCAGTTCTAGCATCCACTTATGAATTATATTTCCATTGAGCCTGTGGGGCCAATTCAAATGTGGCTTTGTTTTTTAGTTTGTCCTAGTATTTTGCCTTATATCTGTATCACTTGTTGTAATTTCGAAGCATTTTTATATACCATATTTCATTTTTTGTGGTATTTTACACATGGCATTTCAGAAACTCGGATCCCTCTAGTGTTTATTTTTGTTGGTTGTGACTGCCGCTTTATTACTTATTTCATGTGTTTTCAATAGTTAATATTTTCAAAATACTGAACAAACTCTTCAAGATTGCATTCTATAATTTCCCTCTCCATGCATCAAAGATGAGAGGTACACTGAAGAGTCATAGTGACTCACCCTGTGTCACAGAGTATAGGAATTCACTTTCAAATGAAGATCAAGGACCCTGGTTTCCAGTTCTTTTTTTTTTCTTCTTCTCTTTTTTAAATCTCCCAGTAGTCGTCTGGGTTTGGAGACTTACAGAGGGGTGGCGTTGCAAAGTTGGAGAAACAGTTGATTCAACTCTTTATTTCTCCTTCAGTATATACTCCCTATGTTCAGGTCCTCCTTTCCCATCTCCTCCCCAGTGGATGCTGGAAACCGTTTCTTTTGAAGAGTTGGTTCATAACATAAAGACCAGAAGTCTCAGTAAAATCTGTTCTTACTAAGGGTAAGGGTATACATTTTTCACTGGAGAACAGGATGTCATATCTACCTTGTCCCTTAGTGGAACAAGGCAGGTGGCAACACAAATGAGCATCGGAACAGAGCTTTATCACAGCGGAATCCCAGGTTGTTTTAGGAATAAGACTCGAAACAAAAATATGTGAAGGGATTGAATCCATCAAATCTAATGAAGAAAATTGTAGTAGATTCAGGGAACTTGGACCCCTGAATTGTAGTAACCAAGCTGGGGAGGAAATGGGCAGTTAAACAAAGTAGAGCTGTATCTTTCATTGTTTGATGAAATAATTTTTGCCCCTTTTAACTGGTATGTTAAAAAAAAAAAAGGCCTGGTATATCTGAAACAAAGAGCTTACACAGTCACTGAGCTGGTTGGTTTTTATACCTTCCTTTACTGCGTATTGTCCTTCAGTACAATACAGAGCCATTTCTTTGTTCTCACAAGCTAGCAGTTAAATTGTATGTAAATGTATGCAAATTAGATGCTGTCTAATAAAGAGAGTCATTAGATGGAAGAAATATTTAGTTTAGAAAAAAAAAGCAGGTGTATTGTGTAAAAGAAAATGTAAGGCTACAAAAAAGCCCAAACTTTTGTGGACAGTTATAGAAAAAAATTATTAAAATAGATTTTTAAAAGACTTACGTCTTCCTGACCTTTCCTTTGTGCTTATATATATGTGTGTGTTTTTTAAATATTTACATATAAAACTAGGAGATTGGCTTCTTTCCCAGAATTACTGGAAGCACCTTCACCAGGAACATTTGGACTTGAATAATCTCCACAGCAGCATTTTCTTTCTTGAATTAAATGAATTGTAAAATGGATGATTGGCTCAGGAACACTGACTGCTTATGTGGGTTCCTTTCCTTTAGATGGAGAGGCTTATGGCTCCATGGTAGGTAGCTTGCAACTGATGATCTTGGCTACTTTAAGGTTCCCCTTCCACACTACTCCACTCTGGCCTTATAAAGGCTACTCTAGGCTCCTTAAGAGATATGGAGACTATAAACTTCTTTAGAGGAACCAAGAGTTCCTTTTGAGTTTGATCAGTGCTGTACTGAATGTTTAACACACTGCTTAGCACATACTAGGCACTCACATTTGTTTTTGAATGATTACGTGCATAATTGAGTATATAAAGAAAAAGTAACTTGACATACGTTAGACATTTTAATGGTCAGTAAAGTGGTCATGGGTATGTCAAAGATCTTTGCAAACAGTTAGTGAAGCAATGGCTGATTAGCATATAGCAGTTACATGGTAGGGGTACAGTGGAAAACGTACTTTACTGTCCAGTTTCCTCAAGTCCACCATAACAAGTGTGTTCAGTGCTCACCAAGTGCATCACTCATTGTGGCAGCTATTGTGGGGGCAAAGGTGAAAAGGCATGGTGGTTTCTCTCTGGGAGCTTCTCATCTTCCAGAGGAATCAGACACATACCAACTTAAAACACAGCAAACCGTACACAGTAAAGTTACAGATAAAAGATAAAATTGTCTGGGAGCACCAGAAAAAAAAAGAGAGAAATTCGAACTGAAGAGTGTCTGAGGTAGGTTCCTGGAGGAACGTGGGACTGAACAAAGCCTTGAAGGTCGTCAGGAGCAGATGGTTGGCTATGGTGGGTGGAGAAAAGCAGAGTTGCAGAATTCTCCTCGTTGCAGTCCCCAGTGAATAGAAACATACTAGATTTTCTTCTATTCTCTTATGAATTTCCAACAACAGCTTGATTTTAACCTCTGTGGAAACACAAATGAGGGCTGTGATGGATACAATAAGGACTAAAGTTAAATTATAACTTCAAGTCAAAATTTTAATCACATTCAGCTATTGAATAGGAAATAAGGTAAAGTATGCAAAAGAATTTTATAACTCTTTCATTCCAAGACATTAAAAATATAAAATTTTATTATTGTTCCTAATGTCTAAGGCTGTCCATGGTAGGAAATAAAATTTAGGGGATAAGAGGTTTGGAGACCTAGAATGGGATATGTCATATATGAAGTACCTTATAGTTTACAAAGTACCCTCCTAAATTACTGTTTTATTCTATCACAACAGCTCTTGAAGCTTCAGAACTGACTTTATTTATTTCCAGTTCACAGGTGAGGGAACTGAAGTTCTGATTAATTAAGTGACTTAGCCAAGGTCGCACAGTAAATGTCAGAGCCAGGTTTTCCTGAAAGGCTGTCCAGTTCCTTTCATATACCTCATTATCACCCAAAACAATGCATAGGATAACTCTATAGCTATATAAGGAGTATACATCCTGATTCTAGTTTGATCACAAATATTTTTTATTGATATGGGTAATGCAAGACTGAAACTGAGGAAGGCACACATGGGCAAGAATGATTATTTTGATAACTGATATGGATATGAAAATCAAGATGGATCTATGGATTGAAAGCATTTTAATTTATTTTCTTGACTTTTGAGTTAAAGAAAAGATTTCAATGTGAAAGTGCAAAATATGCCGCACCAAACTCATCTTGGAGGTAACCAAAGGGCTGTGGGACTAACAGCTTTTGATATTACTTAGTGCTTATTATTGTTATTATTATTATTTCTTTTTAATTATGCAAAGTGCTAATCAGTTTGATTATGCACAGTGCTAATCAGGTTAATTATGCAAAGTGCTAATCAGTTCTTCTTGAAGCACACGAGGAGAGCAGAGGTGCTGGCGGTGAATGGCGTTGGTTGATGGGGGTAGTCACGGCAGTCATTCCTTATTAAGATAGGAGTAGACAAGATAGCAAGGGGGATTTATCCATAAAAATAAGGAGGAAAGGAAAGAGAACTATGAGCACACAGAAGATTGTGGTTTTGGCAGGACGGTGCTTACGCATAGAAAGCTGTTTTTCCCCCTGTTGCATAGTTTGGTTGGATAGTCTCTGCTATATTTTGAAGGCACTCATTTGAAGCCAAAAAGACTGCAGAGGGAAAGAAACAGAGTATTGTATAGCTAGACAAGTTGTCAAAACAACTTATTGTAGTTGGCAAGCACCAATTCCTGGGAGGACAGTAGAGGAAGTAGAATCTAATAGACCTATACATGAAAGAGGACATCAATAAAGAGAATTGAAAAATTAAAGGAGTGCCACTCTGATAAAATAAACAGGTCCATCTCAGCACCGCACTGTTATTGGGATGGCCGTCTGTGTAGCAGGTTTCCTGAGGTGAACTGAGGGCTTTGTGGTGCTGGCAGTGGTCTCCACTGAGAGTGGTGATGACGAATATGACAATAAGAGTTTTATGTAATAGCTCCTAGTTGGATCAGCTTTGTTGCTGCTGAAATCAAAGTGAATTTTAATATTAACTTGCAGGTCTGTGCTTATTAAGCTGGGTGACTTCCTGTGAAGATGAGTTTATAGCAATATGTTCATATGTTTTTATAGAACAATGACCATGGAACTCCCCTAGGAAAGCCCTTTTGATTCACTCCTCCTGTTCTATTCTGTGGTTTGATAAGCTATCAGTGAAATGCTGCGATACCTACTTGTTTGAATGTATTCAAAGAGCAGAAAGCATTTCAGGATTATTAAGTGAATATTCATTTTTTAAAAGAAATGCATTCAGTCCATGTGACTTTTCTTTGACTCTAGAATTTGAGTAGGAGATTTATAAGTCATTTATAAAAAGGAGGGTCTGGTTTCCCCTTTCCAACCTGGGGTTTATTTACTTTTCCTTTTCAGACCTCTGCCTAAGTACAACTCATCTTCATGAATGCCTGTAGTGAGCTTGATTTCTGGAAATGTCCAAATAATGCTAAAACTCCTGCAGAGGCAAAGTCATTGGTGGTGTCTTCAAAATAGGGCATATTAATGAGGCATTTGTCCAGACAGCACTGGTATTTGGAATAAAGACAGGCCTTCAGTTTTCATTTTTGTTTTAACCAGGACCAATTTCATTTTAAAATATGAAGAGAATGACATAAATCTTTGGTTTCCAAGGAGAGTCTGGAAAGGAATAGATTGTTAGAGGACAGCGCCCACAAATTGAGAAAGCCTGTTGGGGGCCCTCTGAGAATTTGGCTGGAAAATTCTGTTATAAGCAGTCCTTCTGCTCAGCTTCATGGGAACATGGTTTTAGAAATGAAATATTGCTTCTGTGTTTCCCACCCCCCTAAAACTAAGATAAAGATGAAATGTTCATATTACCACTTTATCAAAATCTTTTGAGTTATTTCTAGATAAGTTAAAAAAATTTCTGATTCTACCCAAAGGACACCATGCAAATTCCATTCATTGATGGTATACTAAACTCTTGATTTCTGATGAAGTCATTTGAAAGCAAAGATCTTGCTATGTAAGGCATTTAAGATGTTGCTGGAAAATTTCAAGGAGAAGATGATGTGAACCAAATGGTAGACAAAAATTAATTTAGTAATATCCAACTAATATGTCCAAACTCTTGCATCCATATCACACACTTGCACCCATATCATACTTGCACCCATATCACACACACTCTCCCACACAAACCCACTCATCCCTTCATGAAACTAATATTATTTGGGCACCTCCTTTTGCAAAATGGGTACCATGTGCTAGTAACAATACTGTTTACTGTCCTAGAAAATGGAGATACAATTATTCAAAAAGAAACAAGTGCCTAGCATTATGGAGCTCACCCACACAGGATAAGATGGTATTTTTCTCATGATCTTCAGATTTAGGAACAAAAAGTTTGTACTTTATTCCCTCTCAAAACTTTTCTCCTTAGTAATCTATATGATTCAATTAGTTGGCATTAGTATCTTCAATATTTGCAAAATAAGAGGTTGCGCTAGATGGTTTCCAAGGTATCTTCCTCTCAGATATGCTATGTTAGAGTTTATTTAGATTATACTATAAAATGAATTTATTCTTTATTACCATATGAAGAGCCTTGGGATCATATGCAGTCTCTCTTAGACTTTGATCTTTGAGGAAATAAGGCAATTTTTGGCTAATTTTGTGGACACAGCCTCCTTGGATTTGGGCCAAAATTGAATAGATGAAGAGTGGACTTTGGAATTTACTCTTCCTGAGTTTGAATCCTAGCTCTTTCAGTTACTAGCTGAGCGAGTCATAACTGCTTTGAGCCTCTGTTTCCTCATAGTTCCTACCTCATAGGGTGGTTATGAGTATTAGTTGAAATAAACTATATAAATCATTGAACTCAATGCCCAGTGGCACACTGGAGCATAGCTTTGCTCCATAGTCAGTCCCTTTTTCATTTCTGGCAACTGTAGCCTTTCTGGCTCTTGCTACCAAAAATATCTTGAACTAATTCAACTTCCTTTCCCCAAGCTGCTTTTCCTTGGATTAAGCCTGTACTTTAATTAACTCGGTATTTTTTCTTGTCTCCCATTACATCTTTATAGTTTATTTCTCCTTGCTGTCCTTCTTATGTACATTGACTACTTCCCTGCTTTTTGTGAGTCAATTTTGGAGTACTTATATTTACCATATGTAATATAGCCTTGATTACAACAACAATATATATGTGCAACTATAATTCCAGTCAATTATATAGAAATATGCTGTCTACCTCAGAGCTGAACTATATTTGTTTATGATTTTGACTTCTTAACTGTACTGGAAACTTCTTGAGGGCAAGGTTAGTGTCTTTAATTCTTGTATTCCGAATATTTAACATGTGCTGTATCAAGAAGAATCCCACATCCTAACAAGAGGCAAGAATTTTAAAGCAGTAGCACATGTGATCTACTAGTGGGGGAAGTGGTAAGGAAGTGGAGATGTTGAAAGCTTCATGGAGTAGATATTGGGAAGGCTTCTAAGAGCAAATGATGTCTGAGTTTGCCTACTTTATAAGAAGTTCTTAATTTCTTTTTCTTGGTGGAAAGAGGGAAGAATAAATAAGTTTGTTTTGTTTTTTTTTTAAAGATTTTATTTATTTATTTGACAGAGAGAGACAGCCAGCGAGAGAGGGAACACAAGCAGGGGGAGTAGGAGAGGAAGAAGCAGGCTCCTAGTGGAGGAGCCTGATGTGGGGCTCGATCCCATAACGCCGGGATCACGCCCTGAGCCGAAGGCAGACACTTAATGACTGCGCCACCCAGGCGCCCCAGAATAAATAAGTTTTATACAGACATAGAGCTTAATGTGTACAAACAGTTGATTGGTGGCAAGAAGACAGGATCAGGTGACAGAAAGGAAGACAAAAGTTAAGTTGGGAGAATATTCTGAAGGACCTGTGAGTTGTTCAGTGTTTTGTGTGAATAATCTTAGC